>NC_064308.1:1955983-3155983 GCF_023373825.1 Bactrocera dorsalis
TTCACTGAAATAAAGCGCATTGTTCAACCGACATAAAAGTGTTGCTAATTTATTATAGAAGTTCTCAATTAAAGAGTCACATCGACATGCTCTAATCTTGTCGATTAATTCTTCAACTGAATTTTTCTCGCCATGATAATCGATCAAAACCTGTTTAATTGATGGCCAAGTATATAAGTTTCCATTCATTAGCAGGGACCTTCTTGCGCTACCCGTAATTTTGTCTTTAATGTTGCCCATTAACAATACTTTATATTCGGATGGGAGAGGCTCCAAAATAGGCACCATTAAGTCAATTCTTTCGATAAAATTAAGTAGTGCGTCTCTATTACCATCATAATGCGGAATCGCATTTAGATTACTCGAAATGAGCTTAAATCTGCTACTTATGTCCAACTGATCCATGTTTATATCTTATTACGCAATTTTCGATTTATTTTCCAATAATTTTGAACTTAAACAACAATACTTCTAATTCGCTTCTGCGTTACAAACTTGAATTTATCAGTATTATACTTCTCAAGAAGGAAGAAAAATAAAAAAAAAAAATGAATTCTTAAGCTATCGATACGATTCGTAATATTAACTCCTATTATACGAGTACATACATTTCATTTTGTATGTAGAATTGAATAATAATTTAAATTGAAGGAAATTATGTTCTTGGTGTTGATGCTGCAATTGGTTCTGTTAAGCTTCCAATTCGACGTTTGCAAGTGTTTGCTGCCTGTAGCTGCTGAAGCTGATGCTGTTTTTATAGCTGTCACTGTTGCCGCTGTTGTTGCTCGTGTATGTGATTTTTTTATTCTCTTTTAAGTATGTTGGTTTTATGCAACTGTACCCTCAATTGTACGTTTTTCTACTTTTTTCTTTACTGGTCTAACTGTTAAGTTTTTTTTTTCCTTACTATAAATTTCAGTTATTATTGGTTTTGTATGTCATTTTTCTTTGTTCTTTTTGCTTTAGACTTTACGCAACTGTACCCACAATTGTACGTTTTTCTACTTTTATTTTCTTCACTGGTCTAACTGTTTTGACCAATAAATAAGTTCAATATTACACTTATATTAAATTCGAACGTAATGCACGTTTGACTTATGCGCGCCGAAATTTACTCTCGCGCCTTTTATTAACAATAGTTTTATTTTTCTTTTAAATCCCGATATTTTCTTTTAGGTTTTTCTTTGCACACGCTCTAAAATTTCTTTTCCAGAAAAAACTACGCGTGGTTCGCTTCCGATTGCGCCAGTTAAGTATGTTGAGCGAGTTCTTTATTTCAGCTATTCAAAAATCGAACTAACTTATTCTAGTTACATTGAAATGCACATAGCCTACTTAAAGCGAATAGCGGGTGGAGTAGACGAGATGATAATTATTGCAATAAGAGATGGGAGACAAGGAGAAATAGAGATTAAGTGTTGGGAAGCGTACGGAATATGGTGTGTAGGGTGAGGGGAATATCTGGATACATAAAAATATGGAATAAACTCACTGAAATAGTAAAACCGGACAACAGTACATTAAAAGAATTTGTTTTCTGCCGCACATGTCGCAATGTGTTAAGGTACAGCGCAAGTCAAACGTCAAATTTAAATAGGCACAGCTGCTGCAAAAACTTAAATCAATCCCAAAGTTTAATAACTGTCACACAGCTGGACAAAACTGAGACCATTGAAAAATGCGAAAATTGATTACAAAAGACTGTCGGCCATTTTCACCTGTGCGCGGTTCTGGGTTTGTTAAGCTAGCAAAGTTTTTTAGCAACTTTTTAGCAGTAACATTCCATTACCAAAAGGATTTCAAATTTTTTGACTTAATTTTGAGAATGAAATCAATGGATTTCGAAAGGACAACAGGCGACAACATCTTAACCTTTTCAGCCCCAAAGTTGCTTATAAGCAACTTCTATGTTTGACATCGTCTAAAAAGTCGAATACACAAAAATCTCATTAAAATACACATAGAAGTGATCAATTTGAATTCGGGGAATACCAAAGTAACAAGAACATGTTCAATCATGTTATGGCTCATTATTCGAAGCGAAGTTGAGCGTGGCGGTCGTGCGAAAGTTTCGAAGCATATTATTAAAAAATAATTAAAATACTTAAAAGATAAATTTAAAAAAAAATAATTACACATTTTTACGAATAAATAGTGAAAGAAAAAAATACAAGTGAAAAAATTTGTAAATATTTTTCTATTGTACCGCTAGAATTTTTTGCTTGTGCAAGTTGCTTATAAGAAACTTTGGGCGTTTAAGTCATTCAAATATTAAAATGAGTAAAGCATGAAAAGGGCTGTGTAATGAAGACCTACAGCAGATTCATCATTCATAATAATTTTTTTTCATTGAGTTATAAAAATTATAAGAAATAAAAAATTTTCCAAAAGATAATCAAACTTTAACTGTTGATATCTTTTAAACGGTTGAGTTTACGAAAAAATCATCGGAGACCTTTTTTGTAGCGCATTCAATGTTTTACAAAATCAAAGGAACAAAATATTTTTTCAAGTAGTTGGAAGCGAGATATACATTTTTCTATCTGATAATAACAAAATATAGAAAACTGTATGTAAGAGGACCTTCCTTCCGAGTACCAAACGAAAAAAAAAAAATTTGAATCACCCTAATTTTCAGTTGATAGCTTATTGTTTTTAAATTCATTTTATAAAAGTTTTAACCATTAAGATTGAAACCAGAAAATAAACCTTATTTTAATTTTAAGTTGTTGTTAATCTCAATGAAGAAGTGATTAAAATTTGAAATTTGTGTTCCCTAATATTTTAAGAATTACCTTTGTTTATTAATTTTAAGAATTAATTGAATTTTAGCTTTAAGCACTAAAAATGAAGAAATATATGCACTACTAGCTGTTACCCTGTGTGCCTCGCTACACCTAAATCGATTAAAACTCTTAAGGCTTTTTACTCTGTGTTTTATTTATTGTTGTAAAACTGTTACTTATTTATAAAACATATTGATATACAACATTCTTGGTTTTTCCACCTGGCGCGTAAATGCATAAGCACCTTGGTGTTCCCACTCTCGAGCATGCGACGAACAATTGGCCGTGGGAGAAGCATGGTTCTTCCAAATTGACGCCGCACACTTGAAACGTTTGCCCTTGCGATTTGTTGATGGTCATCGCAAAGGCAAGACGTACCGGGAACTGCAAGCGCTTAAATTCAAACGGCAAGTCCGTTGGAATCATGGGAATGCGTGGTAAGAGTACGACATCACCTGCTGCCTTGCCATTTAGTATTGTTGCTTCAATCAAATTTGGCCACAATTTTTTGACTGAAAGCCTTGTGCCATTACACAAAGTCGGTGGATTCAGATTTCGTAGAAGTATAATGGGTGAACCGACTTTTTTTTTTCGGTGCCAATATTGCGCGTTCACTTAAATAATCGTTGCGTTGATAGCATTCAACAATATTCGGAAATACACTTTCAATCAATTCTTCTTTCGATTGTAAAAGTGTACAAAAGTTGTTCGGCAATGTGATCAAACTGGTATCATCGATTGGTATTTTGCCTTCGCCAATGTCCAACAACTGCTTCGAAAACGCCGCTGCGGATCGATCATTTTGCAATTGGACTCGCATGTTGATGGTAAGAGTCAGCCTTTGAACATGTCTCCACAAAACTGACGACTTTAAACATGCGTTTATTTCGTCGGCAGGAGTTGATCGAGGAATGACTGGCAAAGTTTGCCGAAAATCGCCGGATAATAAGACTAATGCTCCGCCAAAAAGTTGTTGGTTTTGGCGTAAATCTTGCATTGTTCTATTGAATGCTTCTAATGACTTTTTGTTAGCCATTGGGCACTCGTCCCATAGAACTATTCCAGCTCCTTGCAAAACTTTTGCCATTGCTGAATTCCTCGATATGTTGCATGTTGGTGTTTCAACGACTTGGATGTTCAACGGTAATTTCAACGCAGAATGTGCTGTTCGGCCGCCATCAAGTAGAGTAGCAGCGATGCCTGACGAAGCAATTGCCAGCGCAATTTTCTGCTGTGACCGTATAGTAGCAAGAATCAAAGAGATCAAAAACGTTTTCCCTGTACCACCGGGCGCATCCAGAAAGAAAAATCCTAGAAGTATCACAAGTCAATATGGCAGCCGAATTGGCGAAGCCCAAATGTAGTAAATTTTACAACAAAAACGATTTCATTCATAAATGCAGGCGCATATTCCACAAGCGACCTCGCTTTATTCATAAAACCAGACGCCGTGACATCTCCCCGAGCATGCCTCTGCCTACAAGCGTCTTTTCGCGACGATGGCAAAAGCTAAAAATCATAAATTGAACATCTGCTGGTGTTTGTACTAAAAAAGAAGTGAGAAAAGGTGCAACATAGCTGTTGTCGATATACAATGTTTGTCAATTCTAAAATAAGTATTATTCCGTGGCTCGGAAAAATCTGCGTCGATATGTATGCAAGCTCATACAAAAACATACATACGCCAGCTTGTTGGCGAAGCGGTTCGAGCAGCAAAGGAAGCGGTAACAATCGGCGATCGTTTGTTAGTTTCTTTCGGCACAGCTTGGATTTTCTACCAACAACACAACGTTGTGGCGCTTTGTCGTCGCGTCAATGCTTCAACAGATTGAAATGCTGAACACAATGCTGGCGACACACCGCAAACGACATCTGTCAAATATTAAAATACACACGTTCTTATGGACACTGTTATTTTGACAGCTGCACGACTACATGACTGCCGACAGTTGTCGTTCGCGCTAACTTCAATATATTCTTTTATCTGCCAACGACAGTAGGACGACAGTAGAGTTGACAGTAGAATGGAAGACAGAGAGATGAGGTAGAGTAGCGATGCCACTAATATGTAAAATGTAAAATTATTCACAGCTCTAACAGACTTGACGTTATTTTACAAATAAAAGCATAAAATTGCTCTATTATAGCTCTATTATATCATTTGTAATAACAATTGATAATTTAAAACAAAAATATATACCTATTTACTTATTTTTTGCATTCACTTTGAACAAAATATTAAAATTTCATTGAAGTGCAAGGTATTAGTATGGCCACAACGAAATTGTGTACATGCAAAATGGAGAGCTGTGTTGTCTTGTGAACATGCGTTCATGTAGTAGGATGCACAACGCCATTTTCAGCTCACTGTCGTACTGCCATGTCGTGTCTCGAGCATTGTGTTCAGCATAATGTATGTACATATGTATGTATGTGGCTCGCATTTGCTTTCGTAAACATTCAGAGCTGGAGTGTTTTCATCCATCCGGACAACATGACCTAGTCAGCGTAGCCGCTGTCTTTTAATTCGCCGAACTATGTAAATGTCGTCGTATATCTCGTACAGCTCATCGTTCCATCGAATGCGATATTCGCCGTGGCCAACGCGCAAAGGACCATAAATCTTTCGCAGAACTTTTCTCTCGAAAACTCGCAACGTCGACTCATCGGTTGTTGTCATCATCCAAGACTCTGCACCATATAGCAGGACGGGAATTATGAGCGACTTATAGAGTTTGGCTTTTGTTCGTCGAGAGGACTTTACATTTCAATTGCCTACTCAGTCCGAAGTAGCACCTGTTGGCAAGAGTAATCCTGCGTTGGATTTCCAGGCTGACATTGTTGGTGGTGTTTACGCTGGTTCCAAGATAGACGAAATTATGTACAACTTCAAAGTCATGACTGCCAACAGTGACTTGAGAGCAGGCCCGTAGCCAGCTTTTCATTTCGGGGGGGGCTGAAGTGAAAACATATATAAACTTTAAATTTTCTGTTTATTAAAAAAAAACAATATAAATTCATATACATATTACTTAAATGATTTGGTAGTTGTAACTTAAATAAGTAATATTTTTCTTTTCTTCTTGTTTGCCATATCATTAATTACTTCATCTGGATCTATTTTAATATCCCAGTGCACTGCAATAACAGCAAGTGCACTCAGCCGCTCATTGCCCATCACACTGCGTGGTAAAGTTTTTATTCTTTTTAAGGTTGAAAAAGTTCTTTCAACGGAAGCGGTCGTCACTGGAAGAGTTGCTAAAATTGTAAGCAGGTAGTGAATATTTTTAAAATACGTTGCATCGCAATGTTGCAGTAATTTCAACACTTCTATGGTTGGATCTATTGTTGATAAGCTGGCACACCACAATCGATACTCTGATTTTAATGCTGTCATTGATATTTGCTCCTCGAAGTAAATAGTTAAATTTTTTAATTCTTCGGCATTATCAATTGCAGCAAAACCTGGGAGTAGAATTTGAAATGACGAGAGTATATCCTCATTCACTAATAAACGTTCTGTCATGTTTTGAATCAGAGCATCAACGCAAGGAATAAATATTGTAACTCTGAAGTGGCTTTCAGGGGTTGTGCAAGGTGGATTAGCACGAGTAGTTTGACGCGAAGTGTCAAAAAGATCTTTAGACATTTGTGATGCTGTTTGGAAAATATCGTTGAAAAAACCATCCGCTGTTTCTCTTATCTGGTGCAGAGTTCTTATTAATTCTTTGGCTCGGTTCATTGCTGATACAAAATCCATAGATTTTTCGTGGAGTGGCACAGACAGTGGCAGCGTTAAGCTGAACAATTGCTCACAGACGAATAGACTAAGCAAAAAATCGCTTTTCTCTACCGCTGCTAAGAAGGCTGATGCTTTAGACGAAATGGGCCATGTCTTACTCGAAATTATTTCCAAACTTAGTACATTGAATTTGAAAAGCTCCACAAAGCTTATAATGCTTTCATGCCTTTCTATAAACCTTGTTTCACAAAGGCGAACAAGTCGTCTTTTTTTGCTTTCTGGTGTGTGCTTCTGTATAACGTCCTGGAAAGTTGTGTTTGCATTTGAATGGTTTCTAAATAAATTTTCTATTTCATTGACAATACCAAGGCAGTTCCGTATTGAAGGTAATGACATAGTATTAGAAAGCACAAGGTTCAATCGGTGACTAGCGCAATGAACATATCGTGCTTTTGGATACAGTTGTCTTATCCTGGTTTGCACTCCACTTAAATGCCCTGACATGTTTGCTGCTCCGTCATATCCCTGTCCAACCAACTTCGCCATATCAAGATGGAGATCTGAACAACGCTTAAGTATGACTTTTGATAAGTTTTCAGTCACCGTCTAGTGTAGTTGCGTACGACTGTTATAGGTTTGAGCTGAGTTGTGTATAAGAATTTCAAAAGATTCAGTCAGTGATAAATCTTTTTTATTTGCGATTTATTTAAAAAAATTCCTTATTTCGGGGGGGGGCTTCAGCCCTCATAGCCCTTGTACGCTATGTTGAGGAGGCTTATCCCACGGTAGTTGGCGCAGATTGTGGGGTCTCCTTTTTTATGGATTGGGCATAGCACACTTAGATTCCAATCGTTGGGCATACTTTCGTCCGACAATATTTTACAAAGAAGCTGATGCATGCTCTTTATCAGTTCTTCGCCGTCGTGTTTGAATAGCTGGGCTGGCAATCCGTCGGCTCCTGCCGTTTTGTTGTTCTTCAGGCGGGCAATTGCTATTCGAACTTCTACATGGTCGGGTAATGGAACGTCTGCTCCATCGTCATCGATTGGGGAATCGGGTTCGCCTCTCCTGGTGTTATGCGTTCATTGCCATTCAGCAGGCTGGAGAAGTGTTCCCTCCATAATATAAGTATGCTCTGGGCATCGGTGGCTAGATCACCTTGGGGGGTTCTACAGGAGTATGCTCCGGTCTTGAAACCTTCTGTAAGCCGCCGCATTTTTTCGTAGAATTTTCGAGCATTACCCCTGTCGGCCAGCTTATCAAGCTGTTCGTACTCACGCATTTCGGCCTCTTTCTTCTTCTGTCTGCAAATGCGTCTCGCTTCCCTCTTCAACTCTCGGTATCTATCCCATCCCGCACGTGTTGTGGTCGGTCGTAACGTTGCGAGGTAGGCAGCCTGTTTTCTCTCCGCTGCGACACGGCACTCCTCGTCGTACCAGCTGTTCTTTTGCACTTTCCGAAAACCAATGGTTTCGGTTGCAGCTGTACGTAAGGAGTTTGAAATGCCGTCCCACAGTTCCCTTATACCGAGTTGTTGACGAGTGCTCTCAGAGAGCAGGAGTGCAAGACGAGTAGAAAATCTTTCGGCTATCTGTTGTGATTGCAGCTTCTCGACATCGAACATTCCTTGTATTGGTTGGCGTGCGTTTTTGCTGCACAGAGGCGGGTGCGAATTTTGGCTGCAAAAATATAGTGGTCCGAGTCGATGTTAGGACCTCGGAGCGCACGCACATCTAAAACACTGGAGACGTGTCTTCCGTCTATCACAACATGATCGATCTGGATGGTGGTTTTTCGATCCGGAGACAGCCGGGTAGCTTGATGTATCTTTTTATGCTGGAATCTAGTACTACAGATAACCATATTTCGGGCCCCGGCGAAGTCGATCAGCCTCAACCCATTTGGGGATGTTTCCTCGTGGAGGCTGAATTTACCGACCGTAGTGCCAAAGATACCTTCTTTGCCCACCCTGGCGTTGAAGTCGCCAAGCACGATTTTGACATCGTGGCGGGGGCATCTCTCATAAGTGCGCTCCAAGCACTCATAAAAAGTATCTTTGGTCACATCGTCCTTCTCTGCCGTCGGGGCGTGGGCGCAAATCAGCGATATGTTGAAGAACCTCGCTTTGATGCGGATTGTGGCTAGACGTTCATTCTCCGGATTGAATGATAGTACTCGGCGACGCAGTCTCTCTACCACCACGAATCCAACACCAAACTTGCGCTCCTTTATATGACCACTGTAGTAAATGTCACAAGGACCTACTCGTTTCTGTCCTTGTCCCGTCCATCGCATTTCTTGGACGGCGGTGATGTCAGCCTTTATCTTTACGAAGACATCTACCAGCTGGGCGCCGCTGCCCAATTTCCCAACTAATGGACCGGACATTCCAGGTGCATGCCCTCAAATCATAGTCTTTATTTCGTTTGCCTTGGTCGTCATCAAAAGGGGGGTCTCTCATCCGAGGCTGTTTGTTGTTTTTCATTGGGGGTGTGTTTTACGTGGCGGGTCCCAAAGCCAGCGCACAACCCTCTGCAGGGGATGTTTCGCCTTCTCACTTTAGCTCGCCTTCAAACGGATGTTCTTAGGCTACCCAGAGGATACTTGGTCAAAGACCGGAAGTCGTGAGCTTCTTGAGTCATATGTAAAAGAATCGTTTCTGACCACTCCCAAGTGAATGGCGATCAAAGAACTTTCCTCACTTGCGTGAACTTCTACACATGACTCCATCCTCCAAATTCTATTGCTACAACAAAATAATACGAATACGCATGTTTCATGAAGGTCATCTATTTTCTTTGAAGAAATGAAATTCATTTGGCACATCTTCACTTTGTAATAGTCGAAATATATACATATATTTTACTTGAAATATTAATTTATTTAAAAATTAAAAAATAAAATTAAAATTATTTTCACCTAATTTTTCGCGATTTTGTGAAAAAAATTAAAATTCTTATCATTTTTCGGAAAACAATGGTTCATATAATACAAAATAATCACGCATTCGTGACTCAGAGAATGCTTTTTTACATTCTCTGTGTGACTTTGTATATGTTTCTTCAAAGGATTTCTCTTTATTTATTCTCGCATGAATTTAGTCGTTTTACATATATTTCTGCCAGAGAACATGCTCATATCTGCTAAACAGCGGCGAGAATGGTGAATTCCTTACTACATTTCTATCAGCTCTGTTAGCCGTCAAATCGAGCATCATACAGAATTCAATTTGTACCTTCTCTATGCTTTAAGTTCTCTGATCAAACCGAATCGATCATACTCAATGCAGGTCTCTGGTACATACATATATTATTATTAGGCTTGTATTACCGCGTAGGCATAAAGAATACCGAATATTGTTGTCAAAAAAGTCTTGCGGTATTTTCGCTAGTTGGCGCTGAAAGCGCGTAGTTCTAGTTTTATTCGTCGCATCGGGTCATACTATACCTTTTTGGATAGCTCATTTCACGCTAACACGTGTTTGATTCATTGTCGTTTCTTTTAAGTCGTTCGTGAGTTATAACGTCGCAATCATGGAGCAAAATAAAGAGCAAATACGGCATATTTTACACTACTACTACGATAAAGGCAAAAATGCATCTCAAGCCGCCAATAAAATTTGTGCAGTTTATGGACTCGATACAGTTTCCATTTCCACCGCACAACGATGGTTTAAACGTTTTCGTTCTGGTGTAGAGGTGGTCGAAGATGCGCCACGCTCCGGAAGGGCTGTCGTCGAAAATTGCGATAAAATCGCTGAATTGGTCGAAAGAGACTGGCATAGCAGCAGCCGTAGCATCGGTCAAGAGCTAGGCATGAGTAATCAAAAATTCATTTCAATTTCAATAAAAAAAAATGCAATAAAAATACCGCAAGAATTTTTGGACAACCCATTATATGTATACAGTATGTATATGACATATTAAGGTAGGCCAAAAATAGTTTTTATTTTTTTTTTCTTAGTTACCATGCAAATCTCATCCGACATGACTAAAAACAAGTTTTGGCAAGACCTGAGCTCTTAATAATAATATAAGATTAAAAATTGTGGAAAACATTTTTTGTAATTTTCTGTTGGACTTTAACTACGAATAACTTTGGATGAGTTGACTCAGCCAAAAAATGTTTTAGACATTTTTTGTAGATCGGTAAATTTCCTATAAGAATAAGTGTTGATTCTCGCTTACCAATTATTTGCTTGTGTACATAAAAAATCCAAACAAAAAAAAAAACAAAATTTCCTCTGTCATTTATATGGGAAATCGAAAATATCGATAAGGCACCTCTAAATATTAATATTAAGAGCTCAGGTCTTACCAGAACTTGTTTTTAGTCATGTCGGATGAGATTTGCATGGTTACTAAGAAAAAAAAAAAACATTTTTGGTTTTAACGACGGATCCTACTTTGAGACGCAAATGATGCGGTGGCATACCAAGCCTGTCCAAAGAATTTAGGAATACCACTGGATAATTCACGGCGTCGTCTTCATAGTCAAGACGATCGATCGATTTGTATGAGCGCAAGTCTCCCGGAACTTGACTTTGAATTTTCCAGTTTAAGTCAACAACATCGGTATTTTGGGCAGCTAACATTGCGCGTGCACTTAAGGAATCGTAGTTACGATAATTCAGCCAATGTCCGAACATTTGTGATGAGTTCCTCTTTCGTGAATTGATATCGAGCCACCGGAAGTATCAACCGAAATTGTACGATTTCCAATTTTTATCGAAGACGATGTAAAATGTCTTTGGCAATGTCGATGTTTATATCGAAAAGTATGCGAACTTCATTTTCATTCCAGTGATTAACGTGTTCCAGCAAATGTAATTGCTGGCTTACTTCTCCAAAACTTGCACACATCGAACCATTCACAGTAAGCAATGACTCAAATATAGTTGAACCGCGTACATTAATCAATAGCAACGGAAGGTAGAAACAATCGTCGTTTTTCGGGTGGATTGTGTAAATTCGTCCTAATGCATTAGACACCTGGATGTCAATCTACTGGTTGACCTTGCTTTCTGCGTAACTATTTGACGATGCATTCCATGTACAATATAAAGGTATTTTCGAATAGAGCAATGTTCTCACAAACACATCACTGACGAAAGTTAAGAAAAAACTCGTCAATGTTAATTTTGTTGCTGGCGATGTTTCCACTGGCTATACTGTATTCTCTGGGATGAAATACACTCTTTGGCCATTCTCCAAATTAACTGCGAGACGCACAACAGTCGGAAAACGTCCATGAATTGCAAAGCTAAATATCCTACAAAGCGCTTTATTGCAGTTCACGTATCGACCGTATCGTTCAAGACTAATAACCGCCATGTTGCTTCCTTTGGTGATGTACATACAAACGTATTTTGTCGATTACACCAAACTGCAATACTCAACATTGACATGAATTTTGAATGTGAATTAAACAACAGTGGCGAATATGGTACGATCCATGTGTTGTCAACTTCGATACTCACGCCTCTAAATTGAATGCTAAATGTTCTGCCATTGCCGTCTGTTGAGCGACGCCGATAGAGTGGATATCCATCGTGTTTCCGAAAGAAAAGTACGTGGATACTGTTTCGTGCATTTATTGACAGACATTCAAACCGAAGTGGGGTTGTGGTGTCCGCAAGATTCATGAACCTTATTGGTTTTCATCACTTCGTATAATACTGGAACTTTCTTTGCATCAGGAATTGCCGCATGATTGAATGATTTCATCAATTTGATCTGGTGTAACACCTTCCACCATCCAAAGAAGAATGTGTGCGTGCGGCAAACCTCTCTTTTGCCGCTCAACATCTAACAGCACCATATATGCGTTGCTTCAGGATAATGTCCATCGAAGCTGTTGCTTGAAAGTCTTGCTGTGACATGGTGACGATCGCTTTCTGATTGATCGCGACCCATAATACCGCACGTATGTCATCGCATCCTGGGAGTGCTCGTTCATGTGCCTTGGGCTGCTAATGTATGTATGTTGATGCCAAAAAGAACGCCGACCGATATTAGCGCGACCTCTTCATGGCATCGTGACAAATTTCAATCTTTAATTGATCACTTGTGTGAAAAATACATAACATTTTCACTGAATAATTTTTAAAAAATTTTGAAGCAAACGCCAAATTTGAAAGATTTAAATAATTGAAAAACCAAACAAAAAAATTGATTAGAAAAAAAATTTGTATGGAAAAAATTAATTTTTTGGAATTGTTCAATTTTCCGACTTTTCCTTATGAAAGACATACAGGCTATTTATTTCTAAACCTTTCCCGATCCACAACGAACAACCTCTTAAAATTTCATCAATATTGGTTCAGCCGTTCTCTTAGCGTTACTAACGAACAAACATTCATTCGTTTGTATGAGAAAAAGAAAAGGGCTGTTTTTAGGGGTTTTCTGGCAATTATTCGAATTTTTTTCTCCGCAGAAACCATCTCTGAACCTCTACGAACATTTTAAAAAAAGAATTGTCAAATTTGGTTTTGTCGTATGAAAGTTATGAGCGTACATACATTTTGGCGATTCATTTTTATTTATATAGATATTTGAATGTTTGTTTGTATGTGATAGTAAGTACGAGCACTAATTTAGGATTGTTGCATTTACATATGTATTTTTTAATTATGATTTGGGTAAGTGCATATGTAAATATTGTTACAAAAGTAGTATTAAGTTGTATTTGTATTGCTAGATGCATCCCTTATTATGAACAATAGCTGTAGGTATATGGGATAGCATTTGTCTTGTTGTAGACATCTGGCGCCGCAGCTGTCTGCGTAAACAACTTCTGAGTCTGGCGCCTCGGCTGTCTGCTTAGCTGCATTTGGCGCCGTATAGCATTATGTTCTTGTAATTTCCAGACGCAATATTCTAGAAGGACACGTCGGCATCAGCGAGGAGTGCGTGGCTATATAAGCCGTGGCAGCGCCAACGTAATCAATCAGTGCTAAGAGTAAACTGTTATAGTGTAGACGAGTTGTAAAATAAAGAGTTGTTGAATTGAATTAAACAGTTTTTGGTTTTATCCGTCAATCCAGAGATACGAACCTAGCAAAGTAAACTAGCAAGCAGTAAAAATTGTAACAATTGGTGTCAGAAGTGGGATTGTCAAATAATCCAAATTCAAGATGGTTAAATTCGGAGAATTGAGAATTCAGCAATTAAAAAAGGAACTGGAGGAGCGTAATTTGCCGATAAGCTGGCAAAAGGCGGATCTGCAGGCACGATTACGTGAAACAATGGAAGCGGATGAAATTAATGTGGACGAGTTCGAATTTGTTGGGCCAGAAACTTCTACAAAGGTAGAAGAAAAAGTAGAAGAACAACGAACATTATCAAGTGTAGACATGAACTTGCTGTTAGTGGCTATTAAGCAAATAGAAAATCGTCCGGCACAGCAAATAGCAGAAAATACATCACAGTTAAAGTCTTGCCTTACACAACAAATGACTGAAAATAATACGCAGTTAGAAAAGCGTTTGGTACAACAGATTACAGAAAATAATACACAAGTGCAAGAGAAATTTTCAAAATTTGAAAACGAATTAAGCACTTTAAAAAATGACGAAGAAAATTTAAAATCAGAAGTTCTTCAATTAAGTAATCGTGTGCGAGAACTGCAACTACATGGCCCTGCACCATCAAGAAATAATCAAAGGTTGTAGGCACCCACATTCGATGGAAGTATTCCATTTCAAATTTTCAAACTTCAGTTTGAAAAGACAGCAATGGCCAATAACTGGAACGCAGCGGACAAAGTGGCGTCCTTGTTTGTATCATTGAAAGGACCTGCGGCAGAAATCCTTCAGACTATTCCAGACTGTGAACGGAACAACTATGAGGCATTGATGAGTGCGATAGAAAGACGATATGGTAGTGAGCACCGGAAACAAATATACCAGATCGAAGTGCAAAATAGGGGTCAGAAGATGAACGAGTCATTGCAAGAGTTCGCAACTGAAATAGAACGACTGGCTCATTTGGCAAATGCAGATGCACCTGTGGATTACATTGAGAGGGTAAAAATTCAATGTTTCATAAATGGAATTCGTGATGTGGACACCAAACGCGCCACATATGCATTGCCAAAAAGAACGTTTGCTGAAACGGTTTCGCACGCCCTCACACAGGAAACAGCTTCCCTACTTAGTAAACCAGCACACAAAGTACAAAGGGTTGAAATGGAACAACCGGCGCTGATGGAAGAAATATTGAAGACTCTGAAGACAATTGCTGTACCGCGAGTAAATACAACAGGAAGATGTTTCAACTGTGGAAAAGTGGGTCCCTTTGCCCGAAATTGCAATATAAAAGTAAACCCATCAAAACGGAAACAACCAACAGATAACGAGGACGGAGCATCCACATCTCACAAGTCGTTAAACTGAAACGGAACAGTTCAAAGGGGCGTGAGCTGGTTCCCACGACTATTTGCCCCGCCATCTCGACATCACAAATAGGTCGCCATGACAACAATCTTACTATCAACGGCATCGTAAATGGGCGACTGTCAACGCTTACTTTGGATACTGGTGCCACACATTCAATTATCCGACCGGATGTGGTAAGAGGAACGGTTGAATCATTAGTCGGTTGCAAGCTTCGAACGGCCACCGGGGAGGAAGCAGCTGTCGCGGGAAAAGTGTTTTGCGAAGTGATGATTGGTACCCTGGAAGTTAATCACACCTTCATCGTAGCAGATATCACGGATGAAATTATAATGGGAGTAGATTTCATGATTGATCACGGGGTTACTTTGGATTTAAACAAGCAAATGCTGTTTTGCCAGAACATGGAGATGCCTATAAACACCGGATATGTGACCAACGTTGAAAGTAAGAGGGTGATTGTTGATGATAATCAGAGTATTCCACCAAAATCTGAGGCGATTGTTTGGGCTAAAGTGAATGGAGGAGGTGGGACTGAAGAATTGTGGATTGTGGAACCAACAAAAATAGATACACCCATATTGGTAGGAAGAACGCTTGTGAAAACAAGAGAAGACGCCACCATTCCGGTCAGAGTATTGAATGAATTCAACACGCCTATAAGTCTGAAGAAAGGAGCAGTAATTGGACAGTGCCAGAATATAAGTGCAATAGCACGATGCGAACGGTCACAACAGAAACCTACTATTGAGCCACAGCAGATAAGTCCTACACTCCTAAACAATTTGCTGAACGAACTGCATGGAAATGAAAAATTAAAAGCAGAAAAACTATTAGAAAAATACGCATCCATAGTTGCAAACGAAGGAAACAACACAGGAAGAACCGGCATTGTCAAACATCACATGTGTAAATACCGGAGGCGCTAAACCAATCCGACAAGCTCCGCGTAGGGTTCCACTAGCAAAACGTGAGGATGCTAACAAAATTATTGAAGACATGCACAAAAACGGTGTAATCGAACCTTCAATAAGTCCATGGAGCTCACCTATCGTCTTAGTTAAAAAGAAAGATGGTAGCACCCGTTTCTGCGTAGATTATAGGAAGTTGAATGATGTCACAAAGAAAGACAGTTATCCTCTACCAAGAATCGACGATACATTAGACACCTTGTCTGGAGCGAAATGGTTTTCTACATTAGATCTACAAAGTGGATATTGGCAAGTCGAGATTGATGAATGTGACCGTGAAAAGACCGCTTTCAGTATGGGCGACGGGTTATGGGAATTCTCTGTGATGCCATTTGGGTTATGTAATGCGCCTGCAACGTTCGAGCGACTGATGGAACATGTGTTAAAAGGACTCAACTGGAAGACATGTTTGGTGTATCTTGATGACATTATCATCATGGGAAAAAGTTTTGATGATCATCTGAAAAATCTAGAGGAAGTCTTTCAGCGAATAGCATCAGCCGGATTACGCTTGAATCCCAAAAAGTGTTCATTATGGAAGAAGCAGGTCACATATCTCGGACATAAAGTGTCAACTGAGGGGATTCACACCGAGGAGGGAAAAATAAAAGCAGTTAAAGATTGGCCTCAACCCACCAACATACATGAACTGCGCAGCTTCCTCGGCTTATGCACGTATTACCGCCGTTTTGTACCTGGATTTGCGAACGTGGCTAGAAGTTTACATGATTTAACAAAGAAGAATCGCCCGTGTGTGTAAAACATTTCAACAAGTATTTGTATGGACAACGATTCTTCCTGAGGACTGATCATGCAGCATTAAAATGGTTATTACAGTTTAAGAATCCGGAAGGCCAAATTGCACGATGGATCGAAAGATTACAGAATTAAGACTTCGAAACGGAACATCAAAAGGGGATTCACCACAAAAATGCGGATGCATTATCACGTCGCCCTTGTCCACTGGAATGTATACATTGCTCCAAATCAGAAGGAAAAGAAGGTATAATCAACGTCCGATTACTGAATATAGAACCTGAAGATGATTGGACTCCTCACCGCATCAGAATCAATCAGCTGGAGGACCCTGATCTTGCAAAGCTGGTAATGGCCAAAGAAAATGGGGTACGACCACCAAAGGAGCAAATAAGTAGCGAGAGTCCAACTGCAAAAGCATATTAGGCCCAATGGAACAGCATAACCCGTACCTGGGAAAGCGAAGATGGCAAACAGTCTCGTCTGCTGATCATAGTACCGAAGTCCATGATCCCGAAAGTATTGAAAGAATATCACAATGGACCTAGTGGAGGGCACCTTGGAATTACAAAAACTATAGAGAAGATTAAACAACGGTTCTACTGGATCGGTTGTCGAGATTCCATAGCAGAATGGATAAGTAATTGCGTAGAGTGCATGGCAGCTAAAGGTCCTAAAACCAAAAGTCGCGGTAGGCTACAACAGTACAACGTGGGATCACCATTTGAACGAACCGCAATGGATGTTGCAGGTCCGCTCCCAACCAGTACGGCCGGAAACAAATATCTACTGGTTAAATGGCCAGAAGTATATGCCTTACCAAACCAGGAAGCGAAGACAGTAGCCGAAGCGTTTGTAGAAAATTGGATAATAAGGTTCGGAGTGCCCGTCGAATTACACTAAGATCAAGGCAGGAATTTCGAATCTTCCATTTTCCAAGAAGTCTGTACATTATTGGGCATCCACAAGACACGGACAACAGCGTTACATCCACAATCAGATGGAATGGTGGAGAGATTCAACCGAACGCTCGAAGAAAATCTGCGGAAAATCGTTGATAAAGATCAACGGAATTGGGACAAGTGCATCCAGATGTTCCTGCTGGCGTATCGTTCAGCGAAGCACGAGACAACTGGTTACACGCCAGCAAAGATTATTTTCGGATCTGATCTGCGACTCCCTGCTGATCTTAAGTTTGGAACGAATCCTACAGCTGTAAGAAATGATGGAGATTATTGTTCTGCCTTAAAGGAAGAAATGAATGAATTGCATCTAATGGTAAGACAGCATACGCATCTGATGAGCAATAGAATGAAGGACCGGTTCGATCAAGCGGCAAATTCAAAAGGTTTTGAAGAAGGTGATCTGGTCCTGTTGTACAATCCACTTCGAAAGAAAGGCTTGTCCCCGAAACTGCAGACAGCCTGTGAAGGACCCTATATGGTGATGAAACGACTTAATGACGTGGTATACCGCATACAAAGAAATGGGAAAGCACGATGTAAAATGAAAGTAGTACATTTGGAGAGGCTCGCCCCATTTGGTTCAAGAGGATTTGTGCCTAATCGGGACGATTAGGCTTTAGTGGAGGGCAGTGTTACAAAAGTAGTATTAAGTTGTATTTGTATTGCTATATGCATCCCTTATTATGAACAATAGCTGTAGGTATATGGGACAGCATTTGTCTTGTTGTAGACATCTGGCGCCGCGGCTGTCTGCTTGTCGAAACAATAGACATCTGGCGCCGCAGCTGTCTGCTTAAACAATTTCTGCATTTGGTGCCGTATAGCATTATGTTCTGGTAATTGCCAGACGCAATATTCTAGAAGGACACGTCGGCATCAGCGAGGAGTGCGTGGCTATATAAGCCGTGGCAGCGCCAACGTAATCAATCAGTGCTAAGAGTAAACTGTTATAGTGTAGACGAGTTGTAAAATAAAGAGTTGTTGAATTGAATTAAACAGTTTTTGGTTTTATTCGTCAATCCAGAGATACGAACCTAGCAAAGTAAACTAGCAAGCAGTAAAAATCGTAACAATATGTATGTTTGTATTTACTGTCGATTGTACATTGGAAATTTTGCTTTTTATGCCTTTTGCTTACCTATTTTATGCAATCCTGCTTACTGTTGGAAGAAACAGAGGGGGTAATGCTGGAAAGATTTGCAAGTAAATAGTTGAATATAATTTGTTGGTTTTCTGTTGTAGTGGGTGTGTTTGCACACACAAGGGTAAGCTTAGAAAGCAGTAAATGATTTCCTTTTGTATTTATAAAAATACATGGATGATATATTTTTTCAACTGTTTTTTGTTCTCGTTTAGAAATTGATCAAAGGGATTATATAGGTTTTATATTTGATAAAACCGTAAGATATCATACATATAGTATTTACATATGTTAATAAAAAATGGAAACGACTTACTTTGTCTCGCCTCAAGGGAGTTTTGGGAGAAAAAAGTACATATATGTATGTATTATGTATGTATATTTAGATAATTTTGGGAATCTGCTTTCGTTTCGGTTTCTTCCCGTGTTTAATGTTCTTTCGCTCCTACTTCGTCCTGTGTTTAATGGTTCTTTCCTAATTTCTTCCTTTGTTTAGTGTCCTCTTGCAGCTGTATCCTCTGCAGATGTAGAGTATGTATGCATTAGTTGTTATGTTTTTCTAATTATTCTAATTATGTCGCGACCGATTTATGTTATAATTTTTGGTATTTTTATTGTTTTATATTTATCACTTTTCGTTGGCAAAATTGACAATTCATTTTTTATAAGATCAATAAATTCTGATACGAAATCTTTATTAAGGGGGGGAACCTGCTTTAGAAGCTTCACACAATATATTTTTTTTGTTTTGCTTAAATCTCTTTAAAAATTATCTAACAACATTTCCCCAAAGTTATAGATTGGAATTCGAAATATTGTCGAAGCTATTAGGTAAATAGTGACCGAGCGTCTAACAGATACATGAGCGCTTGGGCAAAAAGCGAATACTTTGAAGCGCGATTTCTCGGTTTCTCATTTTTACGATTATTCTTAATTGGCGGGCAAGATAGAAAAAAAACTAAACGTCGTATGGAAGTATGGCAAAATTTATTATCATTGGCATATAATTATCTTCTATTTAAACTAAAAAAAAATTAAGAAAAGTCAAGTTTGAACATATTTTTAAACAACATAAAGTACAATTTTTTTGGTCAAAAACCACTTTTTTGCAATAAAAAAAAATTGAAAAATGTTCCACTTTTTTTTTGACTTTTCTTAGTTTATCTGGAAGATAAATTATTAATAAATATGAATCTCTTTGAATTTTTTGTTTCCGATAGAAATTGTGACCTGTATGTCGTCCGAAAAATGCACATGCGAGACGCATCGGCCAATTGCTTCCCAAAGGCAGAATATCAAAGATTTCGTATCCAAACAGTTTGTGAAAGATGTTGAAATATATAACTATAAAGCCTAGAAATTTCGCTTGAATCAATTATTTCTTTCCCTCCCAAAAAAAATCCTCAAAAAAGTCGATTTTTTGAAGCCTCTAAAGCAGGCTGCCTACTTAACACTCGCCATTGTTCGTCCGCGATCTTCACTGTTCGGCGACAAGAGAGAAATGAGATTTTGTGCGCACACAACGCCATACACGACACACATGTGCGCGCACCGATCGTAAAAAATCAAACATTTTCGAGAACATGGATCGGTACGCGCACAAGCCCATACAAGAGTATACCGCATGCGCACACATACCGATCGAACGCACTTGTGTGTCATGTATGGGCACTTTAAGCGAAAAGGAACCGGGATGCTGCGAAAGAGGAGATGTTGGACGATCGACGACGTAACGATAAAATATTCACGAGATCCTTTCTTGTTCCCTTTTTTCTAATTGGTATGCTGGATGGTGTCATTGTGTTTTGATGCATGTGCGCGTGTGTTAATGTGTGTTGTTCTCTCGCGTGATGAGGTGAATGCGTGCTTGTGATTCGGTGTGATGAACTGATATGAATGTGAAATGACGTCACTACTCATTTAGCCATACACGAAGAGGTCGAATTGAAATGCGTATACAATGTTGTAGAAAAGATGCCAGAAATTGATGTTCCGCTTCAATATAGAAAGGATGTTATTAAATTATTTAATGTATACAATTCTGTAGTTAATCCGATTGAAAATCCTACTCATCTGAAAATAGTAACAAAAGACCATTTTATTAATTTCAATGAAAGTCCTACCCGATTATCTACAACAGAGCGTGACGTTATCAAGAGTCAAGTGGACGAGTGTTTAAAACTTGGAATAGTTCATGAATTCAACACAAACATAGCCAGTAAGGTTGTTCTTGAAAAAGTATGGGAGTTATCGTGTTTGCATAGACTATCGTAAGCTAAATGCTGTTATTTTTAAATATTATTTGCCTGTTCCAATCATCGACGAAGTGTTAGAGAAGACGTAATCAGCTAAATTCTTTCCGGTTAAGGTCCTCAAGTATGGGTTCTTAAAGTAGTCAGAAATATACAGCATTTGTAACCAAAGAAGGTTTGTTTGAATTTACTAAGGAACCGTTTGGATTTTGTAACTTGCCAGTTCATGTGGTACGTAAACTATATTTTTCGGTGAATGATAAACGACGGTTTCATGGAGTTATATGTTGACGAATTGTTGTTTTCGGTCAGACAGCGGACGAATGTCTAAACCATGTAAAATTGGTTCTGAGGAAGGTGGAAAGTTTCGGTTTGGTCCAAATGCAAGTTCTTAAAAGAAAAAACTAGTTTTTTGGGTAATGAAGCTCATAAGGCTAGTGTGTGGCCTGGAAGAGATAAATCAAAGCTGTTTAAAATTTTGTTGTACCTAAAACTATCAGAGGCGTCCAAACTTTCTTAGGTTTGACGGGATATTTTAGGAAGTTTATTCAAAATTATGCCATCATAGCTAGGCCATTATTAGCATTTTGAGATTGGTCCATTTCAGCAACAAACAATACTTGATTTGAAGTCAAGAGCTTGTTTTGAAAATTTTTTAAGCAGAATGGTTAAACTCAACTTCATGTAAATGGGTTTGGTGCGACATTAGTACAAAAGCATGAAGGGAAGTGGCATCCCGAGTTTTATTGGAGTCGAAAGACCTCACCTCAAGAAAAAAGGCTACATAGTGACTTTCTCGAAGTTAAAGCGTACTTAGCAACGAAGAGGCATTATTTAATGGGAATTCGTAGCTTCATCTTCATATACCACACAATCGACAGATTTGAATGAATGTATTGGATCACCAATTTGGTTTTGAATTTTAAAATTAATCTCATTCACATCCTTCTTCTTCGTTGCCAAAGTTTCACGTTCACTTAAGCAATCGTGATTCAAATAATTAACAACAATAATATCTGGAAACACTTTACGAATTAGTTTCGATGTAACGAAATTACAAACATTCGATGGAAATGAAATCAAACCGGTTGCGACATTGACCGGAATTTCACCATTACCAATGGCTGTCAGTTGTTTGGAGAACATATCAGTTTTGGGATCGTTTTGTAATGAAACTCGTATATTTGTATTCAATTTAAGTTTCTTCACCAAACGCCACAAAGGCGATGACTTCAAGGAAGCTTTAACTGCATCAGCAGCAGTTGATTTTGAAATGACAGGTAACATTTGACGGAAATAATAAGACAATAGAATCATAGCGTCTCCAAAACGTCTTGAATCATTGCGTAAATCCTTCATGGTCCGATTATGCATTGTGCATTCATCCCAAATGATGATTTTATAACATTGCAACACTTTTCTTATAGCGGAATTACTAATGTTGGTGTTGGTGCTGGTTCTTCAACCACTTAGAGATTAAATGGCAATTTCAGCACTAAATGTGCTGTCCGGCATCCTTCCAACAACGTAGCTGCTATTCCTGAAGAAGCAATTGCCAAACCAATTTCAGATCTCGAACGAATAGTAGCCAAAAATAAAGAAATTAGAAATGTTTTCAAAGTACCACCAGGAGCATCGATAAAAAATATTCCCCCATTTCCGTCATCAATCGCCTTCATCAATGTTTCACACATGATTACCCGCTAAAACTATTGTAATTTCGTTTAACTTACTTATATCATTGGTGTACGTCAACTTTTGAATTAAGCGCATTTTAAGCTTTAGAATTAATTTTTTTTATTTGTGTAAAAAACAAAAATTTTTGGATATGCAATATTTAATGTTAAATATACATATCTTGATATGGATAGAAAAAAATCACAAAATGTATTCATTTTAGAACAAATAAACGCGTAGTAATTTAATAGAACTAGATGTATGTATGTAAACTGTATTGGTCCACTGTATATGTATATGATATACTATCATAATATCGTAAAAAACTTAATATATTACAATAACATTATTACATTTAATTTTAATTTTTATACGCATCTAAATACATATTAGTAAGTACCATTCAAATTCAAATCGTGATATTATCGTTTATCAGTAGGTAGGTAGGTAGGAGTGCAGCCCTATCGGGCTCAATTAGCACTGATGTGCCATTTTGATACACTATTCGTAGAACCTCCTGTATCTGCTGTTACGTTCCACTCTCTCTCTCAAACCATTTTGAGGTTTCGATGAAACTACTTATGTCCGATATGCTTTTGGTGGAAATCCATTCAAGGTTTGGTGCTTGGTGGATTCTGGATTCCGAGTGTTTTGTGTCGGATCTGTGCCAGAGCTGGGCATTCGCAGAGAAAGTGGAAGATTGTTTCCTTGTTCCCTGCTACTCCGCAGCTTCGGCAGATGTTGTTGTAGGGCATACCCATTTTGGACGCATGTTCCCCAAATGGCCAGTGCCCTGTTGTGGTAGCTGTTATTCTGTAAATACTTTTTCTCGACCTATTTAATAGGTCGTTGGTTCTTTTCCTGTCGTATGTTAGCCATAATTGTTTAGTTATGACGCATTTTGTACTGTTTTTCCACCTATTGTTTGCAATTTGTTGAAATTGTCTATTGATCTCTCTTTTGATCGATCCTAACGGGCTAAATATTAGCTCCACCTCAGATTCATTGAGGAAAGCTCCTGCCTTTGCCAACTCGTCTGCTTTTTCGTTACCGAAAATGTTCCTGTGGCCGGGAACCCAGATCAAGTTTAGTTGGAGCTGATCTTTTATTGAGGTTAGTGCTCTCTTGCAGTTGTGAACTATACTGAAATTGTCATGGGTGAAGACTATGCCAGGAGGGCCGCCTAGCTTTCCGTAAATATAGTTGCTTTATGTATATTCCCGTGGTTTTCTAATAGAGCTTCGCAGGCTTTTTCTATGCCTAGCACTTCTGCTTGGAAGATGCTAGCCGAGTTCGGTAGACGTATGGAGATAGATATGCCTAGATCAGCGGAGAATACCTCCGTGCCTACTCCGCAGTCCATTTTGGACCCGTCGGTATAGACTGAGGTGGTACCCTCCTCTGCAATTGAGCCTCTTCTCCATTCTCGTCTAGATGGTATCCTCACCTGGAAGTGTCTATTGAAATCCAGCTTTGGGAGAATGTAGTCTGATTTATTAATAGTGAGCTTGTTTAGGATTACACTATGTCCGTAGTTCTGCTGATTCCAACCTCCCAATTCTTTTATTCTTATCGCCGCAATAGCTGCTGTTTTTTGAATAAAAATGTCCATTGGTAGTTGATGGAGGATCACATTGAGCGCATCAGTCGGACATGACCTGATTGCGCCCGTAACACCCGCACATGCTGCTCTTTGTATTCCATTTAATTTTCTAATGTTGTACTGTTTGTTTAGCGCTGGCCACCATACCAGAGCTCCATATGTGAGTATGGGTCTTATGACCGCCGTGTACATCCACATGATTATACTTAGTTCGAGGCCCCAATTCTTGTTGACGATTTTCTTACAAGTATAGTAGGCCATGTATGCTTTGTTTATTCTTTTTTCTATATTTACTTTCCAGGACAGTTTGGCGTCAATCTCCACCCCAAAATACTTAGCTGTTGGGGATAGAGTGAGTGTTGTGCCGTTTAGTACCGGAAGTTGAAACTGAGGTATTTTGGTTCTGCTAGTGAATAGCATCAGTTCTGTTTCGTTCGGGTTAACTCCTAGACCATTGCTTTTAGCCCATAGGTTTAACCTACGAAGTGCTCTTTCCATAATCTCGCTGACTGTTGAAGGAAACATTCCTGATACCAACAACACTATATCGTCTGCATATGCTACTGCTTTCACTCCTCCACCGTTTAATTGGAGGAGTATTTCGTTCAGCGCTACAACCCATAGAAGCGGAGAGAGGGCCCCCCTTGAGGCGTCCCTCTACTCACATAACGTGTTTGTGTTGCAGCACCGTTTGACGCTATAATCTTCCTATTCTCAAGCATCGATAGTATCCATCAGAGAACGGAATCGGCTGAATGAGGAACATTCGTACGCGCTCAACAGCCGAATAATCACACTGTTCGGATCAGCCGATCAAACTTTCATGCGCTCACATTTTCGTTGTAGATTTTAAATTCACTCGGGTGTGTGCGATTTTTTGTTTCACTCCGAGTTTGTTCGGCTCGTGTTCAATATAATGATTTCGGACACTTGCTCATTCGGTTCAACAATCATTGTATTGAACAAGAACAACACTCAACCCGCAAAAATCAACTCGTATGATTTTACTTATGCGCGCAGCAAGCGGAACTTTTTCTGCACAGATGAAATGTGAGAAGAGCGAAAACAAAAACAAGCTACAACAACAAGCTGCAGTTCGTGGAACGCATGGGGCTTGCATAGATATTGTTACTGTACATGCAGTCGTAACGCTCACATCGTGTCGTCTTGTTGCTAATAGTTTACTTATAATCGATCAACTCAAATTGAACCGAATGATGCTTTCGTCAACACATGCTCATTTTATTGAACGCTGACTTTTGTTCAGTGAGTTGAATTGAGTGAGAAATTTGGAACCGAAAACTCAAGATCCTCGGAATGATGTGTGCGGCAAAATTATTTGATTTTTACTCATCACTCTGTTTTTTTCAGTGAGTTGGGTTGAATGAAAAAGTTCGCGTATGAGTAAATCAAGAAAATAGTGATTTTTGCAGTTCTCTGGTATCCATCTGCACACAGAGTCATCTATGCCACCATGTGCCAGAGAATTAATTATCGCATTTACTTATATGTTGTTGAAGGCGCCCTCTATGTCTAGAAATGCAGCCAAGGTGTATCGTTTGTGGTGTAGTGATTTTTCAATCACACTTATCACCTCGTGAAGGGCGGTTTCGGTTGATCGGCCCTTTATGCACGCATGTTGGGACTTCGATAACTTCTCCGCCATTATTGTTCTTACGTGTAGATCTATTAGCCTTTCTAGTACCTTCAGCATAAAGGAGGTAAGGCTTATAGGTCTAAAATCCTTGGCATTATCATGTGTTCTTCTGCCTGGTTTTGGAAGGAACACAGCTTTACTCCTTTTCCAACTTCTTGGGATGTAAGATAGTTGAATGCTAGCTTTGTATATCTCCAAGCTTTAGAACCATTGGTTTTACCAGTTTCTGCAGCATTATGGGCATAATCTCGTCAGGACCTGCCGCTTTAAATGATGCAAAACTATTTATGGCATATTTGATTTTCCTTTTGTCTAATATTTGGCTTCGATAGTCAGCTGCGTTCACCGGTGGTTCCGGTTGAACCCTCGTTGAAGGTGTTTGCTGACTCCCGGGGAAGTGTGTTGTGCTTAGTATCTCCAGAGACTCTTTTGCCGAGGAGGTCCAATCACTACCCTCCGCCCTAATGTAGGCAGTATTAATATGGTCTTTGGATAGCATTTTACTCAGCCTAGCGGCTTCTCTGCAACTTTCAATCGATGTGCAGAAAGTTCGCCATGAGTCATTTTTAGCTTTCCTGACTGCTTTTTTGTATTCCTTCATAAGGTCTTTATATGGCTGCCAGATTTTGGTTCTAAAACTCTCATTGAAAGCTTTCCTTAGTTGTGTTCTCAAATTCTTGAGTTCACTGTTCCACCAAGGAAGAGACTTTCTCTCTTTCAAAACTGTTAGCGGAGTAGATTTATTAAAAGTTGTGATTAGGATTTTTTCCAACTTCTCTACTTCTGAATCTAGTTCCTCTGGATTTCTGATACTTTTATTGCCTCCCTTTTCGAGGCATTTTGTTGCTATACTGGTAAATTTTCCCCATGCCGTTCTTCTAGGGTTCCGGTATGTGAGAGGCGCACTGTACCTCTCGCGGATGCTGAAGAGTATCCAGGAGTGATCCGACATGGAAGGCTCAACGGATACCCTCCAGTTATCCACAACGAGACTGTCTGTGTCTGTTGATAGCGTGAGGTCAAGAACTTCCTCCTACCCCGGGAACCTATCCGAGCTTGGGAAAATAAAAGTTGGCTTATCGCCCTTGTTGCAAATACTTAGATTACTATTCAAAATATACTGCAAGAGTGACTCACCTCTGGTGTTTATACTGGGGCCACCCCATACGATGTGCCTTGCATTTGTATCACACCCTATTAGGACATCATCCTTCTTGTTCTCCTCTACTAGCCTGGTGAGCGGAGCCGGTGGTATGTCTTCGTCATGGGCCAAGTAGGCCGAGACCAAGAAGAAGGGCTTTTCCTTCTGTTCCACCTTCACCACTGTGATATCTTTTTTTTTTTTTTTTTTTTTTTTTGGCGTAGACACGCCGAGTTAACAACCGCGCGCCAGTCGTTTCTTCTTTTCGCTACGTGGCGCCAATTGGATATTCCAAGCGAAGCCAGGTCCTTCTCCACTTGGTCCTTCCAACGGAGTGGAGGTCTTCCTCTTCCTCTGCTTCCCCCGGCGGGTATTGCGTCGAATACTTTCAGAGCTGGAGTGTTTTCATCCATCCGGACAACATGACCTAGCCAGCGTAGCCGCTGTCTTTTAATTCGCTGAACTATGTCAATGTCGTCGTATATCTCGTACAGCTCATCGTTCCATCGAATGCCATATTCGCCGTGGCCAACGCGCAAAGGACCATAAATCTTTCGCAGAATTTTTCTCTCGAAAACTCGCAACGTCGACTCATCCGCTGTTGACATCGTCCAAGCCTCTGCACCATATAGCAGGACGGGAATTATGAGAGACTTATAGAGTTTGGTTTTTGTCTGTCGAGAGAGGACTTTGCTTCTCAATTGCCTACTCAGTCCGAAGTAGCACCTGTTGGCAAGAGTTATCCTGCGTTGGATTTCTAGGCTGACATTGTTGGTGGTGTTTACGCTGGTTCCAAGATAGACGAAATTATCTACAACTTCAAAGTTATGACTGTCAACAGTGACGTGAGTGCCAAGTCGCGAGCGCGACGACTGTTTGTTTGATGACAGGAGATATTTTGTCTTGCCCTCGTTCACTGCCAGACCCATTCGTTTTGCTTCCTTGTCCAGCCTGGAGAAAGCAGAACTAACGGCGCGGGTGTTGAGGCCGATGATATCAATATATCTGCTGTGCTGTAATTAGGACAAAGAAATGCATTTATACTTTTATTGATAAGAATGCATGCCCTAGGTTTACCTCTGTTCCACGTGTAAAACAGGTTATAATTGCTGCTGTTTAGCCCTTTTATGGAATCTTCATTGACCCAGGGCTCCTGTATTAGGCTGATGTCGATGCCCCCCTCGTTCACGAGGGTTGTCAGATTCGCTGTAGCACTCTTCGAGTGCTGCAGGTTAATCTGTACGCACCTTATGCTGTTGTTATTGGGCATCCCGGGGTTCTTCAATGCCCACATTCCTTAGCAACTGGCTGGCGTCGTCGACCTCTTCCGTGTCGTCTTCGTCAGCCGCTTTGTCGCCTTGGAAGATTTTTAATCTGGCCTTGCGTATTCCGAAGCTGATTTTGTTGTCAGTCTTCTTCAGAGCCTCAATGGACTCCTCGCAAATGTCCACTAGTATTGGCTTGCTTGCTTTATTTGGTTTTTCCTCTGCTTTTCAGGTAGCTTTCATATTCCTCTACGATAGATTTGAGGCGCTTCGTTTCAGCCTCATCAACTGGGGTACCGGCCGCCTGGTCTTTGGCTATCTTCCCTAGTATGAAGACCGCCCTCTGATACCGGTTTTTCCTCAGCTGATTCTGGGATTTTTTGCGTTTCTTTTTGATGTCTCCTTTAGCCGCCAGTGCACTTTGGTTGGTGCTCATAGCAGCCTTGGAGGTAGTTGGTAAATTTGATATTTTGTCTGCTGTATCTACCGGTGTACTTTGGTTGGTACGTCCTGTAGTACTTTTACTTGTCTCCTGGCTGGAGGCAAGCAGTTCGTCCTCTTCGGATTCCGTTATAGGATTCCTGTAACTCATGTCCGTGGTCGTCGCTGTTGTCGTCGTCATGGTTGTTGTTGTTGTTGTTGTTGTTTTATTGTTGGTTACGTTCGTGTTTTGGTCCCACGAGTAAGCCGGAAAGGGTTGGTCACTCGTCCGCAGAGCCGGTATACGGAGAGAAGGCGATTTATACCTCCGACCTCGCCCGGGCATCGGAGGGGACCGTTCTCGATCAGCTATTTATTACCCCCCGCTGACCATTCAGCCCTTGGCACGGGTACCTCGACACCTTGGCTTAGGGTGGTGTTGGTTCGGGTATCCTTACAATTCCACAATAGGGGATGGGCATAAAACCTAGGGTTTATTCATCCATATCACTATTGTGGGAAATTATGAAGTGTCCCTCTTAGTTCGTAAGATTAGAGTGCGTTTCCTTTGGGATGCACACTTTACTCTTACTTAAGCCCCTTCGCCACGGCAAGGCGACCAACGTCAAAGAGGAATTAATCAGTAATATTATATAATGTGCGCGCCTGCTCTATATATACATACATATGCACATGAATATATTCGTATGACATACCCACATAAATAATGTATACACAAGTCTACATATGTACATATCTGCGTACAAGTTAACACACATAGCCAAACCACCATCTGTTTATTCATTCCACCTGCAGTGCGTCGAAGTGCTTACGATGCAACTTACCTTCCGCGCATGACAACAACAGCAATAACAACAGTATGCGAAATCAGCGACAATAACATTCCCATAGGTACGGAAAGTGCTGACGCTTTGTCTGCAGAGTAGCGTGTGACAGAAATAACGACAACAACGGCGAACCGCAGTGGCAGCGGCAGCGACGCTTAGGGTAGCGTTAAGTTAGGAATTGGCTTTTGTTTAGGGAAATAATTAGTCTAAGACCGACTCTGTAACCGTAAAGATTTGGCAGCTCCTGCATAGCAGGAGAAATAAAAGTTTCAAAAAATTAAAATTAAAGAGACTTCATAATTGGCGCCCAACGTGGGGCCACGCGCGGAAAAAGATACGGTAAAATCCTTATAAAAGGATAATAGTCTAACAATTCGCAAGGTGGCCGCGAGTTCGATACCCGCGAGTAACAACCAAAATTTTAATTAAAAATAAAAACATCGCTTAAATCAACAAGCTTAAGGATTTGCACGTCGCGCCTAGACGTAGCCAGCGAGGGACTGAGGAGAGAATCGGACTAAGCTGTGGACATCCCCATTAAATATAAAATAATAAAATATGATAATTTTTCACATGTAAGTAAAGTGCTCGGCTTTCGAATAAATAAATTTTTTTCTTAACTTGTGTGCGTGGATCAATTATAGTTATCTGAATAAGCGACGCTATTACTGCTCAGGAGCACGACATAGTTAGTGTTATTACAATTTTTCTGGTTTTTTATTTTCGTTTGTGTGATCGTTCTTTTTTGTGTAAATCATGGACGCACAAACGATGCAGGGCTTAATAACAGCAGCCATAAGGACTGCCACTGAAATAACAAAACGAGAGTTCCAAGGAACCATTGACTCATTGACTAACAGACTGGCGACTTTAGAGACCCCTACAAGGGTAATAGAATATGCGCCTGTTACAATCACAGGCAATGTTCAATGTGACGAATCTCTGGACGTGATAAAATCGCTGCCCGAATTCAACGGGACACAATCACGGTATGTTTCGTGGAGAAATGCCGCTCAGGCAGCGTATAAGGTGTATGAGCATAATGGCGGTAGTTCCCGTCACTACCAAGCGGTAGCGATCATAAGGAACAAGATTACAGGAACAGCTGACACCGTGCTTGCTTCTTTCAACACGGTTCTAAATTTCAATGCGATTATCGCCAGACTAGATTTCACTTACTCTGATAAGAGACCCCTTCATATGATTGAGCAAGAGATGTCGACGTTGCGTCAGAGCAACAAGAACATCCTGCAGTTCTATGATGAAGTAGAACGAAAACTTACCTTGCTCGTAAACAAAACAGCGATGTCATATAGTGGAAACGCTGAGCTAATCAGCACTCTTAATCAAAAATATCGACAAGATGCGCTACGAGTGTTTATTTCAGGTCTTAATAAGCCTCTATGCGATGTTTTGTTCTCCTCGAGACCTGCCGATATGCCCACAGCACTAGCCCTTGCACAAGAGCTAGAAGCTAACCAAGCCAGATCTGCATTCGCCTATTCGTTCCTCAATAGGAAGGAGCGACCGCTTGGAGCCATTCAGAGGGCAACCCCGTTCATCCCCCAGGATCTCCCTCAATATCGAAAAATGGAAGCCACCCGACAGGATGTGACACCGAAGGAGGTCGATCCATCCCTTTCTTACCATCGACAGAATAGACAGCAATTGCGCCAATCGATTAACCAAAGCCAGGGAACCCAACCAGGATTCATTGTCTCTAGGGATGGAATAAAAACCTGCCCAGACAAGGTGCAAGACATTGTCAAATATGAAGCTCCAAGAACACTTCGTGCCTTGCGGTCCTTCCTCGGACTCTCAGGGTACTATAGACGGTTCGTGAAGGACTATGCGTCAATTGTTAAGCCATTATCGAAATACCTTCGCGGCGAAAATGGACATGTTAGCGCCAATCGTTCTAAAAACGTTCATATTCGACTGGACGAAGAGGCGATACGAGCGTTTGGTAAAATCAAGGAAATTTTAGCTTCAGAGGACGTCCTCTTACTATATCCTGATTTTGAAAAACCTTTCGACTTAACGACCGATGCATCCTCACATGCATTGGGCGCGGTTCTGTCACAGGGCGGTCGACCTGTCACCATGATTTCCCGGACTTTGTCATCCACTGAAGAAAATTACGCTACAAATGAGCGCGAGCTCTTAGCAATAGTCTGGTCCCTCCAGAAATTGAGAAATTATCTTTATGGTGTTAAACAGCTTAACATCTACACAGACCATCAACCCCTTACGTTCGCCATATCGGATAAAAACTCAAACGCGAAACTTAAGCGATGGAGAGCATTTGTGGAGGAATTTTCCCCTAAATTTTTCTACAAGCCAGGGAAAGATAATGTCGTAGCGGATGCGTTGTCACGACAGCATATTAATAGTTTGGAAAATTCAGGCTCCTCTACGGATGCTACAGCACACAGTGAGGTATCACTCACTAAACCTATTCCCACAATAGAGAATCCTATTAATTGCTTTAGGAGTCAAATAATTCTTGAAGAAGGTAGCTCCCCATCGAAGACTTCAAAAATAATTTTTAAAACGCAGATGAGGCACCATGTCATCTTTAATGACAGAAGTGAACTACCGAAAATCATAGGGGACTGTGTTAATCCTAATGTTGTAAACGGACTATTATGTGACCTACCAACACTTGCAAGAATTCAAGACGAAGTATTAACGAAATTCCCAGGTGTAAAATTCCGACATGCAACGAGGCAAGCGATAGACATAACCAATGAAGACGATCAGAAGGAGATATTGGAAACCGAACATTATCGGGCCCATCGTTCTTTAAAAGAAAACCTGCAACAGATTCTAAAGGAGTATTATTTCCCCAGAATGCGACAGAAATTGAGGGAATTAGTAATTAACTGTAAAATCTGCCGGGAGGCCAAGTACCAACGCCACCCCCCGAATCCGACGGTAGGCCAAACCCCTATACCACAGTATCCTGGAGAAATTCTCCACCTCGACATCTATTCAACGGATAAGAAACATTTCCTGACGTGTGTCGACAAGTTCTCAAAATTCGCGATAGTTTCACCCATTGCTTCCAGGTCAATAGTTGACGTAAAACAACCTATTATACAGATTCTAAATTTTTTTAAAAATACAAAAACCATAGTTTGCGATAATGAAAAGTCCTTCAATTCGCAAACAATAAAGTCACTGTTGAGAGATAATTTTTCGGTGACCATGTTTACAACCCCTCCGCATCATAGTACCACTAATGGGCAGGTCGAAAGGTTCCATAGCACATTAACAGAGATTGCAAGGTGCACTAAACTTACACAAGGACTGAACGAGACGGTGGATTTGATATTGCTTGCTACATCGAAATATAATAGGTCGGTTCATTCCGTTACGGGACAAAGGCCTATAGATGTAGTTCATTCTATTCCTCAGCAATTACGAGAAGACATCGTGAACAAAATTGTCAGGGCACAAGCACTTGAGTTAGGTCGATTGAATAAACATAAGAAGTTGAAAACATATCAACCCGGAGACAAAGTATTTGTTAAAACCAATAAAAGAATAGGCAATAAATTAACAAAATTGTATGTGGAAAATATTATTGAGCAGGACTTGGGAACTACGGTCATGATAAATGGTAAACGGGTTCACAAGGCAAACTTGAGGTAAAGCAAGTTTTTTTCTTTTTTCCCAGATACTCGTTTTTGACGGTTATTTCCTGGACGCAGGCGAAATTATTTAATTACACCAACTCACACTACATGATGATTTCAACTGGGAAAGTTGCTATTCACGACCAATATGGTATTTTGCTACATAAAACTAACTTGACGAATTATGAAACTATAGCGACAGATACGGAAGGGCTGCTTGAACAGTTTCCACATTCTCCTGCAAGGAAATTGCTCCAAGCGGATGCTGGTCAGATCCTCGTTTTATTGGAGACTCTGAAGACCCATCACCGACATTCACGTGGTATCAACATTATAGGTACTGCACTGAAATACATCGCAGGGACACCCGACTTCGACGATTTTAACGAGGTCGCAACCAAAGAACGTGAACTGATTGAGGCTAATGAACGACAGATTACAATTAACACTCAGCTTCAGACAAGAATAAATAATCTGACACGAGCAATGAATGACCTACTTAAAATTACAAAAGAAAAAATTGTGGACACAGGGCATTTATTTGGGTTGGCTACAGCAAGAAACAGGGCAGTACTAGCAGACCTCACAAACATAGTTCATTCAGTAACACTAGGAAAGCATAACATAATTGATCCCGTCATTTTAGATAGTGATGATACTAAAATTTTGCTATTTGCCGAACACTTTGCCAATATTACTATAAGCGATATTTTAACAGCCTCTAAGCTAAGAATATTGCAGGATAGTGATAATATTTATTTTGTAGTTAAATATCCTAAAATCAGCAGAATTTGTGAAAAAATTAGGCTTTTACCTGTAATTCATAGTAAGAAGATAATTAACTTAGAAACAGATATAGCAGCACACTGCGCCCCCGACTACCAACCTCTCACAAACTGCAAAAATGCTGCAACCCTTACATTTTGCCAGCCACTTGCTTCAGCCTCATGCGTGGAACAGCTATTGAATCATAATTCAGCGCAATGCAAAACAACTTCAGCAGAACACATCGCCCCTATTGAAGAAATTGCCGACGGACTAATAGTGGTAAATGACCAGTGCGTTGAGATCTCAGAGGGAACACGGTCAAGCGTTACTATAAAGGGCACCTTTCATGTTATGTTTGAAGGTAACCATAAACGGAACTAATCATATCAACTGGAAAAAAGTTGTTAAATCCCACCCCGAAGCCCCTCCTTCAACGATAGTAAAGTTTACGGAACATATAAAAACTCTATCATTGCCGTATCTGGAAGAGGTACATGTAAAGAACTTAAAGCATATTGCATCACTACAACAAGAAATGGCAACCAAACATTTGATCTCGATTGGTTCACTGGGGCTAGTGGCTACGATCATCATTTTTATGATAATAGCCTACTTTTGGTCCAGGAAGCAGCGAAAGCTAGCCATCATTGAAGTGATTAGAAACGCCGACACTGCAACTCCACCCGACGTGTAAGAGGCACCCGAGGACGGTCGCTTTCAAAAGGGGGAGTAGTTAACACACATAGCCAAACCACCATCTGTTTATTCATTCCACCTGCAGTGCGTCGAAGTGCTTACGATGCAACTTACCTTCCGCGCATGACAACAACAGCAATAACAACAGTATGCGAAATCAGCGACAATAACATTCCCATAGGTACGGAAAGTGCTGACGCTTTGTCTGCAGAGTAGCGTGTGACAGAAATAACGACAACAACGGCGAACCGCAGTGGCAGCGGCAGCGACGCTTAGGGTAGCGTTAAGTTAGGAATTGGCTTTTGTTTAGGGAAATAATTAGTCTAAGACCGACTCTGTAACCGTAAAGATTTGGCAGCTCCTGCATAGCAGGAGAAATAAAAGTTTCAAAAAATTAAAATTAAAGAGACTTCATAATTTACACATGTAAATAGGTCGCCCGCATAAACTACAAATATTGTTCTACAAAAAACACAATCGTCTCAAGTCAATATGGCAGCCAAATAGTCGATGCGCAAGTTTGTAGAAAAACACACAACAACATTTTCATTCATGAACACAAGCGCACTTTCCATAGGCAAAATCGTTTCATTCATAAAATCAGACACCATCACATCTCCCCTAACATGGCTTTGCCTACAAGCGTCTTTTCGCGATGATGGCAAAAGCTAAAAATCATAAATTGAACAATTTCTGATATTTGTATGAGAAGGAAAAAGTGACAACTCCGCAAATATAAGTATTCAAATATATTAGAATAAAATTTACAACATAGTTCATTTGTCGATTTTCAAGTCAAGAAATGTATCAAAGAAAATATTCAATATTTCTCTGATTTATGTACAGAGTGAATCCCGTTTCAGTTGTACCCCTCTTAAATGAAAATCATCCCTCTTAAGTACCTATATCTTGCTGTATCTCACGGTTTGTTTTTTGAAATACATAGAAATTATTGTTTTAAGTACCACTCGCTGGCACATAACCGGGATTGACTGTATTTGTGAAGGAATGTAGAAAATATTTTTACGCGGCTTGCAAAAACCTTTCTCGATATGTATGCAAGCTCATACATAAACATATATATTTACGCTGGTTTGTTGGAGGAGCTGCTACAGCGGTAAGGGAAGCAATGGCGATCGTTCGTTTGTGTTTTCGTTACAGCTCGGATTTTACCAACAACACAATGTTATGATGCTTTGTCGCCGCGTCGGTCCGTCGACACGTTGACTCTTTGATAAAACGTGAGCTTAGCCATTGAATGTCCGTGTCAACGGAAATTTCGCATGAAGCATTGAGTGTACATACATACATATGTTGCATGTAGACAAATTTACAAACATTATGCGTATGTCATATTTGTTTACGTGCACACATAATTATATACAGTGAATCAAAAAAGTTTTGGCATACCTCAGTTTTTCCACCGTGCTTCAATATAACTTTTAATTAACTAAACAAACAAAAAACAAACATGTTTGTGTAAATAATGTTTTTTTAATACATATATACAAAAATTAAAAATAATAAATTCATACATGTAGGAAATTATTAAGAAAATAATGAAAAAGAGTCATATTCATATCAAAAAAGTATTGGCAGAAAATATAAAAGTGGTAATACGTAAGATGAAGAAAAAGAAATTGAAAATGTTTAATTTTTTTTGCACTCCCTTGGCTTTAGTAAACGCTTGCAAACGCTTTTGCATACTTGCGACCAAATGGGAAGTCTCCAGACTGGTAATAGTGGTCCATTCTTCCTTCAGAGCATTTTCAATGGATTCTTTCGAAGTTATTTGGTGCTTGCGAATTTTTTTTCAAGCAAATGCCAAATATGCTCAATGGGATTGAGATCATGGGATTGTGGAGGTGTTTTCAGCTGCTTGCAGTTATAAATTAACCACTCTTGAACCAAACGTTTGGGATCATTGTCTTACTGGAACTGCCATTTCTGTCCATTTAAGCCCAATTTAGTTACGCTCGGAAGCAAATTGTTCTTCAAAAGGCTTAAATAAACAAGCTTATCCATTTTTCGTCCATAAAAACAAGATTCCCTACTCCAATTGCCGCTATACACCCCCACACCATTACGTTTCCGCCGCCATGCATGATTGTTTTTAAGATGTTATTTTCTTGGAGCTCCATGTTGGGGTTTCGCCATATTTTTTGATCCAAATAAATTGAATTTGGATTCATCGCTAAAAATCACGTTTTTCTAAAAAGTTTCAGGTTGGTGTAGGTGAGCTTTAGCGAAATCCAACTAATTTTTTCTTTTTGATTAGCTTTTGAGGCCATGATAACCGGCCTTATGCAGGGTATTTAGGACTGTCTGTGAGCTAAATGTTTTCCAGTTGTTCCTGCATTTTTTCACTCAATTTTACAGCCGAAATTTTTGGGTATTTTGCCACTGCGCCAACAACGGATCGTTCCTCCCGATCAGAAAAAGTTTTTGGCCTCCCAGATCTGTAATTTCTTTCTATTTTTCCGCTGTTTATGTAATGGATTATTACATTCCTTACACTGGAAAATGATGTATTGACAATTTGTCCTATTTCGCGCAATGACTTTTTTCCAGGTACAGATTCAAAATGAGTTTCCACACTTCAACGGTTATCTCTTTTCCGCGACCCAATTTACTCAATCTATGTCAATGCTGAACACATTACTAAAAGTCAATTGTTCTAATTATTCATTAATATGCAATATCTAACAGTAGTCACCAAAAACGGGATCAAAGGAAGTCAACTTAAGGGGTTATATCCACTTGCGAGGCTGAAAAAACGCGTTTTTTTGTGAATTTTTTCCAAAGAGGCATTTTATTTTATACATTAATGAAAAAAATGTACTTAAACAGAATTTAATGTACTTTACAAATCAGCGGTTTATTTAAAAAAATATTGGATTTCCTAGATCCTGTAGATGATCTGCGGAGAGACGTCCAAAATAAAGGTGCTTGGCGGTGAGCAAGATATCTCTGGTCCAAATTATCTGAAAACCAAAAACCAAAAATATTTAGTTTTGTGATAAATAAATACAGGTAATGATCGAAGGTCTAGTCAAAATTTTGATTTTTGACAAAATGGCGACGGTTCAAAAAAAAAATTCAGTTTTTCATGAAAATTTTTCACTTCAAAGTGGCTTAAAAAATCGAAATTATTGTCCAAATTCTTATTCCTTCGATCATTACCTGAAAAATATATCTGAGTAAGTCGTGTGAAAATTTCAAACCGATCGGTTTAGCGGTTTCGGAGAAATTTTGCTCACCGACTCTGAAAACACGGTTTTGAGATAAACGCGTTTAAAGTTTCGGGAACGATTTACGATTTACGTGCTCCGCCTACTTTCGAACGTTCGGAAACGTTCTTAGTAATACGCTCATATCTCCGAAACTAATTGTCGGATCGATTTGAAATTTTCAGAGAATATTCTTGAATATATGTACATTCAAAAAATGAAAAAAAAAATCGATTTTTTGAAAATTACAAGTGGATATAACCCCTTAAAGAGGAATATGCAAAAAACATGATGTGTGCCAATACTTTTTTGATGTGTTTTTCGCTGTTTCTGACTTCTTTTCTAGATTTGGGGGAAGTGGGGGATGAATGTAACGGTATATTTGCGGCATTTTGTTTTGTTTCTACCAGTTACACTAAACACAAAAATAATTGAATGAGATCATTTTTTGTTGCTTTTTAACTATCTTTCTTCAGAAAATTAAAGTGTGCCAAAATTTTTTTGATTCACGTATGAACACATGCGCCACCGCTAGATCCTTTAAGATGATATCAAAACCTTTAATGTAAATGTATAAATTTAAAACTAATTACCTTAAACTTATACTAATTAGTTGGGTAATAATACAAAATTTACTCTATCATATATTTTTATTATTATGTATGGAGGATGGAGTCATGTGTAGAAGTTCACGCAAGTGAGGAAAGTTCTCTGATCGGCATTCACTTGGGAGTGGCCAGAAACGATTCTTTTACATATGACTCAAGAAGCTCACGACTTCCGGTCTCTGACCAAGTATCCTCTGGGTAGCCTAAGAACATCCGTTTGAAGGCGAGCTAAAGTGAGAAGGCGAAAAATCCCCTGCATAGGGCTGTGCGCTGGGTTTGGGACCCACCACGTAAAAAAACCCTCCCAATGAAAAATGAATAACAGCCTCGGATGAGAGATCCCCCTTTGTTGTCCGGATGGACGAAAACACTCCAGCTCTGAAAGTATTCGACGCAGTACCCACCGGGGGAAGCAAAGGAAGAGGAAGACCTCCACTCCGTTGGAAGAATCAAGTGGAGAAGGACCTGGCTTCGCTTGGAATACCCAATTGGCGCCACGTAGCGAAAAGAAAAAAAACGACTGGCGCGCGGTTGTTAACCCGGCTATAATCGCTTAAGCGGTGTCTACGCCAATTTAGAAGTAGATATATTTTTAATGATTTTATGGATTGCGCATTGAAAATAAACGAATCTGTAGGCGTACATTTCTTTACATTGAAATTAGTATTATATTTCTCATATAACACCGAAAATGCTCAATTCTGCTATTTTCGAGCCCCTGCTGCAAATCTCTGGTGAAACACGCTTAAAATTTGTCTGTGGTGAAACTCTCTCATCTCTGCCAAATACCCCTGCGAAAAGTTACGATATCTAAAACGTGAAACTTCTCTATGATAAACGTTCTCGGAGAAGGTTCACGATTAGGGATATTTACTGTTTTGGATGAGCGTTTTTCACCACATCACAGAAAAAGTTTTAGCGCGTTTCACCACATTTAACATCAGTGGACACGAAAATAGCAGAATTGAGCATGTTCAGTGCTAAATGTGAAAAATTATGCTATTTCCGACGTTAAGAATGTACACTTACAGATTCGCATATTTACGATGCACAAACGACTCTGCATATAATTTATATACATACATATGTAAACACAGTGGACCAATAAAGTTTACATACACCTACTTCTATTAAATTACGAGGCGTTTATTTGTTTTAAAATGAATACATTTTGTGATTTTTTTCTATCCATATCAAGATATGTATATTTAACATTAAATATAGCATATCAAAATTTTTTTTATACACAAATAAAAAAAAATTAATGCTAAAGCTTAAATTATTTATATAAATCGAAAGAAATTACAATAGTTTTAGCGGTTTTTTGCCTACATTTTGTTGATATTATTGTCCCTAAAAATCGATGTATGCTCCCCACTCGATTTCTAGTATTATTTTCGAATATTTTGACCCACGAAGTCCATATCCAGCTTTTTGGCCTTATTTTGATGAAATTCGTTGTTTTCGAATACGATTTTCCAAAAATTTCCAGATATTTTGAATGGGATTAATGTATGGTAATTACGGGACCTATGGAGTTATTTTTAATTCTATAACAACCCTGCACGTACAAGATGAGAAGGGTGTTTTGGGTCGTTATCTCTTTATAAATAGAAGTGGCCGCTAATAACAGCCGATTTAAGCACACTTAAGATTTAAATAATTTTGTTAAATGTTAAATATACATATCTTCATATGGATAGAATAAAATCACAAAATGTATTCATTTTAAAACAAATAAACGCGTCGTAATTTAATAGAACTAGGTGTATGTAAACTTTAGTGGCCCACTGTATATGTTCTATTTATATATTTTATATCAAAGCACACAAGCATGTACGTACAAATTGAACTATTTCATGATGAATTCCTTAAATCTTTGGAAATATGTAATGAAGTCATGAATGCATTATTACCTAAATATTTAATTAATGTAGGTATAATAAGTTATATATTTACATATTTATTTGGTGGGCATTACATGTTTGATGACATATTAAAAGACCGGTCGCGCATACTCACGTACATATGTATGTATGTAATTATGTGTGCATGTAAGCAAATATGACAGACCATACGTATAATATTTGTAAATTTGGCTACACACAACTTTGTATGTAAATGTGTACACCTATTGCTTCATGCGAAATCTCCATTGTCACGGGCACCCAATGGCTGAAGCTCTCGTTTTATCGAAGAATCAATGTGTCGAAGAACTGACGCGACGACAAAGCGTCACAACATTGTGTTATTGGTAGAAAATCCGAGCTGTGCAGAAAACACAAACGAACGATCGCCAATTACCATTTCTTCCCTTGCCGCTGTAACAGCTTCTCCAACAAACCAGCATAGATGTTTCACATCAAAAATCTTCTGACATGTTGTCCTTGTGTTTATCCCACAAATCGTTCGGATATGATGGATTAGATGTCGAAATTATGATGGCAAGGAATGAACGTATTTGATTGGCGGGTGCGCACATAATTGCATCAGCAAGAGTTACATCCCAATGTGAGTCCAGCAATTGCAAACGTTGACAGGCATTACGATATGTAGGACAGAGAACTCTATCGACGGTTCGAAGTGGCTCGAACGAAGTTGGCCCACGAACATTCACCAACAGTAATCGCAAATAAAAACATTCTACATTTCTAGATGGATGCACTGTGTAAATACGACCGATGGCATCTGTTGAGAATACATTTGGATAATCCAGAACTCGTTCGCCTTACTTTCGATGAAGTATTCCAATTGTAATAACGGAGCATCTGAGAGTAGAGCAATGTTCGTGCGATTGGATCACTCTCACATGTTGAAAAGAAACTGGTCAATATTGTAGCTGGTGGTCTTTCAGCACGTCGAATGGCAGTGTGTTCACTGAAATAAACATGTTGACCATTCTCCAGATGCACCGCAAAATGAACTATAGTCATGAATTGGAAATGAAAAAATCGCCAAAGAGCTTCATTGCCACTAACATACAATATCTTCCAATATGATACCTTGTTTCTTCATCATCATCATCACCAAACGCAGCCATATCCCTTTGTAATATACTTGCAAACGTATTTGATTGCTTTAATCGAAATACAGTCCTCCACATTGATATACACATCAAATGTTTTGTAAAGTAGTGGTGAATGTGAAACAATCCAACTGTTACCAACCACAACATCATTTTTTCCACTTTCAATATAACTGTTCTGCCATTATCATCAGGTAAACGACGTCGATAAAGTGGATATCCGTCGTTGCCTGTAATAGTTTCCGCAGTAAGAGGACGTGAGTAGAGTTTAGAGCACTTGCCATTAGCCATGCAAGGTGAATCCCTGTTATTGTTGCCACACGGTCCGTGAATCATATTCTTGATGACTATACCATACAATTTTTGATCAATTTCTGGATAGCGGATATCTCTGCGCAAATGACAGCATCGATTTCGTCTTGTCGAATCTTTTCAACGCACCAAAGTAGAATATGCGCGTGCGGCAGACCTCTTTTCTGCCATTCAACAAAATACATCCAGCAAAAAAAAAATAAAAAATAAAAAAAGCTATATCATGAAAACTAGAGTTGATAGAGACACTCTGATTACAGATTTGAATTCAGCGCGCCCAAATTAACTAGAAGGAGTTGATAAATTTTTAGTGCGAAATTTTTTTTTTCAGGTCATAAGTTAAGTGGAGGGTATAAAAAATCTATATTATGAAAACTAGAGCTGATGGAGACAAACTTATTACAGATTTGAATTCAGCGCACACAAATTAACTTGAATCAGTTGATAAATTATAAGAAGCAAATTGAGTGTTGGCCTGTGTTATTGGTGCATTGTTGTGACGTTCGTGCGCTTCATTAGGCCTTTTATCCGCTTTAATCAAGATTTAATGATCATCTGTTAGCATTCTGTCTAACGCATTCTTAAATAATCCAATCTCTCTGATGATGTCTTCATTAGTTCTGTTGTACAATGCACTACGACAGTTTATTTTATCGCTCTCTATTCCAATGAAATAAATTTGCAAGAAATTGTATTCGTCATCAGGAAGCGACAACAATGACTCAGCACGATGATGTACCTTTCCTTGAATCTGGTTTCCAAGAAACGAATTCAAAATTAATAAAATGCGATCACTCAAAGGAAACGGAAGAGTACTCTTTCGAGCAGATATTACCTTGAACGACGGATTAGAAAATAGAATAGAAAATTTAAAAACAATGAAACAACAATGGAAACATACCATTTGTCTGCCACGCCCACGAAACGTCATTACCGGAAGACCTATAAAGTGCCATAATTAAGCACTAAATTAAGATATACTGTAATTTGCACAGGGGATCGAAGTATCATCATCATCAGGGACATCTGTAAGTAAAAAATTTTGAAAAAATGGAGTGGCTCCGACCTCTAATAAGTTTAATGTACATATGTAGCTCCTAAACTGCTCAAGCTAGAACAACCAAATTTGCTCAATGTAAATACTAAACTTCTACCAACAGTGTGAAAATGGATTTAATCGGTGGATAACTCCGCTCACTCCTCATATAACAGTGCTGTTCAAAACAACTAAAAGCGCAATAAATCAATAACTAATTGTGCCAGAGTCATAAAATTCTACCAACAAGATGGTATGAGAGAGCTTTATGGGAGCCGGTGTCAAAAGCGGACAATGAGTGTGGCACCGCCCACTTTTCAGTGAAATCACATATCTCAGAAACCGACCAACCGATTTTGACTAATTTTAGTGGCATTCTTTTCATTTTCGTGTTTCACAGTGCGAAAATGAGCGACATCACACTACAACTACGCTTACTTCCCATATAACACAAAGTTAAATTTCCACTTGATTCTTTCACTTTCCAGTACACCAATCGAGAAATAAATTATATAACGGGACACAATTTTGTACTAATAATTCCTTTAAATTATGCCACCTTATGACAAAAATTGTTCAAATTCGACCAAAACTGTTCAAAACCCTAGGTACCGAATTTGTGGTCCCCAATATCTATACTTGACTTTTGACCGAAAACATCGTTCAATGTGTGAGATATACAAATGAAATTCAGACAGAATCCTGTCCTGACTGTAGTTACTCTGTGAAATGGATTGAATAAGGTCATTACTTCCTTGAGCCCCATTATACCTAATGTAAAAATTTTCGAACTTCCGGGTGGCTTTATGCTTTATCGAACAATATTTGAGTTATCACAATAAAAATTGCAGTACATGTTTTACTCCTAACAGTATATTGTTACGAATTTACTGCTTGCTAGTTTACTTTGTTAGGTTCGTATCTCTGGATTGACAAATAAAATCGACACTGTTTAATTTAATTCAACAACTCTTTATTTCACAACTCGTCTACACTACAGCAGTTTACTCTTAGCACTGATTGATTACGTTGGCGCTGCCACGGCTTATATAGCCACGCACTTCTCGCTGATGCCGACGTGTTCTTCTAGAATATCGCGTCTGGAAATTACCAGAACATTCGGCTATACGGCGCCAGACGCAAGCAGACAGTCGCGGCGCCAGACTCAGCAATTGTTTAACTAGACAAGCAGACAGTTTGGCGCCAGATGTCTATTGTTTCGACAAGCAGACAGCCGTGGCGCTAGATGTCTACAACAAGACAAATGCTATTCCATATACCTACAGCTATTGTTCATAATCAGGGATGCATATAGTAATACAAATACAACTTAATACTACGTTTGTAACACTGCCCTCCACTAAAGCCTAATCGTCCCGATTAGGCACAAATCCTCTTGAACCAAATGGGGCGAGCCTCTCCAAATGTACTACTTTCATTTTACATCGTGCTTTTCCATTTCTTTGTATGCGGTATACCACGTCATTAAGTCGTTTCATCACCATATAGGGTCCTTCCCAGGCTGTCTGCAGTTTCGGGGACAAGCCTTTCTTTCGAAGTGGATTGTACAACAGGACCAGATCACCTTCTTCGAAACCTTTTGAATTTGCCGCTTGATCGAACCGGTCCTTCATCTTATTGTTCATCAGATGCGTATGCTGTCTTACCATTAGATGCAATTCATTCATTTCTTCCTTTAAGGCAGAACAATAATCTCCATCATTTCTTACAGCTGTAGGATTCGTTCCAAACTTAAGATCAGCAGGGAGTCGCAGATCAGATCCGAAAATAATCTTTGCTGGCGTGTAACCAGTTGTCTCGTGCTTCGCTGAACGATACGCCAGCAGGAACATCTGGATGCACTTGTCCCAATTCCGTTGATCTTTATCGACGATTTTCCGCAGATGTTCTTCGAGCGTTCGATTGAATCTCTCTACCATCCCATCTGATTGTGGGTGTAACGCTGTTGTCCGTGTCTTGTGGATGCCCAATAATGTACAGACTTCTTGGAAAATGGAAGATTCGAAATTCCTGCCTTGATCTGAGTGTAATTCGACGGGCACTCCGAACCTTGTTATCCAATTTTCTACAAACGCTTCGGCTACTGTCTTCGCTTCCTGGTTTGGTAAGGCATATACTTCTGGCCATTTACTGAAATAGTCCATGACAACCAGTAGATATTTGTTTCCGTCCGTACTGGTTGGGAACGGACCTGCAATATCCATTGCGACTCGTTCAAATGGTGATCCCACGTTGTACTGTTGTAGCCTACCGCGACTTTTGGCTTTAGGACCTTTAGCTGCCATGCACTCTACGCAATTACTTATCCATTCTGCTATGGAATCTCGACAACCGATCCAGTAGAACCGTTGTTTAATCTTCTCTATAGTTTTTGTTATTCCAAGGTGCCCTCCACTAGGTCCATTGTGATATTCTTTCAATACTTTTGGGATCATGGACTTCGGTACTATGATCAGCAGACGAGAATGTTTGCCATCTTCGCTTTCCCAGGTACGATGAAGGTATCCATTAACGAGGTTTATGCTGTTCCATTGGGCCCAATATGCTTTTGCAGTTGGACTCTCGCTACTTATTTGTTCCTTTGGTGGTCGTACCCCATTTTCTTTGGCCATTACCAGCTTTGCAAGATCAGGGTCCTCCAGCTGATTGATTCTGATGCGGTGAGGAGTCCAATCATCTTCAGGTTCTATATTCAGTAATCGCACGTCGATTATACCTTCTTTTCCTTCTGATTTGGAGCAATGTTTACATTCCAGTGGACAAGGGCGACGTGATAATGCATCCGCATTTTTGTGGTGAATCCCCTTTCGATGTTCCGTTTCGAAGTCGTAATTCTGTAATCTTTCGATCCATCGTGCAATTTGGCCTTCCGGATTCTTAAACTGTAATAACCATTTTAATGCTGCATGATCAGTCCTCAGCAAGAATCGTTGTCCATACAAATACTTGTGGAAATGTTTTACACATTCCACCACAGCTAGTAGTTCTTTTCGCGTCACACAGTAGTTTTTCTCTGGTTTCCCGAGCACTCTGCTGTAATACCCAATTACTCTTTCTTGTCCGTCGATGAGCTGAGACAGGACACCTCCAATTCCATAAGCGCTCGCATCTGTATCCAGGATGAATTTCTTTCCAGGTATTGGATAAGCCAACATCGGCGCCGTACAAAGTAGTTCCTTAAGCTGGTCAAACGCTTTTTCTTGTTCCAACTGCCATACAAACGGGCGATTCTTCTTTGTTAAATCATGTAAACTTCTAGCCACGTTCGCAAATCCAGGTACGAAACGGCGGAGTTCATGAATGTTGGTGGGTCGAGGCCAATCTTTCACTGCTTTTATTTTTCCTTCCTCGGTGTGAATTCCCTCAGTTGACACTTTATGTCCGAGATATGTGACCTGCTTCTTCCATAATGAACACTTTTTGGGATTCAAGCGTAATCCGGCTGATGCTATTCGCTGAAAGACTTCCTCTAGATTTTTCAGATGATCATCAAAACTTTTTCCCATGATGATAATGTCATCAAGATACACCAAACATGTCTTCCAGTTGAGTCCTTTTAACACATGTTCCATCAGTCGCTCGAACGTTGCAGGCGCATTACATAACCCAAATGGCATCACAGAGAATTCCCATAACCCGTCGCCCATACTGAAAGCGGTCTTTTCACGGTCACATTCATCAATTTCGACTTGCCAATATCCACTTTGTAGATCTAATGTAGAAAACCATTTCGCTCCAGACAAGGTGTCTAATGTATCGTCGATTCTTGGTAGAGGATAACTGTCTTTCTTTGTGACGTCATTCAACTTCCTATAATCTACGCAGAAACGGGTGCTACCATCTTTCTTTTTAACTAAGACGATAGGTGAGCTCCATGGACTTATTGAAGGTTCGATTACACCGTTTTTGTGCATGTCTTCAATAATTTTGTTAGCATCCTCACGTTTTGCTAGTGGAACCCTACGCGGAGCTTGTCGGATTGGTATAGCGTCTCCAGTATTTATGCGATGTTTGACAATGCCGGTTCTTCCTGTGTTTTGTTCGTTTGCAAATATGGATGCGTATTTTTCTAATAGTTTTTCTGCTTTTAATTTTTCCTTTCCATGCAGTTCGTTCAGCAAATTATTTAGGAGTGTAGGACTTATCTGCTGTGGCTCAATAGTAGGTTTCTGTTGTGACCGTTCGCATCGTGCTATTGCACTTATATTCTGGCACTGTCCAATTACGGCTCCTTTCTTCAGACTTATAGGCGTGTTGAATTCATTCACTACTCTGACCGGAATGGTGGCGTCTTCACTAGTTTTCACAAGCGTTCTTCCTACCAATATGGGTGTATCTATTTTTGTTGGTTCCACAATCCACAACTCTTCAGTCCCACCTCCTCCATTCACTTTGGCCCATACAATCGCCTCAGATTTTGGTGGAATACTCTGATTATCATCAACAATCACCCTCTTACTTTCAACGTTGGTCACATATCCGGTGTTTATAGGCATCTCCATGTTCTGGCAAAACAGCATTTGCTTGTTTAAATCCAAAGTAACCCCGTGATCAATCATGAAATCTACTCCCATTATAATTTCATCCGTGATTTCTGCTACGATGAAGGTGTGATTAACTTCCAGGGTACCAATCATCACTTTGCAAAACACTTTTCCCGCGACAGCTGCTTCCTCCCCGGTGGCCGTTCGAAGCTTGCAACCGACTAATGGTTCAACCGTTCCTCTTACCACATCCGGTCGGATAATTGAATGTGTGGCACCAGTATCCAAAGTAAGCGTTGACAGTCGTCCATTTACGATGCCGTTGATAGTAAGATTGTTGTCATGGCGACCTATTTGTGATATCGAGATGGCGGGGCAAATAGTTGTGGGAACCAGCTCACGCCCCTTTGAACTGTTCCGTTTTAGTTTAACGACTTGTGAGATGTGGATGCTTCGTCCTCGTTATCTGTTGGTTGTTTCCGTTTTGATGGGTTTACTTTTATATTGCAATTTCGGGCAAAGTGACCCGCTTTTCCACAGTTGAAACATCTGCCTGTTGTATTTACTCGCGGTGCAGCAATTGTCTTCAGAGTCTTCAATATTTCTTCCATCAGCGCCGGTTGTTCCATTTCAACCCTTTGTACCTTGTGTGCTGGTTTACTTAGTAGGGAAGCCGTTTCCTGTGTGAGGGCGTGCGAAACCGTTTCAGCAAACGTTCTTTTTGGCAATGCATATGTGGCGCGTTTGGTGTCCACATCACGAATTCCATTTATGAAACATTGAATTTTTACCCTCTCAATGTAATCCACAGGTGCATCTGCATTTGCCAAATGAGCCAGTCGTTCTATTTCAGTTGCGAACTCTTGCAATGACTCGTTCATTTTCTGACCCCTATTTTGCAGTTCGATCTGGTATATTTGTTTCCGGTGCTCACTACCATATCGTCTTTCTATCGCACTCATCAATGCCTCATAGTTGTCCCGTTCACAGTCTGGAATAGTCTGAAGGATTTCTGCCGCAGGTCCTTTCAATGATACAAACAAGGACGCCACTTTGTCCGCTGCATTCCAGTTATTGGCCAAAGCTGTCTTTTCAAACTGAAGTTTGAAAATTTGAAATGGAATACTTCCATCGAATGTGGGTGCCTTCAATCTTGGATTATTTGTTGATGGTGCAGGGCCATGCAGTTGCAGTTCTCGCATCCGATTACTCAAATGAAGAATTTCTGATTTCAAATTTTCTTCGTCATTTTTTAACGTGCTTAATTCGTCTTCCAATTTTGAAACTTTCTGTTGCACTTGTGTATTACTTTCTGTAATCTGTTGTACCAAACGCTTTTCTAACTGCGTATTATTTTCAGTCATTTGTTGTGTAAGGCGAGACTCTAACTGTGATGTATTTTCAGCTATTTGCGTAATTTGCTGTGCCAGACGATTTCCTGTTTGTACTGCATTTTCTGCATTTTCAGCTATTTGCGTCATTTGCTGTGCCAGACGATTTTCTGTTTGCATTGCATTTTCTGCTATTTGCTTAATAGCCACTAATAGCATGTTAGTGTCTACGCTTGATGATGTTCGTTGTTCTTCTAATTTTTCTTCTACCTTTGTAGAAGTTCCTGGCCCAACAAATTCGAACTCGTCCACATTAATTCCATCCGCTTCCATTGCTTCACGTAGTCGTGCCTGCAGATCCGCCTTTTGCCCGCTTATCGGCAAATTACGCTCCTCCAGTTCCTTTTTTAATTGCTGAATTCTCAATTCTCCGAATTTAACCATCTTGAATTTGGATTATTTGACAATCCCACTTCTGACACCAATTGTTACGAATTTACTGCTTGCTAGTTTACTTTGTTAGGTTCGTATCTCTGGATTGACAAATAAAATCGACACTGTTTAATTTAATTCAACAACTCTTTATTTCACAACTCGTCTACACTACAGCAGTTTACTCTTAGCACTGATTGATTACGTTGGCGCTGCCACGGCTTATATAGCCACGCACTTCTCGCTGATGCCGACGTGTCCTTCTAGAATATCGCGTCTGGAAATTACCAGAACATTCGGCTATACGGCGCCAGACTCAGCAATTGTTTAACTAGACAAGCAGACAGTTTGGCGCCAGATGTCTATTGTTTCGACAAGCAGACAGCCGTGGCGCTAGATGTCTACAACAAGACAAATGCTATTCCATATACCTACAGCTATTGTTCATAATCAGGGATGCATATAGTAATACAAATACAACTTAATACTACGTTTGTAACAATATTGTTGTGCTTAAAAGAAATACAGTCATCACCAGGATTTTCGAACATCCACTTGTCTTTGTTCCATATAATTGGTAATTGTAATTGTTATTTTAATAAAACCCAGATAACATTTTTTTAGTATGTGGCGTGATAATAGTTAATAGATAAAATCTGGTTCATACTACTCTAACCCCCATATACTACATATAATGATCGTTTTTCTAACAAACCTTATGCCGAATATGTCGGTATGAGTAAAAAAAATTGCTTGGATACCTCTGGTTGACGTTTTATACATTAAGACATTGATTCCTCCAAGTTGCAAGAGTATAAAATGTTCGGTTGCACCAGAATTTAGCCCTTCCTTACTTGTTATATGTAGTTTTGAAACAATGTAATTAATTATATTTACAAGGATACATAGTCATCGACATCAACAGTACTTTAATTCGAGAGATAATTTCTTCGTGGGCAAATTGTGGGCATAATTTGTATGTTTGGTTTGTCGATACGCACAAAAAACATCTATTTCATCATGCCTTACCGTAAATCGATTATAGGGAAATATTTACACACGTTGATTAAGTAAAAACGCCAAGGTTTCGGACTTAAAATGGTATTCAGCTCTGGTTGCCCAAAGCTCCTTTATTTATAGATTTTCTTATCCCAATTCATGTATGCACCACATGCAGAGTACATAGACATGTCTTATTACTAATATACTGAACATACCGACAGTATGCAGACATATCTTAAACATAAGTGTTCCCAACAGCATACACAATTATTTCTTATCTCTTACTATTTTAGGATCATTTGCGATCGTTTACATTGCATACGTTAAATACTACAGTCTCTAATCAATATACCCGAAATTGAGATGGGTATTTGTAACTACATATTTATGTTTAAAGGTTGGTTGGTCTCAAGTAATTGCTCAAGAAAAAAAATACATTATTTCTCAAGTAATTTTGACAGCTGGTTACGCATTGTGAATGATCCACATTAGAAGAGCAAGAGAGAATAAACAAAGTAAACAAACTTTGTGCGTATGTATGTATGTATGTATGTATGTGTATGGTAACACAAATATTTTCATTGAGATTTAAGAAATGTTGTTGATGATTGGTTGGTTTTATACAACATTTCAAAATGGAATATACTTTATAATAATGATTTCAACTAATTTAGGATGAGTTTGACGATTACTTCGAATTTCCTTCAAGAAACAATTGTTTTTTTTACGTTTCTTTAGAGCTGCGTACTAAGCTTAAGACTGTATTTGTATGTGCTAGCGATTATGTACATAAATATCTGTAATATGATATATGTTTATGTACAGATTTACAAAAATATATTATTTACAATTGTAGCCGTTAGGAACTCTTCAGACATCTGAACATACGTAGTTTATGTTTTCATTTCCAAATTGTCAAACAAAGTAAATAAAATGAACAGTGACTAAAAAGTTTATAGGATGTACATATGTTAATGAAAAATCATAAGCGTTTTTAAGACACGAAAGGTACTTTAAATTGGGATGCGCGATTAGAAATTAAAAGAAACACACCAATTGCCTGTCTCGAAAGCGTAAAGTTAAAATACCGACAAATTAAAACACGTGCGTACGGTCTCACGGTTGAATTCAAAGATAGCGTTCTTTATTTCTTAATCTAACTGCTAACCCTAAAACTAAACTAACGGCTTAATCTAGTGGTAATATAAGTATATGTTACAAACGGGGTAAGTACTTATCTTTCGTTAAACATTGTACTAGCTTATGTTATGATAAGTATTAAGATAAGTAATAGATTAATATTAAAAATGCTTCCTTAAGGAAATTAATTTACGTAATAGAATCTCATAATTTAATTTTTATAATGTAATATTCAGTATTTCACAATTCATTTGATTATTATTTTTTTTAGGTATAAATCTGTCGCTTGACGCAACACCGGCCACTTTGAGAGGATCAGATTCCTTCAATTTCCAGTAAAAGCACGACCAGTTTGTGGATGGGACGCTGAATTGTGCCCGTCTTGGTTGCTACCTCTGCGACTGGCACCTTGCCGTCTTGCCCTTCGACGGTTGCGACGACGCGCCCTAGTACCCACTGCTGCAGTGGCACGTTGTCCCCGTGAATGAGAACGAGGTCGTTGGGCTGCATGTTGCGTTTAGGGTGCAGCCCCTTGTTGCGCTCCTGAAGGCCCGTCAGGTATACTTTGGACCACTGTCGCCAGAACTGTTGCTTCAGACAGCAAACAAGTTGCCATCTCTCGCAACAACTAATTGGATCCACTGGCACCTTCTCTGAGGGTAATGCCCGCAGGGAGCATCCTATTAGTAGATGCGCTGGTGTTGACGCCTCGCCGTCGTTGGGATCTTGGCTCAGAGGTACTAGGGGGCGAGAGTTGAGGATGGCCTCCATTTCGGCCAACACTGTTGCTAACTCCTCTGCTGTGAGTAGCACGTTGCCGGTTACGCGAACGATGTGGTGTTTGGCGGACTTCACCATAATCTGCCCCTTTGTCTGTTGCGAATCTCTGCAGTTCTGGGCCCATTGCTAGAAACGCCTCCTTCAATTCGCGCATCTTGCGATCGGCGCCGACGAAAGTGGTGGCGTTGTTGCTGAATATCTTCGTCGGCATTCCTCGGCGTCCAATGAACCTTTTTAGGGCGAGAATAAATGAATTAGAAGATAGGTCCGAAACTAATTTGGAAGTAAAGTAAACGAAAACTGCAATATATGTTTTTACGGGTGGTCGACCGCGTATTTTTAGAGTTGTGTATATCGGACCACAAAAATCTACGCCACATGTGAGAAAGGGCCCGAAGTCTTTCGACTGGCAAATTTCCTATTATTTGGTTTTGTAACTTCGGCTTGTAATGAAAACAATATGTACAGTTTCTTACGGTTCTACTGCAAGCTTCTCGGGCATTAACTAGCGCAACCAACGCCTTAGCCCCAGCGTGGTGATTTCGAATATGCAGGAACCGTAAATACGTTATAACGAAGTGCGAACTTTTATTTAATAAAAGCGGAAATTTGGCATTGTATGGGAGAGGTGCATTTAATAGGCGACCTCCCACTCGGATTAATTTGAACGACAGCGACATATCCGAGTACTCATGCAAAAACGGGTTGAGTTTTTGCAAGTTTGCGGGTAGGGTAGTACCTTTATTCAATTTTTGAATAACATCGGAAAATTCTGAATGTTGGACCACCAGTGCAATTTTTAGAAAACTCAAGTTTAGCTCTTCTGAAGTCAGATCTTGTCCCCTGGAGGATTTTGGTGGTCGCCTGATCCATCGTAATATATATGCGACCACACGAAGCAAATTTTTATGAGAAGAGAATTTTTCAATGAGGTCCAATATTGAATTTTTCTCAGTAATCGAAATTAATGTAAATGTAGTTTTCTTCTTCTCTCATGCTTCGTCTTCTGGTGAGAGCTGAAAGTGGTTATTAATTGGCCATAATGCAGGGTCTTCTAGGAGAAACTGTGGACCGTCAAACCATATCGAATTATTCACATATTTTACAACCCCGAGACTTGATCCGCAGGATTTTGTTTCGTTGGCACATGTCGCCAATGTATTTTGTCAGTCAACTCTTGGATTTCGGGCACTCTGTTTGCGACGAAGGTTTGTAGTGAGGATGGGTGTGTTTTAATCCAATGTAAAACGATTTCAGGGTCTGTCGAAAATGTAATATTTTCGAAATTTCGACTCAACATAGGCGCTACCCTTGACCATAATTTCGAAAGAAGATGTGCTGCCGAGAGCTCAAGAGGTGGAAGAGATTTGGTCTTCAGCGGAGCTACTCTAGACTTTGCAGTACGCAGCATACATTTAATACCACTAGCAGATAGGCTTCGTATGTATATCCAGCATCCGTACGCCCTTATTAAGGCGTCGGAGAAACCATGTATTTGGCAGATGGCCCTCGACTCACCGTTTACGTAACGAGGAATGCTTATCGATGAGAGCTGCATTAGGTTGGCTTTAAAGTTCTGCCAACTAGTGTCAAGGTGCAATGGAATCGACTCAACCCAATCTAGTTTTTGAATCCAAAGCTCTTGTAATAAGATTTTTGCTTTGACAACTAGTGGGGCTAGTAATCCAAGAGGATCAAAAAGGCGAGCAGAAACTGGCAATATGTTTCGTTTAGTGGCTCGAAGATAATTAAAATTGTCATCTGAAACAAATCAAAACAAATCCTTTTTCGGCAACCAATGGTTTAGTAACGTTTTAGTGGAACTTTTGCAATTGAAGCTTAATGACTTTTCAGTGCAATCATTGTCGAAAAATTTAGGGTCGTTCGAAAACCACTTCGTTACGGTGAGTCCTGCCGAGTTTAATATTTTAATTACTTCACTTCTTATAAGATCTAGAGACTCAAAATTTTCAGATCCTGTCAATAAGTCATCGACATAAAAGTCTCTTTTAATGGCCAATGAACTGAGTGGGTATTTTATTGTATTGGCATCACTGATCATTTGCAAACAACTTGTTGCGAGAAATGGAGCAGGCGCAGTGCCGTATGTTACGGTGTTAAGATGAAAAATTTGCTTGAATTTGCTCAGAAGGATGCTCTCTCCACACAATAAGCCGACAATTTAGTAATGTCCGCTTTTAGTGCATACTTATGTAAGCGAAAACGAAGAAGAGTTGAGTATAACTCTTCTTGGATGGTTGGACCTACCTTAAAACGCATTGATGCGGAATGAAGAAGTGTGGCTCACTCGGGATCTTATTGTTCGTTGGGCTCATGTGACCCAATGCTTTATATTCATTCATAAAGTGCAGAAACATTTTGCGAAGTTCTGGATCTTTTAATGTCCTTCTCTCCAGGGTCTGAAACCGCCGAACTGCGGTTTCATAGGAGTGACCGAGTAACTTACGGTCAGCTTTAAAAGGCATTCTGACTTGAAGTCGTCCTGAAGACAATACTTGAGTTGTATTTACGAAAAAGTTTTCACACTCTTTTTGTCTTGTGTGAATTTAATGCCGTTAGAACCTGAAGGTAATTCCTCAAGAGCCCAAAATTTTTGGACTTCTGAATCTATTGACGTGAAGTCTTCTTCAGCTTGGCATAATGTGCTATGTAATCTGGGAGGAGAATCTATATTACTGGTGTATTTGCCAGATGCAATCCATCCTAAAAGGGTTTTCTGAAGAGTTGGTTTGTTAGGACCATTTTTAATTTGACCAACAGCTAAAATGTTTCAGCACCCAAAAGGATATCCACTTTTTTAGATTTGTGGAATTCTGGGTCCGCCAATTCAATATTGTGCGGAATTTTCCAGCCACTAACATTGATGTTATGGTCCGGATGATTTGCCGAAATGCATCGCATTACCCAGAATTCCGCCGAAAACTCATAATTATTTAACCGCGACTTGACAAACGCGCTTAGTTTTGACCCCACTTTTGTATTGGATTTGCCAATTCCTATTACGCTTAATGTTTTGTGCTGACGTCGAATCCGCAACTTTTGCGCCAAGTCCTCCGTCGTAAAGTTGACCTGGGAGCCTGAGTTCAGCAAGACTCTCGCAGGCAGGTAATCTCCGCAGCTGGTCCTCACTGAAATTACTGCTGTTGCCAACATTACCCGATCCGGCATACTTGCTGTAAGCATGGCATGTGTGGTGGATGGTTGCGGATGAGGTGAAGCGGGGAAAGACACTGGATACTGGTGAAACAGCGAGTGATGGGACCGATTGCATATCCGGTAACGATCCGCTCTGCATTTGGAAACGGTATGCCCCTTACGCAAGCAATTTATGCATAAGGGTACCGATTTGGCAAACTCGAACCTCTGTTGCACTGGAAGAGCCTTGAAAGTAGGGCAGGCAGTTAGATGGTGATCCCTCGATATTTGGTCCTATCCATTTGTTGTTGCTTTCCTTGACTCGTACTGCCTGTTGGTATGGGCTTCGTCCTTGAGTATGATGATCCTTCTTCTGATAGCTGCTGGTATCTTCTATTTAGGGTGGCTTCACAGTCCTTCCAGAGTGGCAGTTTGTCATATTCCAGCGCTTCTTCCCATTTGAATCGGGTGGCAGAATCAACCTTTCTCATTACTATGTGTATAATTATAGCGTTTGTAATCTGTTTCTCATCGCCCAGCGATAGCAACGAGTCATACACCGCTGACACTTCGTCAATCATTGAACGCAATAAAGGCGCAGAATGCTTTGGGATTGTTGGCAGCTCAAAAAGTTTAGATATTGTATTGAAAAATATCAAACATTTATTATCATAAACTTTTTTGAGACTTGCCAACGCTTTCGTATAATTTTCATCCCAGAGCCTCTCCAGATATACAATTTACCAAATGGTTAAATTTTTCTATATCTGGGATATTTGGATCGTTATGAACCAAGCTCTCGAACAAACTCATAAAATTGTTGAATTCTGAATGTTCTCCCTTGAATTTCTTTGCGAGTGTTGGCTTTGTCTTGCTCATCTTTGATTGTTTAAATTTCCGAAAAAAAGACTATAAAGCTTGGAAACAAATATGCTAAGAATCGACAACGAAAACGAAAAAATATATATGTATATATCGATTCCCAAATATACGAAAGCCAAACCAATATGGTATGTGAAATGCACAATAGCAATAAAGGTTGGCAACAAATATATTTGGAATCGATTACGAAAGCAAGAAAAAATAATATCGATTCCCAAGTATACGAAAGCCGAATCTAAAAACGCGCAAATGAGAAATGAAGTAATTTAATCGGAAAATGTCCGCACGAAAATCGACAAAACTTGCGAAAAAACGACCGATAACTGCAAAAGCGTTTCGAAAAAATTGCGAAAAATGTGATAATTTAATTTGCAATTAATAATTTTTTCACCTTTATTGTAAAAAACAAAGGGATACCGCAAATCCCAAAATCCCTTATTCACTTGCGTACGCATATACATATATGTACGTATGCTTATTATATTTAATAATGTATATGTTTATTTATATACCTACGTTATTATAGCTACAGATATCTATATAAATAAAAATGAATCGCCAAACTGTATGTACGCTCATAACTTTCATACGACTGAACCAAATTTGATAGTTCTTTTTTTAAAATGTTTGTTGAGGTTCAAGTATGGTTTTTACGGAGAGAAAAAATCGAATAATTGCCGGAAAACCCCTAAAACCAGCCCTTTTCTTTTTCTCATATAAACGAAAACGCTAAGAGAATGGCTGAACCAATATTGATGAAATTTTCAGAGGTTGCTCGTTGTGGATCAAGGAAGGTTTAGAAATAAAAAATATCTTATACTTTTCGTGAAAAGTCGGAAAATTGGATAATTCCAAAAAGTAACTTTTTTCCATACAATTTTTTTTTTTTTTATTTTTGTTTATTTGGTTTTTCAATATTTTGATTTGTAAATTATTTGAATAGTTCAATCCGGCTATTCAAAAGAAAAATTATTGAAAATTTTTCAGTGATAACTTTACGTGTGTTTCACACAAAGAGGTCAATTGCAGAGTTTGTTACGAAGCCACCAAAAGATCGCCCTAATATCTGTCGGTTTTTTTTGCCATCAAAGTATGGTAGCCCTAGGCAAAGCAAGGCAAGAAGTACTTCCAGGATGCGGTGACATACATACATATGTACGTGCGGAATTATGGATCGCGGTCAATCAGCAAGCGATCGTCACGGTGTCACAGCACGACTTTTCAAATAACAGTTACGATGTTTCATGGACTTTATCATAGAGTAATGTAGGTATATGTAGTGCTGTTAGATGCTAGATGTACTCTGTTGAGTGGTAAAAGAGAAGTTATCCAATATTATAGGAAGTGATGAAAACCAATATGGTTCATGGACCTTGCGGACACCACAATCGCACTTCAGTTTGTATGTCTGACAATAAATGCACCAAACACTATCCACGTTCCTTTCTTTCGGAAACACAAACTGGAAATGATGGATATCAAGTCTATCGGCGTCGCTCACCAGATAACAGAACATTCAGGATTAAACTTAGAAGAGTGAATATCGAAGTTGACAACATATGGATCGTACTATAATCACTATTACTGTCTAATTCACATTCAAAACTTATATCAATGTTGAGTATTGCAGTTTGGTGAAATCGATAAAATACGTTTGTAAGTACGTCACCAAAGGACGCAACATGGCGATTATTGGTTTTAAACGATACGGTAGATACGTGAACTGCAATAAAGCGCTTTGTTGGACATTTAATTTTGCAATTCATTAACGTTTTCCGACTGTTGTGCGTCTCGCAGTTAATTTGGAGAATGGCCAAAGAGTGTATTTCAACCCAGAGAATAGCCAGTGGAAACATCACCAGCAACAAAATTAACATTGACGAGTTTTTTTTAACTTTCGTCAGTTATCCGTTTGTGAGAACACTGCTCTTTTCGGAAATACCTTGATATTATACATGGAATGCATCGTCGGAGAAATAGTTACGCAGAAAGCAAGGCCAACCAGTAGATTGACATCCAGGTGTTTTATCAACTAATGCATTGGACGAATTTACACAATCCACCCGAAAAACGACGATTGTTTCTACCTTCGGTTGCTATTGATTAATGTAGGCGGTTCAACTTTATTTGAGTCATTGCGTACTGTGAATGATACGGTGTGTGCAACTGTTTGAGAAGCAAGTCAGCAACTACAATTGCTGGAACACGTTAATCACTGGAATGAAAATGAAGTTCGTATACTTTTCGATATAAACATCGACATTGCCAAAGACATTTTACATCGTCTTCGCTAAAAATTAGAAATCATTCAATTTCGGTTGATACTTCCGGTGGTTCGATATCAATTCCATCTTCCCTTTATCAATTCAGGAAAGATGAACTCATCACAAATGTTCGGACATTGGCCAAATTATCGTAACTACGATTCCTTAAGTGCACGCGCAATGTTAGCTGCCAAAAATACCGATGTTTTTGACTTAAACTGGAAGATTCAAAGTAAAATTTCGAACGATCGTCTTGACAATGAAGACGACGCCGTGAATTATCCAGTGGAATTTCTAAATTCTTTGGAGAGGCTTGGTATGCCGCATCATAATTTGCGTAAGTTAGATCTGTCATTATTATGTTTCATAATCTTCATTCGCCGAAACTGTGTAATGGACTCCAATGATTGTGACGCAGTTATCTAATACAATGGGACAGCCATTTCATTTCAAACGTATTCCGTTTCCAGAGGAAATTGCATTTGCGATGACAATCAACAGGACACAAGGATAGTCGCTAGAAGAGTGTGGTATAAATCTGGAAATGCCATGTTTTTCACACGGCCAGATATAAGTGGCGTGTTCACGAGTTGGAAACCCATATTTTCTGTATATTTACGCACCAGAACAGAAACCAAAAAATTTTGTTTATCAAGCTGCGCTACATTAAAAAAAAATTAATGATTTTCAACACAATATAAATTCAACTTTCTTTTCATTTCAAAACACATAATTTCACGCAGGGCAACGGCTGCGGGGTCAGCTAGTATATATATACGAGTATATGCACATATATGTATTTATATGAACGCCAATATAATTGAAAGTAAAAAGGGAGAGCCAAAAACTGAAAGTGTGCACTTGTCTTTAATTTATTATACTCTCGCAACAAAGTTGCTAAGGAGAGTATTATAGTTTTGTTCACATAACGGTTGTTTGTAAGTCCTAAAACTAAAAGAGTCAGATATAGGGTTATATATACCAAAGTGATCAGGGTGACGAGTAGAGTTGAAATCCGGATGTCTGTCTGTCCGTCCGTCCGTCTGTCCGTCCGTCCGTGCAAGCTGTAACTTGAGTAAAAATTGAGATATCATGATGAAACTTGGTACACGTATTTCTTGGCTCCATAGGAAGTTTAAGTTCGAAGATGGGCAAAATCGGCCCACTGCCACGCCTACTAAATGGCGGAATGCGAAAACCTATAAAGTGTCATAACTAAGCCACAAATAAAGATGTTAAAGTGAAATTTGGCACAAAGGATCGCATTAAGGAGGGGCATATTTGGACGTAATTTTTTTGGAAAAGTGGGCGTGGCCCCGCCCCTACTAAGTTTTTTGTACGTATCTCGGAAACTACTATAGCTATTTCAACCAAACTCTATAGAGTCGTTTCCTTCAGGCATTTCCATATACAGTTCAAAAATGGAAGAATTCGGATAATAACCACGCCAACCTCCCATACAAATGTTGAAAATGACTAAAAGTGCGATAACCGACTAACAAAAAATGTCAGAAACACTAAACGAAAGAAATGGCAGAACAAAGCTGCACCGAGGCTTTTTTTTTGAATTGAAAATGGGCGTGGCGTCGCCCACTTATGGACCAAAAACCATATCTCAGGAACTACTCGACCGATTTCAATGAAATTCGGTATATAATATTCTTTTAACACTCTGATGATATGTACGAAAAATGGCTTAAATCGGTTCACAACCACGCCTTCTTCCAATATAACGCTATTTTGAATTCCATCTCTGTATAATATATACTCGTACATACGTTAGGAACCAATGATGATAGCGGAATAAAACTTTACACAAGTACGGCATTTGAGCTGAGGTATCCTTGTGGAAAAATTGTCGTGAACAGACTATAACTTTTCAAGGTCACTGATATCGAACACGAAGAACTCAGTGCCTAACCTAACCTAACCTAATTTTTCACCGAAAATATCGGTAAATCTCTCAGAATTTAATTCTAATTAATTTTACAGCAAAATAAAAAAATATGTCTGTTAACTGTTTTTTTTTATTAACGTTTAGGACGGTCCTTTCGTTAATCACCTGGTTGATTTTTTGTCGAATTCACTGTACCCAATTTTCTTGTGCGCCTTTTCACACTTTTTATTTATTTCACTCTTTTGGGTGTTTGTCACTTGCACATATGCACCTCTTCTTTTATGTTATTTGTAGGTTTAAAAAGACAGAGTTAGGTAAGTATTTATTATGTACTATTATTTTTACTTATTATATTTCTATCTTTTCTCCTTTTTTTTTGCTTTTTAGATATCACTGCACCACACTGTGTATTCTTTTTTTTTAATTTTTTGTTTTGTATATGCAGCTATGTAATTATGTATTTTGTATAAATTTTTTATATATTTTTTTAATTTCCACTTGTCTTCACTTCACAAGACCGAACACCGAAGACGCATTGACCAGGCAGTTGGTACCGAAAATAATACCACAGGTATGTTTTTGTTATTCTTTTAAAAAATATTTTAATTTTTGATTACACGCACAAGTCCGTGTTCGGGCGCCATGAAAAATCTTAAGCGTTTTTAAGACACGAAAGGTACTTTAAATTGGGATGCGCGATTAGAAATTAAAAGAAACACACCAATTGCCTGTCTCGAAAGCGTAAAGTTAAAATACCGACAAATTAAAACACGTGCGTACAGTCTCATGGTTCAATTCAAAGAGAGCGTTCTTTATTACTTAATCTAATTGCTAAGCCTAAATCTTAAACTAACGGCTTAATCTAGTGGTAATATAAGTATATGTTACAAAATCTTTCGTTAAACATTGTACTAACTTATGTTAAGATAAGTATTAAGGTAAGTAATAGATTAATATTAAAAATGCATCCTTAAGGTAAGTAATCTACGTAACAGAATTTCATAATTTAGTTTTTATAATGTAATATTCAGTATTTCATAATTCATTTGATTATTATTCTTTTAGGTATAAATCTGTCGCTTAACGCAACAGTTAATATTATAAATATCTTTAACAAGTAGGAAAGCGCTAACTTCGTGTGAAACCGAACATTTTATACTCTTACAAATTACAAGAATCAAAGCTAGGGAAATGGGCGGAGCTGAAACATTTTTTAGGACAGATATACATATGTTAGTCTTAACTTAAGTCTTCTTCTTCTTTATTGCGTAGACACCGCTTAGCGATTATAACCGAGTTAACAAAAGTGCGCCAGATGTTTCTTTTTTTCGCTACATGGCGCCAATTGGATATTCCAAGTGAAGCCAGGTCCTTCTCCATTTGGTCCTTCCAACGGAGTGGATGTCTTCCTCTTCCTCTGCTTCTTTCGGCGGGGACTGCGTAGAATACTTTCAGAGCTGGATTGTCTTCGTGATAAAATTTTCAAAGTCCTTAGTGTCCTGGTTCGTTAGTTAGAGGATGTTGCACTTCTTATTGTAAACAAACTAAACACTTTTCCAATGACTTATTTTTACATTTAGTAACTATCCTACATATATGAATTTATGGTGTTCCCTTGGTTTTACAATAAAACAGCTATTTTAATCTTTTTAAACAATTTTGGCGTAAGCGCCTTTTTTGACGATCTTTACAATTTCACCCTACGAAAAACGCTTCCTGAATGAACCTTGCATAGCTTACAATAGAATAATTCACTGTAAGCTTACACCATACACCAGACCACATAATGCCAAAAACTGCGCGTCAAAAAATTGAAATAACGGGACTTAGAAGCATATATGTACAATGTTGCATATAGGCAACATCGGGCACGAACGGGTTAAGGTGTAAAACCAATCGTATTATCGATATCGGTAAAGTCAGCTGGATATTCGAAAATCCTGATATTAGTTAAATAGGAGCTAGGCCAAGTTTTCGCTCAAATTTATTTATTTTAGGCACAAAGATACACTGTTACGAATAAAACACGCTCATTTATTTTCATTGCCATAACTCACATATTGGCCGATATATGCGGTGCAAAATCACCCCGAAGTTCGAAAATTTTTATTTTGGTATATGGGGGCTAAAATGGGTTGAATCGGACCAATACTCCCCGGTCCGATTTAACCCATTTTTGACATACAGACATACCATTATAAGAGAAGGATTATCTTTTAATTACAGCTATATATAAGGTGTCTTCCCAAGTAAACAGGACTTTTTGAATCTAGCTCCTCCTGGTGGCGCAATCTAAATGTCGACGGGGCGTTAGAATCTGCTATCTTTATCGATTGTTTAGTGAGAATTTTATGACATTTCATAGATTGTAAGTGAAGTCTTTGCGTTTTAAGTGTCAGTATGTTTGTGTTATCGGTACGAAAATGAGCTTCGAACAAAGAGCCAACATTAAACTTTGTTTTAAAAATGGTAAAACTTTTACCGAAACGTTTCAATTGATGAAACAAGTTTATGGCGATGATTCCCTATCCCGTAGTAGAGTGCACAAGTGGTTTCAACGTTTTCAAAGCGGCCGTGAGTACATAACTGACGATCAACTGTAGGTCAATCAAAATCCGTGATCACCGGAAATTCCAGCGAAACAGTGCGTGAATTCAACAAAAATCAGCCGAAATCATCATTAAAATTCATATAAATGGAATTGAACATCTCCAAAACATCGATTTATCGCATTGTGACCGAACATTTGGGTCGTATCCGACGTGTTCGGCCCGAATATCGCGAAGATGAAAGTTGGTCTTTTTTGCATGATAATGCGCCGTCTCATCGATCGTTCGCAATCCTTTTGGACCGTGAAAAAAGCTGCATTGATGCAGAAGGTTTTGCCAAAAAACCCGTGTTCTGTTTTTTTTTAAGTCCTGTTTACTTTGGAACGCACCTTGTATAATACTCTGTAGAAATTGCTTGCAAGGGTATAAAAATACATGAACACAGAGCAATAATTAGGAATGACAATTTGTTTTAATCGAAGAACGTCCGAAATGAAATGGCCGCATGAATGACATAACAACATAATAATTAGTCCCTATCTTAAAAAATTTTAATTTGACACAAAAGTCTCCATTACCATTAATGAATTCAATTCGAGCAAGTAACACGTCAGGCAGAAATCAGAGAGAGAAAGCTGATGTTCGGTGTCAGGAAAATGCTGAGATAGTTGGTGAGACAAATGCTCGACGGCTCGCAGTCGCTCAGCGTCAAACGGCGAGTCGACAAATATTTAATTTTTCTAATTAGTATTAGTAGCATAAGTAATTCTTATCGGTATTTAAAAAAACGTGGTTTTGAGTATGACGCGACATTGGTCTGTGGCTACTGGCTTATTAGACATTTGGAAAATGTGTGTCGCCATTAAAATTAAATGAGTAAAGTACGAGTATGTGTTGCTTTGGGGGAAAGGTAGGCATTCCAATTTTAGAAGAGCCTATAAAGCCCTTTAAAACATTATCTACATGTGAAACTGATGAATCTCGACAGTTGCTAAACCGTGTAAAAAATACAGCGCATGCTTTCATAAGGTTTTATTCGGTGCGGATAAAATTCTCACTATGGCTGTATTTTCACCTACGTTCACAGTACTAGATGATATCATATTTATATTCCTCAAACTAATGCAAATAAAAAAATAACTTGCATGTACTTTAACTCATTTCATATGATGGTCCATGAAAACAATTTTAATTTGTACGCTAAGCTGTGGGATGCTGCTATCTCAATTCTTGTTGTATATTTATGTAAAGATGAAGAGTGAGTAACTTGGGTCACAGTCTCTTTGCACGAGTGTTCTCAACACGCATTCTCATATGCACGTGATTACGGACGGTCTGACCTATTCCCTACAATGACAGGTACTCCAGCAACGGACCGTTACGACATCATTGTTCTAATATTTCATATAAAGGTAGAAAAACTGATCAGTCTGTTCAGTAATGGTCAGGTGTTCGGTAAAGTGCAGTCATTTATTAGTACGCTAAAAGAGAAATAGCGTCTCAGCTAAATTGAAGAAGTTGTTTCCACAGAGTTTCTCTACCCCAGCGTGGATGCCGCCCTCACCGAAAGCACGATCCACGGACCATGCGGAGTACTGAACCGTATGACCCCTTGCATGAAAGACGGAAAAGTTCGAAAAATATCCACGTGAGTTCTTAAACAGATACGCAAACGAATGAAAATGGCCCAAGAAATGGGGACGTAGAGAATACTCAGTTAAGGTTTGCATGAAAAGCCCCTCATAGTGACTCATTTTACTGTGCACCTCTTAAACGGCAAACATGTTTAATTTACAAAAAGCAAACCTGACCGAGTTGCAACACCGCTTTTTTCCGCCTGTACAAGGAAAACGATTATACTCGGTACTTGTTTTATGAAGAAGTGCCAATGTAGTACACGTGGAAAGCATCAAGAAATGAATTCAGGGTGCACCCGTCGACGTTTGACGTGCCGTGAAAGCCTCAGATGCACTTGGTAGAATTTATAGAGCATTGTGTACGGTTGCTGTAGGCTAGAAAGCCCCACCAGTTCTCACGCGCTCAATATCGTAGATGGGCAGGCAAAGACAACTTTCCGAGAAGAGGGTGAGACGATAGGGTTGCTTGAAAATGACGGACGAAACGATGTTGTGTCGATCAGCGACCACGTTGAGGGAGCTCTTTGCGATTATGATGACAACTTGTGAATTTTTTAATCCCCGACAATTGTAGGCTAAGTATAAACACGCTTTGTCATGCGCATGAACGACCAAGTTATCTTTATCTTGGAAGATAACCTTAATAATGAGGTATTTACGAGTTTGCTAGAAAACCTGGCTAACGAAGAGTGGCTGTGCAAAAGAGCTATCATGGCGCCCAAAAGGAATTGGTAGAAGAAATTAATAAAAAAATATTAGAGAAAATCCTCGGTGAGATAAGGGCCTATATCTCAATAGACTTGGTGACAAGAACTGACGTCTCAACTGTATACCCTTTAGTTTCCTAGTTTCGTAATGTTGCGCAACCTGGGCGTGGTCCGGACTGCAACGGTACTAGGTTACGTATGCAGAGCTGAGACGACACATCGCAAAGAAATTGTATTGATCCCGAAATCCATTTAATATCCACAAACTTTCCCTTCCAGCTCAAACGCCTACAATTTTCTTTAAAAGTGGCTAGCAGCAAAAATAAAAGGCAAGGAAAAACTGTAGAAGTATACGGGATTTTCCTGGGTACTTTTTGCTTCTCTCCACGGACTTGAAAACAACCCCATATCATGCAGCACAAACAATATGCTGCAATACTTACAAACATATACACATATATTTTGTTATTTAATATGTAATATGTTTAATAGTAGTATGAACATAAGTAATGAAAACACAAAATAAGTTTTAGAATGAATAAATTCTTCCTCGATACAAGTCTGTTATTGACCCGCATCAGTGGTAAGGTTTGTTAGAAACTACAGTGAGGTAACAATATTTGGTTCTTCGAGCCGGATTAAAAGCTCAGTCAAACGCCAGGGTGGGCAAAGAAGTCCCAGGCAATAAAAAGTGCAATATTAATAAAACAGGATGAAGTCATGTTCTTTGACCAAGCATCCTCTGGGTAACATAAGAACATCCATTTGAAGGTCAGCTAAAGTGAGAAGGCGAAACATCCCCTCCACAGGGATGTGCGCTGAGTTTGGGACCCGCCACGTAAAAAAAAAACGATTGGTTGGACAATTGGTTTCGGAAAATGCAAAAGAACAGCTGGTACGAGGAGGAGTGCCGTCTCGCAGCGGAAATAAAACAGTCTGTCTACGTGCCGAGAGTTGAAAAGAAAAGCAAGACGAATTTGCAGACAGAAAATGAGACAGGCCGAAATGCGTGAGTGTGAAGAGTTTGATAAGCTAGCCGACAGGGGTACTGCTCAAAAATTCTACGAAAAAGTCCGGCGAATAATAGAAAGTTTCAAGACGGGAGCATACTCTTGTAGAACCCCTAGAGGTGGTCTAGTTAGCGATGCTCAGAGCATACTAAAATTATGGAAGGAACACTTCTCCAGCCTCTTGAATGGCAGTGATTCCCTAATCGATGACGATGGAGCAGACATTCCACTGCCCGACCATGAAGAAGTTCGAATAGTAATTACCCGTCCGAAGAACAATAAAGCAGCGGGGGCCAATGGATTGCCGGCCGAGCTATTCAAACACGGAGGCGACGAACTGATAAGGAGCAAGCCTCAGCTACTTTGTAAAATACGGTTGGCCATAAGCATGCCCAACGATTGGAATTGAAGTGTGCTCTGCCCAATCCACAAAAGGGAGTCCACACAATCTACCTACGGTAGAAAAAGTCTCCTGAACATATATGCGTTATTCTATCGAGCGTATTATGTAAAAGATTAAAGTTCACCGTCAAGAAACTGTTTAAACATTATCAACCGATCAGATATTCACCATGCGCAAAGTCTTTGAAAAGACCAGTGAGAAGAGAATCGACACACACCACCTCTTTGTCGATTTCGAAGCTGCTCTTGACAGCATGAAAAAAGTTGCCACTATGCCACGATGTTTGAAATTAGTCTCGCCGCAAAACTAATACGTCTCTGTAAACTGCCGTTGAGGACACCAAAAGCTCCGTCAGAATCGGGAGGGACCTCTCCAAACCATTCGATACCCAACGAGGTTTTAGACAAGCGACTCTCTTTCGCTCTCTCTTACAATTGAAAAGTAATGTCCTCCCTCGACGAACAAAAACAAAACTCTATAAGTCACTCATCATTCCCGTCCTACTATATGGTACAGAGGCATGAACGATGACAACATCTAACGATTTCCAAAATTATTCTATTTATTGACTCTGATTTTCCTTATAGCCTAACAATAAGTTATAAAATCTTAAATCTATTTAAAAAACTAGACAGGCTCAAGCAAGTGATTGAGCTGTTTTGGTGATATGTCGCTCTTTAATACGCAGGCATATCTCTTCTTTTAAGTCGTGTTTGATCGCAGCAACCAGGGTATTGGCCAAAGGGTTTGGGTGATCTCGGAGTTTTGATATATATTTAATTCTGCTGTCTTCTACTTCTTTCTTTACCATAGGGATACCAAGGTCTTTATGGATATTTTCGTTACAGCATATACCATGGTGAACACGTGATTGTTCTAAGCATTTTTGAATGCCATACATCCAAATCGGCTTTATGACCGCATTATATAAAAGCACTTTGTTGTCTAGGCTAAGTTAGGAGTTTTTATTTAAAAGCCAATTTTAATTTGCAGCTCTAATCTTCATACATTGAGGTACTAAAATATTGTTTATTTTTACTGCCGGGCACATCTTTGGTCTTAGCGAAAATGTAATATGCTTACACTTCTGTTCATTCACATTTATACGCCAGTTCGCCAGCCATTCTTCGACAGAACTTAAATGCTTCGCTAATATTCTTGATGCTAAAATGTGGCATATGTTAGGGCTCACTATAGCTGTGTCGTCCGCAAAAGTTGAAGTTAATACATTATTAGCTGTTTTAAGATCTGCTGTATATGTATATGAGGTATAGTGTTGGGCCTAAAACACTGCCCTGGGGTACACCAGCCCTTATCTGTCGTTCATCAGATATGAAAACTCCCACTTTTATCATAAATTTCCTATTTTTTAAATAAGACTCCAATGTTTTATACAATTCTAAAGGTAGAATTTTTTCAATCAAACGCCTGAGCTACATTTAGAAATATTGCTGAACAGTACACCCTGTGCTCAAATGCTTTCCTTATCTCGTTATTAATTCTATTTACTTGTTCTATTGTACCATGTTTCGCACGAAAACCGAATTTATGCATTGGTATTTTATTATTTTAGTGGAGGAAAGGAGATATCTTTGATAGTAATACTTTTTCAAATACTTTTGAAAGACAGGGTAGAAGACTGTCTGTATGAAGACGGCTGTGTTAAGTCTTTCCCAGGCTTATCTATCAAGATAATCTGCGACTTTTTCCATGAAATTCGATAGTATCCGAAATTAAGAATTGCATTGAAGAGCAAAGAGAGCACCTCTACAGCAATAATTGGTAACTCAATTAGCATTTTTGGGGAAATATTATTATGTCCCGGCGACTTTTTTTGGATTAAGTTCTTTGATGATACCTATAATTTCCAAAGGTGAAGTCTCTTAAGTCTCTTAAGACTCGAGCGACTATTTAGCTGTATTGGGTAAGATTGACAGCTTAAAGTTTTGTTTTTTTTTGGCAAATTGGGTCGCAATACCATTTCTAGGTGATTTGCAAAACAATTAGCCTTTTCCTCGTCACTTCGAGCCCAATTTCCACCCAAGTTTTGTATAGGCATTTTTGAGTCAGTTGGTGGCTTCATGGACTTTTGGGCTTTCTAAATGGAATTTTGCTTGTTTGAATTTGGACACAGATTCTTTATATACATTTCGGTGTTCAATTCTTCCTCACGTTTAAACGTTTTTTTTTTATTTTACGTACAGCAGATTTTAATAAAGCTGAGTGGAAGGGGAACGGTTTATCTGCCATTCACGTCTTGCACGCCTTTTTTCATTTAAAAGCTTTTCTTTTTCTCTATTAGAGACTTTTCTGGTTTGGTTCTCTTATGCTTTCGTCAATATCTTTTCCTGTATTTATTTTGTACTCAATATTAATGTGGCTACTGACGTATATTTTATATTTTAGCCAATTCGTTTTATAAGAAGTTAGACCCACTTTTGGATTAATGAATATGGGTTGTTCACATAACTTTATTATTACAGGAGAGTGATCAGAAGATAGATCAGAACATGTTATGTGCGATTTATCTATATTTTTGATTGCAGCAAAGTCAATTAAATCTTGTATTTTCTTACGATCACTAGGCCAATATGTTGGCTTACCAGGAGATATTATTTCAAGGTTATTGTGCCTATTTATAACAGTTTGACAGCTGTCGTCTTTTCGGATTAATAAGACGTGAGCCCCAGTACGTGTGCTTTGCGTTGTAATCTCCACCTGCTAGAAATCTTTGACCTAGTGTTCCAAAAAGGTCTTTTAATTCGATATCTGTAATTTTTAAATGAGGACAGTATATAGCCGTAAGGTTTAACCCACAACCCCGATTTTTTACTGATATTGTTGTAGCTTGTAACTGTGGTGTAGCATTAGTTTCTAGAGCATAGTTTTTTAATCGATTTCTAATCAACACTGCCGTGCCACCATGCGCTTTTCCATCCGTATGATTTGTAACATATAGTCTAAATCCCGGTTATCTATTGAAAGTATATTTATTTGTTAAATGAGTTTCTGAAATAAGAATTACATCTATATATATTCTTTTCAGACAGAAATCTGACAATCCCTAATTTATGTTGCTTAACACCGTTAGCATTCCATATAGATATTTAGTAAGCTCATTTTTTACTTAATAAATTTTGTAGCATTTGATTTTGTGATTTTAGTTAATCTTGGATCATGTTTTGCATGGTAGACATAAATTGTGTCACACACTGTGTAAGATTTATAATCATAGTTTCAATACCTCCATTTGGAGGATTTTGCGGCAGTTGCATTTGCACAGTGTTGCCTTTCACCACATTTGCATAGCTTCCTTGCATATTATTATTGTTAGAAGTAATAGGATTTGAAATTTTTTCTGAGGTTGCTATAATTTCATTACGGGGTGTTTGTAACATTTGGATACGACGTGCTTGAATGCCCTGTGACAACTTCAATTTCAAATCTTTATATACAGGGCAACCTCTGTAGTTAGCTGTGTGATTTCCTTCGCAATTGCTGCACATTTTATTTAATTCATCTTTCTTAAGGGTGTATTTATAAGTGGGATGTAAATCACCCATATTCTTGGCAGTTAGTACTTTGTACCGGACCGTTTATTTTATGTGGTTCCTCCACAGTTACTCTACGATGCAGCAAATATTGTGTTTCATTTTTTTTAAGTTGATTTGAGTTTGCCAACAATTCAATTTTAAACATTAGCTGTGGTACTTTGTTTCTATTAAATATATTTACAACTGTTTCAATTCTAAAACCGTATTCTTCCAATGCTTCTTTGACTTCACTATAGTCTACGGCGGACTCTATACCCTTAATTACAACGACTAGGCCCTTAGAGCTCTTCAGTTGATACGAATAATAATTTTTGTTTTTATTTGAGAAAAATTTAACGATTTCCATGAAACTTTTTTCAGTGTAGGACTGAATTTTTGTTTCCTCTATATTACCTTTTTTCAAAGGCACTGTGTGAAAATTGTTAGTGCCAACAATTTTACTTAATTTCGCAACAAGAGTATTACTGCTACGTTAGCGCAAATATATTGGAGGTGGTTTCTTTTATTTGTTGAGTATTGTTTAAATGAGTTAAGCATCCACCTCTTCTACCCAGTAAAACTAGCGCATCCTAATAAAACAGCGCAATTCACCACAGGATGCTACTGCAACGCAACACGAATAACTCACCACATCTATACCAACCTAATCAAAAAGGATGGACAAGATAGAAGCTCAATCCGTTTTAAACTTTCGCTCGACACAATTTGTCACATATACTCCGCACATCAACTCCCTCCCACTGACAACCCCCGTCCCGCGCGCTACAGTGAGCTTTTCGGCAACAGCAATCTGGCGCGCCATCGATATACGCATGTTTTAGTTACTTACCCAAATAATGTAAACATTTGATCTTAATAAAATAACATTTGTAAAAAATAATAAATCATATTGTATATATAACCTAATTAACAAGATATTTTTTCAAGTAGTTGGAAGCGAGATATAAATTTTTCTATCTAATAATAAGAAAAAATAGAAAACCGTTAGGCGGAGAACCTTCCCGTTACAATTAAAAACTCATATTTGGAGAAGCTTTCTTAGAGGTGTCTAGGAACCTATTTTTGCGAGTACCAATTAAAAAAAAAAAATTTTTTTTGAATCACCCTAATGTACATGCATATGCATCTACTGGTTACGAAAATATTCATGGTCCTTCGAGCCTTACCGAAAGGCACCTTCGGATATTTATAAGGCAAAAAAGAAAACAAAATTTAATATTTAAATAAACTAAAACTAAATTGTGGTGCAGTGACACGAAGTGCAGAAACGAACAAAACAAAATAAAAATGCAGTGACCCAGCCAAAAAACAATAAACAACATCCGCATATTACATGTACACGAAACATAAATTTAGCAGTGCAATGACACTAAAAATAAAACACAAACATATGTATACACAAATATAAATTTATACCTTATGATACATATATACGCTCATAACAAAAAGTGTGGTGATGAGAAAACAAAGCACAAACTTAAAGAAGTGCATTAAAACAGTGCGGTAAACAAAACAAATTAAAACATATTTATATGTAATACAAAAATTACAAAAAGTTGAAGTGACAAACACAAAAACAAATTACAAAGAAAATCAAAACAAAAACCAAATAAAACATAAATCGGGCGCGAAAAGCACCTAAACAACAAAGCGTAAAAACGGATCAAACGGGCGCGTATAATTAAAACAAATATACAACAAAACAACAGCAGAAGGAGACAGCCAGCTGGAGCAAAGAAGGAGGAGCAAAACGCATTAGCGCAACATATGTACATATGCACAGCAAACCATATCATACCAAAACCAAAGTGAGCGTATTCAGTTCAGTTAATATACTTATGTACTTTTAGCATGCATATATGTATGTAAAAATTTCTTGGTTTATGTACATGTACAATTCTATAACGCTATTTTAATACGGTTAATAAAGATTTCGGATTTAATGATAATAAGCCGGCATTATACATATTAACCAATTCAAAACTTATTGCTTATTTATACTTGGCTTTGTGTATTTAAATCAGTGTTGTCCAACGTGACTGTGTGCACGTTATGTTTGTGTTGGTTATTCTAGCGTCAACTGATTGCAAAATTCTGCTTTGATTGCCTACGAAGTTGAATACAGTAGCACAATCGTGCTTTCACAGACACTTGTCGCGACATGTAGGTGTGAGGTGTCTGGCACTGTCCGTGCGCTATTGTGCGCATAGGCCGTGGACAACGCTGATTTAAATACACTTTCCTAACCAATACTAGATAGTTCAAGTATTTACCTGCAAGAATTTAACAACAAAAAAAAACTACAGTAAGCAGGATTAAGAAATAAGCAAGAGAAAATTTAAAAACACAACTAGCATTATCGAAAAAAAAAACTAAATGCAAACATACATGCTTATTGACACACAATACATAAAGTAAATGCATCCTATCATTTTATATTAAAAATATAAATTTATGTACATATGCACTAACAAAGGAAAATACCCTTTTTTCCATTCCGTTTTCTCGCTCTATCACCTTTGCGAAACAAAATAAATATATTAACAAAGTGTATACGGGAGCATACAGGGACATTACCCAACTCGCATTCGCGCTCTCTTCTTAGAGCGAACATACATATATAGGGTGATTTTTTAAGAGCTTGATAACTTTTTTTAAAAAAAAAACGCATAAAATTTGCATCTCATCGGTTCTTTATTTGAAACGTTAGATTGGTTCATGACATTTACTTTTTGAAGATAATTTCATTTAAATGTTGACCGCGGCTGCGTCTTAGGTGGTCCATTCGGAAAGTCCAATTTTGGGCAACTTTTTCGAGCATTTCGGCCGGAATAGCCCGAATTTCTTCGGAAATGTTGTCTTCCAAAGCTGGAATAGTTGCTGGCTTATTTCTGTAGACTTTAGACTTGACGTAGCCCCACAAAAAATAGTCTAAAGGCGTTAAATCGCATGATCTTGGTGGCCAACTTACGGGTCCATTTCTTGAGATGAATTGTTGTCCGAAGTTTTCCCTCAAAATGGCCATAGAATCGCGAGCTGTGTGGCATGTAGCGCCATCTTGTTGAAACCACATGTCAACCAAGTTCAGTTCTTCCATTTTTGGCAACAAAAAGTTTGTTAGCATCGAACGATAGCGATCGCCATTCACCGTAACGTTGCGTCCAACAGCATCTTTGAAAAAATACGGTCCAATGATTCCACCAGCGTACAAACCACACCAAACAGTGCATTTTTCGGGATGCATGGGCAGTTCTTGAACGGCTTCTGGTTGCTCTTCACCCCAAATGCGGCAATTTTGCTTATTTACGTAGCCATTCAACCAGAAATGAGCCTCATCGCTGAACAAAATTAAAGCGCGAAACACATTTCGAACCGAACACTGATTTTGGTAATAAAATTCAATGATTTGCAAGCGTTGCTCGTTAGTAAGTCTATTCATGATGAAATGTCAAAGCATACTGAGCATCTTTCTCTTTGACACCATGTCTGAAATCCCACGTGATCTGTCAAATACTAATGCATGAAAATCCTAACCTCAAAAAAATCACCCGTTATAAATATATTTGTACATATAATCATACGGCAAAATCTGCCTGTGACGCAAAACAAAATCTCCAAAAAAAAAAACCAAAAGTTCAAAGTCCACATTTGCAATTATCCAGCAATACCTCTTGTTCTTTGGCAAACAAAAACAAGCAGGATTGTGGACAAAAAGCTAATTGATCTCTCTAACGAGCTCTCAATTGTTTAAGTAGCATAATCATAAGCACAAACAATTCGTACATACTTATGTACAAAGCATATTGATCTCTGCGACGAGCTCTCAATTGCACAAAAACAAGTAAATACAAGCCAATTATTAGGGTGTACCTAAAAATAAATTATTCGGACATCAAACATTTTAATTAATAAAAAGCTCGGTTTTGAATACCAATTAACAATTCAAATATATTTTCGAACTAAAATATAACTAAATAATATTATTTTGCAAAAATGGTTCATAACGACACAAATCAAAATACACCTGTAGGAGCTACACGCTCAAAACAGGTTGTTAAATTCATTTCACAAAGTGACAGTTTATTAAGATACTGCACTAGATTTGCCTCTTTGCCGATTTATGAAAACTCTGAATCGTTATTAGAAATCAAAATTCAAAATCTTGAAAACTTTTGGACTCGGCTCCAAGTGGCTCATGACGCCATTGTAGATTCTAACGATTCAGATACACATAATTTTAAATTACGATATTTACGAAAACTGCTTGGACCAATATGAAGAAACGAAAGCTATAATCTCCGATCAATTAAAGCTCATAAAAGCAATCGCACCTACTCCCCACAGTAGTGTCGAGCTGCCACAAGAATATAGTCAGAAGGCAAGTTCAGGCATCCAACTCGAGTTGCCCGCTTGTGACACAGAAACTTTTTACGGAGGTTATGAAGAATGGCCGTCCTTCCGGGACATGTTCATGGCCGTGTACATAAACCATCCTCAATTTTCACAAGCGCAAAAATTGTATCACCTCAGATACAAAACTAAAGGTCAAGCAGGCGAAATAGTTAAACAGTTAGCATTAAATGACGACAATTTCAATTTGGCTTGGGAAGCTATAAAAGCTAGATATGAAAACGAAAGAATATTGGTCGATAAGCAAGTAACGACAATATTAAACATGCCTAAAATCAAGAAAGAAACAAGTGAAGAATTTGTAACACTACAATCCACTGTTTCTAATTGTTTGTCGATTCTGTCGACACAAAATATTCCCACAGATAGCTGGGATCCAATTCTGGTAAACATTTCCACCGCCGCATTACCAGAAAAGTCGTTACTTCTATGGGAGCAATCGCTCTCATCACGGAAAAAGTGCCCAACGTGGCAACAGGTGAAAGATTTTCTCACCACCCAATATGAAATTGCGGAAAGTTTAGAAGAAAAAATAATTAAAACTAAGAAAATTAAACAGGACCAAAATAGAAGCTTAAATAGACCCCAAGCTAGAAGCAAAAACAAAACAAACATAATTTTTAACAAAATACAATCGTTCACATCCGAACAAAGAATACATACGTCATGCGAACTATGCACAAGAGGGCACAAGCTAAAATCTTGCGAAAAGTTTAAAAAACTTAATATAAACGAAAGGAACAACTTTGTCAGGTCAAAAAGACTCTGTAGAAACTGCTTGTCCCATACACATAATCTTAAAAATTGCAAAAGCAAATTTAACTGCTTATATTGTCATAAAAGACATCATACAATGCTTCATTACAGCAGATATCTAATCTCACCCCAAAGAAGCGCATTTATAAAACAAACCAAGAGTTTAATTGCAAAAGCAAATCCGGAAACTGAAAATAGTAAAAATTGCCAACAGTCACCATGCTGCTCAAAGGCACAAAAATCACAAACGCTGCACAGTGAAATACAAAGTGGACTAGTTACAAAACTAGTTACCACCACAACAACTCAAGTTGAGAAAAAATCAAACAAATGCCTTAATTCACAATTAAGGAAAGTTCAAGAGATAGGGAAACTTCCCCGAATATTAAATAAAACTCCACAAGATCAGTATTGTAAGCGCTACTCGAGAGCCACAACTACTCAATCAAATAATGGCCGGTACGTCGTACGACTACCACTAGAGCCACAATATTCCAATACCTCACATATTGGTAGAAAAAACAAAGTAAGATTTCGGTCTAACATTATTAAAAACTCAAATATATGTTACTGTTCGACCCCGCAGGATGGCTTTCGCCAATAATGGAAAAAACACAATCCTGAATAAATCCTTGAGCGGTGGAGGGCTACTACTGGTCAAATTAGTACATACGTGCATAAATATTACCTATACTAAAATTTTCCAAAAAGTTGTATAATATTCGCATCGAAATAAGCGCTCCGCACATTGGTGATTAATGGGAATCAGCTACACAAAGCATTAAATAGTTATGAATAACTCTCTATTCTAAAAATCGAAGCCGTTCTCCATTCACGGTCACTCGCACGCAAAATAACTCTAATTTCATAGCCCTAACTCAAGGGCTAAGGAGTACCCATTCTGGCCACGTCTGATCCAGGCGTGGAGTTACTATCCTTTAAATGCCGATAACATAGAAAAGATAAATAATAAACAACCGGTATATCATACCGATGAAATAAGAAATTTTAAATAACCGCCAATGAATTAATAAAAGCAAACAACGCATACACTTGTTTGCCATAATAATGAGTCGTCAAAGAAGCAAAATCAAATAAACACGCAAAATAAAGTTGCTTCTTTTAAATACCTGCACGCAAATACGTGTGTCACGTTTAAATCAAGATCCGTTCCCTGCACACCCGGATAAATGTGAGTATATTACAACTCCATCATCAAATAATTCCGCTGTCAGGATATATTCTGCGCTTCGGCTACTCCACCACTAGTAAGGCCTTTATTTCAAAAAAGGCTTTATTACACTTCGAAAGAAAAATAAAGCCTTAAAGGCCTTATTGCACTTTAATTTTTTTTAATGAAACAATAATATTCTAATTCTTTTAGTATTTTATTGAATAGTTACACACAAATTTCACGTTAACCAAAGTTAATAGAACATAAATAATTCAGAAAAAGAATTTCATATTAACAAAAATTAAGAGAACATTAATAATTCAACAAAAAATTTTCGTATTAAGAAAAATTAATGGAATATTAATAATTCAAAAAGAGAACCCCAAATCAAAATAAACGAAAGAAAATTAGACAAAAATGTTTTTGGCTTCTTGAACAATGGTCCGACACACTGGACATAAAGTTGACACAGAATTCCTTTTTTTTTCCGCGTCCAATTTTTCATAACAATCACTGCAAATATTAAAATAACTACATGGCAATAATATATTTTTTTGTTTTTCATAACAAATAATACATGTCAAAGTATTTTCAATGGTGCAAGGCAGGACAGATGGTAAGGTATCAATTATTGGATCATCCAATCAGTTGTACAATTCGTTGAAGTTGATACAGAAATTGGTTCATGTATGCCTTAGTTTAAAATCTTGAAAATGGTCCGGTGGATGGCCGTGGGCGCGGGACTAATGCTTTCGTACTCAACTTGGGTTAGGTAGGAATGGATAGGAAAGTATGGATATGGAAATTGGGATACGTTTAATATGTATAGGAATGGATAGGAAAGTGTGGATATGGAAATTGAGATATGTTTAATATGTATAGGAATGTATAGAAAAGTGTGGATATGGAAATTGGGATACGTTTAATATGTATAGGAATGGATAGGAATGTGTGGATATGAAAATTGGGATACGTTTAATATGTATAGGAATGGATAGGAAAGTGCGGATATGGAAATTGGGATACGTTTAATATGTATAGGAATGTATAGGAAAGTGTGGATATGGAAATTGGGATACGTTTAATATGTATAGGAATGGATAGGAAAGTGTGGATATGGAAATTGGGATACGTTTAATATGTATAGGAATGGATAGGAAAGTGCGGATATGGAAATTGGGATACGTTTAATATGTATAGGAATGGATAGGTAAGTGTGGATATGGAAATTGGGATACGTTTAATATGTATAGGAATGGATAGGAAAGTGTGGATATGGAAATTGGGATACGTTTAATATGTATAGGAATGGATAGGAAAGTGTGGATATGGAAATTGAGATATGTTTAATATGTATGTTTATTATTCTATTATTATAGTGTGTTTACAATGTGTTTATTTGGGTACGGAATGTAACTCGGGCGGCGCGGATGTGCGCGGACGCGGCCGGCGGCGCAGATGTGCGCGGACGCACGAACCGGAGGACGCGGATGGGAGCGGGGGCGGACGCACAGCTGGAAATCAAATCTTCGTGATAACCCCAATCATATCGGTAGTTGGTTGTCATTTATGTTTAATAAAAAAAAATAAGGCTTTATTGCACAATTGGGTAAATTTTTGTAAAGGCTTTATTTCTCTTTCGAAGTGTAATAAAGCCTTTTTTGAAATAAAGGCCTTATTTCACAAGGCGCTATTGCACCCCGCCACTTATACAGATAATACTAGGCAAAATATTCGCCTAGGGGGCCCATGAGTTAAGCTTCCACCCCTTCTACCCAGTAAAACTGGCGCATCCTAATAAAACAGCGCAATTCACCACAGGATGCTACTGCAACGCAACACGAATAACTCACCACATCTATACCAACCTAATCAAAAAGGATGGACAAGATAGAAGCTCAATCCGTTTTAAACTTTCGCTAGACACAATTTGTCACATATACTCCGCACATCAACGCACCGCTGACAACCTCCGTCCCGCGCGCTACAGTGAGCTTTTCGGCAAAAGCAATCTGGCGCGCCATCGATATACGCATGTTTTAGTTAGTTACCCAAATAATGTAAACATTTGATCTTAATAAAATAACATTTGTAAAAAATATGAGACTTTCTTAATAAATCACATTGTATATTACCACTCAAGTGTACCCGGTACTTTTATTTCGTATGTGCGTGAGAACCATTTAAAAAGGGTAAAAATAGAGATACATACATATGTATGTACATGCATAACAATACTTTGAAGAAAAGTAAATAATAACAAATGTTAGAATTAGTTTAGATCAGAATCAGAAAACATTAAGCAATATCACTTCTTTATGTATTAATTTATTTATTTATCAGAATATTAGTTAAGAATTAAACGTTTAGCTTCATTTTTATTTTTTTCTGCAGCCATGTCGAAAACATCCGTACGGTCAGCATACTCATTAATTACATTCGCGACCCTATGGGTCGGTGCACGAGTATTGTATCTCGATCTAACTATTGGTATTTCAATAACTCTTGACTTTCGCAAGTTTACTTTGTACTCAACGAACTCAAATATTTGCACCAACTCTGGAACATCCCAATGTCCATTAATGATATTAGCTCCGGTGCAGAAAGTTTGATATTTTCTTCTATTGGCCAGTGCGGGCTTACTAGGTTCTAGTGCATCAATTGCACCTCTTGAGTCTTTACTCATATTGTGACGATATTTTAAATGTCTGTTAAACTTTTTTTGTACTGACTCCAATTTATCAATTTGATAACTATAGATTGGATCCCAGACTACTCATCCATACTCCAACACTGGCCAATCAGCGTACTACCATTCTAAAAATCTTTACTTGTTCTCAACAGGCTACCTAGGATCTGATTGGCTTTGGCTACAATATTATTTATGCGACCAACAAATGTGAGTTTACTGTCCATATGTATTCCAAGATTTTATTGACTCTACTTGTTTAACTATATTATTACCCATATAATAAAGGTGTTGATTTTCTTCAGATTTACGGCTATATTTAATGATTGTACATTTTCCCACGTTAAGCTTCAATTTATAAAACTCACACCATCTCACCAGCTTGTTTATATCCTCTTGAAGTGCATACGTGTCACCGAGGTTCTCAATGCACCTATAGATTTTCGAATCATCAGCGGAGAGTGAGTACCGAGATGTAAATTCCGCTCCAATATCATTAACAAAGATACAGAACAGTAGAGGCACTAAGTGTGACCCTTGTGGTACACCCGATGTCACCTTGAACTCTCTAGAGATGGAGTCACTCATCTTTACACGAAGTCTTCGTCCACTCAAGTACGATTGAAACCATTCATATATACAACCCGTGATACCATATTTCTTCAGCTTTAGCAACAGGACTTCATGATTCACCAGAGTACGTACATCGTGAGGTTCGAGGTGGTTGATCTTCCCTTGACGAATCCATGTTGCTGTCTGATCAGAGAATCCTTAAACCATGTTTCAATCTGACCATATATCAACTTTTCAAACAGCTTAGGTAATGCGGATTGAATGCAGACTTGCCTATAGTTACTCACGTCGATCTTTCTTCAAGCCTTAAATATAGGTACTACGATTGCATCTTTCCAGCAATTGGGAAAAATTCCCAATTTTAATGATTTGTCTAACAGAAAGTTCAGTGGTTCACACAAACCCACAGCACATTCTCTTAGAAAGAAGTTCGAAATACCATCCTTTGAGCTAACATCCTTTGCAGTAATTCATCAAAGGTGATTTCAAGATCTTCCAAGTTGCTATTACAATTTTTCAGCCGCTCTAATGAGAATGTGATGTCCTCTTGTAGTAATGTGTCCACTTTCTGATAAATATTGCTAAAGAAATCCGCAAACAAGTCGCATACACTATCAGCACCTTCCGCCTTGAGGTCATTCCACTTCATACTAGACGGTATTCCTTTGGCTGTGCTTTTTTTCATTCTTATAAATTTCCAGAAATATACAGTAAGTAAGGTAAGGTTTTTATAGCATTGACTACATAACCTTTTACATTCTTTTCTCAGTTTCCTAAAAATTTCATAGTCCAAGTAACTTCCGCGCTGTCCTTTTCAATTTAATCTTGTGAATTAGAAGTCTACTAAGCCAACAAGTATAATTGTAATCCTTTCTTACCAAGTGCATAGTTATTAATCTCTTCAGAAATGATTCCGTAAAAGTGTTCTATCATACTATCAATATCCTTCAATTCGTACATAGGAATCCAGTTTGTTTGAAGAAAAAAATTATTTAGAGCATCGTAGTCGGCTTTTTTGAAGTCCAAGTATTCCACCGTTTTCTGTCTGATAGTCTCATGTAGTGTAACTTCAATTCCAATAGTGGGATGATACTTGTCCTCTGGAACCATAGGAGCTATTCTATTAGCAAAGAATTCACAATTAGTAAAGCATAAATCCAGAAATTTACTGACAGAATTACAGATCTTATTAATTTGAGTCAAACTCAGTAGAGAATACTCCGCAATCACCGAACCCGCCTGCTATGATTCTCCAATAAATTCTTTTTCACCTCCAGTCCTGATCTATTTAGTGTCCGGAAGGTTGTAGTCACCAAGAAGCAGGATTTTACAACCAGGATATCTATTCACTATATTTACCGAGTCCTGTATGTGTTTAGCATACACATTGCCGTCTCCATTTGGTGGAATGTAAACACATCCTACAATCAAATCATCATTCTTAAGCTTAATCTTAACAAATAACTGCTCAATGACCTGTTGAACAACATTAATTAAATCAGCCTGAAATATTCGTTTCACTGCTATAAACACTCCTCCTCCACGCCGTCTCGTAATGTCCTCACGATCTTTCCTAAATAACTGATACGTATTGTTTATAACCTTCCCGTCTTTTATACTATCGTTCAACCATGATTCAATAACAGACACAACCTCCGGATCATTAGACGCAGATATTGTATAAAATTGACTCAGCTTAGTGCGTAAACCCCTGCCATTCTGATAAACAATAGTGATATTTGTTATTGCTCCTCCGATATTAGGATTCTTGGCCGAAAATTTACATTTTTGACGATAAAAGGCTCCCCAAATTTGTACCTAATGACCAGATTTTTTTCTCCTTTCTCTTCTCTCACTTTCAACTCACTGTGCAATTTATTTATCTTTTCTCTCTGGGCTAATGTCTTGTTTGAGCTTGACCGACTCATCTTTAAGTTTCGTTGTCAATATCCTTCTAGCACATTCTTTAGATGGAAGTGCGATTTTCACTGGACGAATCTTGTCCTTTGCTGCTTTACCAATTCTAATCTGGATGATATCAAACATCTCAATACCACAATCATCCGGTAGCAGGTGAATGAATTTTGTTTTATCATCCAACTGTCTCTCCGCACCAGTATTCTTGTCTGATTCTTTAAAGTTGTACCCGATGATGCTGGAATCCTTACTTTTCCGTTTCTCAGCTTCTTTGAATACTCCTTGCATGCCTATTTCATAACCTTTTTTTCCTAGCGTAGAGACACGTTTACCCAGGTCGTTCAGAGTCTTTGCCTTATTTCCATATACATTTTTATCCATTTCTCTAACTTTTTTTAGTTCAGTAATTTCCTCTTCCATAACAGTGACACTTGTCTTTAATTTCCATACGCAAAGGTTTCACATGTTTTGCAAACTTTTTATCCAATAATTTATCTAAGCGTTATAATATTTTATTCATGCCTGGAGCATCACTATAACCCTCACCGGCCACGCTTTCCGACTCCGGGACAACGAAGCTAATCTCCAATTCGCATCTGCCACAGTTCCATGTATTTACATTAGTATGTATCTTTAAACTTCTGGTAAAAAAATTCAAGCTCATTTTTATCCAGACCACTGCAGCTCATATGATACCACTTTTTACAATTAATACAGCTCAAACTTCTGATGTTTCCTTTAATTACACTATTACACTCAACACAAACACGTTTATTCGGCGCCATGTTGCCAGACTATATATCGTCGGACTTTTTACTTTATGCTGATGACCTCAAGATTTTCAGAAAGATAAGCATTGTGGATGATAGTAGTGCATTACAGCAGGACCTTGTTAGATTTGAGGAGTGGTGCGACGAAAATAAATTGAGTTTAAATTTAAAAAAAGTGCGTGGTGATGTTCTTGTCACGGTCCGTGAGTCGTCGTCCAGCTGTTTACCGTATCGCTGATCATCAGCTAGAAGAAGTCACAGTAGTAAAAGATCTCGGTGTCATGATTGACAATGCACTAAATTTCGCCGGGCACATTGACAAAATTACATCACAGGCATACAGGACACTTGGTTTCATATTCAGATGTGGGGCTTCGAAGAACTACGTGCGGGGTGGACCGAGGAGCAGGGTTGTAGACTTAGTCAATAGACATTATGATAATATTAATATGTATGCGAGCTACGTCTCAAGGGTTAAGGGATTATTAATATATCAATAATGTGTGATTTGCCTAGTCAAGGATATGCCTTCTTTTTTGTTTTTGTTATACTTTTCGGTACATAGCCGATTGGCGTGAATAATAATATAAAAAATAAAAAATAATTTGTCAAATGCACAGAATTTAGGTGTAAGTATAACTACGCCTTTGTTTAACAGGCAATACTTGTTTATGCGACGCAGTACTATATATGTATGCATAACTGAACCTTTTTCGCTCTTTCGTTCAGTACAGAAATAAAAGAGATGCCTAATTAGCGTCCTTAAAAGAAAACGCCAGCAGCAAATAACTGTCAAAAATTCCTCGTGACCATAGGTATTATATGGTACATACTTAAATAAACGCGGCGGAAACGCTAAACCTCAAAGAATTCTATTTCTACAGTGCGTTAAGTAGTAACGTTGTTCATAAATATATGAACATGAAAGTCTTATTACATTAAGGTTGAATTATACAAATGAAGAACATTTGACACAAAAACATTAATACATAAAAATACATATGTAAGCAATAAATTAAATAAAAAGTATATACAGTCCACTAAATGTCAAGTGCAATGATAAGCAACAAAATTGTAATATGAGACTTACTCATAAAAATGTGAAAATCATTGCATATAAAAGAAAACTCATAAATTAGAGTATACATACTTAATACTAATATTACTATACAAAACATACATACTCCAAATATTAATGCACACAAGCAACAGACAGGAAAGTATCAAGCGTATGTACGTATGTGTATAAGTGCGTTAGATGCACTAATATAAATTTCAGAGTCAAACGTGAACTCTCACAGTACGGATTAAAAAGAAGTGTTTTTTGTACATTTTGGTCCTTCGATCCTTTTTTTGAAAAAGAATCGAGCAAGTGCAGGTACTAGAAGCCTCTTAAAAGAAGAAGAGCATTACTTAACCAAATAAAAATAAATGTAAGCCGGAATAGCAAAGGCTATATATATTATATAAAAATTACTTTTCGTAAAAGTAAAAAAAAAGTCTAAAAGCGTCCTTGTGGCTATAACAACAAGAACAGTGCAAAAAAAAAAAAAAAATATATATATATCTACAAAAACAAACTACTCGTATAAAGAAGCAAATATGAAGAATTTGCTAACACGACAGAAGGATTTAGGCAATCTAGCTGCGTCGGATTAGCAGAAAATTCTGAGCGGAAAGATAAGAAAGGCTTCATGTCTGGAATATATGGATCATATTCAGACTGTTATAAAAGAGTTTACTGCAAATCATAACAAAATAATGGCTAAGAATAGTCAAGAAGCAGAGGAATACATTGCGAAGAATTACTACGAGCATGTAATGCAAACAATGTAGAATTCTACTCAGAATTTAAGAATTCAAAGTACTGCCGAAAGTCTGTCAGCAGTGAGCAGCAAGGAGCAAATAGAATCTATGCCACAAACTATTCAGGTCGAACCACCTGAAGCTTTTTCTGGCGTTGAAAGAAAATATCAACGTCGAGCAAAAAAGCTCAAAAACACACTTAATGAAATTCAAGAAAATGAATTGAAATCTCTCGAGTAAATAAGAGAATTTAAAATCAGCTTGAAATACAATTTGAGAATGTTGAAGAAGCATATTTTGAAACTCAAAATATCAAATTAGTAGAAACAACTGAAGACTCTATCGAGGAACAAATAGATGAATTTCGACAAGATTATAAAATTATCACCGCAAGAATAGCGGAGAAATTAAAAAATTATAATACAACACAAACAATGTGTTCTATGTAATATTAAACTGCAGGAAATTAAAATTCCGGTGCATGATTCGAAGCACTATACTGAAGTGGAAAAGATGTTCCGATTTAAGACCAAACCAGGTAAATGGAATAATCAAAAGCAGCCACAGCGAACACCTACATTTTATACAGCGGCACAAAAAAATTGTGTATACTGCAAGGTTCCTGGACATCAAATTGGTGAATGCAGAAAGTTTCAGATATTGACTACGATGAATCGAAGAAAATTCATAACAAACAACAAGCTTTGTTACATTTGCTTTGATCACGTATATGAAGGCAGATGTATTAATAAGAAGAAGTGCAATAAGTGTGAAAGAAATCTTCTTAATTTATTACACTTCAATGAATTCCAAAAAGGAAAAGAGGAAGTGAAGAAAATATCACAAAAACATCTTCCACAATGATGACGAAACATTCGGAAACGGCGATGCTCCTAGCAACAGCACAGATAAGGGTGAATACTGCAAATGGAGAGTATGTGACATTGCGAGCTCTAATCCATCAAGGATCCCAAAAGACCACTACAAGGTTTAACTGAACTTCAAGGTTTAGGAAATACCACAGTGGGAGTGTCCAAATTTAAAATCCACATTAAAATCAAGCCGAGATTCCTAAGCAACGAGGCGTACAATGTCGAAGCACCAATTTTGCTGAAATTAGCGAATGTTCAACCAGACAATAGATGCGGAAAATACTATTTGCCACATCAAGCAGTGATTCGAGAAGACAGTAGAACGACTAAACTACGAGTAGTTTTCGATGCGTCTGCAAGAACTACAAATGGAAATAGTTTAAATGATATCCTCTTCATAGGACCGAGACTTCAAAAAGATATATTTCACATTATAATCAAATGGAGACGTTGGCAATATGTATTAACAAGTGATATTGAAAAGATGTTTCGACAAATTAAAATAAAAGATAGTGATCAAGATTATCAACGTATATGTGGAGAGCAACAAAAGGAGAGCCGATAGAAGAATACTACAAACAGTTACATATGGGACAGCATCAGCTCCTTTCTTGGCAACGAGAACTTTACAAGAAATTGTCAAATTATGCGAACCCCACAACTGTTTGCTTTCAAACATCATTAAAAACGACTTCTACAGGACGATTTAATGAGAGGAGCAGATTCAATAGATGTGTGTAAGGCCTTTCAGTATGAAATATTGAAACAACTACAAAAATATGGATTTCACTTAAAGAAGTGGATGTCAAACAACAGTGAAATCATAGCAACTATTCCAGTAAATAACGTAAATGAAGTAATAAAAATAGCGTACAAACAATAAAGACATTGGGTATTCAATGGGATACTACCAAAAAATGTTTGGATTTAATACGAATCTTTCAACGCAAAAGCTGGTTACAAAAAGCCAAGCTTTGTCTGATTTAGCGGCTTTCACCAATAACCGTTATAGCAAAGTTGTTTATACAGAAACTTTGGTTGATGAAACTCAACTGGGACGAATTACTTTACGAGAATTTGACAAAAGAATAGTAAGAGTTTATGCAGCATATATCAGAGATAAAACAAATAAAAATTGCTAGATGGTTTGAAACTAAAAATAACTTTAAATTTGAACTACATGGATTCACAGATGCTTCAGAGAAAGCAGCAGTTGTATATGCTAAAGTTGGATCTGTTATAACAATTGTTGCTGGTAAAACTAAAGTGAATCCAATTAAAAATAAGAAAACGTTATCAAAAGTGGAACTATGCACGGCTCGCGCACTTGCTAAATTGCTGCAAAGGATAAAAACAGTCATCAACAGAGAAATGAAAATATTTGCTGGGAGCGATTCAACTATAACGTTAGCATGGATAAATAATTGCCAAAGTAAAGACAGATTTATTAGAACACGACTAGAATAAATCAAATTACTTGCTTCCAATGCGAAATGGCAACACGTTGGAAAGTTGGAAGGGACAATCCAGCTGATGTAGCATCCGAGGGGTACTGGCGAATAAACTAATAGAACACGATCTATGGTGGAAGGGTCCAAAATGGTTGCGAGAAGAGGAACATCATTGGCCAATGAAGATTATTCAAATCGATGCAACGTATGGGACAACAAAGGAATTACATTTTTTGGATAAGGTAATACTAAAATATTCTAGTTTAATAAGGGTAGTAGCTTATACTTTGCCATTTATAAAAAGAATAAGAGGGAAAAAATGCCCTGAATACTTAGTAAACTCAGAAATGAAAGAAGCTGAAGAGATGTTAATAAGTTATCAGCAAAAATTACAATTTAGAGAGGAAATTCGGAATTGAGAAATCAAAAAAGAAATTAATCATAAAAGTAGCATTGCAAGCTTAAATCCAATTTTGAGTAATAAGGGAATCCTTCGGGTAGGAGGTAGATTGGGTAATGTAAATCTTCAATTTAATCAAAAGCACCCAATAATATTAAATAGGTCACATTTGTCATCATTAATAATTGAAAATATTCATAAAATAACTTTGCATGGAGGAAACAAGTTAATAGAATCAATGAGTATAAGGAATTACTGGATTGTTGGATTAAAGAATTTCATAAAAAAGACAATTCGATCTTGTAGTCGATGCGTACGTTGCCGCAAAGAAGTAACAAAACAATTAATGGGAAATCTTCCAGAATTCCGAGTATCTATGTCAATTCCATTTACACACGTAGGTATAGACTATGCAGGACCGATTCATATGAAATGTTTAAAAGGAAGAGGACAAAAAACATTTAAGGGATATATAGCTGTATTTGTTTGTATGGCAACAAAAGCTATTCATTTAGAAGCAGTAAGTGATTTAATAACCGAAGCGTTCCTAGCTGCTTTGAAAAGATTTTTTGCTAGAAGAGGTAAAAGTCAACATATATACTCGGACAATGGAACAAATTTTGTCGGAGCTTGTAGAAGATTAGACCGAGATTTTAAAATGGCAATCAAAAATAATTCAACCGCAGCTCCCATATTAGAAGTAGATAAAATTCAATGGCATTTCGGGCCCCCGAAATTTCGGAGTAAATTGTCAGTTGAAGAAATGATTACTTTGCTATCACAGATTGAAGCAGTACTGAATTCACGACCTCTATGTGCGATAGATAGTGAAAGCGAAATTTTTTAATAGGATGCCCAATAAAAGATTGTCCTGAAGCAATTAATGATAACCAAATAGGTTCATTAGATAGATGGAAATTATTACAAAAACTTAAAAAAAACTTTTAGAAACGATGGGAAAGCGAATATGTTGTAATGTTGCAACAACGCATGAAGTGGAAAACCAAACAAGCTAATCTCGTACAAGGACAAATAGTTATTATTAAATATGAAGAAACTCATCCAGCCAAATGGGCATTAGGAAAAGTTATTAAAACTCATCAGGGAAAGGATGGAAATATAACAGTTGCAACTCTAAAATTACAAAATGGCATACTTAAACGGCCCGTTCACAAATTATGTCCACTGGAGGTGACAAACAGCAGTAGAACGGAGGAAGCAAATCATGGTACAAGTTTCCTGACTTCGAGAATAACAAAAAATACTGCAACCTCAGAACGACCGAGTAAAACAAGGAAATTGATGATGAAGTTCTTAACGACACTCATGCTAGCAACACAAACTAAGTCAATATACATACATTAATGATACAGCTAAACCAGGAGCTTCAGTGACTAAACTGAAAAATAATGCAGCAATATATTTGGAACCGATTAGTAAAATGGACATAATAAATTCAAAATGGAATTTAATTGTCTATTACGAATTAGGTAATTATTATGATCGGATGCATAAAGTACAAGAATTTATTAACAGACTTGAACATCAATGCAAAATATTGATCTATTACGAAGATGCCTGCATAATGATTACTGCAACTTTAAAGGACAAATATAATAGTTTTAAAACAAATAAACAAGAAATGCGCTGTCGTGGGATACCAGGCAGGAACGAAGTTCCTTCGGATAATGTAGAATCGATATAATTTGCAAAAAAAATACCACATGATAATACATGAACATTCGTAAGAAGGCAGCAACATAACGGGGCATCTCGACACGATAGAATTTATAGAATACTAGCTGTCAAACGAATTGCCATTGCCATTGCCAAATCTGTACGTGGGCATTTGCTAGCATGATAGAATCATTTGCGCAAAGGCGTAGGATAGGTAGGTTCGAGCTGATGTAGCGCATGCTTTGAGCTCTTGAAAATTTTATTTTATCATTTGCGAAATGCCGTCGGGTAGGTAGCTGATGTAGCGTACGTTTGAAATCTTTTACGTGGAAAATAAAAAAAGGATTAAGATCCTTTTGTTTACAAATGTATTTCTGGGAAAAATAAGATAATAAGAAAAGGAGAAAGATCCTTTTTTTACAAATGTACTTCTGGGAAAAATAAGAATTCATATTTTTGGACTATTATATAATAATTGCGGCATAAATTTTATATACCAATTGAAATAATATATTTAAAATGCGCAATAATATTTTGTTTTATGCTTGTAGTTTATTAAATTCAAGACTTCGCTCATTCCCAACCCAATTTGCATAATTTTTCTGTAAATTAACAATATTAAACTAAAAATTAATTTTTTGAAAAAATGTTATTTTGAAAATGTACCTTATTTTTATAATATAACACAACCGTCTTAATACTTGCTCTTATAAATTTCATATTTCCAAATTGAAAATGCCGTCGGCATATGTGCAAATGGGATATGTTGCCTCTTCAAAATTTTCATAGAAATGAAAACTGCGCTGTCAAACTGCTGAAGTGACAGCTTCTAGCTTACTAGACATGGCAAACTAGATAGTATTCTATGTCTAGCAAGCTATGAGCAATGTGGAGTCTCCACAGGCTATGTGCACGGCAATGCAGCTAGTATTCTATAAATTCTATCGTGTCGAGATGCCCCGTAACAATGGCCGGCATGTACACAAGACAACACAGCTGTCCATTTTGCATGTACACAATATCGTTGTGGCCATACTAATACCTTTCACTTCAATGAAATTTTAATATTTTGTTCAAAGTGAAATTTTTTTATGCAAAAAATTAGTAAAAATTGGTAAATATTTTTTTTTGTTTTAAATTATCAATTGTTATTACAAATGATATACTCGTAATAGAGCTATAATAGAGCTATTTTATGCTTTTATTTGTAAAATAACGTCAAGTTTGTTAGAGCTGTGAATAATTTTACATATTAGTGGCATCACCACTCTACCTCCTCTTTCTATCTTCCATTCTACTATCAACTCTACTGTCGTCCTACTGCCGTTGGCAAATATAGGAAATATTCAAGTTAGCGGGAACGACAACTGTTGGCCTGCAGTCGTGTAGTCGTGCAGCTGTCAAATTAACAGTGTCCGTAAGAACGTCTGTATTTTAATATTTGAGAGATGTAGTTTGCAGTCTGTCGCGCTCTATGTGTTCCGCACTTCATTCAAAACTAATTTGCATACACAATAATGTTACAGATTTTCGTGCCTAATTATTTTGCAAAACCTAAAGGTAGGCTATAACTAGCGATCTTACAGTCTTTTTCTTACGGGTTATTTCCTCAAAGCCTGCGCCAAAAAATATGCAACAATTCAACTCCCCATAAACGTATTTAGTGCATGCAGAATTCTCAGGTGGTGAACACAATGACTGCGACAGCATGGCCGGCATGTACCAAGACAACACAGCTGTCCATTTTGCATGTACACAATATCGTTGTGGCCATACTAATACCTTTCACTTCAATGAAATTTTAATATTTTGTTCAAAGTGAAATTTTTTTTATGCAAAAAATAAGTAAAAATTGGTAATTTTTTTATTTTAAATTATCAATTGTTATTACAAATGATATAATAGAGCTATTTTATGCTTTTATTTGTAAAATAACGTCAAGTTTGTTAGACCTGTGAATAATTTTACATTTTACATATTAGTGACATCACCACTCTACCTCCTCTTTCTATCTTCCATTCTACTGTCAACTCTACTGTCGTCCTACTGCCGTTGGCAAATATAGGAAATATTCAAGTTAGCGGGAACGACAACTGTCGGCCTGCAGTCGTGTAGTCGTGTAGCTGTCAAAATAACAGTGTCCATAAGAACGTCTGTATTTTAATATTTGGCAGATGTAGTTTGCAGTCTGTTGCGCTCTATGCATAATTTGCATACACAATAATGTTACAGATTTTCATGCCTAATTATTTTGCAAGACCTAAAAGTAGGCTATAACTAGCGATCTTACAGGTTATTTCTTACGGGTTATTTCTTACGGATATTTCTAACGGGTTATTTCTTACGGTTTTTACTATCACTTTTTTTTTCAATTAGCTCCCCCAGCAAAATCCTATCTTCTGCAAGCCTGCCGTAAGGAACTTCGTTCCAAAAATTGTTTATGAAAGAACAGAATAGAAAAAAGCGAGCACCATTCGAATTCGTTGGTTCAATTGACATATGTATATTATTCGGAATTATTGATGCTGATGACCGAGAAAATATGGAATCTAATATTAGAAATATTTTCGGCAACTAAAAAGATATAACAAAATTGTTTAAAAGGCAGACATTGGTAGTTGATTTTACCATAAATATATTAAAAAAGACAACAGATGAAGTTAACCGTAATTTTGAGAAAATGAATCAACAACTTAATAAATTTTATAACGAACTAATAAAAGATCAAAATGTTGAAAGAATGGCCTTGATGTTTCAAATATTAACCATTTCAATTGGAATAGTTATGGACGAATGTGAAGAAATCCAAACTTCGATAATTAATCTTCTAATTGACATAAATCATGGTCGCATAAATCAAAAACTATTAAAGCCTTCGCAACTTAATAAAAAAATTGAATTTATTAGAAACAAACTACCACACAAATAATACAATCGGGTAATGAATTAAAAGAAATTTATAAATCGATGACTGCTAAAAGTTTAGTTGTTGATTCACGACTAGTCATAAACATAGAAAATCCCTTAATATCGTATGAACCGTCAAACGTATATAAATTAACACCCCTATTCTTTACATTTGACAAATTAATAAAATATTGACAATTACAGCCCTATTCTCATGCCCTCACATAAGTCACCAACCTCACTACAGTGATGTTTCTCACTATAGTTAGGGTTACCTCAGGGATGGGCACATTAGCCCTCAGTGGCATTTTGCCCGTGCGGGCACGAGTGCACATTTTGAGGGCTAGGTGAGGGGATCATCGCGGGCAAACATGAAGAGGGAAGTGAGAGCAACGTTTTACCACTCCATATTTACAAATGAGAGCAACGTATTTTCCCACAGCATGTTTACAAATGTTTGTATTCTATTTGTGTGCTTAGCCACTCTCAATCAATAATGCCATACCGCGCAAATATATTTTTATTTGATGATTCTTATATTTTTGAAAATATGTGTTCCCTTTCTATAGCGCGTATTATTATTTTAATACATTTCCAGAAGCAACTTAGATTTTTAAAATTTAACAGAACAATTATAAAAAAAAACTAAATTCTTTGAATATTTTGCTGAAACAACCAAACTGAAAATATCACAGATATTAATATATATATATATACATATATTTATATAAGCATTTTCATTAAATTATATATATATATATATATGTATATATATTATGGTCACAAGTATCGTTTTTTTATATATGCATATATATAAAACTGCCTTGCATATGTACGTATAAAAGCCCACAACTTGATAAAAGTTTTCCCTATTGTAACTAAAATGAATTTTTACAACTGGCATCACCACCATTGACTGATCTATCACATGTACAGTGGTGTGAACAAAATAGAAATAACCAGGCATGGGCAAAGTCTTAGCAGGTGCTAAAAGAGCGTAAGCTATCGTATACGTACACACACCGATTGTCACTAACACGCACAAGCGAAGAGCGTAAAACGAGCACTTACGATGGAACAAAGCGATGTTAAAATCAGTCTGCAATCAGAAGTTGAACTGAGCAGGTTGATGCGCACGAGTTGTACTCAATGTTTGGAACCACATATATTTGCGAATCTGCGTTTTCTGATATGGTATACATAAAGAATTCCTATAGAACAAGGCTTTCAGACAAACATTTAGAAGACCTGCTTAGAATAAAGGTAGCAAATTTTGATATAAATTATGACGACCTTCTTAAATTTATTACAGAATGAACTCTTTTTTTTGACACTCGGATAATTGTTTGAAATTAACTGACCTCTTGAAATGTGTATTCATAATATTTCATATTATAATAGCTTTCATTTTCTAATAGCTTTAACTTTATTGAAGTTTCGTTATATATTTAAAATATTCGATGAATTCAAATATAGATTTATATTTTCTTTTCATAAAAAAATTTAATTTATTTTCAAGTTTTTAAATGAATTAGATTACTAATTTATAATTAACTAATAACTTAAATTTTATTCTTGCTTGAAATGAAAAATAATTATATTTTATATTCAATGGTTTATGCACATATTCTTAAAAATGTGCATATGTACATACATACGTATTCGTAGCATTGCGGCTTCGTGCGACATAGACCTGCTCGTTCGACATCTGCAAGCAGACTGATTATTTTTGGTTGCTGGTACGCTTGGTCCCACAGTAAGCGCACTAACACAATCTCATTTTGTGATGCTTGTTTGATTGTGATGGTGCCCATCCCTGGAAATAACCATAAGGTGTTGTGAAGTTTTAAAATATGCTGTTTTCTTATTAAATAAAATTGTTTTTAGATACATAACATAACATATATATATTTTTTCCTAACAGTGATTAAAATTTCCCACCATGCAAAGGTAAATAAAAACAAATTTTAATGCGAAACTCTAAACTCTGCAAATTATGTTTACCCCTTTTTGTTCACACAACTGTACAATTCCGATATGAAGTAAACTTCCACCCTTAAATTTGTGTACAATGTCAGTATTGCCGCAACCACTCTGCCAGGGATAATGGGATGCCCAACTTATTCCAGTGTGAGAGCGCCTCAAAATAAGCGTTTTTTATAACATTTTCCATTATGGCCAGATCGAACAAAATAAGAATTTTTGGGCATTTTAAATTAAAATACCCAACATTTATTACGATTGCAAATTATTATAAATTGGACTTTTAATATATGGCGAAACTACTTAATTCCTTTTTTATGATTTTATGGTATACAGTGGATCACAGCCAAAATGATGCAGCACTGATATGTTGTAGCACTTGACAAAAAAAACAATTTCATCTTAAAAAAATGAAAAATTTAGCTATTTTGTTATTTTATATAAGCATGTATTTTCTTGTAAAACACGAAATCAACTCAAATTTAAATTTTTTCGGCAACGGTTAGCAAAAATTCACACACTTGCAGAAAATCAAGCTCACAGCGAAAGTGATGCACTGTAGTTTACCGTTAGTCGCGACGGCTTGGCGGGAATTTCCAAATGTCAGCTATTATGTAACATTAAAATAACTGAATTAGAAACAATATTTGATAGTTTTTGCATTCAAGTGTCGACATTTACACAGTGCAGATCAAAATGGGTCGTCAAACAACAGTTGAAGTGCGCGAATTAGTTTTAAAACATTATAAAGATGGCAAAACCCAACGAAAAATCGCAGAAGCAGTGAAATTGAGCCACGGAACTGTTCAACATATCATTGAACGCTACATTCGTGAAAATCGTGTAGAAAATAAAACTAAAAAGGCCCATAATAAAATTTTTAACGAAGTTGATTCTCGTTGGATAGTTCGGAAAATACGGGAAAACCCTCATTTAAGTGCTCCAGCATTGACAAATGATGTGGAAAAATATCTCGGAAAAAGTGCCACCCGGAAACCGTGCGAAGAATCCTTAGGGAAGCCGACTTCAATGGACGCACAGCTCGTAATAAGCCATATATCAGCGCAAAAAATCGAAGTGCACGACTAAAATTTGCTAAAGAGCATTTATTTAAGGATGAAAGCTTCTGGACTAGCGTAATTTTTGCAGATGAAAGTAAATTCAACCTTTTTCGATCAGATGGTAAGAGCTACGTATGGAGAAAGCCAAATACAGAGCTTCATCCACAGAATTTGCGGAGCACTGTAAAACACGGTGGAGGGCATGTAATGGTGTGGGGTTGCATGTCCTCTGCTGGTGTTGGAAATTTGGCTTTCATTGACAGTACTATGGATAAAACTATGTATTTGAATATCTTGAAAGCAAATTTGTTACAAAGTGCCTCAAAATTAAATATTAGAGAAAGTTTTCGATTCTACCAGGACAACGATCCAAAGCATAAATCGGGCGTTGTCCAAAGTTGGCTTATTTGGAACTGCCCACATGTGGTACAACCGCCAGCACAATCTCCAGATTTAAATGCTATTGAGAATCTGTGGTCAGTTTTGGAGCGAGAGATTCGAAAATATGAAATTCGAAATCAGGCTGATCTGAAAACTGCTTTGGAAGCTGAATGGAACAAAATATCCACAAACTACACAAACAAATTGGTAAAATCGATGTCTAGGCGCATGAAAGCTGTCATAGATAACAAAGGTTATCCTACGAAGTATTGATCAACCGAAAATTTAAGTTTTGTTAAAAAAAATTTATTTATTTATTTATGTATTTGCTTATTTAGAGATTGCATCATTTTCGCTGTGAGGTAAAATTTAAGGCTGAATTCGTTTTTTTGTTTTTATTAAATGAAATAAGTGTAAAATGTGAGTTTTAAAAATAATATTTAAAAAAATACATCTGCCACTAATAATTGGCACTCATAAACAAACAAGTTTTGGCTTTTTATTTTTTATTAAGCATGTTTTAAAATTTCTCAGATGGCTGCATCATTTTGGCTGTGATCCACTGTATTAAAACAACTGACTTTCGATCTTCAATACTTAATAAGGTGAATTAAGCCTGTTAGCTCTCAATTAATAAATGTTTTTAATCAATTTTAATAGAAAATTAATTCTATTATGCATCAAATTAGAAAACGTTTCATGAAATATATTTAAATTTCGCATTTTCTTTGATTTTCATTGTTTTAAATTTTTATTAGCGATCTTGAACAGCGGCAACAAATTCCTCCGTTCACATATATTTTTGGTATAATTTCAATCTGGCCGTTCCAGTCATTCCAATTGCAAAACGTCAACACCTACCCAATCCAGTCAACTGTCAAAGTTCGGTAGGTGAGCGGCTCTCACATTTCCAGTGACAGGAGAGTTGGGGATCTCTTTATCTCTGACTCTGCGATGAACATTAAGTTACGGAGAAATGTAATTAATTTTTTTCGCAATTTTTCTCAACTTGTTATGCCCTTCTCTCCGTAAACTGATATTCCCCTCATCTAGCCCCCGTGCGCACTTTGCTAACTTTTCGGGCTAAAAATGTGCCCATCCCTGGGTTACCTTATTCTGGCGAAAATTCAAAAGCTCAAATGCTCACTATTATCACAAATATCTGTGACGTGTGAAAGCAGTCATCATAATAGAAAATATCTGTGTTTGTTTTGTTTGTATATAAATATATATACATATATACATGTATGTAAGTTACTTACTGTCTCTGTACATTTTACTTCCTCTAAGAATGAATAAAAAGACATCTACATATGTTTAAATAATTCATTTTATTTTATTTATTTTTTTTACATTTTTATTTAATTTTTTTTATTTTTTACATTTTTATTATCACTTATCTAATTTTTCGGACAATTTAGCCATAACCTCTGACAGCGAGGTTAGTGCTTGTGTCATTTAGGTCAGCACCCCTGTCATCTGCACATTTTGCTCTACAATTTTCCTTTATAGAGCAATGGCCTCCTCCTCTCGCTTTTCCCGATCCTCCATTTTCTTTAGCACTGTCCCAAGCATCTTCGCTGCAGTCAATTTTTCAGGAGGGATTAAAGAAGGAGATGGCATAGGAGAAGATAAGATGGGAGGAGATAAGGAAGAAGATGGAGGTGATGGTGAGGAAGAAAAATGAGGTGATGGCGAGGAAGAAAAATTTATAGTCAGAGCAGGAAAGCTGGAGCAGGCGATGTGACTGTATTTAAATACAACGTCAAAACCTGTAAGTATGAAACGGACCAATTATTGCCTCATGTAATAATCTATATAAATAAAAATGAATCGCCAAAATGTATGTACGTTCATATCTTTCATACGACTGAATCAAATTTGATAATTCTTTTTTTTTAAATGTTCGTTGAGGTTCAGAGATGGTTTCTGCGGAGAAAAAAATTCGAATAATTGCCGGAAAACCCCTAAAAACAGCCTTCTTATTTGTTTGCTTCAAAAATTTTTGAAAATTATTCTGTGAAAATGTTATGTGTGTTGCAAACAAAGTGATCAATTACAGATTGAAATTTGTTACGATGCCATGAAGAGGTCGCGCTAATATCGGTAGGCGTTCTTTTTGGCATCAACATACATACATTAGCAGCCCAAGGCACATGTACGAGTACTCACAGAATGCGATGCCATACGTGCGGTATTATGCATCGCGGTCAATCAGCAAGTGATCGTCACGATGTCAGAGCAAGACTTTTTAAGCAACAGCTTCGATGGACTTTATCTTGAAGCAACGTATACATATATGGTGCTGTTAGATGCTAGATGGACACTGTTGAGTGACAAAAGAGAGGTTTGCCGCACACACACATTCTTCTTTGGATGGTGGATGGTTGTTACACCAGATCAAATTGATGAACTCATTTCTGCGGAAATTCCTGATGCAGAGAAAGATAAAGTATTAACCAAATGATGAAAACCAATAAGGTTCGTGGACTTTGTGGACACCACAATCCCACTTCGGTTTGTGTGTCTGACAATAGAAATGATGGATATCCACTCTATCGGCGTCGGTCATCAGACGACAATGGCAGAACATTCAGCATTCAATTTAGAAGAGTGAATATCGAAGTTGACAGCACATGGATCGTACTATATTCACCATTATTGTCTAATTCACATTCAACTCATATCAATGTTGAGTATTGCAGTTTGGTGTAATCGATAAAATACGTTTTTAAGTACGTCACGAAAGGAAGTACATATTATAACATGGCAGTTATTGGTCTTGAACGATACGATCGATACGTGAACTGCACTAAAGCGCTTTGAGGGATATTTACGTTGCAATTCATGAATGTTTTCCGACTGTTGTACGTCTCGCAGTTAATTTGGAGAATGACCAAAGAGTCTCTTTCTACCCAGAGAATACAGTATATCCAGTGGTAACACCGCCAGCAAGAAAATTAACATTTACGAGTTTTTTCTCAACTTTCGTCAGTGAACCGTTTGCGAGAACTTGCTCTATTCGGAAATATGTACCTTGATATTATACCTGGAATGCATCGTCGAAGAAATAGTTGCGCACAAAGCAAGGGCCAACCAGTAGATGCACATCCAGGTGTGTTATCAACTAATTCCTTAGGACGAATTTACATAATCCACCCGAAAAACGACGATTGTTTCTACCTTCGGTTGCTATGATAAATGTAAGCGGTTCAACTTCATTTGATTCATTGCGTATTGTGAATGGTTAGATGTGTGCAAGTTTTTGAGAAGCAAGCCAGCAATTACAATTGCGGGAAAATGATAATCACTGGAATGCAAATGCCTTCAAATCCGCGTCTATTATGAGATACGAACAAAAATGCCATTGCCGAAGACATTTTACATCGTCTTCGCTAAAAATTGGAAATGGATCAATTCCGGTTGATACTTCCGGTCGTTTGATATCGATTCCATCTGTCGTTTACGATTTACGAAAGATGAGCTCATCACGAATGTTTTTCCGAACATTGACCAAATTATCATAACTACGATTCCTTAAGTGCAAAAGCTGCCAAAAATACCGATGTTGTTGACTCGAAACTGGAAGATTCAAAGTCGAATTCCTGGAGACTTGCATTCATACAAATCGATCGATCGTTTTGACAATGGAAACCACACCGTTAATTATTCAGTGGAGCTTCTAAATTCTTTGGAGAGGCTTGGTATGCCACCGCATCATTTGCGTCTCAAAGTTGGATCTGTCGTTATAATGTTTCGCAATCTTCATGCGCCGAACGCCGAACAAGGGTGGCAGAATGCTTGATACTATGAATTCCTTTAAGTTCGGACTATTTGCCATTTCAGTTCAAATGTACATTGAAATATGCATTTGAGATGACAATCAACAGGTTGCATAAGGATAATCGCATAGTGCGAGGCATAAATTTGGAACTGCTATGTTTTTCACACGGCCAAAAATAAGTGGCATGCTCACGAGTTGTAAAACCATCTTTTCTTTACACCGGAACAGAAATCAAAAAATGTGGTATATCAAGCGTTACATTGAAAAAAATTAAATGATAAATTCAACTTTCTTTTCATTTCAAAACACATAATTTCACGCAGGACAACGGCTGCGGGGTCAGCTAGTAAAATATATAGTCCGACAAATATTAAATTAAAATATTACCTGGTGACCCAAAATCGCAACACCCGGCAATCCATCCACCGCTGCTGCTCCAAAAGTTGAAATTGTTTGCTCCTCGAATTCGCTCATTCCATTTATCGGAGGGCCTCCACCAGTCGCTTGCGCATGTGCCTTCAGTTTGCGCTAGTGATGAGCGAAGCAGCGATTTTTTAGTTTCAGTGAAAAGAGTGATTGCGATTTTTAAATCACTGCGATTTTTTATAGCTATTGCGATCGCTACTTTTCTTAATAACAGATATTTTAAGTAGTTCTAACCTGCAATTAAGCTAAAACAAAAATATATAATCTGAAATAAAAGGAATTTTTTTTAATGCAATACCTTAAAATTTCCATAAATTAAAACAGAATAACTTGAATATTCAACAAAATTCAATAAACATGAATTTTTTATTTATTAATACTTATTAATATTAATAATAGACATGAAAATAAATGCTCAAATTAAAAAAATAGTATTTATTTCAAATTGCACATGTTCAGATCTAAAATGGAATAAAAATTAATTGATTTTCAAAAATAAACAGTTTTAGATTGAAAATAACATTAATATAGTTCAAATTATTAGGTTAATTCAAAGTAATTAAGTAAGAAAAAGTAAAAACTTAGCTCACACACACATTAAATGTAAATTTTAAAATCACAAGTTAAAAAAACTATTAACTTTTACTGATTCGCATTTAAAAAAATCATCATTTTTGTCTTTTCATCGTCCAATCGCATTCTTCTTTCACTTAAAATAAGTCCAGCTTGAGAAAAAAGCCGTTCGCAGGGAACTGATGATGCTAAACATCCTAATTTTATCCGAGCTATGGGAGACAGATATGGATATTTATATTTGTTGTGCTGCCACCATTTGAAGGGGTCCGCATTTCGAGCAATTACTACCTCTTCCAAATAACGCTGAACCTCGATAATGGCTCTTGAATTACAAGTACCTCGCGGCTTGTTTGACGCTATATTGGAGTCTATATAGCTCCATATTGAAAACTCTGAGTTTTCTACTTGTGATTCTTGGGGTTCATTTGCTTGGGCTTCTTGAATTATTCTACCTACATCTGCAATGATTCGGTTTTTATACTTGTCGGCTATTGTGGGGTCAGAAAAGGCGAAATTTTTGAAACGAGGATCCAAGAATGATGCCATGCCCAGAGTGTTGCTCCTTTCGGTATTTCCTAATCTTTCATTTATACCATTTAGTAATTCAAAAGCCACTGCTTTTACAGGATATACATAAGTATTGGCTTTTGTCCACCTAGTAAACACGCTTTTGAGACCATTTACAATAGGAATAACCATTGATCCGGTGCAATATTTTTGGCCGCTTATTTCTTTTGTGGTGTACTCAAAAGGTTTTAAAACAGTTAGTAAATCCTTTAACAACAACCATTCCTCAGGATTAATTCGGGGTAATTCCTTATCTATGAGAGCGACAGTACTTTTAACTGCATCTTCCACTTTTACAAAATGTTCAATCATGTAAAAAGTAGAATTCCAGCGAGTTTCAACGCTTTGAATTAGTTTCAAAGGTTCGGTACCAGCACTAAAATGAGCGACAATTTGTTTTACTTTTTGTAAAACAGTATTAATGTCATGGCCACTTATACTTGCTTTAACAATTAAATTTAAAGTATGCGCAAAACAGCCGAAGTGGCGTAATTTGAGCTCATTTTGTAAGGCACTCTTTATATTATTCGCGTTATCAGATACTGCAAATATTATGTTATCAAATACCCCCCACTCAGTTGTGACATTTTGTATTTGCTCGGACAAGTTTTTGGCAGTATGTGTCTCACTCATTGGACAGCAATCCAATAAAATATTGTTAAATTCAAAATTTTCACTAACAAAATGTAGTATAATTGCAATGTAACTCACTGTATTGCGAGATTTCCAACAATCGGTTGTAATGCAGAATTTAACACCATTCGCCACTTTTAGTTTCACTTTTTCGACACATGCTTCATATAATGTCGGAATTATCGTTCTTGATACTACATGCCGACTGGGTAGTTCGTATGCAGGATTTAGCGCTTTAACGAATTGGATAAATCCTCTGTCCTCGACAATGCTGAAAGGTTGTAAGTCCTTAATGAAGAGCATTAGCAACGCATCATCTATTTCCTTTTTGCCTTTGCAGAAATCTTCATATTGCATATCCCGGCAGTTATTTTAGATTGGCGCAGAACAGGCTCTGAAACTATATTTAAATCTCTTAACTAAAATCCGAAGTAAAAATGTTATGTTTTACCGTATTGTACATTTGTTTCCGTAACTTCATGCTGTGCATCTGGATTTTCCGTTTGTTTACTTCCTATTTTTTGCACGGTCGCTGCTCCTGGAAGTTCCACTGTTGGATGCCGATTTTGCATATGCTTTTTTAAATTCGTATTCGTCCTTTTATAGGATATATCTTTTTTACAAATTTTGCATTTTGCATGAGTTTCATTAATCGCATCGAAAAATTGCCACATTTCATTACGTTTTTTATTTATTTTAAAAGACATTTTCACAATATTTCATAAATTTAAAAAATTCGAATTCAAAATATTTGTAATAAACATTCGTTCAACGGAATTAAGTAATACGCAATACACTTATATATTCACAGTGAAAAAGTATTCAAAATCTGCGCCTAACCACAATCACCACATATATTCACAGTGAATAAAGAAGTATTCAAAATCACTACTTCTACTTCGAACACCAAAAAAAAAATCACCACATGCAATTATTGTTCATAAGCTAGTGCCAATTGTAAATCTCATTCACAGTGAAATATTGGTTAGAAGAAAAATCACGAATCACTGATATTTTGGGCTAGCAATAGCAGTGACTATAAGCGATTTTTTAATCACAGTGATAAAATCACCGGTGGCGAAATATCGCTCATCACTCGCGATCGCAACTGATGTTTCCAATACATCAATGACTATGGAAACATATTTTAACCCTCGTCGAGACCAACGGGTCTGGCCAGGCATATTTTGTTTTTAAATGTTATTTAAATATATTTAGAGTGTAGCAAACGACTTGCGCTTCCAGGTAGCTTCCTAGAATTTTATTGTCTATAGAATTCAGAAAAAAAAATTCAAGGATATCGTATCGAAAAGGACGAAAAAAGGATATTATAATATTACACCTTAGTCGAGACCAATGGTGCTTGGCTAGACCCCATATGTTTTGTATGAAAATATATGAACTTTGGAATGTTTCTATCACTTCGCACGGTTAATTTATCTGTTTTCATGTTCATTACATGTCCAAATTGGTTTGTATGTTTATCTAGGTCAAATACTTTAGCCGCTAGAGCATTTTAAAGGTTAAGAAAAAATGTATTTTTTCCTAAAATGTTACATTTTTTGTGAACGCTATTGCGACGTCCCTGGTAGAGATAGAGGGAAGGTTGAGGACTTCCCTGAAAGCCCCAGGGGCGAACTAACTCGCAAAATGGTTTTGATCTCCCCCGGCCCCATACCTCCCCAACTGTAGTGAAACAAAGGGGGGGACATGGTAAAAACCAATTTTCGCTTATTGCCACGCCCCCGGTGGGGCCTTGGGGGCAATTGGGCCTTGGAATTATACATTTCCTGAAAGCTCTTTAAATTACCCAACCAGTGCAATTTATTTGACTAACCTAAGTCGAATATTTTAGCCGCTAGAGCGCTTTAAAAGGTTAAGAAAAAATGTATTTTTTCTCAAAATGTTACATTTTTTGTGAACGCTTTTGCTACGCCAAGCGTGAACAAAGCGGTCAATTTGATTTCAATCAAATTGAGAGGTAAGAAATTTCAAAAATCTATCTATATTGTACATATATGAGCGTAAATACAACACGTATTTCCATACAAATGTATGTAAACACATAGGGGTCTAGCCAAGCACCATTGGTCTCGACTAAGTGTATCAGACCGTTGGTCTCGACGAGGGTTAATAATGTGAAACATACACAAGTATTTATGAACTTACCTCCCTCCACTTGGCTGCCGACCGAGTTGGACCTCTTAAGGCATTTAAATTATCTGCTAACTCCGACCTAAGTATTTGCAGCCCTTGAGGGTTAGTCGGAGTTAGCTTCCCCCGTTGCAACTCAGGATGCTGTTTGCAAAACATTATGTAATGTTGCAGCTGCTCCTGAGTTGTCCTTTCCGTTTTTGTACGCTTAGGAATATATGAAATTATTGTATATATATATATATATTTAAAATTTGCAAAATTACTTACATATGCTGATTATCCATTGTTGTGTACTTTTTTGTTTGCTTTTTTTTCTTAAAACAGCTGTTTGCAGCTAAAAGCTTTTTACCTCACGAGCTTTTTTCTTACGAGGTTTGAGCAAGAATAGCCTCACAAAATATGCCTCACAAGAAATCTCTCAAATTTTTCCTCTCAACTCAGTTGAGAGGTTTTTTCAGAATAGGGCTGTTAACTCAAATATTTATCAAGCGAGAAATATTTTGGTATTCTGGTACAATCTTGATAAAAGTAAAAACTTCAAATCGCAAAGCTTTTCCCCACACGTGTGGTGAACAAAATAATGTAAATAAATAGCAACAGCTGATTTCTATTCAAATCATATTGATAGTAATACGCGTGCAGTCAATTGCCCCTATGGTGCTTTTTATTCCAAATTTTCTAAAAAAATGTTGAATTTGTCAAGAGCACAGAATAGGGGTGTAAAACCACTTCCAATAAAATACCAAGGGAATATGATTATTCCAGAAATAAAGGCAGAATATTTAATATACAAGTTTGATTTGAATCAATATTCACTTATAAACCAAGTAGATCTAGATAAATGTTCTACTAACTCAGAGAATCATCACCAATGTCCTGGAAATTTAGCTTGGAAATCAGCTACGCATAATTCATATGAAGTAGCAGCTTTTAAACAATTAGAAAATGAAGCATGTGATTCCAAACCTTCTACAAATGAAAACGTTTGGATAAAATTATCTTCTCAAGATCGGTGGCTTTACAAATTATTTAGCAAAGCAATGATATATCTAGAATGTGATAATAATCAACAATTGCATATGGAAATCCCTAGTATGGCGTCATGACAATAAGAGAAGGATGCGCAGCCCGAAATGAAGGAGTAACTTTTACAGCGTCTCATCACGTACAATGTGAAATTAATAAAGAATTGCTATCCTCTTCTTGGGTTAAAGATATTGAAGATAATCCAGAATTATATATAATAATTTCATTTGTTTATGGGATTTAAAAATGTGAAAGGAGAACTCAGGAGCAGGTGCAGCATTACAGCGTATAATTTAAACTTATGTAGATCTCTTTTAATTCGTGCATGTATTAAATACATACATGTGGTACATATTATATTACATATTCATTGTAATTGTTGTAATAGAAAATATTTATATTAGACTAGCTGACCCCACATACGTTGTCCTGCGTGAAATTATGTGAAGTTGATGTGAGTTGAATTTACGTTGTGTTAAAAATCTTGTGTAAGAAATCAAATCGTCCATCGTTTGATTACATTTATTATCATGTTCCAGCTATTGTAATTGCTTGCATGCTTCTCAAAAAGTTACACACACTCTACTATTCACAGTGCGCAATGACTCAAATGAAATAGAACCACGTACATTTATCAATAGCAACCGAAGGTATTAGCAATCGTCGTTTTTCTACTGGTTGGCCTTGCTTTCTGCGTAACTATTTCTTCGACGATGCATTCCATGTATAATATCAAGGCATTTCCGAATAGAGCAATGTCCTCGCAAACGAATCACTGACGCAAGTTGAGAAAAAACTCGTCAATGTCAATGTTGCTGGAAGTATTTCCGCTGGCTGTACCGTATACTCTGGGTTGAAAAACACTCTTTAGCCATTCTTCAAATGAACTGCGAGACGCACAACAGTCGAAAAACGTTCATGAATTGCAAAAGTAAATAGACTACAATATTGAAGTTCACGTATCGACCGTATCGTTCAAGATCAATAACCGCCATATTGGTTCCTTTGGTGACGTACTTACAAACGTATTTTATGGATACACCAAACTGCAATACTAAACCTTGATATGAGTTTTAAATGTGAATTAGACAACAGTGGAGAATATAGTACGATCCATATGTTGTCAACTTCGATATTCACTACTCTAAGTTTTCGTCGACGATAGAGTGGATATCCATCATTTCCAGTTTGCGATTCCGAAAGAAAAGCAAGTGGATAGTGTTTTTTGCATTTATTGTTAGACATACAAACCGAAGTGGGATTGTGGTGTCCGCAAGGTTCATGAACCATATTGGTTTTCATCACTTCGTTTAATACTGGATCTTTCTCTGCATCAGGAATTTCCGCAGAAATGATTTCATTAATTTGATCTGGTGGAACCACTATTCACCATCCAAAGAAGAACATCGTAACTGTTGTTTGAATAGTCCTGCTGTGACAACGTGACGATCGCTTGCTGATTGACCCCGATCCATTCATCCACACGCATGTCATCGCATCCTGGGAGTACTTGTTCATGTGCCTTGGCGTTGATGGCAAAAAGAACACCGACCGATATAAGCGGGACCTCTTCGTGGCTTCGTAACAAATTTCAATCTGTAACTGTTCACTTCGTTTGAAACACACATAAAGTTTCCACTGAATAATTTTCAAAATTTTGTTTTAAATAGCCGGAATAAAAGAACAAGCGACCGAAATTGAACGATTCAAATAATTTACAAATCAAAATATTGAAAAACAAAAGAAAAAAGAATTGTATGAAAAAACTCAATTTTTCGACTTTTTCTTATGCAAAGTTTTTTTTTCATTTCTGAACCTTTCCAGTTTCACAGCGAACAACTTCTGAAAATTTCATGAAGATTGGTTTCGAAGTTCTCGAGCCTTAGCGTTACTAACAAACAAAAATTCATTTTTACTTACATATGTATATACAAAACTAGCTGACCCGGCAAACTTCGTTCTACCCAAAATAGATTTTTTTTTTTCATTTCAAAAATTACACCGGTATTGGTTTTAATAGAATATGAACGATGTTTCCTAATTTCATTGTGTATATCTTAACAAAATTTTTACAAATCTTTCTTTTGTAAACATTGAACGGGCAGGTTTTCGATATGATCCAAACATTCAATATATCGCATCTGTTCAAATCGGTCAGATGTCAGTAGTTTGTCAATATTGCATTGCAGTCAAATTTAAAAATGAACCGCCAGGGTTATGTTGCGCCGGGGGAAAGACGATGCATTTCATGTATAATACCGAGGCATCTCCGAGTAAAGCAAAGTTCTCGCGAACGGATCACTGGCGCAAGTTGCAAAGAAACTTGTTAAAGTGGTTGCTGGTGGTATTTCCGTTCGCTGTACTATGTTCTCTGCGTTGAAATAAACTCGCTGGCCATTCTCCAAATGAGCTGCCAGATGCACAACAGTAGGATTGCTTCATTGCAGTTCACATATCTGCCCATTTGAAATTTGCTAATTTCATCTCGTTCAACGTCAATAACCGCCATATCGCTTCCTTTGGTGACATATTTGCAAACATACTTAATTTATATGTGTTTTGAATGCCTTAGACAAAATTGGCGAATATGGAACGATCCATGTATTATCAACCACGAAATTCTTTCCTTTCAATTGAGTGATGAATGTTCTGCCATTGTCAGCGGGTGAGCGACGCCGATAGAGAGGGTATCCGTCGTTTCCAGTTTGAGTTTCCGAAATAAAAGCACAAGGATAGCGTTTTTTGCATTTACTGTCCGACATACAAACCGAAGATGGATCGTGTTCTCCGCATGGCCCATGAACCATATTGGCTATCACCACTTCGTGCAACTCTGGATCTATTTCAACATCAGGAATTTCGGCGGAAATGATGTCATCAATTTGGTCAGGTGTAATTTTCTCCACTATCCAAAGAAGAATGTGTGCGTGGGGCAAACCTCTCTTCTGTCACTCCAATGAGTACATTCAGCATCGAACAGTGCCATATACACGTTGTTTCGTAATAAAGTCCATCAAACATCTGAGTTTTTGTTTAAACACGCGTGCTGTAACATCGTGGCGATCGCTTGGTGATTGACCGGGATGCAATAGATTTGTAATGTCTGGCCATTTTGGATTGCAAGTTAATGTAACAAACAAATCCGGCCGTCCATAATTGCGCACGTAAGTCATCGCATCCTGGGAGTACTCATGCATGTGTCTAGGACTGCCAATGTATGTCGATGGCAAAATATAGAGTCGACCAATATCTGTAATATCCGCATCACCATTCATTGCATCTCTTAAGTGAATATACTCTTCAGATCGCAACTTCGACTGATTGTATTAAGTCGTTCTGTCTCAACTTTAACACACATGTCAACTGCATACTGTTGAAATAACCGTCCATATCTCAGTAAATGGTTGTCATAGTTTTGGCGAATCATCATTCGATATGCGTAAAACTTCATTGAACTGACTTTTTTATTTGTCTCGACACCTAAAAGCTTAAATTACCTATATGAAGTAGTAAACAAAAATTTTTTTTTACTAACCATTCACCGGATTTCTCATCTTATATCCTAAGTGATATCCGTCTTCTCTACGGCAGAACATGAGCGAATATTGCATTGCGCCGTAAGACTGATGTGTCTCACTTATCCGTTTTAGTGCGTTTTGATTTCTACGTTTGATAACAATATCACGCTACTGCAAATTTTCTCCAACAACAACAATTGATATTTCGCTAACTGTAGGTGCATTATATTGTCTTTCATGTGACCCTATTGGTCTTTTGTCCGCTTGTATGATTATACTATGATCATCTGTTGGCATACGTTCCAACGAAATCGTAAACAGTTTAATGAGGCCATTGTGTTCGTGTAACATTTGCTGCAATTGTTCGATTATTTCTCTTTTCGTTGTATTGAAGATAGCACAACGCCGATTTACTTCATCATGTGAATCTCCCAGAAAGTAAATTTGGAGATATTTGTGTTCTTGATCTGGATGCGGCAACAGCGATCCAGCGAGATGAAACATTTGCCCATGAACGTGTATAATTGGAGGAAAGCTCTGTAGTTTCTGTCGAATATTGTTTGGCAAAAATACCTTAAACGTTGGATTGTAGTTTTGTTCATTTACAATTTCACCGCCAAACGACGTCATTTGAAAACAATCGTTGTACATTTTAGTGCGCTTTAAGAAATGGCTCGAGTGAGGAGATTCACCGTAAAGCAGCTGGAACAATGGCTGTGGTGGTGAAAGCAATTCTGGCAACGGTTCATTTTTAAATTTGACTGCATTGCAATATTGACAAACTACTGATATCTGACCGATTTGAACAGATGCGCGATATTGAATGTTTGGATCATATCGAAAACCTGCCCGTTCAAAGTTCACAAAAGAAAGATGTTGCCGCTGTTGTCGTCGAATAATCGCATGTTGTGATCTTACTTCATCACTTTGGCGAGCACGAACTTCCTTTCTTCTCGATCGTTGTTGCTGATTGTGAACTTCCCTTCTTCTCAATCGTTCTTGCTGATTGTATGTTTGGTTGACATCTTCTAACTGGTGCGTGCTACTCTCCAGCAGTCTATTTCGTGGTGATACCCTCTCAATAACACTTTCCCTTTGGCGTGCTCTGCTATTTCGCGTTCTCCTTGCGGCCTGGGAACTCCGAGAAGTGTTACCATACGTACTGATTCTTGACATCGTAACAAATATCTAATTGGAAATGATCATTCATTTGCATAAAGTTCGTATAAGGTTTTATGGACCAATAACTTACCTTTGAAAACTCCAAAAATGAATGAATTAAACTAAGGAAGCAGATCAATTGAATGATAAATTCCAATGTACATAAATCGGTATTCGCCAACACGCTAAATCACTTTCACTAAATAACTCACTTTTTAAAACAAAATATATCAATATATCAGTAAAGCAAGGCGCATTTTTTTTGCGCTCTAAATTTTGCGTGTTCGATTGCAAAGCAAAATTGACGATTAATTTAATTTGTGTTTGTTTCATAAAACTGCCATTTCCATAAACCAAAAATAGCACGTAACACAACCAAAATTACCATATAACCGCTGCAGCAAGAACAACCAAAATGTCGTGCTAGGTGGAAAATGAGATCAATATATGGTGGATTAACAACCAAAATAATTAAAGATTTTAAGGGAGGTACCACGTCCCCTTCTTCGATAACGCCAAGCTTTATGGGTGAGAATGGTGTTGTTTCCTATAGCTCTATACCAATTTTCATGTTCCTACCTTAAACACTTTTGAAGATATTCACCCTGAAAAGTTCAGTTTGTATGGGAGGTGCCACGCCCCCTTTTCCGATTATCCCTTCTTTTATGTGTAAGAAGGCTTTTGATACCATATAGGTCTATACCAATTTTCAGGTCCCTACCTTGAACCCTTCTTCCCTTCACAGATATTCTGCTTAAAAAATTTAGTTTGTATGGGAGGTACCATACCACGCCCTCTTATTCGATAGCCGCCGGTTTTATAGGTGAGAGTGGTGTTGTTATCCTGTAGCTCTGTACCAATTTTCATGTTCCTACCTTAAACACTTTTGAAGATATTTGACTTGAAAAATTCAATTTGTATGGGAGGTGCCACGCCCCCTTAATATTTTATTCTGATTTTAAGACATGACCTGCGCGTGGTAATAAAAAACAAATCCCCCATAGGAAGTATTTCATTTGGTTCAGCCGTTTTCGAGTTTTAGCGTTACAACTAAATAACTATATACCATTTCATTTTTATATATATAGATAAAACGTTTGTATGGGAAAAAGAAAAGGACTGTTTCTAGGCGTTTTTCGGCAACTTTCGTATTTTTTTTTTTAAATAAGAACCTTCTGCTAATAATAACAAATACAATAAAAAAAAATTAGTGAAATCGGGTCAGCTATTCACGCGTGATGCCGTGACAATGGAAAACGGGTTTAATTTTTATATATATAGATAACGTCTTTGGAAGAATAGCTCCCTCATTCTATTTCAAGAAACTAATTGAAATCGATTCGCATTATGAGGTTTGCTTTCAGACATCAAAAATTTGTGAGACAATTGTGAGCATTTCAGCTTTTTAAATCCCCCCGCAAATCCTCACAAATAACAAAACCCTCACAGTAGTGAGGTGGTGATTTTGTGAGGGCATGAGAATAGGGCGAATAATACTTATAATTTCAGCAGAAATCAGATGTTTCTGGTTAGATTATTTTGTACACCACACGTGTGGGAAAAGCTCTGCATTCCGATGCTTTATATTTTATCAAGATTGCCACACAATACCATAAAACTTTTTATTTTATAAAAAAACTTGAGAATTTTTATTAATTTGTCTAATGCACAGAATTGGGGTGTAAATGTAACTACGCCTTTGTTTTAAGGCAATATTTTTTTATGCGACTCAGTGCTATGTATCCATAATTGAACCTTTTTCGCTCCTTCGTTCAGTACAAAAATAAAAGAGATGCCTAACTACCGCTTAAAAGAAAACGCCAGCAGCAAATAACTGTCAAAAATTCCTCGTGACCATAGGTGTTATGTGGTACACTTAAATAAACGCGGCGGAAACGCTGAACCTCAAAGAATTCTATTTCTACAGTGCGTTAAGTAGTAAAGTTGTTCATAAATAAATATATATATATATATCTTTTATTCAAACATTTTTAAAACTTTAACAATGTTTGATATCACTACAACTAGTTTCAAAACTAACGAGCAGTTTGATTTGAATAACTTAAAAACAAATTACATAGAAATTAATAGTAATATTCATACATATATGGTATATAATTAATTTCTTTATATTTTAGCTTCCAACTAAGCAATGTGGTTTTTTCGACATAGTCGACTAGAGCGGCATGTGTCTAAAAGAAGATTTCTCGCCTCCTCGTTCACATGTGCATTTAAGCCTATTGTATTGGGCATCTGCCTGACTCCTTATTTCTTCGGCGACTGTATTCATCCTTAGGTCTCGATGAATATCAGCATTTCTGCAGTACCTGGGAGCATTTACAATGCCTCTTAGCTCCTTGTTTTGAAAACATTGTATAATATTAATACTGCCATCATTGGCACATCCCCACAGTTGCGCACCAGAAGTAATTTGTTGTGTATGGACAGGTTTGACCTTCGCCCAATTAGCCATTTCATTTTCGACAATTTCAGATTGAGTTCAATGCTTTTTATTTTAATATGCTCTTTCCAATGTAATCTAGCATCGAGCGTGATGCCAAGATATTTAGCTGTATTTGCGTATAGTATGCAAACATCTAGAATACTTATAGGTTGATAAGTGATTAATTTGTTTGTAAAATTTACATGAACCGATTTGCCACCGTTTAGTTTTATTCTCCATTTTTTAGTCCAACTTACAACAGAGTTGATTGCATGTTGCGGGTTTGGCTCAGCTTTTTCTCCTGGTTTTTCGACCCATAGTATTGCGGTGCCATCAGCAAAGATAGCAGTCATACTGTTTGCAGTCATATCATGTTAAAATACGATTCTAAAAGAGCACAATACTCAACCGGAAGACATGATTTTAGTTTTTGCATAAGGCCTTCGTGCTATACTTTGTCAAACGCTTGTGCAACGTCAAGGAATACAGCTGAGCATACGTTTCCCTCCTCCAGGGATTTTTTTATTTCTGATGTTATTCTGTGAATGTGTTCTATTGTGGAATGCTTATTTCTAAAACCGAACTGATTCGATGGGATTAACTGCTTTTCGTCGATTACAGATTTTAATCTTAGATAAATTAGTTTTTTAAAAAGTTTTGAGATTTGTGGGAGTAGAGAAATTGGTCTATATGACGAGACTACGTGAGGATCCTTTCCTGGCTTAGGAACCATAACAACTTCGGCAACTTTCCAAAGGCTAGGAAAATGTGTCAGACGGATTGCTGTATTGAAAAGATAAGTGAGCTTCCGTAAACATTTGTATGGTAACTGTTTTAACACTTCAGCTGTAATTTAGTCGAAGCCAGCTGCTTTCTTAACTTTAAGCCTTTTAATTTCACTTTTAAGTTCACGAATGGTGATTGCTGGGATTGTTGCATGATCCTGTTGAATACTACTGAGGAACGCGATTTCACTATCCTCGTTTGGACGAAAGGTTTCAGCTAGGTAGTTTGCAAATGCATTAGCTTTATCCCAATAACTTCTAGCCCATGTATTGGAAGCAACTTTTAGTAGTGCAAAGTGACTTGTTCGGCGTTTCAGATACTTTGTACTTTTCCAGAGTGAGTAATCATCTTTTTCGTCAGCGGATAGTTGAGATAAATACTTATTAATTGACTCATTCTTAATATTAGCAATTTCTCGTTTTAATTCAGCTGTTGCCTTATAAAGGCTGGTTTTGTCGAGAGGTGAGCGAGTTTGTTGCCATTTCCGTCGTAACTTTCTTTTCTTAATTAGAAGGATTTTAATTGCTTTCGGGTAATTTGAATCTATAATTTTCCGGAGTATTATCCCAAGCTGCTGAATATCTTTCGTAAATGTGTTAACTTCTAACTCTAGTTGTTCAATTGTTGTGATTTTCGGACACTTTATTTTAGTCTAAAGTATTTGTTTGAACGAATTCCAGTCCGTATTTTTGTTGTATAGCTTCAGACTAAGATCTCTTTTAATGACTGTATCACTAACTGTTAAATATAATATGTGGGAGTGATCAGAGCTTTGATCTAACCCACCTTCTATTTCTATGAAATTTCGAGATATCTTCTTGGTTATAAAAAGTCTATTACATCTGTTATTTTGTTGGTGGCCGTTGGCCAATAAGTTGGTGTTCCGGTCGATACAAACTCACACCCGGTTTCTTGAGCTGCCTGGAGTAAGTCTCGCCCTTTAGCTGTCGTTAGGCGAGATCCCCAGTAAACATGCTTAGCGTTAAAGTCGCCTCCCATAATAAATTTGTGTTTGTGCATATTGAGAAGTTCTTTATATTCTTCAACGAGGATTTTGTATCTTGGCGGGCAATATATTGCAGTAATTGACAAGGGTTGGTTCATTGCTTTTAATGTAATAGTTGTGGTTTGAATATTGTGCGTACTGATTTTTCTATCCTCATAATGATCGTTGTTGAATTTTTCTTGTTTATTTAACATATCAAAGATTTGAGTTAGTAGGTCTTCGGTCATCTTTGTGTTTTTTTTCGTTCACTACGTTTGAGTTGCTTTTCAGTACTTCAGAAAAAGTGACATTACTCGTCTGTACACGATTCAGCTTGTTGACAGTACTTTTATTACCAATGGGTGGATTATTTGATGTACTGGGCAAATTTGTGGAAACCCCTTTCTTTTGTTTCCTTGTCCAGTCTGGAGAAAGCAGAACTAACGGCGCGGGAGACCGATGATATCAATATCATCAGCATACGCCAGCAGTTGTACACTCTTATAGAAGATGGCACCTTCTCTGTTTAGTTCTGCAGCTCGAATTATTTTCTCCAGAAGCAAGTTGAAAAAGTCGCACGATAGGTAATCGCCTTGTCTGAAACCTCTTTTGGTATCGAACGGCTCGGAGAGGTCCTTCCCGATTCTGACGGAGCTTTTGGTGTTGCTCAACGTCAGCTTACACAGCCGTATTAGTTTTGCGGGGATACCAAATTCAGAGATCGCGGCATAAAGGCAGCTCCTTTTCGTGCTGTCGAAAGCCACACTGATAAGGTCCAATCAGTTTGTTGACGGTGGGCTTTAATCTTTCACACAATACGCTCGATAGAACCTTATATGCGATGTTGAGGAGGCTAATCCCACGGTGGTTGGCGCAGATTGTGGGGTCTCCTTTTTTTATGGATTGGGCAGAGCACACTTAGACTCCAATCGTTGGGCATGCATTCGTCCGACAATACTTTACAAAGAAGCTGATGCATGCTCTTTATCAGTTCTTCGCCGCCGTGTTTGAATAGCTGGGCCGGCAATCCGTCGGCTCCTGCCGCTTTGTTGTTCTTCAGGCGGGCAACTGCTATTCGAACTTCTTTATGGTCGGGTAATGGAACGTCTGCTCCATCGTCATCGATTGGGGAATCGGGTTCGCCTCTCCTGGTGTTATGCGTTCACTGCCATTCAGCAGGCTGGAGAAGTGTTCCCTCCATAATCTAAGTATGCTCTGGGCATCGGTGACTAGATCACCTTTGAGGGTTCTACAGGAGTATGCTCCGGTCTTGAAACCTTCTGTAAGCCGCCGCATTATTTCGTAGAGTTTTCGAGCATTACCACTGCCGGCCAGCTTATCAAGCTCTTCGTACTCACGCATTTCGGCCTCTTTCTTTTTCTGTCTACAAATGCGTCTTGCTTCCCTCTTCAACTCTCGGTATCTATCCCATCCCGCACGTGTTGTGGTCGATCGTAACGTTGCGAGGAAAGCAGCCTGTTTTCTCTCCGCTGCGACACGGCATTCCTCGTCGTACCAGCTGTTCTTTTGCACTTTCCGAAAACCAATGGTTTCGGTTGCAGCTGTACGTAAGGAGTTTGAAATGCGGTCCCACAGTTCCTTTATACCGAGTTGTTGACGAGTGCTCTCAGAGAGCAGGAGTGCAAGCCGAGTAGAGAATCGTTCGGCTATCTGTTGTGATTGCAGCTTCTCGACGTCCAACCTTCCTTGTGTTTGTTGGCGTGCGTTTTTTGCTACACAGAGGCGGATGCAAACAAGATAGTGGTTCGAGTCGATGTTAAGACCATGATCGATCTGGTTGGTAGTTTTTCGATCCGGAGACAGCCAGGTAGCTTGATGAATCTTCTTATGCTGGAATCTAGTACTACAGATAACCATATTTCGGGCCCCGGCGAAGTCGATCAGCCTCAACCCATTTGGGGATGTTTCCTCGTGGAGGCTGAATTTACCGACCGTATTGCCAAAGATACCTTCTTTGCCCATCCTGGCGTTAAAGTCGCCAAGCACGATTTTGACATCGTAGCGGGGGCATCTCTCATAAGTGCGCTCCAAGCACACATAAAAGGCATCTTTGGTCACATCGTCCTTTTCTTCCGTCGGGGCGTGGGCGCAAATCAGCGATATGTTGAAGAACCTCGCTTTGATGCGGATTGTGGCTAGACGTTCATTCACCGCAGTGAATGATAGTACTCGGCGACGGAGTCTCTCTCCCACCACGGATCCCACACCAATCTTGTGCTCCTTTATATGGAACCGGATGTCGTGAGCTGCTTGAGTCACATGTAAAAGAATCGTTTCTGGCCCTTCCCAGGTGAATGGCAATCAGAGAACTTTCCTCACTTGCGTGAACTTCTAAACATGACTCCATCCTCCCAGCAATTTGTCTTAGGCCGAGCGAATATCCTACCGTCTTTTCCCCTCACACGTACATATACATGTGATTATACATCTCTGTTTTAATTATATTTATTATGATAGTTTGTTATATACATATGTAATGACGTATACAAGTTACATATATGTGGATCTCAATCCCTTTACATAGTTACTATTCATGTTAAATTTATTTATCTATATATAGAAATCCACTATGTTAATGTACTTAACATATAATACCCACTCGGCTAAGAATGTTAATGAGATATCGTATGTTAAGCTAGGGTATAAATAATGATGTTTCGTTAGACTAAGGGATTAATTAAAAAAAAATTACTTTAGCGGCTGACGCTTCGTCTTCAACTTAAATAAATATTATTAAATAAAAAAGTGGTTTGTTACTTTGGCGGGTTTTAGTGGCCTTAAATTAAAATATAACTCTGAACGTCGGGTTTCAACCGGGTTAGAGAAAAATATAACTTACACATATGTAAGTATGAATATATCAATTACAAATATAATTAAAAAAATAGGCTTTATTTTCACATAATCTACGAATATTGCTGAAAAAGTTATTTAATTCAAATTTATTCAATTGCACATGTATTCATTAATATGCACAAAAAGAATTCATAGAATACACATATTTGCATATAAACGTATAAAAATATAAGCAAAAGATCGAACATATGTACATACGACTGTTAGAGCAATATATACATAATTTTTATTTCACGCTCAGCTCTGTTCAAGCGAAAATGTTAAAACTTCTCTTGCCGAGCTGGCAGTGGTGAAACTCCTCCATCTCGACCGGGTTAGCCATGAACCTTCTCTATGATAAACGTTCTCTATCTGTAGTTTACGGGATGGCTTTTGCCACAGTTACAGCATTTTGGTTTTTGGCACTCTATGGTTTTGTGCTTATCACCGCATTTAACGCACTTTGACATTTTGCCACAGAAGTTCTTGGTGTGTCCAAACGCCTGGCAATTTTTGCATTCCTAATAGGCTCGATGAGAACAACGGTGTGAACATCAAATGTATATTGTATTCCATACCAAATCGACCATATTTGAACCCGACCCCTTTAGATTTTGCTGAAACTTATCCATCCTTTTCTACCCTTTGAAAAACATTTTTGAGAATTTTTTCAAAATTATTTGTCCAACTTCAAAAAAGTTATGAATTTTTCAAAAAAATGGCTTTTTTATTTTCAAATAGCCATAACTTTTGTAGAAATTGACTTTTGTGGACCATTTTTTTTAATTTTTGTTTCTGAATGAACTTTTCGAAAAAATACACGAAAAAAATTTAACACGATCAATTATATAAAATAATCGGTTTTTTCGTCATTTTTGGGAAGTTCGCCATTTTTTTTTCCTCAAAAAAAAACTTCAATTAATTTGACAACAATCCCTGCTAATCTCGGAGTGGGCCGATTGTTTTTTATATTTTTTTATTTATTTAAAAGAAATTGTCAAATTTTCAAAAATGAAACAATTTTTTTTTCCGTAAACTTTATTTCTATCATATAACTTAACAATTTTATGATATAATATTCTCAATTTATAGACTTAATTTACGAATATAATCACCAAGATTCAAATTTTTACCATTAGTAAGGTCGACAAACAAGGGTTGGACAATTATAGACTTACCTATGTACATACATATGTATGTACAAACATACATACATATGTATGTACATATGTATAGTCAGTATACTAGACGCTAGTGTTTATCGATTTATGAATACGGTTTCTTCATACTGTCTAAATTATAACCATAACATATATTTTTTATATGATAGAAATAAAGTTTACGAAAAAATTTTTTTTTCATTTTTGAAAATTTGACATTTTTTTTAAATAAATAAAAAAAAATATAAAAAACAATCGGCCCACTCCGAGATTAGCAGGGATTGTTGTCAAATTAATTGAAGTCTTTTTTGAGGAAAAAAATGGCGAACTTCCCAAAAATGACGAAAAAACTGTTCTTTTTATATAATTGATCGTGTTAAATTTTTTTCGTGTATTTTTTCGAAAAGTTCATTCAAAAACAAAAATTTAAAAAAAAGGTCCACAAAAGTCAATTTCTACAGTTATGGCTATTTGAAAATAAAAAAGCCATTGTTTTGAAAAATTCATACCTTTTTTGAAGTTGGACAAAAAATTTTGAAAAAAATTCTCAAAAATAATTTTCAAAGGGTAGAAAAGGATGGACACGTTTCAGCAAAATCTAAAGGGGTCGGGTTCAAAAGTGGTCGATTTGGGGTTGGGGTCAAAATTCTGCTTTTTTTTGGAAATTCTGCATTCATAATTCCGGAAGTCGGAACACCGGGAATCAAAGTTATGGAAGTAAATATTCTGGAGTCCAAAATTCTGGATAACGAAATTCTGAATGGCAAAATTCTGTAATTAATGATTATTGCCTAGTAAGTAGTTTTTTACAATTGCATGATGGTATTTGTTATTGTTATTGCTTTGTTTGTTGTTTTTCATTTACTCTTTTGTACTACCATAATGATTTAGTTTACTATGTACCTACATACATATGTATATACATATGTACTGACTAAGCCATGTGTTACTGCAAATTCATTAATAAACACGTGCTAAATATTTCAAATATAACTGTGGTGAAGTCCAATAAAGGAAAAGACATGTTAAACGTCGACAGCTACTTCTTCTATTTGGAACGAAAAAATAAGAAAACATTTAACTGGACTTGTTCTGAACGAATTACAAACAAATGTACCGTGCGTGTTGTCACACAATTTGATGGCTGTGAACATGTTATACGAAAAAAAAGAAATGAACATTCTCATGATCCATGTGCGCATAAAAAATCGGTATCAGAAACAAATAATCTGGTTAAAAATATGGCTCGCTCGAGTTTTCTGCAGCCTAGCCAAATAATTCAGCGTTCGGTATCTATGACAGAAAAACATATTAGAGATTATCTGCCAATATTTTTATTAAAAAATTTTATAAACATAATTAAAGTGTGACATTTATGACGTAAAACGCATTGTTTTTCTAAATTCCGTAAATTGGAAAATTTTTCGAAATTAAAAAATTCGGCTCGACAGACTATAGAACTTTTCGAATATTTAAAAAAAAACCGCATCAAAAATGTTAAAAACTGTATGAGTTATCACGCAGACCGTGGAGCAACTTTTTTTTATTGTACTTTGTGGCACGTGATATTTTATGTACTAATTTTTGTAAAGAAAAATTAAAAAATATTTTTTTTTTTAAACTTTAAGTACCAATAAACATTGTATAAAATTTTTTATATTCATTGTTATCCCTTCTTAAAACAGTTTTTCTTTTAGCGCATTTTTGGTGCTGCTGGACGTATGTAACCCCTTAAGTTAAAAAATAGAAGACAACGGAACAGTTTGAAATGTTTTAAAGACCCAACTTGTGTTGAAGAAATAGACATTCCTTTATCACTTTATGTTTTGGAAGGTCAACTATTTACTTTAAGTGAGAAAGTTATTGATGGCGAATGCATTCTTATATTTGGAACAAAATCTTGGCTGCAGTTGTTAAATGAGAGCGACTGCTGGATTATGGACGGAACATTTGACGTTGTTCCAACGATGATGAGGCAACTATTTTCCATACACGGAAGAGTAGAAGGGCAAATTGTTCCGCTGGTATTCTGTCTTATGACCAAAAAATCGAAGTCAATGTATATTTATTTTTTTATTGAGTTGGAGAACGTCGCATTGAACTATGGTATCCAACTGAATCCGACGCGTATAATTAGTGATTTCGAAATGGCTATTATTTCTGCACCAAGGGAGTGTTTCCCATTTGCACGGAAGAGTGGTTGCCTCTTCCACTTCGGGAAAATTATTTAGCGAAAAGTTCAAAAATAAGGGTAAATTTATTGCATAACCGCAACTTCCTGCATTTAAGATAAAATGATTATTAAATATTTTCGGACTAAGCCGCAAATATGGCAGCAGCGAGCAGTTTTCAATCCAAGTACGAATGCTTAAAAGCTTAGCACTGGTTTCTCATAGCGAAATCTCAGAGTATTACACAAGTTTGCGTAATTCATTTGACGACAGCGATTTGCAAAAACTTTCAAAATGGTTTGAAAAAAATTATGTGTTTGGTAAAAAGTCACAGCCTAAATATTTAACACAATTTTGGTCCGTGTTCGATTACCCTAGATCGAAAGTTTTTCCAAGAACGCAAAACAGTGTGGAAGCTTGGCATTGCCGCCTTAAAGTCATTGTTGGAAAAAGTCGTGCGACGCTGTACAAATTGATATCTGACTTACAAAGGGAGCTTATTTATGCTGAAACACAAGTACAAAAAGTAAAAAACGGCGTAAAAATAAAAATAAACAGAAAATTCATGGAAAAAAACCAACAAATTACAAGAGTAATGAAAAAAGATTAGATTTAAGTCACTTAACGTATTTAAAGCATATTGCTTCAAACATGACATTAATGTAGTATCTATTTGATATTTATTTGTTAATAATGTTGTTTTTTGTCTTTCCGATAAACATGTTTGAATTTTGGAATTATTTTGGAGGTTATGTTTTGTTTATGTTATATTATTATGTACATACATACATATGTATAAGCAAATTTATATAAAATACTCGATTTGGCTCAAATTTTGGGGAAAAAATTTCCAGAATTAATTCTGGAAAACGTAAATTCCGGAATTATGAAAACCAGAATTTTGAAATGCAGCCAAAAAAAGCGAAGAAATTTCGGAATTCGGATTTCCAGAATTTGGCCGACCCAGAATTTTGATTCCGGAATTTTGACTTCACAATTTTAATTTTAGAGTTTTGACCGTTTCCCGTCGATTTGGTATGGAATACCCCATATGTACACATGTGCATACATATGTGCACCAGGGAATCCCTTGTCTATCACAACCATACCAACATAAATATGACTTCAGCTAAACAAAGAAACACGTCTATGTGTATGTGGCTACAAATAGTTTCAAAATATGAATGAAGCAAAAGCAGCAACAACATACGTATCAACACATCTTCCCGCACAAGCGTCGCTGCCCATAAACTATTTCTCGTCACGATGTCAAAACTGCTTATAAGTAATGTTGCAACAGTGCCGGCAGCTCAACAAAAATTACAAAATGAAAAATTCTTATTTTACAATTTAAATTCCGTCGAAATTCTAACCCGTGTACTCGTCTTGATTTTTCAAGCGCTTACCACCAACACCACCATTGACACTTGTCTTGCGCAGTCCTATTTATGGTTTGGTTATGCATGATAGAAATATACAACGGTTGAAATAATTTTGTTTAAGTATAGAAATATGCTTTTGTCGAAGCACTGACGCGACGACAAAGCTTCACAACATTGTGTTGTTGGTAGAAAATCCAAGCTGTGCCGAAAAAAATAAACGAATGACCGCCGATTGTCACCGCTTCCTTTGCCGCTGTAACAGCTTCGCCACCAAGCCAGCATATACATATATGTATGTATGTTTCTGTATGAACTTGGATACATATCGACGCTGATTTTTGCGAGCCACAGAAAAATATTTCAGAATTGACAAATATTGTAAATCGACATCAGCTATGTTGCTACTTTTTCACTTCTTTCTTAGAACAAACACCAGAAGATGTTCAATTTATGATTTTTAGCTTTGTAGGCAAAGGCATGCTCGGGGAGATGTTACGGCGTCTGTTTTTATGAATAAAGCGAGGTCGCTTGTGGAATATGCGCCTGCGTTTATGAATGAAATCAATTTTGTTGTAAAATCTACTACATTTGGGCTTCGCCAATTCGGATGACATATTGACTTGTGATGCTTCTGGTAAAGGGTGATTTTTTAAGAGCTTGATAACTTTTTTTAAAAAAAAAACGCATAAAATTTGCAAAATCTCATCGGTTCTTTATTTGAAACGTTAGATTGGTTCATGACATTTACTTTTTGAAGATAATTTCATTTAAATGTTGACCGCGGCTGCGTCTTAGGTGGTCCATTCGGAAAGTCCAATTTTGGGCAACTTTTTCGAGCATTTCGGCCGGAATAGCCCGAATTTCTTCGGAAATGTTGTCTTCCAAAGCTGGAATAGTTGCTGGCTTATTTCTGTAGACTTTAGACTTGACGTAGCCCCACAAAAAATAGTCTAAAGGCGTTAAATCGCATGATCTTGGTGGCCAACTTACGGGTCCATTTCTTGAGATGAATTGTTGTCCGAAGTTTTCCCTCAAAATGGCCATAGAATCGCGAGCTGTGTGGCATGTAGCGCCATCTTGTTGAAACCACATGTCAACCAAGTTCAGTTCTTCCATTTTTGGCAACAAAAAGTTTGTTAGCATCGAACGATAGCGATCGCCATTCACCGTAACGTTGCGTCCAACAGCATCTTTGAAAAAATACGGTCCAATGATTCCACCAGCGTACAAACCACACCAAACAGTGCATTTTTCGGGATGCATGGGCAGTTCTTGAACGGCTTCTGGTTGCTCTTCACCCCAAATGCGGCAATTTTGCTTATTTACGTAGCCATTCAACCAGAAATGAGCCTCATCGCTGAACAAAACACGCGCGCGAAACACATTTCGAACCGAACACTGATTTTGGTAATAAAATTCAATGATTTGCAAGCGTTGCTCGTTAGTAAGTCTATTCATGATGAAATGTCAAAGCATACTGAGCATCTTTCTCTTTGACACCATGTCTGAAATCCCACGTGATCTGTCAAATACTAATGCATGAAAATCCTAACCTCAAAAAAATCACCCGTTATATACATTTTGGTTTTATTTACTTAAAGTTAAAGCTGAAGTGTAAGCATCCAGAACAAAGAGTTAATTACAATTTTAGCTGTGACAGCAAATTCCAGCAGAACGTTAAGCGTTCTGATTTCTTTACGATTGTTATTGTTATGCTTTCTTGTGAGGGCGAGCGATATTGTTTTGATAATAATGGATTATTGGATTCAGAACGGAAAAAGCATATCGAATTCTTATATAATCAAAAACGTTAATTATATTTATAATTTATGAGACAGTGTAATTGCAAAGTGCAAAGATTCAATTTTATTTACAGTTATGGTAAGGTTTCTATGCGGAGGCTATCGTTAACTTGCATACCCACGAAGAATTTCGAATTTCGTTTTGCTTGTTTATATTTTATTCCATTTTTAACAGCGAAAAATGTGTACAAAACAAACCTCTCCCACCTAGAACATAAAGACATTTTTTTATGTTCTCTGTCTCACATACCCAAGAATATGAAGAGACATAAATACATATATGTATGCATGCCCATGATGATATGATATGAATATGAAGAGACATAAATATACATACATATGTATGCATGCTCCTTATGAAACTCCCAAAAACAGCATCGCGATATTTTCATGCTTCATGTTAGCTTTCAATCAAAGGATCGTTGTATGTGATACATATGTATGTACCTACTTATGTTTGTATGCTTTTATGTTTTACCCTCAGCAATTCCATATTGACATGTAAAAATAATTATGATATGAGATGATATTTTGTACGAATGCATAATCATATTTATAGTCAATTTGCATATTTAATAATTTAATTTGATTTTTACATAATATACTATACTATAAACATTTTTGTATTATATTTCTTACTAATAGAAATTTAAATTTATCACAACAATATATATGTACCCATGTATCAGACTGTGCCAAATAAATAAAATATTTTTTTTTTCGGTCGCATATCAAAATTTCATTGAGAGTCACGAAAAAAAATTGGGTCAAAATTTGAGCCCTTTATCTTCATTTTTCAGTTAGCGCTCGCAAAAATAAGAATTTTCGTCAAAAAATGTTTTCTTTTTCAATTATTCTTTCGTTATAGATAATTTAAAATGCCAAATATAAAAAAACCCTAGGTATGGTTTTGTAGGAAAATAACTTCTCTATAAAAATGATACTTTCTCGAATTTATAGAATCAACACCGTTTTTTTATTGCTCTTTCAATTACAATTTGTTATATGATTTTTATTTTCAATTATTGATAAACACTTATCAAACTTCTTTCCAACGAAAAAAACAAACTAAATCAATTTTTCTAGGAATGTTTATGATCTAAACAAGTAGTTTTTGTACTTTTATTGATTGTTATATGGTACAGTAAAAGATAAAAATAATTTTATTAACAAATATAATGAAGACAAAAAGATTAAACTTTTTACAAATTTTATTTATAAGTCTCGCGGACATATAAATTATTTATGATGTAAAATTTATAAGATATAAGATATATATATATTTTTATACGTCAAAGGATGCCGGTAACTTGAAACGGCAGTTATATAACCCCGCCAGTGTAAAACTGCATAAATGACCTCATAGAAGTCGTTAGTATAAGTATGTATGTGACACAGCTGATTAGATGAAATTGGCTGCATTAGCTGATTAGTTTCTATTTTTTAATTTGAGATCTGTGGATATTTACTGTTATTTTTTTGTAAAGATATATTACTGATGCCGGAAAATAGGTAAAATTATGTTTATTTTTTGGGTGCCGTTCATAATAATTTGCCATCACGCAAGCTGCCTAAAAATGGAGATGTTTTTAATTATTTCATGTTTAATTACAAGATCTTAAAGAAAACAATTCGTGAATGTGCTGCCGAGGTTATAGAAGAAGTTCAAGAGATTTGGAGTGTTATGAACTTACCACTTATAAAAAAACAACATGCTATCACAAAAATCGAAACGCTTTTTACAGAAAGGAGAAATTTAGTAAAAGGTCGATTTAAAAAACATTCTGAGTTTCATCTGTTGAAAATAAAAAAATACCAATAAATTGGATGAATTATTTTATATAAGACTCAAAAAAAAAAATATATCTGATAAATCCTGTCCTGAAGAACTTTTCTTATTAATAAAAAAAAGTAAAGGCCGGTTAACTCCTCTACCAGATGACGTAGAAGATGAGAGTTTTCCTCTTGAACCAATAGAAAATGATACTTATGAACATGGTAATTATTATAAACTTCGTATTTGCTGACAAAACATTCAAATCTAATTTTTCTGAAATATTATTATTTAAATAATATTTCATAAATCTTATGTCTTTGCACATGTCTTTGCACATGCTCATATCATAATCTTATTATCTGCTCATATAAATGTATGCATGTGCGCATTCAGAAAATCAAATCATGATTTTATCACTTATATGTATATATATTATATGTGCGCGCATTGATATGCATGTTCATACTTTCAAATATACTTATATGTTATGTACATATATTTGTATACATTGCCGAACAAATAATGCACAAGCATTCGCATATGCGTACACATGTGAATATGTCACCAACAAAAAATTTACAAAAACCACATTTGTCTAAATAACGGGTGATTTTTTTGAGGTTAGGATTTTCATGCATTAGTATTTGACAGATCACGTGGGATTTCAGACATGGTGTCAAAGAGAAAGATGCTCAGTATGCTTTGACATTTCATCATGAATAGACTTACTAACGAGCAACGCTTGCAAATCATTGAATTTTATTACCAAAATCAGTGTTCGGTTCGAAATGTGTTTCGCGCGCGTGTTTTGTTCAGCGATGAGGCTCATTTCTGGTTGAATGGCTACGTAAATAAGCAAAATTGCCGCATTTGGGGTGAAGAGCAACCAGAAGCCGTTCAAGAACTGCCCATGCATCCCGAAAAATGCACTGTTTGGTGTGGTTTGTACGCTGGTGGAATCATTGGACCGTATTTTTTCAAAGATGCTGTTGGACGCAACGTTACGGTGAATGGCGATCGCTATCGTTCGATGCTAACAAACTTTTTGTTGCCAAAAATGGAAGAACTGAACTTGGTTGACATGTGGTTTCAACAAGATGGCGCTACATGCCACACAGCTCGCGATTCTATGGCCATTTTGAGGGAAAACTTCGGACAACAATTCATCTCAAGAAATGGACCCGTAAGTTGGCCACCAAGATCATGCGATTTAACGCCTTTAGACTATTTTTTGTGGGGCTACGTCAAGTCTAAAGTCTACAGAAATAAGCCAGCAACTATTCCAGCTTTGGAAGACAACATTTCCGAAGAAATTCGGGCTATTCCGGCCGAAATGCTCGAAAAAGTTGCCCAAAATTGGACTTTCCGAATGGACCACCTAAGACGCAGCCGCGGTCAACATTTAAATGAAATTATCTTCAAAAAGTAAATGTCATGAACCAATATAACGTTTCAAATAAAGAACCGATGAGATTTTGCAATGTTTATGCGTTTTTTTTTTAAAAAAAGTTATCAAGCTCTTAAAAAATCACCCTTTATGTATATTAGTATTTCAGAATAAAAATTTGAATTTTATTTGGCAATCCACAAGAATCAAAACTGTTCTCATTTCATCTGCGCGTTCGCGGATATAAGATATATATATTTTTTAAATTCCCTCGTTGCGAGAATTAATTGGCGCCCAACGTGGGGCACGAGTCAAAAAGTGCCTAGTATATTAAAATTTATAAAAAGTTGTGTTATCAGAAATTGTGAAGTTAAAATTATAAAAAGTTTTCATTAAAAATAGTTTGGAACGAGTCAAAAAATGCCTAGTATAGTAAAATTTACAAAAAGTTGTGTTATCAAAAATTGTGAAGTTAAAATTATAAAAAGTTTTCATTAAAAATAGTTTGGCACGAGTCAAAAAATGCCTAGTATAGTAAAATTTACAAAAAGTTGTGTTATCAAAAATTGTGAAATTAAAATTATAAAAAGTTGTCATTAAAAATAGTTTGGCATGAGTTAAAAAAATTGAAGTTAAAGTGCCTACTAAAAAGTTAAGTTAAAATAATATAATTTACACCAAGTCAAGGATGTAGTAACAATACCTAAGTGAAAAGTTTCTCTAAAAAAATAACTGTTCAAAACCTGAAATAAAGTGAGTAAGAACAAGCAACGAAGTGACAATCGCAGGATAATAAAAACAAGAAATTTTTTTTAAGGAATTGATTTGAAAAATAACAGTGACCAAAGAAAGTGTAAGTGAAAAACTTTCACAAAAAAAATAACTAAAAGTAACAGTGACCAAAAAAGTGTAATTTAAAAACCTCCATTAAAAAATAACTGTGTGACTAAGAACAAGCAACGAAGTCACAATCACATGGATAACAAAAACAAGAAATTTTAAACTTTTTTAAATTTATTCAAAAACTAATAATTAAAATAATTAATTAGAACATAACTAATCAACAAAATACGAAACTTTAAAAAGTAAAGAGTGACTTAAATTGCAAAAATAGCCAAGCAGCAGTGGTAACAACATCAGCGGACGTGGCAACAGCCGTAACAACAGCAGTAGCAACAACAGCATCACTAGCAGGTATTATAACAAAGACAGCGAAAGAATACATTTGTAAGTTTAAATTAAAATTAAATATATTTAGAATATATGTATATTAGAAATGGGAAATAGCCCAAGTATTAAATATAAAAAACTGTCATACTGGGACTTTTGTAAGGGCGATCACGATACTAGGAAATGTCCTTAATTAAAACAACAAAGAAATAACGAGTATAACTAATGGTTTGTACAACCAATAAATTACATAATTAAAAGCAGCGATTCACCACCCAAGGGACCCTCTAGAGAATTATAAAAAAATTAATCCAACCAATAAATTTTTTTTTAATAAAATAATAATTAAAGGCTCGACCAGCCATATAAATGATTTAACCATCCACCATTAAGCATTAGCATCCACCCACTCTATTCGGGAAAACTGGCGCACCCTAATAAGACAGCTTGATTCGCCACAGCTGATGACACCAACACAACTCACCATACCTATACACCCACTGAACAAAAGGAATGGACAACGGACGTTTCTTCTTTTCGCTACGTGGCGCCAATTGGATATTCCAGGTTCTTCTCCACTTGGTCCTTCCAACGGAGTGGAGGTCTTCCTATTCCTCTGCTTCCCCCGGCGGGTACTGCGTCGAATACTTTCAGAGCTGGAGTGTTTTCGTCCATCCGGACAACATGACCTAGACAGCGTAGCCGCTGCCTTTTAATTGGCTGAACTATGTCAGTGTCGTCGTATATCTCGTACAGCTCATCGTTCCATCGAATGCGATATTAGCCGTGGCCAACGCGCAAAGGAGCATAAATCTTTCGCAGAATTTTTCTCTCGAAAACTCGCAACGTCGACTCATCCGTTGTTGACATCGTCCAAGCCTCTGCACCATATAGCAGGACGGGAATTATGAGTGACTTATAGAGTTTGGTTTTTGTCTGTCGAGAGAGGACTTTGCTTCTCAATTGCCTACTCAGTCCGAAGTAGCACCTGTTGGCAAGAGTAATCCTGCGTTGGATTTCTAGGCTGACATTGTTGGTGGTGTTTACGCTGGTTCCAAGATAGACGAAATTATCTACAACTTCAATGTTATGACTGTCAACAGTGACGTGAGAGCCAAGTCGCGAGTGCGACGACTGTTTGTTTGATGACAGGAGATATTTCGTCTTGCCCTCGTTCACTGCCAGACCCATTTACGTTGCTTCCTTGTTCAGACTGGAGAAAGCAGAACTAACGGCGCGGGTGTTGAGACCGATGATATCAATATCATCGGCATACGCCAGCAGCTGTACACTCTTATAAAAGATTGTACCTGCTCGATTCAGTTCTGCAGCTCGAATAATTTTCTCCAGCAGCAGATTGAAAAAGTCGCACGATAGGGAGTCGCCTTGTCTGAAACCTCGTTTGGTATCAGACGGCTCGGAGAGGTCCTTCCCGATCCTGACGGAGCTTTTCGTGTTGCTCAACGTCAGTTTACACAGCCGTATTAGTTTTGCGGGGATACCAAATTCAGACATCGCGGCATAAAGGCAGCTCCTTTTAGTGCTGTCGAAAGCAGCTTTGAAATCGACGAAGAGGTGGTGTGTGTCGATTCTACTTCCACAGGTCTTTTCCAAGATTTGGCGCATGGTGAATATCTGGTCGGTTGTTGATTTACCAGGTCTGAAGCCACACTGATAAGGTCCAATCAGTTTGTTGACGGTGGGCTTAAATCTTTCCCACAATACGCTCGATAGAACCTTGTACGCGATGTTGAGGAGGCTTATCCCACGGTAGTTGGCGCAGATTGTGGGGTCTCCTTTTTTATGGATTGGGCATAGCACACTTAGATTCCAATCGTTGGGCATACTTTCGTCCGACAATATTTTACAAAGAAGCTGATGCATGCTCCTTATCAGTTCTTCGCCGCCGTGTTTGAATAGCTCGGCCGGCAATACAAATTATGAAGTCTCTTTAATTTTAATTTTTTGAAACTTTTATTTCTCCTGCTATGCAGGAGCTGCCAAATCTTTACGGTTACAGAGTCGGTCTTAGACTAATTATTTCCCTAAACAAAAGCCAATGCCACTGCGGTTCGCCGTTGTTGTCGTTATTTCTGTCACACGCTACTCTGCAGACAAAGCGTCAGCACTTTCCGTACCTATGGGAATGTTATTGTCGCTGATTTCGCATACTGTTGTTATTGCTGTTGTTCGACGCACTGCAGGTGGAATGAATAAACAGATGGTGGTTTGGCTATGTGTGTTAACTACTCCCCCTTTTGAAAGCGACCGTCCTCGGGTGCCTCTTACACGTCGGGTGGAGTTGCAGTGTCGGCGTTTCTAATCACTTCAATGATGGCTAGCTTTCGCTGCTTCCTGGACCAAAAGTAGGCTATTATCATAAAAATGATGATCGTAGCCACTAGCCCCAGTGAACCAATCGAGATCAAATGTTTGGTTGCCATTTCTTGTTGTAGTGATGCAATATGCTTTAAGTTCTTTACATGTACCTCTTCCAGATACGGCAATGATAGAGTTTTTATATGTTCCGTAAACTTCACTATCGTTGAAGGAGGGGCTGCGGGGTGGGATTTAACAACTTTTTTCCAGTTGATATGATTAGTTCCGTTTATGGTGACATTACCTTCAAACATAACGAGAAAGGTGCCCTTTATAGTAACGCTTGACCGTGTTCCCTCTGAGATCTCAACGCACTGGTCATTTACCACTATTAGTCCGTCGGCAATTTCTTCAATAGGGGCGATGTGTTCTGCTGAAGTTGTTTTGCATTGCGCTGAATTATGATTCAATAGCTGTTCCACGCATGAGGCTGAAGCAAGTGGCTGGCAAAATGTAAAGGTTGCAGCATTTTTGCAGTTTGTGAGAGGTTGGTGCTGCTATATCTGTTTCTAAGTTAATTATCTTCTTACTATGAATTACAGGTAAAAGCCTAATTTTTTCACAAATTCTGCTGATTTTAGGATATTTAACTACAAAATAAATATTATCACTATCCTGCAATATTCTTAGCTTAGAGGCTGTTAAAATATCGCTTATAGTAATATTGGCAAAGTGTTCGGCAAATAGCAAAATTTTAGTACCATCACTATCTAAAATGACGGGATCAATTATGTTATGCTTTCCTAGTGTTACTGAATGAACTATGTTTGTGAGGTCTGCTAGTACTGCCCTGTTTCTTGCTGTAGCCAACCCAAATAAATGCCCTGTGTCCACAATTTTTTCTTTTGTAATTTTAAGTAGGTCATTCATTGCTCGTGTCAGATTATTTATTCTTGTCTGAAGTTGAGTGTTAATTGTAATCTGTCGTTCATTAGCCTCAATCAGTTCACGTTCTTTGGTTGCGACCTCGTTAAAATCGTCGAAGTCGGGTGTCCCTGCGATGTATTTCAGTGCAGTACCTATAATGTTGATACCACGTGAATGTCGGTGATGGGTCTTCAGAGTCTCCAATAAAACGAGGATCTGACCAGCATCCGCTTGGAGCAATTTCCTTGCAGGAGAATGTGGAAACTGTTCAAGCAGCCCTTCCGTATCTGTCGCTATAGTTTCATAATTCGTCAAGTTAGTTTTATGTAGCAAAATACCATATTGGTCGTGAATAGCAACTTTCCCAGTTGAAATCATCATGTAGTGTGAGTTGGTGTAATTAAATAATTTCGCCTGCGTCCAAGAAATAACCGTCAACAACGAGTATCTGGGAAAAAAGAAAAAAACTTGCTTTACCTCAAGTTTGCCTTGTGAACCCGTTTACCATTTATCATGACCGTAGTTCCCAAGTCCTGCTCAATAATATTTTCCACATACAATTTTGTTAATTTATTGCCAATTCTTTTATTGGTTTTAACAAATACTTTGTCACCGGGTTGATATGTTTTCAACTTCTTATATTTATTCAATCGACCTAACTCAAGTGCTTGTGCCCTGACAATTTCGTTCACGATGTCTTCTCGTAATTGCTGAGGAATAGAATGAACTACATCTATAGGCCTTTGTCCCGTAACGGAATGAACCGACCTATTATATTTCGATGTAGCAAGCAATATCAAATCCACCGTCTCGTTCAGTCCTTGTGTAAGTTTAGTGCACCTTGCAATGTCTGTTAATGTGCTATGGAACCTTTCGACCTGCCCATTAGTGGTACTATGATGCGGAGGGGTTGTAAACATGGTCACCGAAAAATTATCTCTCAACAGTGACTTTATTGTTTGCGAATTGAAGGACTTTTCATTATCGCAAACTATGGTTTTTGTATTTTTAAAAAAATTTAGAATCTGTATAATAGGTTGTTTTACGTCAACTATTGACCTGGAAGCAATGGGTGAAACTATCGCGAATTTCGAGAACTTGTCGACACACTTCAGGAAATGTTTCTTATCCGTTGAATAGATGTCGAGGTGGAGAATTTCTCCAGGATACTGTGGTATAGGGGTTTGGCCTACCGTCGGATTCGGGGGGTGGCGTTGGTACTTGGCCTCCCGGCAGATTTTACAGTTAATTACTAATTCCCTCAATTTCTGTCGCATTCTGGGGAAATAATACTCCTTTAGAATCTGTTGCAGGTTTTCTTTTAAAGAACGATGGGCCCGATTATGTTCGGTTTCCAATATCTCCTTCTGATCGTCTTCATTGGTTATGTCTATCACTTGCCTCGTTGCATGTCGAAATTTTACACCTGGGAATTTCGTTAATACTTCGTCTTGAATCCTTGCAAGTGTTGGTAGGTCACATAATAGTCCGTTTACAACATTAGGATTAACACAGTCCCCTATGATTTTCGGTAGTTCACTTCTGTCATTAAAGATGACATGGTGCCTCATCTGCGTTTTAAAAATTATTTTTGAAGTCTTCGATGGGGAGCTACCTTCTTCAAGAATTATTTGACTCCTAAAGCAATTAATAGGATTCTCTATTGTGGGAATAGTTTTAGTGAGTGATACCTCACTGTGTGCTGTAGCATCCGTAGAGGAGCCTGAATTTTCCAAACTATTAATATGCTGTCGTGACAACGCATCCGCTACGACATTATCTTTCCCTGGCTTGTAGAAAAATTTAGGGGAAAATTCCTCCACAAATGCTCTCCATCGCTTAAGTTTCGCGTTTGGGTTTTTATCCGATATGGCGAACGTAAGGGGTTGATGGTCTGTGTAGATGTTAAGCTGTTTAACACCATAAAGATAATTTCTCAATTTCTGGAGGGACCAGACTATTGCTAAGAGCTCGCGCTCATTTGTAGCGTAATTTTCTTCAGTGGATGACAAGGTCCGGGAAATCATGGTGACAGGTCGACTTGTAGAAAATTTAGGGAGCCTCCTGAAATCAATAACCAGGCGCATGTTTTTTTCTCCAGATTCAGTAAGTCCCTTTTTTCCTACAACCCATATTGGATTATTATACGGTGACCGTGAAGGTCTTATTATGCCGTTGCGGAGCAGATCGGAAATTTCTCGATTTACGAAGTCGGCTGAAGCCATTGGATATGGGTAGCTTTTGGAATAGACTGGATTGTCATCAACGGTTCTTATTGTTCCTACAATATTTGTATTATAAGGCAATGACTCATTTGGTGCGGCAAACACTCCTGAATGCTCCTTTATTAACTTTGATATTCGATTTTCGCGATTATTAGTAGACAGGATAGCGTTCACGTCTCGACAAGGGAAATGCCTAAGAGTTTCTCTTTTACCATTATAGTGAATAATCCCGTTCTTCATGTCTAGGTCTGCACCTATTTCTCTAAGGAAGTCAAACCCTATGATACCGTCAAATGTCTGGAGGGAGGTCAGAATATAGAATTGAGCATTTTGGTCGAAGAAATGTATAGTGCATTTATGTTTTATGTTATCAGTCCCGTGGATTGAGTTGACAAGGAAGGGCTTCTCAACCTCCTTAATGCCCTTAAGGAAATCGAAGTCCTTAACATAATTTTTCGCGGCACCAGTGTCTATTAAAAATTTTAATTCCCTCCCTGCGAATGATCTACTTACATATGGCAGGAGGGACTTTGATCTAAAAAATTAATTTCATCAATAGGTTCGTCCAAGTATTGGTCGTCGTACTGTATGTCCTCGCCGTTATTAATATTCTGGTCACCACTATAGTCTTCATCGCACCCTTGCTTCTCGTCCCCATATCCCTGCGTTCCTAAGTGGTTTACGCGCTGCATCTTTGGTGCCGTCTGTCTGTCGCTTTCCACTCGCCTCTTTTGAGCTACTTCTTGCTTTCCTTGGGACCGGTAAGTATTGAACGGATTCCTCTGAGAAAGAGGATTCACAGTGAATCCTGGTTGGGTTCCCTGGCTTTGGTTAATCGATTGGCGCAATTGCTGTCTATTCTGTCGATGGTAAGAAAGGGATGGATCGACCTCCATCGGTGTCACATCCTGTCGGGTGGCTTCCATTTTTCGATATTGAGGGAGATCCTGGGGGATGAACGGGGTTGCCCTCTGAATGGCTCCAAGCGGTCGCTCCTTCCTATTGAGGAACGAATAGGCGAATGCAGATCTGGCTTGGTTAGCTTCTATCTCTTGTGCAAGGGCTAGTGCTGTGGGCATATCGGCAGGCCTCGAGGAGAACAAAACATCGCATAGAGGCCTATTAAGACCTGAAATAAACACTCGTAGCGCATCTTGTCGATATTTTTGATTAAGAGTGCTGATTAGCTCAGCGTTTCCACTATATGACATCGCTGTTTTGTTTACGAGCAAGGTAAGTTTTCGTTCTACTTCATCATAGAACTGCAGGATGTTCTTGTTGCTCTGACGCAACGTCGACATCTCTTGCTCAATCATATGAAGGGGTCTCTTATCAGAGTAAGTGAAATCTAGTCTGGCGATAATCGCATTGAAATTTAGAACCGTGTTGAAAGAAGCAAGCACGGTGTCAGCTGTTCCTGTAATCTTGTTCCTTATGATCGCTATCGCTTGGTAGTGACGGGAACTACCGTCATATTGCTCATACACCTTATACGCTGCCTGAGCGGCATTTCTCCACGAAACATACCGTGATTGTGTCCCGTTGAATTCGGGCAGCGATTTTATCACGTCCAGAGATTCGTCACATTGAACATTGCCTGTGATTGTAACAGGCGCATATTCTATTACCCTTGTAGGGGTCTCTAAAGTCGCCAGTCTGTTAGTCAATGAGTCAATGGTTCCTTGGAACTCTCGTTTTGTTATTTCAGTGGCAGTCCTTATGACTGCTGTTATTAAGCCCTGCATCGTTTGTGCGTCCATGGTTTACACAAAAAAGAACGATCACACAAACGAAAATAAAAAACCAGAAAAATTGTAATAACACTAACTATGTCGTGCTCCTGAGCAGTAATAGCGTCGCTTATTCAGATAACTATAATTGATCCACGCACACAAGATAAGAAAAAAATTTATTTATTCGAAAGCCGAGCACTTTACTTACATGTGAAAAATTATCATATTTTATTATTTTATATTTAATGGGGATGTCCACAGCTTAGTCCGATTCTCTCCTCAGTCCCTCGCTGGCTACGTCTAGGCGCGACGTGCAAATCCTTAAGCTTGTTGATTTAAGCGTTGTTTTTATTTTTAATTAAAATTTTGGTTGTTACTCGCGGGTATCGAGCTCGCGGCCACCTTGCGAATTGTTAGACTATTATCCTTTTATAAGGATTTTACCGTATCTTTTTCCGCGCGTGGCCCCACGTTGGGCGCCAATTATGAAGTCTCTTTAATTTTAATTTTTTGAAACTTTTATTTCTCCTGCTATGCAGGAGCTGCCAAATCTTTACGGTTACAGAGTCGGTCTTAGACTAATTATTTCCCTAAACAAAAGCCAATTCCTAACTTAACGCTACCCTAAGCGTCGCTGCCGCTGCCACTGCGGTTCGCCGTTGTTGTCGTTATTTCTGTCACACGCTACTCTGCAGACAAAGCGTCAGCACTTTCCGTACCTATGGGAATGTTATTGTCGCTGATTTCGCATACTGTTGTTATTGCTGTTGTTGTCATGCGCGGAAGGTAAGTTGCATCGTAAGCACTTCGACGCACTGCAGGTGGAATGAATAAACAGATGGTGGTTTGGCTATGTGTGTTAACTTACATCGGCCCCTGCCGCTTTGTTGTTTTTCAGGGGGGCAATTGCTATTCGAACTTCTTCATGGTCGGGCAATGGAACGTCTGCTCCATCGTCATCGATTGGGGAATCGGGTTCGCCTTCTCCTGGTGTTGTACGTTCACTGCCATTTAGCAGACTGGAGAAGTGTTCCCTCCATAATTTAAGTATGCTCTGGGCATCGGTAACTAGATCACCTTTGGGGGTTCTACAAGAGTATGCTCCGGTCTTGAAACCTTCTGTAAGCCGCCGCATTTTTTCGTAGAATTTTCGAGCATTACCCCTGTCGGCCAGCTTATCAAGCTGTTCGTACTCACGCATTTCGGCCTCTTTCTTTTTTTGTCTGCAAATGCGTCTCGCTTCCCTCTTCAACTCTCAGTATCTATCCCATCCCGCACGTGTTGTGGTCGATCGTATCGTTGCGAGGTAGGCAGCCTGTTTTCTCTCCACTTGGACACGGCACTCCTCGTCGTACCAGCTGTTCTTTTGTACTTTCCGAAAACCGATGGTTTCGGTTTCAGCTGTACGTAAGGAGTTTGAAATGCCGTCCCACAGTTCCCTTATACCGAGTTGTTGACGAGTGCTCTCCGAGAGCAGGAGTGCAAGCCGAGTAGAAAATCGTTCGGCTGTCTGTTGTGATTGCAGCTTCTCGACGTCCAACCTTCCTTGTGTTTGTTGGCGTGCTTTTTTTGCTGCACAGAAGCGGGTGCGAATTTTGGCTGCAAAAATATAGTGGTCCGAGTCGATGTTAGGACCTCGGAGCGCACGCACACCTAAAACACTGGAGACGTGTCTTCCGTCTATCACAACATGATCGATCTGGTTGGTGGTTTTTCGATCCGGAGACAGCCAGGTAGCTTGATTTATCTTCTTATGCTGGAATCTAGTACTACAGATAACCATATTTCGGGCCCCGGCGAAGTCGATCAGCCTCAACCCATTTGGGGATGTTTCCTCGTGGAGGCTGAATTTACCGACCGTAGTGCCAAAGATACCTTCTTTACCCACCCTGCCGTTGAAGTCGCCAAGCACGATTTTGACATCGTGGCGGGAGCATCTCTCATAAGTGCGCTCCAAGCGCTCATAAAAGGCATCTTTGATTACATCGTCCTTCTCTTCCATCGGGGCGTGGGCGCAAATCAGCGATATGTTGAAGAACCTCGCTTTGATGTGGATTGTGGCTAGATGTTCATTCACCGCAGTGAATGATAGTACTCGGCGACGGAGTCTCTCTCCCACCACGAATCCCACACCAAACTTGCACTCTTTTATATGGCCACTGTAGTAAATATCTCAAGGACCTACTTGTCCCTGTCCTTGTCCCGTCCATCGCATTTGTTGGACGGCGGTGATGTCAGCCTTTATTTTCACGAGGACATCAACCAGCTGGGCAGCGGCACCTTCCCAATTAAGGGACCGGACATTCCAGGTGCATGCCCTCAATTCGTAGTCTTTATTTCGTTTGCCGTGGTCGTTATCAAAAGGGGGGTCTCTCTTCCGAGGCTGTTGGTGGTTTTTCATTGGGGGTGTTTTTTTTTAGGTGGCGGGTCCCAAATCCAGCGCACATCCCTATGCAGGGGGATGTTTCGCCTTCTCACTTTAGCTCATACATATAATCGAACAAGAATTAAGCATCTTAAGGCAGGGTGCAATGTCGGTTGTAGAATACTACAACCTCGTTAACAAAAAGTTGACGCTATAAATAAACAAAACAATTATGACACACGGAAACAACGCAGACCTGACACAAGAATCAAACAAAAAGAACAGGGAACACGCCTTAAGAATCTTTATAACAGGACTAAACACTAGGGTGGGCCGATTCCGGACTTTTTTCGATTCGGTACTTCCTGATTCCAATGCAACTTTTTATTTTGAGATCGGGTTGCATCTTCAACCCCAACTCCGACCTTGAAATTTCAATTCGCCTAAAATCGTGAAATTGTCTACCTAGCGCCTGAAAAAAAGTTATTTGTCACATCATTTGTCACGTCATTTGCTACCGAAATGGTATATGTGATCATAGCCGTAGGACGAACCGTTCCAGAGATACGAGCGAAACTGCGGCGCACCACAGCGCAAGGTGAAAATCGGCTTGCGGCCACACTGCTTAACGTTGATTTAGCCGAGTGCTATCACTCACATTCATTCACCTACGCCAAAGGACACGTTCGGATTGGTCTCCACACAAATATTTTTTCATCGAGTTCCTTCACTCTTGTCGGTGATTTCGCCGACTTCTATCACTTACATTCATTTCCCTGCGCCATACGACACGTTCGGACTGATCTCCACATAAATATTTTTTCATCGAGTTCCTTCACTCTTGTCGTTGACTTCGCCGAGTGCTATCACTTATATTCTCTCAACAGAACACAGAACTCAAAATGTCTGTATCTAAATTTAAATTTAGACAGAAATGTCCTGTGTTTGGCATATATCCGTACAATCTTTCTGAGTCCCAGTTACCTACTTACCAGGATGTTCTTTTGTGTTATCAGTTTGAAAGATTTCGTATAGGGCGACTCCGAGGCGACAACTATGAACCTAAGAGTAAAGAGGTTACAGAAATAGTTGCAAAAAAGTTGAAAATACTTTCAAAGAGTCATCTATTCCGATGGTTTCACACACAAGAGTTGTACAGATGCTCACCACATACCATAAGAAATTTCTGACTCTTAAACAAATGTAAGGAACCCAGTAGGTTTGAGCTCTAAAAGAGACGACTTCGTCTGTTCTGCCGGAAAATTATTTGACATCGCTGCTTATAAATGCATTTATTTTTCTTCTTGCACTTGTCCAAAGGAAAGGAAAGTTCCTATCAATGAACAACCATTTCTCTTGGGCCAGAGAACCAGAAGAATTGGTCGCATTGGAAGTGTTGATCTACCTGAAACAAAAAAGATTACAAAGAAAAATGAACGTAAAGAAAAGCTTTCAAAACGTCATTCAATATCAACACTTACCAGAAAAGTATCAGCTAGAACACGTGACCATTCAGATCAACCAGACTCTCATACAGACGACAAAATGTGGGTGCGTCGCACATGGATTCTTCCAAAAACGATGCTGATGATGAATTTTCTCTTCCATCCTCTAAAACCAAACAAAACACACTAGTATTAGAACACACTGATTTAGCTGCCCAAAGATTTGGAGTAAGTGACAGAGCAGCGGCCTTGATTGTTTCATCTGCTTTTCTGGATGCCAAAAAAGCAGGTTTGATAACAGAGGATCAGGCTAGCTTTGCCACTGACAAATGCAAGATTAGTCGGGCAAAAAAAAGTGTTGGAGTTAAGCTCCAAAACACCGAAAGTATTTACTCTGTATATGGGCTGTATTTTGACGGCCGCAAAGACAATACACTTACACAAGTCAGCGAAGGTGAAAAGTACTGCCGCGACACTGTCAAAGAGGAACATATTTCTCTTATAGCGGAACCTGGTTGTCATTACTTTGGCCACGTCACCTCTCTTTCCGGGTCAGCTGAGGATGAGACGCAAGCTATATGTCAACGTATAGAAGACAATTCAGTTGATGTGGAACATCTAGAAGTTGTCGGTGCTGATGGCACCAACACGAACACAGGTTGGAAAGGTGGAATCATTCGGAAACTAGAAGAAAGAATAGGTAGGCCATTACAGTGGGTTGTTTGTCTTCTACAATTCAACGAACTTCCATTTCGTGCTCTTTTCGAACACATAGATAGTGTCTCAAAGAGTCCAAATACATTCTCTGGCGACATAGGTAAACTGTTTTGAAAGTTTTCCATTCTGCCAATTACCTTCTGAGGTTATTAATCCGACCCAACTTGGCACAGACCAAGCTTATCTCTATAAAATATCAGAAGCTGTTATTTCCGGTCCATGTTCCTCAGATTTAGCATCGATGCATCCAGGTAGCATGCGCAAATCTCGCTGGCTCACCTGAGCAAATAGAATTCTGAGATCATACATTTCTACTGACAAACCAACAAAGGAAATAAAGATTTTGGTCAAGTACATACTTACAGTTTACTCACCTTTGTGGTTCTCAATAAGATTCAACAGTTCAATCAAAGATGGCTCGCGCCATCTCTATGCTGCAATTCAAAGGTCGAGATACTTACCTGCTAAACTGCGCTAGGTTGTCGATTCATCCATTCAACAGAATGCTTTCTTTGCTCTTCCAGAAAACATTCTCCTTAGTATGATGACTGACGAACGGATAGAAGTCAGAAAGTTGGCCCTTGACCGTCTTCTGGCAGCCAGAGAAGCAGAGTCTGACACTGTAAATGGAAGGGTTAGATGTAATAAAGTGCATTTTCGCTCGTATCTCGGGAACGGTTCGTCCTACGGCCATGATCATGAAATGGTATATGTTTGGTAGCAAATGACGTGACAAATAACTTTTTTTTATACATTTTGCCATGAGATGCGTATTTCAGGCGCTAGGTAAATAGTTTCACTATTTTAGGCAAATTTCCGAAATTTCAAGGCCGGAGTTGGGGTTGAAGATGCAATCCGATCTCAAAACAAAAACTTGCATTGGAATCAGGAAGTACTAAGGCAACTTTTCCGCACTATTAGAAATTCCGAATCGAAAAAGTCCGGAATCGACCCACCCTACTAAACACCACCACCACACCATTACGAGACATAATATTCTCTCTAAGCCCACAAGATTTATCTGACGCTTTAGCAAAAGCTCAGGAACTCGAATCAAATATTCGAAGAGCCCGGTTTGCTCAAAACTTCATGTATGACAGAAAGAGGGTGAAGTTAACGTACACAAACAATAACTTAAGATTTCCTCAAAGGAACAACCCTCCCAATAACAATACAAAATAAAATAATTTTCCGAAAGCAACTCCTATGGATATAGATTCATCTGTATCCAGACTTTACAATAGAGATTTTAATATGAGGGCGCAACAAAGCACTAACAATTTTTACCAATAACAAGGAAATAGCAATTTTAATCAAAATGTAAAACCTATGTAAACAAATGCAAACTTTCAGGCCAATAGGGGACAAAATCAGGAAGCACATGGGGTAAAGCGGTACAGAGAAAATAGTAATAGCTTTCGCCCGCAATAAAAGAGTCGGAGAATTAATAATAGGAACGAGAGCCATTTTTTAGGCGAAGAGGGGACGAACTCCCCTATCTAAAATTACACGACTCAAAATTAAATAAAAACTTAAAAGCTCTAGTTGATACGGGAGCAACCTTATAATAATAAAAACAAATTAGCCATTTATAAGCGCATAAACACCGTGAATGGCTATTCAATTTTACCACTTAATTACCTTTTTCGGAGTCGAAGAAATCTTTTATGAAATTGAGGGATTATCGGATCTCCTCTTGGGATACAATTTCCTTAAAAATATTGAGGCTCTTATCGATGTGTCCAATGGCAAAATTAATTATAGGATAAAGAATAACATGAAATATGAAAACAGAAGTATGAACATTTATTTTGAAAACAAAACTAAGGAAACATAAGCTTCCAAAAAACTAGCTGAGAAAAGTATCGGTAATATTAAAAATGAAAAAAATATTAAAATTGTTGAACAAACAAGTTCTACACCGCCAGCCGAAGATTTTACCGGCAACATTATATTAAAAAAATTTATTTTGGGATAAAAAGATCCTAAAACGCCAGCTGACGATTTATACCAACATAATGAAAAAAATAATTATAAAGAAAATATTGTGGAACGGAAATGTTCTACAACGCCAGCCGATGAATTCGCCAGCAACATTAATGATAACTATTCGATACTGGGTGAAAGAGGCTCAGAAATTAATATCGATAATGATTATTATTCGGAAAAGAATTCCGGAATGTTAAATACTGAAAATCAGGATGAAAAATAAAAGAAAAAATTGCCTTGATGGATTCAAATATCAATATAAGCTTTCCCTTCATGACAAATGTAAAAGCGGAAATAAGAATGAAAATGAGGATCCGATATGGAGCAGACAATATCCATATCCATATCTGTTAATGAAGAAATAAATAAAATGATTAACGATAATATAATAAGACCAAGTAAAAGTCCGTATAACTCACCAATTTGGGTGGTACCAAAAAAGGGTAGAAATGCTAATGGAACACCAAAACTTAGAATGGTAATCGACTACAAAAAAATAAATGAGCTTCTAATTTATGATCGTTATCAGATTCCGGATACAAACGTAATACTATTTAATCTAGGCAAAGTAAAATATTTTTCAACCATTGTTCTAGAATCAGGATTTCATCAAATTTTAATGACAGAAAATGATATTGAGAAAACAGCTTTTTCCGTTAATAATGGGAAATATGAATTTTTGAGGATGCCTTTTGTGTTAAAAAATGCCCCTAGAATTTTCCAGAGGGCAATGGATGATATATTGTGAGAACATATAGGAAAAATCTGTCACGTTTATATGGATGAAATAATTATTTTTTCGAAAAACGTAACTCAACACTTAAAGGATTTAGAAACAATTACAAAAATATTGAAAAATGCTAATATGAAATATTCATTGGAAAAATCAAATTTTTTCGCGGAAGAAATAGAGGTTTTGGGTTATGTAGTAGCTCAAAATGTCGTAAAAATAGACCCAAATAAAATAAAATTAATCTTAAACTATCCAATACCAAAAAGTTTGCGAGTATTAAGAGGATTCCTGGGACTTGCAGGATATTATCGTAAGTTTGTTAAAGACTATGCTGCGATAGCCAAACGGTAGGATTTCTAAAAATAAATCAAAAATATTGGAAATAGCTCTAAATGAGGAAGGAATATGTGCATTGAATAAATTAAAAAAACTATTGGCTTCAGAAATGGAATTGATACAGCCTGACTACTCAAAAACATTTGTATTAACTACCGCTGCATCTAACGTTGCAATGGGTGCGGTATTATCGCAAGGGGGTAAACCAATTACCTTCACTTCAAAAATTTTAATAAAACAGAAAGAAATTATGCAACTAATGAAAAAGAGCTTTATGCCATTGTTTGGGCATTCAAAAATCTACGAAATTACCTCTATGGTGTAACCAATTTTCAAATACTCGTACATACTGATCACCAACCATTAATATTTGCTTTATCACCTCGCAATCCTATTCCAAAAATGAAAAGATGGCACGCAATTATAGAAGAATTTTCTCCAAAATATGTATACCAACCCGGTAAATCCAATATTGTAGCTGACGCATTGTCGCGTCTTGAATTATATAACATTTCCGATGATTCCCAGAGTCAGGAATCTCAACATTCAGCACAGAGTAGTGGAAGCGTTCAAATATTTACAAGAAACACAAAAACCCATAAATCAATTTAAACAACAAATAATATTATGTAACAACAGATTTACGGTCCATGAGTTAATTGAAACCTTTGGAAATAAAAAGCATTTAATAGAATTTGATACAGTAGAAAATTTAGTAACAATTTTGAAAGAATATATTCAGCCAAAGCTAGTGACGGGGATTCACTGCACCGTTGAAGATTTGCATGTAGTCCAAGAAACTCTCAAACAAACTTTTCAGAACAAATTTGTATTTACAAAACTTTTTCCAATGGATATTATTAATAGAGAAGATCAGTCCGGATTAATCGAACAAACCCATAATAGAGCTCATCGAAGCTATAATGAAAATATTAAACAAATAGAAAAATTATATTACTGGCCAGAAATGAGGAAAAGAATGAAAGAATACTTTCGGAATTGTATGATATGCAAAAAAAAATAAATATGATCGCCATCCCAAGAAAATATCAATAGGCAAAGCCCCAATCCCAGGAAAAGAAGGGGAACAACTTTATTTAGACATTTTCTACGCACAGAAACTAAAATTTATCACATGTGTAGACGCTTATTCAAGATTTTTAATATTAGTAAAATGGTTGATAAAACTCGCGGCACTTACCCGTTGACTTGGCGATGTCTCTGCGGTAGCGAATTAACAAACGGAGAAAAAACTGACGACTGGGATGACACGCACGTGTAGGCGAACAGATCGTATGAGAAAAAAGACTTGGCCTCGTCCGCCAGTTCCTTTTGTTGATTGTGTGTGGTGTCCTCATGTGTGGTGCGAAAGGTGTGGTGTAAAAGATGATGTGTTGAGTGTGGTACATAGTGTGGGATGACCGGAAATGATCCGCATGATGCCAATGTGTTGAGTATAGGATGTGCAGTGTGGGGTGAAGATGTGTTGATTATGGTGTGTATGTGTGGGGTGTAGTTATATTATATTTAGAGGGGGGTCAGGTGCTCATTCAGCCATCCCGGCCCCCCTAAACGACTGTTTAGCCTAAAAGGCGCTGCAGCTGTTGCAGCGTTGCCACAACGCTGCTCAGACCCGTAGATCGACGCGATGGTGGCCCAGGCTGTCGACGCCGCAATGATGTTGCACTCTGCTGGGGTGCGGAACGAGCTGCGGGTTGGACTCGGGGTATGCGGCCGCGATGGTTGGTTGGCCGGCTCACTTCGCGTGACGAGCTGCGGTGTAGCAGCGTGTGATGCGGCCGGTGGCACATTTGGCACAGCCCACGTGACTCACACTCTGTAGTCGCATGAGTGTGCGACAGGCAGTTGAGGCAATGCCCGCGGGCCTGACCCACTTGCTGCCGTTGCAAAGGCCGCATACCCCTAAATATTCCACAATGGTGGAGACGATGAGGGCGTCGACAGATGGGACACCTTATCCGACGGGTCTCTGAAGTCCTCGCTGCAGTCGATGGTGGTCGGGTGCCACCACGAGGTGCGGGGGTAAGCACCGCTGCGGGCGCGGTTGCCGGTACAGGTGCCGGCGTTGTTGCCGGTGCAGTTGCCGGCGTTGTTGCCGGTGTAGTTGCCGGCGCTGTTGCAGCCACAGTTCGGGGCGCTGGTGTAGGCCCGGTGCGTGGCGTATTGATAGCCCGAGCGGTCGACGAGGTTGCGACTGATGTGTCTACATCCATGGTGATCTATGTATAAAGGAGATTGTTAATTAGAAAGCTGTCATACAATTGGATATGTGGCATGAATGGGCCGTCGTATGGAACGACCATTTTTTGTTAGTTTTCTTTACGGTTTGTTATTTTTATTTACGGTTCGTTATTTTTATTCACGGTTTGTTATGTTCGGACGGTTGTTATTTTTGTAACGGTTGGTATTGGCGTATTTCTCGTTTTCATTTGATTAGCTGATTGGGACACGATAATATCGGTTTGTTTTTGCGGTTTTCGGATTCGCGGTTGTCGGTGGTTGGTAAAAAACACAGCTTCACGAGCGGTCTGGTTAGTGTTCCGTTTTGGGTACGGAGATCCACGACTCGTATGTGACCGTCGGAGCCGTAATGTAGCTTTTCTATGCGGCCAAGCCGCCACTCAGTAGGGGGTAGACAATCATCATGAATGAGGACGCAGTCTCCAAGTTTAGGCGGCTGTTCAGGAGTCTTCCAGCGGTATCTTTTGTGGAGATCCTTTATATATTCGTCCTTCCATCGGCGGCTGAAATCATGATGGAGAATTTTAATTCGTTCCCATCGATTTAATAGAGATAGCGACTCCACGCCTGGCTCAGGAATGGCCAGGATGGGTGCTCCTTTTAGAAAATGCCCTGGAGTTAAGGCAGTGAAATCTGAGGGGTCTTGCGATAGTACTGTGAGTGGCCGTGAATTGAGAACGGCTTCAATTCGATTTAATAGCGTCGTGAACTCTTCTTAATTGAATTTATAATTTCCATCTACCCGTTTGAAATGGGATTTGAAGCTTTTCACAGCTGATTCCCATAAACCGCCCATATGAGGAGCGCTTGGGGGTATAAATTGCCAGTTGATACCTTGAGGGGCGTACTTTTGTACGATGTCGGGTGACACTTGTTTTAGGAAATCCACAAATTGCTTTTCGGTGGCTCGTTGAGCTCCAATGAACGTTTTGCCATTGTCGCTCATGATCTTTGATGGGTAGCCACGTCGAGCGACGAAGCGAGCAAATGCCGCGAGAAAAGCTTCCGTCGTCAGATTACTACATAGCTCAAGATGTACTGCCTTTGTCGTGAAACATACAAAGACAGCCACATAGCTTTCATGAGAGTGGGAGACCTTAACATCGACGCCTTTACTTGGAAAGACCCAGCAAAATCAACACCTGTTGTGGTGAAAGGCAGAGCGAAATTGCAGCGTTCCGGTGGAAGTGCTGCCATAATCTGCGTTCGCATCTTCTGTTTGTGCATAGTGCAAATCTTGCATGTGAAGATGCACTTCTTGATTTGCGGCTTAAGACGGGGGATATAATACTCCTGGCGTACCATCTGTTGCATGAGACGATGTTCGGCGTGTAGCATTAAGGTGTGGATGTAGTGGAGGAATAATGTGGCAAATGGTGACCTCTCTGGAATTATTATGGGGTGGCGTTCATTGTATGTTAGGCTCGAATTAGCGAGCCGACCATTGGCACGAAGCAGACCTTTCGTGTCCAGAAATGGGTTGAGAACTAAGAGTGAGCTCTTTTTATCAATCGGCTTCGACTCTCTTAGTACTGATACATCGCGGCTGAAGTAGCGCGCTTGTGTATATGCTATTAGTGCGACCTTTGCCTTTTGTAACTCTAGATGCGTTACTGTGTTGCATGGGAAATTATGTGATCCCTTAACTTTGCCTTTGAGTTGTTCTATAAATTTGAACATGTAAGCAACTACTCTGAGAGCTCTTGGAAACGATGAAAATCGTTCAAGGATGTCGGTATCATCCAATAGTGTGTGAAAGGTGGCGATTTTTCGACCTTCTGGGGCGATAATGTTACGCATGGGGGATTGTGGCCAAGAATCAGGAGATTCTATCAATCATCGGGGGCCATTCCACCAGAGGGTGGTAGTGGCAAGGTGCAGTGGCTTGCACCCTCTTGTACCTAGATCGGCAGGATTGTCAGCACTGGCTACGTGACGCCACGTGGCTGATCCCACTAGGTCAAGAATTTGAGACGTTCGGTTAGAAATATACGTCTTCCATGCATGTGGTGGTTTTTCCAACCAGCCTAGTACAATTTCAGAATCGGACCACATATATAGTTTGCATTTTGTCATATTTAAATGCTTTTGCACCATGGCTACTAATTTTGAAAGTAGTAGTGCGCCACATAACTCAAGTCGTGGGAGACTTACAGTTTTTAAAGGTGCCACCTTTGCTTTTGCTACTAATAAGTGGCTTGTGGTCGTGGTGTCACTCTGCGTGCGCACATAGATAGTAGCGCAATATGCCTTCTCTGAGGCGTCACAAAAGCCATGTAATTCAACTTTGTGATCGGGAGAGTAATTTACCCATCGTGGGATTTGAATCTGAGAAATGTCATTCAGATTGTTTGCGAACTGGGACCATTTTTCTAAGCGAAGAGGTTTCACTTGTTCGTCCCAGTCGGTTCCATCTAGCCATAGTTCTTGTATTAAGATTTTCGCTTGGATCATAATTGGCGAAAGCCATCCTGCGGGGTCGAAAAGTTTTGCCACCGAGGATAAAATCTGTCTTTTTGTTATGGCTGATAATGCGGATATGGACTCTGTCGTGTATGAGAACTGGTCCGATATCGCATTCCATTGGATGCCTAATGTTTTTGTTGTACTTTCCTTTTCGAAAATAAGGAAATTAGTGTCCAACAAATTTTCGTTTGGAATATTTTTGAGTATATTCGGGTGATTTGCCGTAATCCTTTTTAAAGGAAACCCTGCGGATTTGAGGGCTTTTATTACCTGTGATAAGGCCTCGTATGCTTGTGGAAGGGTGTGACTTCCAGACAGAATATCGTCCACATACGTTTGAGTTTTCAACACTTCAGTTGCCAGAGGAAATTCTGACTTTGTGTTGTCTGCCAATTCGTGGAGAGTTCGAATGGCTAAATATGGTGCACAGTTAACGCCAAATGTAACTGTTTTTAATTTGAAGTCGCGTAAAGGACTGGTGGGGGATCTTCGGAACATAATACGTTGAAAATCTTGGTCGTCTTTATGTACGCCTATTTGCCGATACATTTTTTCAACGTCCCCATTGAATACGTATTTGAATATACGCCAGTTTAATATCAGAAGCATTAAATCTGGTTGGAGTGTGGGTCCCGTAAATAGGATATCATTTAGGGAATTCCCTGAACTAGTGGTTCTCGAAGCATTAAAAACAACTCTTACTTTTGTTGTTTTTTTGTCTGGCTTCACTACTGCGTGATGTGGCAGATAAAAGGAGTAGTATTTGCCGTTGACGATTTTCTCCCCTGGGTTTACTTCCTCCATGTGATCTAAATGGAGGTATTCTTCTAACACACCATCATATTCAGATTTGAGTTCGCCTTTTTTAAGTAGGTTTCTTTCCATACTTAAAAACTGCTGAATTGCAGAGGTGCGAGAGTGAACTAAGGCGAGTGTGTTAGGAAATTGTTGTTTAAGTGGTAGTCGTACGACGTACCGACCATTTTCTGATCTAGCAGTTGTGGCTTTGTAAAAATCCTCACAATACTGATCTTCAGGGGTTGTGACTGATATGGGGGGGAGTTCTTCTAGTTCCCAAAATTTCCTCAATTGTGAATTGAGGTACTCATTTGAGACTTCCTCAACTTGAGTTGTTAATGTTGTAACTGGTTCCGCAACTAGTCCGCTTAGGACCCATCCGAAAATGGTATTTTGCGCCAGAAGTGTTTCGGTAATTTTTTCAATACCTTCAAGAATAATTTGTGGTATTAGATCGCTGCCTAATAGTAGATCTATTTGAGCGGGGGTGTTGCAGTTGGGGTCTGCTAGCTTTAGGTGTGAAACCTTTTGCCAATGTTTGCTATTTATGTGATAGCTGGGTAACATATTGGTTAATTGCGGTAAGACAATAGCTTCTGCTTGTATGCGCTTATCCGCTTTGGGGGAAAAGAGGGTAATGGGGCAGATTTTATTTGAGTTTTGAACAACTCTTCCGCCCATTCCCGTGATTTCAAAGTTGGCCAGTTTTGTTGGTAACTGTAGCCTGTTTTGTGCCCTAGACGCTATAAAGGATCGTTGTGATCCTTGGTCTATTAAGGCTCTGAGTTTAAACAGTTCTCCTCGGTGCTCGATGGAGACAACTGCTGTGGGTAAAAGTACCCTACTGTGATTTTCGCTATGTAGCGATTGGGTTTTTAATGCCTTTGAGCAGCATGGTGCTTCTTGGCAGATTTCAGAATTTGCTGTGGCAACTAATCCTGTTGCTCGTTTAACGTTTGCATTGTTTGGGGGTGAGCTGGAAAAATTTGTTATATGTAACATTGAATGATGTCTTTTATGGCAGTAAACGCAATTAAATTTGCTTTCGCAATCTTTAAGCGTATGCGCATGTGACATACAGTTGGTACATAATTTTTTCGATCTTACGAAATTGTTTCGATCGCTAACATTCATTTTTTTGAATTTTTCGCATAATTTTAATCTGTGACCTCCTCTGCACAGTTCGCATGACGTTTGTTTATATTGTTCGGAAGAGAACGATTGATTTCTAAAAAGGTTTCTATTTGAATTATTGTGGCTATTGGCTTGGGGCTTGTAGAAGCTTCTATTGAAGTCTTGCTGAATACCTTTTGGTTTACTTGTATTTATTTTTTTGTCTACCCTTTCTGCGATTTCGTACTGGGTAGTGAGAAAATCTCTCATTTGTTGCCACGTTGGGCACTTTTTACGTGATGAGAGCGATTGCTCCCACAATAGTAAAAACTTTTCTGGTAATGCTGCTGTGCATATATTCACCAGTATAGGGTCCCAGTTGTCTGTGGGAATGTTTTGGGTCGATAAAATCGACAAACAATTGGAAACAGTGGATTGAAGTTTGATAAATTCTTCACTGGTTTCCTTTTGAATTTTTGGCAAGTTCATCAGAATTGTTATCTGCTTATCGACCAATATTCGTTCATTCTCGTATCTTGATTTTAAAGCTTCCCAAGCCATATTAAAATTGTCGTCATTTAATGCGAACTGTTTTACTATGACGCCAGCTTGACCTTTCGTTTTGTATCGGAGGTGATACAATTTTTGCGCATTAGATAATTTTGGGTGGTTTATGTAAACGGCTGTGAACATGTCCCGGAAGGACGGCCATTGTTCATAACCCCCATGAAAAATTTCTGTGTCACATGCGGGCACCTTGAGGTGGATGCCCGAACTTGCCTCGTGACTTTGTACTTGTGTCATCTCTACTCGCGGAAGTGGAGTAGGTGCAATTGCATTAATTAATTTTAGCTGATCTGAAATCATAGCTTTCGTCTCTTCGTACTGGTCTAAGTAGTTTTCATATTTGGAGTATGCTGAAGATTTGAAATTTTCAGGTAGATCTGATTCGTCAGATTCTACGATTGCGTCATATGCCGCTTGGAGACGCGTCCAAAAATTGTCTAAATTATCTTTTTTGATTTCTAAGACCGATTCAGAATTGTCTTGAATCGGTGAGGATGAAAATCGAGTGCAGTATCGTATCAAACTGTCACTCTCAGCAATGAATTTTGCATACGAAATATCTTTACCCCTCTTTATTTTTGTAGCACCTTGCTTTGAGCGTGTAGCCTCAGCAGGTGTACATGGGCTCTTTTCATCTAAAACCATTTTTGGAACTTTTAGTGACTGTGCTGTTTTAGATTCCTTTGAGTCTGAACTCATTTAAAGATTTATAGAATGAATTAAAACGTCTTAGTGAAAACTAGACTTGTAGATATTTAGAAAACGTGTATAAAGTATACTAGTATATAAAATGTTGAAAAGAAGACTCTTTTGTATGTAAGAGTTTCAAAAAATCAATAAAACCAATGGCTTTTTGATAAATCGAGATTTCGAAAAATATTTTCGTTTCTATATGTATTTATATATGTATATGTGTAGACGTGAACTCTTAAATAAATAAGAGTTTTGAACGAACTTAATATGATAAGACGCTTTACGTATTTTATAGGGTTTGTAACCGCGAACTCTTTTAAGTTAATAAGAGTTTTGACCGAATTGTTTAGACGTGAACTCTTTTATATAAATAAGAGTTTTCCAAATCACGTAAAGAATATCGCTTAAATTTGATTTTATTATTTATTATAGACCGGAAAATTTTTTTTTTATATGTTTATTCTTCTATGTATATTGTTTTATATATTTTATGTCCAAATTTCCTATAGGGTATATCTATAGGTGGATCTTTTATTTATTATGTGCTAATGAGCGCTCGTTTTAGAGATCACTGCACTTTGTACATATGCATGTATGTAGATATGTATTACGCTTTTGGTTTTGCACAATCCTGCTTGTTTTTGTTGATCAAAAATCAAGGGGTATTGCGGGAATATGCCAATGTGGACTTTGAATATATTTTATACGCAATCCTGCTTGGTTTTGTTAGACAAAAACCAAGGGGTATCGCGGAATATATGCCAATGTGGACTTTGAAGCAATGAGCGTATCTACATATGAGACAATACACTTTTGTACAAATATTTATTTATAAAAAGAAAGTTGTTATGAAAAAAAATCTTTTTGTTATAGAATTTTACCCGATGTCGATCGGGTATACTTTTCAGTATGTCTTGTATATATGATATTTATATGCACTCGTATGTGCATATATATATACGCATGTATGTGAATATGTATATATGTTCGTACGAAGAAAACCACGAAAGAGAATTTACCGACCGCAGGTAATTTTCTCAAGTTCACTCGTGTTTATGTATATGTATGTATATATTTATAATCGCGCCGCATATACAAGTAGTTATATGTACATATATGTATATGTACATATGTTCGCAGAGATAAGAAGCCGCGAAAAGAACTTAATAGTTTTTTAATATTCGATATGAATGTAATATATGTATGTATATTGATGTGGGTATGGTTAAACTAGTAAAAGAGCAAGTTATGCTCTTTGGATGTTATAAAAATATATATGTGACATATATGTATGTATGTGTTTTATCTTCAATTAACGGTTTTCTGTCCCTTCTTTTTTTTTTTTTTTTTTTGTGACCGGAATTTTGGTCAGACCGTAAATTTAATTTTTGAAATTAAATCATACATATATGCGTAAAATATACAAAATGTAAGGAAACGAGACAACTCACTTTGCTTTCCTCCAGGGGCTTTTGGGGAGAATGTGAGCTTTGTATGTATTTGTTTGTGTGGGCCTTGTGCGTGTGCCTGTGCTTGTGGTTGTGCTTGTGCCTGTGCTTCTGCGTGTGCCTGTGCTTGTGCGTTGCCTTCTTTTTCGTGTTTCTCCCGTCCTTTTCTCGCTTATTACACGCAGCAACTTTTGTCTCGGCAACTCTTGGTTTATAGGCGAGGGGGCGACGAGGAGAGGAGAATCGCGCCGAGTTTCCAGTGTTCAGCAACTCGCTTTGTGTTCTTATTCGTAGCAGTTCGCTGCGACGATTTTCGGCATTCGTGTTCTTTCTTTCGTAGTACATAGTTGCATTTGAGTATATTTTTTGAAATTAATATTTTGAATATATTTAAAAAATTTAATTTCATCTTTTGGCAAGTAATTTGCAAATATGTATACAAATATACATAATATAATTTAAATATTTTAGAAAATGGAGTATGACGAAAAACTCGAATTAATTAAAGATATTGTGAAATGTATGGAGAAAGCCATACAAATTGATTCAGACGATAGTTAAAAGGGTGACATATGTATGTGAAATTCTGTCATATAATCTTTGTTTTCATTTTGAATTATAAATAAAATGTATTTCTTAATTGTCAGAACTGATTAATATATGTGATAGAGTGGCCCAAATAGCCATAAGGAAAAAAAACGACAATGGGTTAAAGTAAAGAGTAGACAATGGGTTAAAGTAAAGTGAAAGAGAATGAGAAAAAAACTCGAACAGAGTTGCGCAACACAAATTGCTCGTGTGAAGGTAATGGGCGACAGCAAAAGAGAATCGCCCGAGAATTAGCAACTTTTGTCGCCTCGTGTAATAATAGACTTTGATGCCGGCGCTTTTGTTGTGCTTGTATTTGTTTTTTTTTTTGTATGACCTTTTTTTTCCTTTTTTTTCTTTGGGTTTGTCACTGCACTATCACTTTATGTATGCAAGTATGTTGCAGGTGTGCTTATGTATATATATATATTTATTTATATACATATATATATACATATATTTTTTTTTCTCTTCACTGCACTTTTGTCACCACACTTCGCTTTAGTTTCTTAACAGCACTTATGTATACTTATATAGAGATGTATGTATATGTTTCCTTTTATCTCTTTTTTTTTTTTTTTTGCACTTTTCTCACCACACTTCGCTTTAGTTTCTTAACAGCACTTATGTATACTTATATAGATGTATGTATATGTTTCCTTTTATTTCTTTTTTTTTTCTTTTACTTTTGTCACCACACTTCGCTTTAGTTTCTTAACAGCACTAATGTATTCTTATATATATGTATATGTATGTATATGTTTCCCTTTTTTTTTTCAATTTGTTGGCACCAACGGGTCTTGTTTAAACGGTGTAGGTCACCACCGTTGTTATCCCACAATATATGTACATATGTATGTAAATATTATTTTTTTTTTTTTTTGTTTTAACTGTCACTCCACCACCGTTGTGTTTCCGCAATTTTTTAGCACAATTTTTCATTTTTTATGCATGTGTTCACCAACTGTTTTTTTTTTCTTTTTTTTTTTTTTTAACTGTCACTCCACCACCGTTGTGTTTCCGCAATTTTTTAGCACAATTTTTTATTTTTTATGCATGTGTTCACCAACTTTTTTTTTTTTTTACTTTTCTGTTTTTTTTTTTTTTTTTTTAACTGTCACTCTACCACCGTTGTGTTTCCGCAATTTTTTAGCACAATTTTTTATTTTTTATGCATGTGTTCACTAACCTTTTTTTTTTTTTTGTTTTATTTAACGCGTTAACGCGACACCGTCACCGATTTTTATATAATTATATATAATTGTTACTTTTGTTTTATGTAGTTTAAAATTATCTTTTTTTTTTTTTTTGTTTTTTCCACTATTGCCGTCCGGTACGGCTTCGAAGGACCATAGTAAAATGGTTGATAAAACTCGCGGCACTTACCCGTTGACTTGGCGATGTCTCTGCGGTAGCGAATTAACAAACGGAGAAAAAACTGACGACTGGGATGACACGCACGTGTAGGCGAACAGATCGTATGAGAAAAAAGACTTGGCCTCGTCCGCCAGTTCCTTTTGTTGATTGTGTGTGGTGTCCTCATGTGTGGTGCGAAAGGTGTGGTGTAAAATATGATGTGTTGAGTGTGGTACGTAGTGTGGGATGACCGGAAATGATCCGCATGATGCCAATGTGTTGAGTATAGGATGTGCAGTGTAGGGTGAAGATGTGTTGATTATGGTGTGTATGTGTGGGGTGTAGTTATATTATATTTAGAGGGGGGTCAGGTGCTCATTTAGCCAAATATTAAAACATATATAAAAGATAAATCAAATATCAAAGAAAAGGTTTTAGAATTGCTTCAAAGTTTCACAGAAATAAAACAAATTACTTTAGACAATGAACCAAGCTTTACCACACCAACATTTAAATCCTTAATGCAAAGGTTAAATATTGAAATTTATTTTTGTGATCCACGTCACAGCATAACTAATGGACAAGTTGAAAGAGTCCATTCAACAATAATTGAAATAGCCAGATGTATAAAAGAGAATAAAATAATAATTAATAATAGAAATAGAATTATTCATAAAGATAATAAAAAATCATAATTATTATAGGTTTCCGAAATGATCATTTTAATTTTGACTGCGCTAATCAGCTCGGCAACCGCTGATGTTATAGACTACACCCGACAAGACTACGTACTTATCGAAAATGGAGATGTTTCCATTTATGAGGAATACGGGGACGTGTTTCACATTACTAATTTATCTTATTTGATAATTAAAACTTTATTGAAACAATTAAAACAAACCCATTTTAGGCAAAAAAAGGGGTATAAATGAATTAGAAACACTTTGGAAATAGATAGCTGGTACACCAGACCATGAGTACTTTGTAAAAATTAATGACAAATTTGACGAACTAGTAGCAAATAACAATAAAGAATACACAACAAATTCAGAAATTTTTAAAATAATAACAGAATTAACTGACACAATTAATAATATTAAAGGTGATGTGATACCACAAATAGGAAAATAAAAAGAAAACGAAATCAATATTAGAAACTTACCATGTGAACCATATAATAATGGGTATCAAACCCGCGAACTCACCCGTTGAATTAGCGACGAAGGTGAAGGAAAATTTCGAACAGGTTCAAGCAACGAGCTGGCAAACGATGCGTATATGGGCGCGGATCGTAATCAAAAGAGGCCGGACACCGTCCGTCGGTCCCTTTTGTTAATTGTGTCCGGTGTCCTCATGTGTGGTGCATATAATGCAGGTGTGTTGAGTGTGAGGTGTGGATGTGAATATGGTATAGATGTGTGGAATATGATGTGTGGATGATGTGGATGGTGTAATCGTGTTGAGTAGGGTGTGTATGTGTGGGGTGTAGCTTTATTATATTAAGAGGGGGGTCAGGTGCTCATTTAGCCATCCCGGCCCTCCTAAACGACTGTTTAGCCTAAAAGGCGCTGCAGCTGTTGCAGCGTTGCCACAACACTGCTCAGACCCGTAGATCGACGCGATGGTGGACCAGACTGTCGACGCCGCAATGATGTTCCGCTCCGCTGGGGTGCGGCACGAGCTGCGGGTTGGAATCGGGGTATGATGCCGCGATGGTTGGGTGGCCGGCTCACTTCGCGTGACGAGCTGCGGTGTAGCAGCGTGTGATGCGGCCGGTGGCACATTTGGCACAGCCCACGTGACTCACAGTCTGTAGTCGCATGAGTGTGCGACAGGCAGTTGAGGCAATGCCCGTGGGCCTGAGCAACTTGCTGCCGTTGCAAAGGCCGCAGACCCCTAAATATTCCAAAATGGTGGAGACGATGAGGGCGTCGACAGATGGGACACCTTATCCGATGGGTCTCCGAAGTCCTCGATGTAGTCGATGGCGGTCGGGTGCTACCACGAGGTGCGGGTGTAAGTATCGCTGCAGGCGTTGTTGCCGGAGTAGTTGCCGGCGTTGTTGCAGCCACAGTTCGGGGCGCTGGTGTAGGCCCGGTGCGTGGCGCATTGATAGCCCGAGCGGTTGACGGGGTTGCGACTGATGTGTCTACATCCATGGTGATCTATGGTAAAGGAGATGGTTAGTTATACATATCTGTCATATAAGTTGATATGGGCAATCGTGCCACGATACGTAGCATGAACGGATCGCCGTATTAATCGACCATTTTTTGTTAGGTTTCTTTGTTGGTTTTGACGGTTTATTCTTTTTTAGCGGTTTGTTACTGGCGTATTTCTCGTTTTAGCGTAAAATTTAGTGATTTTATTTTATCGCGACAGTATCGGTTTGGTTATTTCGGTTTTCGGATTCGCGGTCGTCGGTGGTTGGTAAAAAGCATAGCTTCACGAGCGGTCTGGTTAGGGTTCCGTTTTGCGTACGGAGATCCACGACGCGTATGTGACCGTCGGAGCCATAATTTAGCTTTTCTATGCGGCCAAGCCGCCACTCAGTAGGGAGTAGACAATCATCATGAATGAGGACGCAGTCTCTAAGTTTAGGCGCTTGTTCAGGAGTCTTCCAACGGTATCTTTTGTGGAGACCCTTTATTTACTCGTCCTTCCAGCGTCGGCTGAAATCATGATGGAGAATTTAAATTCGTTCCCATCGGTTTAATAGAGATAGCGACTCCACGCTTGGCTCAGGAATGGCCAGGATGGGTGCTCCTTTTAGAAAATGCCCTGGAGTTAAGGCGTTAAAATCTGAGGGGTCTTGCGATAGTACTGTGAGTGGCCGTGAATTGAGAACGGCTTCAATTCGATTTAATAGCGTCGTGAACTCTTCGTAATTGAATTTATAATTTCCAGCTACCCGTTTGAAATGGGATTTGAAGCTTTTCACAGCTGATTCCCATAAACCGCCCATATGAGGAGCGCTTAGGGGTATGAATTGCCAATTGATACCTTGAAGGGCGTACTTTTGTACGATGTCGGGTGACACTTGTTTTAGGAAATCCATAAATTGTTTTCTGTGGCTCGTTGAGCTCCAATGAACGTTTTGCCATTATCGCTCATGATCTTTGATGGGTAGCCACGTCGAGCGACGAAGCGAGCAATTGCCGCGAGAAAAGCCTCCGTCGTCAGATTACTACACAGCTCAAGGTGTACTGCCTTTGTCGTGAAACATACAAAGACAGCCACATAGCTTTCATGAGAGTGGGAGACCTTAACATGGACGCCTTTACCTGGAAAGGCCCAGCAAAATCAACACCTGTTGTGGTGAAAGGTAGAGCGAAATTGCAGCGTTCCGGTGGAAGTGCTGCCATAATCTGCGTTCGCATCTTCTGCTTGTGCATAGTGCAAATCTTGCACGTGAAGATGCACTTCTTGATTTGCGGCTTAAGACGGGGGATATAATACTCCTGGCGTACCATCTGTTGCATGAGACGATGTTCGGCGTGTAGCATTAAGGTGTGGATGTAGTGGAGGAATAATGTGGCAAATGGTGACCCCTCTGGAATTATTATGGGGTGGCGTTCATTGTATGTTAGGCTCGAATTAGCGAGCCGCCCATTGGCACGAAGCAGACCTTTCGTGTCCAGAAATGAGTTTAGAACTAAGAGTGAGCTCTTTTTATCAAGCGGCTTCGATTCTCTTAGTACTGATATATCGCGGCTGAAGTAGCGCGCTTGTGTGTATGCTATTAGTGCGACCTTTGCCTTTTGTAACTCTAGGTGCGTCACTGTGTTGCATGGGAAATTATGTTATCCCTTGATTTTGCTTTTGAGTTGCTCTATAAATTTGAACATATAAGCAACTACTCTGAGAGCTCTTGGAAACGATGAAAATCGTTCAAGGATGTCGGTATCATCCAATAATGTATGAAAGGAGGCGATTTTTCGACCTTCTGGGGCGATAATGTTGCGCATGGGGGATTGTGACCAAGAATCGGGAGATTCTATCAACCATCGGGGGCCATTCCACCAGAGGGTGGTAGTGGCAAGGTGCAGTGGCTTGCACCCTCTTGTACCTAGATCGGCAGGATTGTCAGCACTGGCTACGTGACGCCAAGTGGCTGATCCCACTAGGTCAAGAATTTGAGACGTTCGGTTAGAAATATACGTCTTCCATGCATGTGGTGGTTTTTCCAACCAGGCTAGTACAATTTCTGAATCGGACCACATATATAGTTTGCATTTTGTCATATTTAAATGCATTTGCACCATGGCTACTAATTTTGAAAGTAGTAGTGCGCCACATAACTCAAGTCGTGGGAGACTTATAGTTTTTAAAGGTGCCACCTTTGCTTTTGCTACTAATAAGTGGCTTGTGGTCGTGGTATCACTTTGCGTGCGCACATAGATAGTAGCGCAGTATGCCTTTTCTGAGGCGTCACAAAAGCCATGTAATTCGACTTTGTGTTCGGGGGAGTAGTTTACCCTTCGTGGAATTTGTATCTGAGAAATATCATTCAGATTGTTTGCGCACTGGGACCATTTTTCTAAGCGAAGCGGTTTCACTTGTTCGTCCCAGTCGGTTCCATCTAGCCATAATTCTTGTATTAAGATTTTCGCTTGGATCATAATTGGCGAAAATCATCCTGCGGGGCCGAAAAGTTTTGCCACCGAGGATAAAATCTGTCTTTTCGTTATGGCTGATAATGCGGATTTGGACTCTGTCGTGTATGAGAACTGGTCCGATATCGCATTCCATTGGATGCCTAATGTTTTTGTTGTACTGGTGCACAGTTAACGCCAAATGTAACTGTTTTTAATTTGAAGTCGCGTAAAGGACTGGTGGGGGATCTTCGGAACATAATACGATGAAAATCTTGGTCGTCTTTATGTACCCCTTTTTGCCGATACATTTTTTCAACGTCCCCATTGAACACGTATTTGTATATACGCCAATTTAATATGTGAAGCATTAAATCTGGTTGGAGTGTGGGTCCCGTAAATAGGATATCATTTAGGGAATTCCCTGAACTAGTTGCGCTGTTTGGGGGTGAGCTGCAAAAATTTGTTATATGTAACATTGAATGATGTCTTTTATGGCAGTAAACGCAATTTAATTTGGTTTCGCAATCTTTAAGCGTGTGCGCATGTGACAGACAGTTGGTACATAATTTTTTCGTTCTTACGAAATTGTTTCGATCGCTAACATTCATTTTTTTTTTAATTTTTCGCACAATTTTAGTTTGTGACCTCCTCTGCACAGTTCGCATGACGTTTGTTTATATTGTTCGGAAGAGAACGATTGATTTTTAAAAAAGCTTCTATTTAAATTATTGTGGCTATTTGCTTGGGGTCTATTGAAGCTTCTATTGAGGTCGTTTTGAACGTTTTTCGTTCTGACTAGTTTTTTATCTACCCTTTCTGCAATTTCGTATTGGGTAGTAAGAAATTCTTTCATTTGCTGCCACGTTGGGCACTTTCTTCGCGATGAGAGCGCTTGCTCCCACAATAATAAAGACTTTTCTGGTAATGCTGCGGTGCATACGTTTACCAGTATAGGGTCCCAGTTTTCTGTGGGAATGTTTTGGGTCGATAAAATCGACAAACAATTGGAAACAGTTGATTGAAGTTTGATAAATTCTTCACTGGTTTCCTTTTGAATTTTTGGCAAGTTCATTAGAATTGTTATCTGTTTATCAACCAATATTCTCTCGTTTTCATAACGTGCTTTTAGAGCTTCCCAAGCAAAATTAAAATTTTCGTCATTGAAAGCGAACTGTTTCACTATTACGCCTGCCTGACCTTTGGTTTTGTATCGGAGGTGATACAATTTTTGTGCATTAGATAATTTTGGGTGGTTTATGTAAACGGCTGTGAACATATCCCGGAAGGACGGCCATTGTTCATAACCCCCATGAAAAATTTTTGTGTCACATGCGGGCACCTTCAGGCGGATGCCTGAACTCGCCTCTTGACTTTGTACTTGTGGCATCTCTACTCGCGGAAGTGGAGCAAGTGCAATTGCTTTAATTAATTTTAGCTGATCTGAGATCATAGCTTTCGTCTCTTCGTACTGGTCTAAGCAGTTTTCATATTTGGTGTATGCCGAGGATTTAAAATTTTCCGGTAGATCTGAGTCGTCAGATTCTACGATTGCGTCATATGCCGCTTGGAGACGTGTCCAGAAATTGTCTAAATTATCTTTTTTGATTTCTAAGACCGATTCAGAATTGTCTTGAATCGGTGATGATGAAAATCGAGTGCAGTATCGTATCAAACTGTCACTTTCAGCAATGAATTTTGTATAAGAAATATCTTTACCCCTCTTTATTTTTGTAGCACCTTGCTTTGAGCGTGTAGCTTCAGCCGATGTACACGGACTTTTTTTGGAACTTTTAGCAACTGAGTTGTTTTAGATTCCTTTGAGTCTGAGCTCATTTAAAAGATGTATATAATAAATCAAAACGTCTTAGTGAAAACTAGACTTGTAGATGATTTGAAAATATTTCGTATATTAAATGTTGAATTGAAGACTCTTTGTATGTAAGAGATTCAAAAAAATCAATAAAATGGCTTTTTAATAAGCTGTGATTTCAAAATATTTTCGTATATATAGTATTTGTATGTATTTATGTATATAATTAGACGAGAACTCTTTTAGGTAAATAAGAGTTTTGAACGAAATGTTTAGACGTGAACTCTTTTAAGTAAATAAGAGTTTTCCAAATCCAATGAAATATTACACGTTTAGAATATCGCTTTAATCTGATTTAATTATTTATTGTTGACCGGAAATATTTTATATGTTTTATTTTTCTATATATATTTGTCTTATATATTTATTATGTCCAAATGTCCTATAGGGTATACCTATAGGTGGATCTTTTATTTATTATGTGCTAATGAGCGCTCGTTTTAGAGATCACAACACTTTGCACATATGCATGTATGTACATATGTATTACGCTTTTGGTTTTTTACACAATCCTGCTTGTTTTTGTTGATCAAAAATCAAGGGGTATTGCGGGAATATGCCAATGTCGACTTAGAATATATTTTATACGCAATCCTGCTTGGTTTTGTTAGACGAAAACCAAGGGGTATCACGGAATATATGCCAATGTGGACTTTGATGCAGTGAGCGTATCTACATACATATGTAACAATACACTTACATATGTACAACTTTGTATTTCATAAAATCTTTTTTTGTTATAGTTATTTAATTTGTACCCAATGTCGATTGGGTATTTCTTCCAGTATATTGAATGTATGTATTTATATGCGCCCGTATGTGCATATTAGGGTGGGTCGATTCCGGACTTTTTTCGATTCGGGATTTCTAATAGTGCGGAAAAGTTGCCTTAGTACTTCCTGATTCCAATGCAAGTTTTTGTTTTGAGATCGGATTGCATCTTCAACCCGAACTCCGGTCTTGAAATTTCGGAAATTCGCCTAAAATCGTGAAATTGTCTACCTAACGCCTAAAATACGCATCTCATGGCAAAATGTATAAAACAAAAGTTATTTGTCACGTCATTTGCTACCGAAATGGTATACGTGATCATGGCCGTAGGACGAACCGTTCCCGAGATACGAGCGAAAAGGCGGCGCGCCACAGCGCAAGGTGAAAATTGTTGCAGCTCTCAGCTAACCTGTATTGGTCACCCAGAACCCACCGCGTGGAGGTGGCTGCTCTTCGGGTTCCTCCCAAGCCCAACCCAACTAACCAACCATATGTCAGGCTTGGTTTAGTCTGAATCTGTGTCAAATTTATTGATAAAGTCAGATTTTGTACTAAACTTTGGCAGTTGTTGCCTAGATTTCAGTGTAGAGCGTATAAAACGATCACGATATTGGGGGCCAACAACTTTAGAAGATGCCTCTGTCACCAGTTTGACGGTTCTCTTGACTGCCACGGTGTGAGAGGGGAATTCACTAAATTTCCATGCCTCTGCAGTTTCTCCCGACAGCCCTTTTATGAGTTCTTCGTTAGAAACTGAACAAAGAACTGGTGGAACAGTCAAGGTAATAATCTTCCAGTTAATCACATTGTAATAATTATTAGCTTTGAAATTCAGCTTTGGCACTTTATTACATCTAACCCTTCCATTTACAGTGTCAGATTCTGCTTCTCTGGCTGCCAGAAGACGGTCAAGGGCCAACTTTCTGACTTCTATCCGTTCGTCAGTCATCATACTAAGGAGAATGTTTTCTGGAAGAGCAAAGAAAGCATTCTGTTGAATGGATGAATCGACAACCTTGCGCAGTTTAGCGGGTAAGTATCTCGACCTTTGAATTGCAGCATAGAGATGGCGCGAGCCATCTTTGATTGAACTGTTGAATCTTATTGAGAACCACAAAGGTGAGTAAACTGTAAGTATGTACTTGACCAAAATCTTTATTTCCTTTGTTGGTTTGTCAGTAGAAATGTATGATCTCAGAATTCTATTTGCTCAGGTGAGCCAGCGAGATTTGCGCATGCTACCTGGATGCATCGACGCTAAATCTGGGGAACATTGACCGGAAATAACAGCTTCTGATATTTTATAGAGATAAGCTTGGTCTGTGCCAAGTTGGGTCGGATTAATAACCTCAGAAGGTAATTGGCAGGATGAAAAACTTTCAAATTTGACAACAGGCAACTTCTCACAATCAGGGAGCAGTTTACCTATGTCGCTAGAGAATGTATTTGGACTCTTTGAGACACCATCTATGTGTTCGAAAAGAGCACGAAATGGAAGTTCGTTGAAATGTAGAAGACAAACAACCCACTGTAATGGCCTACCTATTCTTTCTTCTAATCTTGCATTTGTCAGTGACAAAGCTAGCCTGATCCTCTGTTATCAAACCTGCTTTTTTGGCATCCTGAAAAGCAGTTGGAACAATCAAGGCCGCTGCTCTATCACTTACTCCAAATCTTTGGGCAGCTAAAGTAGTGTGTTCTAATACTAGTGTGTTTGGTTTGGTTTTAGGGGATGGAAGAGAAAATTCATCATCAACATCGTTTTTGGAAGAATCCATGTGCGACGCACCTACATTGTTGTCGTCTGTATGAGAGTCTGGCTGATCTGAATGGTCACATGTTCTAGCTGATAATTTTCTGGTAAGTGTTGATGCTAAATGACGTTTTGAAAGCTTTTCTTTAGCGATGTCAAATAATTTTCCGGCAGAACAGACGAAGTCGTCTCTTTTAGAGCTCAAACCTACTGGGTTCCTTACATTTGTTTAAGAGTCAGAAATTTCTTATGGTATGTGGTGAGCATCTGTACAACTCTTGTGTGTGAAACCATCGGAATAGATGACTCTTTGAAAGTATTTTCAACTTTTTTGCAACTATTTCTGTAACCTCTTTACTCTTAGGTTCATAGTTGTCGCCTCGGAGTCGCCCTATACGAAAGCTTTCAAACTGATAACACAAAAGATCTTCCTGGTAAGTAGGTAACTGGGACTCAGAGAGATTGTACGGATATACGCCAAACACAGGACATTTCTGTCTAAATTTAAATTTAGATACAGACATTTTGAGTTCTGTGTTCTGTTGAGAGAATATAAGTGATAGCACCCGGCGAAATCACCGACAATAGTGAAGGAACTCGATCAAAAAATATTTATGTGGAGACCAGTCCGAACGTGTCGTATGGCGCAGGGAAATGAATGTAAGTGATAGAAATCGGCGAAATCACCGACAAGAGTGAAGGAACTCGATGAAAAAATATTTGTGTGGAGACCTATCCGAACGTGTCCTTTGGCGTAGGTGAATGAATGTGAGTGATAGCACTCGGCGAAATCAACGTCAAGAAGTGTGGCCGCAAGCCGATTTTGACCTTGCGCTGTGGCGCGCCGCCTTTTCGCTCGTATCTCGGGAACGGTTCGTCCTACGGCCATGATCACATATACCATTTCGGTAGCAAATGACGTGACAAATAACTTTTGTTTTATACGTTTTGCCATGAGATGCGTATTTCAGGTGGTAGGTAGACAATTTCACGATTTTAGGCGAATTTCCGAAATTTCAAGGCCGGAGTTGGGGTTGAAGATGCAATCCGATCTCAAAACAAAAACTTGCATTGGAATCAGGAAGTACTAAGGCAACTTTTCCGCACTATTAGAAATCCCGAATCGAAAAAAGTCCGGAATCGACCCAACCTAGTGCATATATATGTACGCATGTATATATATGTATATATTTTCTTACGAAGAAACCACGAAAAGAGAATTAACCGACCGCAGGTAATTTTCTCAAGCTCGCTCGTATTTAGGTATGTACTCGTATGTATATATATTTTTATACCTGCGCTGCATATACATGTGTTTTTTTTTTTATTTTGTACCGAAGCGGGAATCTTTCATAGATACTGACACTTAGTAGTATGCAGTATGCACGATTCGTACTGCTCGCTAAAGATGCACCTCATTCGGGAACACGCCTAATAAGTAATATCTTACTACATTAGACTTGCGATACAGTACGCCCACGTACTAAATCCTTAACTCCGTCATCTGTAGCTTTATGGAAGGCCCTGCGGGACCGCCGCTAAGCATTACGTCGCAGGGCCAGCTTAGCCTATTGGCTCACGTCATAAGCTCGCTATTTGCGGCTCTAGCTTCACTGCTTCTGTGATGTTCGGCTCTTTTCAGCTCTTGAATTATCAGAGCTGTCGTCTTCTCGATGGAATACCATACCCGTCTCTTTTGCAACATATGAGTCACTATGTTGTCTGGTGTTACTCGACCTGCTACTTCTATCTCCAAAGCCTGGCGCTCTGATGTGAATCTCGGGCAGTAGAAAAATATATGCTCCGCATTCTCCCTACTGTTACCACAGAAAGAGCAAGTAACTCCGTTGTCATGACCGTACCTATGCAGGTACTCTCTGAAACATCCGTGTCCTGTCAGAAACTGCGTCATATAAAAGTCGACCTCGCCATGCCTTCGTTCCACCTATTCTTGTACATTTTTGATTAATCGGTACGTCCATCTTCCCTTTGTTGTTGTGTTCCGATTTTGCCATTCCTCTATGCTTACTTGTTTTTCTCCTTTTCGCTCTGCAATTGTCAGTTTCTGCCTATAATTTTGCTCTTGTCGTAACTCCGCTTCAGTTCTCGAGCCATTATGTCTGGCGGCATTATTCCAGATATAAAGCTAGCGGCTTCATGAGATACCGTGCGCAAAGCGCTAATAGTTCTAATTGCGCTTAGGCGGAACACTGATTGTGCCATTTTTGCATAACTTTTTTGCATTAGTGCTGGTCCCCATACAGGTGCAGCATACATTATGATTGACTGACTAACCTTGGCCAAAAGTGCTCTGCTGCTTTGTTTTGGACCTCCTATGTTGGCCATAATTCTGGATAAGGCCGCATTTACACCGGCAGCTTTTTCGCAGACTTTTTCAATGTGGGCTTTGTAGCTGAGTCTCGGGTCGATCATTACAACAAGGAACTTTAGTGCTGATTGTGTTGTAATGATGTGTCCGTCAATGCTTAACCCATTCAAGCCCACGGCGAACCGGATGGGTTAGGAGCGCGAAATTTAAGAAAGTTTTTTTCAATTGAGATTAGAAACAAAGGAAAATAAAAATTGTGTTCATAGTTTATCTGGCTTCCGCTGTGGAAGGTGTTACATATATGTAACAGTGGGCAGTACCTTATAGTTTCTGACTTCATCCTTTTTCACGTAAAATACAATTTTCGTAATATTTTTGAAGTTATACTTCTTATACGACGCCGGAAAAGGTTGCGATAGATTCTGGTTGCGCAACTTTCCATATAAAAGTAACGCAAAGTTGCGCAACCTCGCTCCATCCATATGAATATACGCAACCTTGTCTGCGAAGATGTGCGAGCAGCAAGCGAAGCGGTGACAATCGGCGATCGTTTGTTCGTTTCTTTCGGCACAGCTCGGCCGACACAACAACACAACACAATGTTCCATGCTTATGCTGTTGTTGTTTTTGTAGAACAATGTTTCAATTTTTGGTTGGTGACATATTCACATGTGTGCGCATATGTATGTTTGTATGCTTGTGCATTATTGAAGTTATAGTTCTTTTTCTTTCGTTTGCCTTTCTGCGAATTCTCAACTATTTTACGTATGTTTTGGTTGAAATACTCTGCATTGGCCTTTCAGAATCACACAGAATCATTTCTGTGGTTTTTGAAACTGACCCACGATGACGAGATATATGGTTTTATCTGGGAGCGTGAGATTTAAGAAAATCGCTCGCTTACAAGGGATAAAACGACTTCTGAGTGGCGATTTTAATGAATAAATTCACAGAATCATTTCTGTGCTTTTTGAAATCTATACTAATAAATATTTTTTTCTTACTAATAGAAAATAAATTTATTACAGCAATATACATATACATACATAATATTGCTGTGATAAATTTATTGCGAAAGCAAATGTTCTACAAAGTAGGTATATTCTATACTTAAACAAAATTATTAGAACCATCGTATGTTTCTTGCATTCATAACCAAATCATACTTAAGTCAGCGCAACTTAATTGTCAATGGTGGTGTTGGTGGTAAGCGCTTGGAAGGTCAAGATGCTAACACGGGTCCCAGGTTCGAATCTGGACAGAATAAATTTTTAATTTTTTGCCTTTAACATCGTATACTATACTAATAAATATTTTTCTTACTAATAGAAATTAAATTTATCACAGCAATATTATGTATATGTATATTGCTGTGATAAATTTATTGCGAAAGCAAATGTTCTACAAAGTATATATATTCTATACTTAAATAAACAAAAACAAAACAAAATTATTAGAACCATTGTATGTTTCTTGCATTCATAACCAAATCATACTTAAGTCAGCGCAACCTAAGAGTCAATGGTGGTGTTGGTGGTAAGCGTTTGGAAAGTCAAGATGTTAACACAGGTCACAGGTTCGAATCTCAACAGAATTTATTTTTAATTTTTTGCTTTTTAACATCGTATACTATACTAATAAATATTCTTTTCTTACTAATAGAAAATAAATTTATCACAGCAATATACATAAACATATACATAATATTGCTGTGATAAATTTAATTTCTATTAGTAAGCAAAAAATTAAAAATAAATTTATTAAGACTATACTTCTCAGGGCATCACAGCAATGTTATGTATATGTATATACATATTATGCATATGTATTGCTGTGATAAATTTATTGCGAAAGCAAATGTTCTACAAAGTAGGTATATTCTATACTTAAACAAAATTATTAGAACCATCGTATGTTTCTTGCATTCATAACCACATCATACTTAAGTCAGCGCAACCTAATTGTCAATGGTGGTGTTGGTGGTAAGCGCTTGGAAGGTCAAGATGCTAACACAGGTCCCAGGTTCGAATCCCGACAGAATAAATTTTTAATTTTTTGCTTTTAACATCGTATACTATAAAAATAAATATTTTCTTTATTTTAATTTCTATTAGTAAGAACAAGTAAGGAAGGGCTAAGTTCGGGTGTCACCGAACATTTTATACTCTCGCATGCTAAGGTGATAATCGAGATTTCATTATCCGTCATTTACATATTTTTTTTATTTTGGTTCCTAATGTATATACATACTCGTATTATACAGAGAAGGCATCAGATGGATTTCAAAATAGCGTTATATTGGAAGAAGGCGTGGTTGTGAACCGATTTCGCCCATATTTCGTACATGTCATCAGGGTGTTAAAAAAATATTATAAACCGAATTTCACTGAAATCGGTCGAGTAGCTCCTGAGATATGGTTTTTGGTCCATAAGTGGGCGACCCCACGCCCATTTTCAATTTTTAAAAAAAGACTGGGTACAGCTTCCTTCTGCCATTCCTTCCGTAAAATTTAGTGTTTCTGACGTTTTTTGTTAGTCGATTAAGGCACTTTTAGTGATTTTCAACATAACCTTTGTATGGGAGGTGGGCGTGGTTATTATCCGATTTCTTCCATTTTTGAACTGTATATGGAAATGCCGGAAGAAAACGACTCTATACAGTTTGGTTGACGTAGCTATAGTAGTTTCCGAGATATGTACAAAAAACTTAATAGGGGGCGGGGCCACGCCCACTTTTCCAAAAAAATTACTTCCAAATATGCTCCTCTCTAATGTGATCCTTTGTGCCAAATTTCACTTTAATATCTTTATTTATGACACTTTATAGGTTTTTGGTTTCCGCCATTTTGTGGGCGTGGCAGTGGGCCGATTTTGCCCATCTTCGAACTTAACCTTCTTATGGAGCCAAGAAATACGTGTACCAAGTTTCATCATGATATCTCAATTTTTACTCAAGTTACAGCTTGCACGGACGGACGGACAGACAGACATCCGGATTTCAACTCTACTCGTCACCCTGATCACTTTGGTATACATAACCCTATATCTGACTCTTTTAGTTTTAGGACTTACAAACAACCGTTATGTGAACAAAACTATAATACTCTCTTTAGCAACTTTGTTGCGAGAGTATAAAAATATTTATTTGTATAGTATACGATGTTAAAAGGCATACATCTTCTATCCTATCTTGTGTATCTGCACATGCTCATATGAGTGTATGTATACGCATGTGCGCGCATTGACTTACATGTTCATACGTTCATATATACTTATATGTACATATATTTGCATACATTGCCGAACAAATAAATCACAAGCATACAAACATACATATGCGTACACATATGAATATGTCACCAACAAAAAATTGATCTTCACAAGACAATATAACAGCCAAATTGGCGAAGAACAAAAGAGAGATGATTACGCTGCATATTCTCTTCCGCAACGAAGAGACGGAACTAACGGGTGATTTTTTTGAGGTTAGGATTTTCATGCATTAGTATTTGACAGATCACGTGGGATTTCAGACATGGTGTCAAAGAGAAAGATGCTCAGTATGCTTTGACATTTCATCATGAATAGACTTACTAACGAGCAACGCTTGCAAATCATTGAATTTTATTACCAAAATCAGTGTTCGGTTCGAAATGTGTTTCGCGACAAATTTTGTTCAGCGATGAGGCTCATTTCTGGTTGAATGGCTACGTAAATAAGCAAAATTGCCGCATTTGGGGTGAAGAGCAACCAGAAGCCGTTCAAGAACTGCCCATGCATCCCGAAAAATGCACTGTTTGGTGTGGTTTGTACGCTGGTGGAATCATTGGACCGTATTTTTTCAAAGATGCTGTTGGACGCAACGTTACGGTGAATGGCGATCGCTATCGTTCGATGCTAACAAACTTTTTGTTGCCAAAAATGGAAGAACTGAACTTGGTTGACATGTGGTTTCAACAAGATGGCGCTACATGCCACACAGCTCGCGATTCTATGGCCATTTTGAGGGAAAACTTCGGACAACAATTCATCTTAAGAAATGGACCCGTAAGTTGGCCACCAAGATCATGCGATTTAACGCCTTTAGACTATTTTTTGTGGGGCTACGTCAAGTCTAAAGTCTACAGAAATAAGCCAGCAACTATTCCAGCTTTGGAAGACAACATTTCCGAAGAAATTCGGGCTATTCCGGCCGAAATGCTCGAAAAAGTTGCCCAAAATTGGACTTTCCGAATGGACCACCTAAGACGCAGCCGCGGTCAACATTTAAATGAAATTATCTTCAAAAAGTAAATGTCATGAACCAATCTAACGTTTCAAATAAAGAACCGATGAGATTTTGCAAATTTTATGCGTTTTTTTTTAAAAAAAAGTTATCAAGCTCTTAAAAAATCACCCTTTACTTTCTGAGTCAAAATTCATTCATTTAGACTTTGCTTTATTCTTCATTTTATGTGCATAATAAATTTATAAAATGTGAATTTAAGTTTTCTAGTTTTCTTTCATACAAAATGATATGCATTTCTGAATATCACTAAGAAGTATAACTTCATCCGCGCGTAGGGACTCCACGCACCTTTTTTTATTAAAATTAATGTTCAGTACTTTTATTCTAGCGAAAATCAAGATAACATTGGAACAATAAAGCAATTCAGATTGAAAGAATAACGAACACTCATACTCTTATTACATTGTTGTTCACACTTATATTTTATTATTTTCAAAATATTGATATTTTTCAAAGCATTTTATGCACAAGTCCACATCACATTTTTTGCACATAGAAGATAGATGTGATTTACAGTTAAAACCAGCGCAACGACGCCTTTTTTTGCCGGGCATTTCGACCACAAAATGATTTAGTCCATCAAAACGGCTGGAATATTTCACTTCATCACTGGCTACTCGGCGATAACTCTGAGGAGGCTTTATAACTGCAAAAGTTTTGCAGTATCTGGAGGCAATAGCTCTGCAGAAATCCAATTGGGTTACGCTTTCCCCACCTTTACGATGCAAAAGACAAGCACCGACACGTCTATAAGCCATGAGAAAATCGAGTACCACCATTTCCTTCCACGAGCACCAATCCTATATGCATTGACGTTCTGATCCATTCTATCAGTTCCACCCATGAATTTGTTGTAAACGATGTTTCAAGGCATATGGCATAGCTTCCATATTTTATCATTTATCTGCTGCTTTGCATTATCTATGAAATGTATGCTGCGGAAAATTGTATCAAAACGGTTTCTGCGCATAGCATCGCTAATCGTCACATTCAGAAAATCTGTTTCATTTGACCAATACCCCCTTCTTACAGGAAAAAAGGAGTAACCAGTGACTATAAGTATTCCAATGAAAACACGCATTTCTTGTGTTGTTATTTGTGGGTTCACCCGACCACAATATGCGGCATAGCTATTGCTTTCCGTACAAAGCATTTCAATCAATTCGTCATCAAAAAATTTTTCAAATTGCTCATGGGGTGATAGGTTAACGCAGTCAAGATAGCTTGGCTGTGGAAAAAATTTGCTGGTACCTTGTATTATTATCCCCAACCCACTGAATTATAGGTTCTCTTCTTTGTTTAGCTCGTTTTGTTGGTCCTTGCTTCTTTTTCTTTTGCTTTGGCAATTTTTTCTGAGCAGCAGTCGGTTTTAAAGTTGGTGGTCGTTGACTCCGTTTTTTGGTTTCAGAGGGTAATAACTCGGTGTTTTTTCTAAAATGAAACTGGAAGTTGACGACTCAAATGTTGGTAAAGTGACATCTAAGACATCAACATCCAAATTGTGGGACGAATAGTTCAAGTCATCCCTTAGCGCTTCATCCAAGAAATCTTCCTCAGCAGTATTCCGCATGATAACTTGGCAGGATTGCGTTAACTGTGCTTTAGGCAAATTATCTGGTCGTCCACTGCCATCCTCATCGCCAGAATCTTCATCTGTTTCAATATTTTTACCGCTCGGAGGTTCAATAACTATTTTTTCAGTAATCTCATCTGACATCAATTCCTCAAGGATATTTGTTGCTTCCTCCAATGTCAAAGAAGTATATCTGAACATAAATATAAACTTTTATGACACACACATAAAAATAAAGTTATAATATTCTTGTGTAGTTATGCACACGGATATAAAAACACTGAGATAAGTTCCCTGTTGCTAATACCTAACAAAACCAACAAAAAGTACGGGGGATGCCCACTGTTACATATATGTAACGCCTTCATTATCGGCTCTTCAGGCAGCACTCCTCCCAGGAAATATTCTTTCTCACATTTTTATAACTTTCTTTGCATATTTATCAATAACTTTTAATAAACAATATTCTTCTTATCAGACATATAAATATATTAATATCTATATTTACCTTCGACGTGACGTCATTTCTCCGCTTTTACCACTTCTAAAAAACTTCATTTCGCGCACAAGTAACTGCGTTGAAATTGAAAAGAGAACTGACTTGATTTTCAAAATGAATCGCTTGCAGTGCTGTATTCTAATAAATGGTAGACTCAAATTCTGATTCGTAGAAGTATGCTGCTCTCAGCCAGCCAAGTTTGAATGCGGTGCGTTACATATATGTAACAGTGGGCTTGAATGGGTTAAGGAGACATTCTCGAGTTTTTTCCTGCTTGTAATAAGCACTGCTTCTGTTTTTTGCTCCGCGAGTTGGAGTTTTGAGCTATTTAGCCAGTGTTTTATTTTTGGTACCGTCTCACCACATTTCCTTTGAATTTGGTGGAGTTCATTGGCCACTATGGTTACCGCTATATCATCGGCGTATCCGATAATGTGTACTTCTTTAGGCAACGGAAAACGTAGTATCCCATCATACAGGACGTTCCATAGGAGTGGACCCAGTACGGAACCTTGTGGCACACCACCAGTTACCGTGTACTCTTTTGGACCTTCGTCTGTGTTGTACATGTGTATGTATATACATATGTTCGCACTGTTAATAAGCCGCGAAAAGAGAATTTAATAATCTTTGAATTTGAGATATATGTATGTATGTATATTAGGGTGAAATCGATTATTTTACGAGAAAACTCGATTTTTGAGTAGAATCGGAATCGAGTTTACCATCCCTACTGGCAGCTATCGGGGACATATAAAACCTCCGCACAATAACCACCACAAAAAAAAATGATTTTTTTCCAAGTAATTTATATGGAAAACAGAAAATTTGAAATAGGCACCTCTTAATATTAATATTAAGAGCTCATCTTTTGAGTGACTTTTTTTTACACATTTTCGAAAGTTTTGAGCCTGTTTTTCAGTTGAAAAAAAAGGTTGCCTCAGAATGACACACCCTAATGTATATGTATTTGAAAAATATTGATGTGAATATGAGTAAATATACTTATCAAGATGGTTAGAATAATAAGTGAGCAAGTTATGCTCTTTGGCTGTTATAGAAATATATATGACATACATGTATGTAAGGTCAAATAGGACCAAAGTTTATTAATACAAATGAGTTTTAATGCATAAAAGTTGATATAAAAAGAAATTAAATTATACAAAGTTGAACCTAAGTCTTTGAATGCCAAATTCACACTGTGCTGCTGTCGGTTCTTTGCGTTCTCTCTTCATCACCTCTTCCTGCCGGGCTGTCCTCTATTGACCAGCGTTGCCACCTTACATTCGGTCATCCTGATCGTCATCTGTCTCAGATGACTCCTCATGAAAGTCATCTTCACCATTTTCGACGTAACGCCACAGTTTCAAATGATCTGCACTAGTTGACGTTTGGTGTGGTCCTTGAAAATCAGCAACCTTTCTAACACAATATCTGCCATGCCCTTTGATCTTAACCACCTCGTATGGACCAATATACTTACTGGCTAGTTTTTTGCCTGTTATAAACTGAGTGACCTTAATGGCTAATAAATCAGCTACCTGATACCCATGTTCGCCTTTTCTCTTACTATCGTAATTTGATTTGTATGCGTTTTGTGCTTTTAAAATTTGCTTTCGGGCCTCTTGTCGAATCTTGTTGCGTTCATCTTGCATACCTTCTAGTACCTCTTCTTGCAGTATCTTTAGCAGCTCGCTATCTGTTTCGTTGCGCATCTTCACACCGAACACAATTTCAAATGGTGTAAACTTTGTCGAATCATGAATGTGAGAATTAATGGCCCGCTGTACTTGTGACGTGTACTTATACCACTTGTCCGGTTCTGTTGCTGACATCTTCGCTAAAACGGAAAGAATAACTCGGTTGACTCTCTCAATCGGAAATACTGAATCTCTTTTGAGCAGTTCTGTTAATGGTCTGGCATGTTTAGCGTAGTCCCGTATAAATTTTCGGAAATATCCGGTTAAACCCAAGAACGCCTGTACATCTCGTACGTTTTTTGGTATCGGAAAGTTTTTGACTGCTTTAACTTTACCTTGCCCAGGCCAGACACGCCCGTCTTCAACCTCGTGTCCAAGAAAAAGAATTCGATTTTTTAGAAATTGGCACTTTGCCCACTTAATTTCTAGCCCATACTGCTGCGCTTGTTGTAATACCCGTTGCATATTGCTTAAACATTGTTCTTCTGTACACCCAAAAATTACGATGTCATCTACATACATTTCCATTATACCTTCGTTTATTAATTTTTGGAAAATATAGTTAACGTAGCGTACAAAAACGGCGGGAGAATTGCAAAAACCAAATGGAGCTCTGTTAAATTCGTAGAGTCCTTCTTTCGTTACAAACGCTGTATATTTTCGACAACGTTCTTCGACTTCGACGTGGAAGAAACCATTTGAAAGGTCCATGACGGTAAAATATTTTGCGGCTTGCATTTTTTCGAGTACTTCTTCAACAATTGGTACTGGAAACCTATCTTTTAACACCATTGTATTTAGTTTACGAAAGTCTACGCATAATCTGTAGCGACCATCCTTTTTTCTTCGCCAATACCACCTTGCTAGCGACCTCTGAGCACGACTCACGTATAATGCCTTTCTGCAACCATTCATCTACTTGTTCCTTTACAAATTTTCTTTCCGCTATTGACAAACGAGTAGGAGACTCACGAAAGACGATATCATTGTTTTTTGGAACAATATTCAACTTAATTGGACAGTTCAACTGAATAAAACTCGGCTTATAGTTTTCAATTAATTGTTCGACAACCTTCTTGAATTTAGGTCTGACATCTACTTCATTGTTGCTACTCACAAAATAAACATTACAAGCACTTGTGTTATCTTCAATCTGACGAAAGCAATACCCATTGCCGTCCATTGTTACAACAAATTTTTTTTAAAAATCGTACCCAATGATTACGTCTACATTACTATCTGTGATTACTAAAAAGGTGTGCTGCGTACATAACCCGTCGACTATGACTTGTGCTACAAATTCACCCACCACATCTGCGGTGACGTTGCCTAAACTATATAGTATAGCGAAACTTTTCTGCAATTTACATGTGCTAAATCTTTGCTCATACACACCCATACGTATTAACGACACGTCTGCACCAGTGTCTACCAAACAGCACAAGTTTCCGTTATTAATTGTCAACTGCTTCATTCGCTCTTTGTTAAATACAATGTTGATGTTACGCCTATACTCGGGACACTGTTTAGCCATATGACCCGTGCCATTACATTTAAAACACTTTGTGTCTTGTTTGCAATCGACCCTTTTGTGTTGTGTTGAACCACAATTAAAACAATGCTGATTCTTACGCTCTACGTTGCTGCCACACTTATCTGTTTCAATTTGCTCACGACCACCTGCTGCATATCGACGTTTACTTGCTTCGTTAGGCTTAATCAACGGCTCGATCAATTCATATGCTTTGATTAATTCTTTATAACTTCGTGCGCTATATAAGGGATATTTTAGATCATTTCGCACTTCGACACCTTCAGCTATGTACGAAATCACTGATTCCTCTTCTACATTATCTACCGCTGCTATTTTACGCATCTGAAGAACGTACTCATGAAATTTCTCTGATGCAAGTTTTCGTCGTTGCCTTAGCTGTTTATGTACCTCCGCGCTGCTTGGTGTTTTCTCGAACTCCTCCAGTAATGCAATACACAATGATTCATAGCTGGATACTGTAACAGTTTCTAAAAACAATGCTGCTGTGCTTTTCATTTTGTTACGTGCGTTGACATACTTTTGCTTGGGTGTCAAATCATAAGCCTCAGCATTTTCGTCGAAATTAGCAATCCACTGTCCAATTGGAATAGATTCCCCATCAAAACACGGTATAATTTTCGCGAACGCCTCTATTTACACATTATTTTTGTTTGTGTCACTCTGCTTCAATGTTTCCACAAATAATTTGAATAATTCTCCAACGTCGTTACCACCGGCCATGTTTCTTGCTTCTTCTTTTTTCTTCTCTCCTTCTTCGTCGAACTCTACGTTGCTCTGCTTTTGTTCGAATAACTCAACTTCGTTGACTGCTGCTCTGTTCTCACTGCTGTGCTCTGCTTTGTTTTCGCTGCTTACTTCGACAGCAACCGCTTCGTTCTTCGAATTTTCTGCTCCGTTCTTCTGCGTTTTTTTGGCTTCTGTGAATTTACTCGGCTTTTTATTTGTATGCAACATTCCACGCTCCGTTTTTGCTCTTCGGTTGAGCCCCCATGTAAGGTCAAATAGGACCAAAGTTTATTAATACAAATGAGTTTTAATGCATGAAAGTTGATATAAAAAGAAATTAAATTATACAAAGTTGAACCTCACTCTTTGAATGCCAAATTCACACTGTGCTGCTGTCGGTTCTTTGCGTTCTCTCTTCATCGCCTCTTCCTGCCGGGCTGTCCTCTATTGACCAGCGTTGCCACCTTACATGTATGTATGTATTTTATCTCCAATTTTATTTGCGCATATGTTTTTTCTTTTATTTATTATTGTAGCTTATTTTAAGCAATCCTGCTTATACTTGATTAAGTATAATGGGTATTGCTGGAAAATTCTGCAAGTATGTAAGTACTTGAATACTTGAATACTTTATTGTTTTTTGGGGGTAGTTTCTGTGTTATAACACAACGGTGAGCATTTACCGGCAATCAATAATCCGCTATAGACAATATCAAACTGCTTTGTTTTGCGGTTTCTCGGTTTCTACCCGAAAATAACCCGGATACCGATAATCAATTTTTCGGAATCGATCTCCAGTAGTCGAAGTCGATTAAGAATCGGTTCTTGACATTCGAAAAATCGATTATTTTACGAGAAAACTCGATTCTCGAGTAGAATCGGGATCGAGTTTACCATCCCTACTGGCAGCCATCGGGGCACATATAAAACCTCCGCACAATAACCACCACAAAAAAAAATGTTTTTTTTTTCTATGTAATTTATATGGAAAACAGAAAATTTGAAATAGGCACCTCTTAATATTAATATTAGGAGCTCATCTTTTGAGTGATTATTTTTTACACATTTTCGAAAGTTTTAAGCCTGTTTTTCAGTTGAAAAAAAAAGGTTGCCTCAGAATGGCACACCCTAATATACATACTTATGTATATAGTAGGTGTAAATTACTCTTTCTCTCTGATCTTTCTCACTTCACCGCACTTTGTCACCACACGTTTTAGTAATTATTTTTTTTTTTGTGGGTTATACGAGTATTTCCACTCACTGACACCTTACATTCATATACATATGTATTGTATATTACTTTCCACTCTGCACTCTTTGTCACCTCACTTTCGTTTTTTTTGTAGCCGCACTTTTTCATTTGCGCATGAAATTTTATGTTTAATATATATATATATATTTTTTTTAATTTTGTCAGCACCGAGGTATATGCACGTACATATGTATTTATATATACATATGTATATATGTATATGTATATGTATATTTTTTTTGGTGTTACCGGTTTTCCGCTTTACTGTATCACCACCGGCTTTTATTAAATTAAATATCGGCGAGACTCCAACGACGTAGATGACTTGATGAAGAGTCAGCCCGCAGAACTTTTGTCGATCGATGTAAAGATGCGAATGTTGGTGGAATTGAAAATTGGTAGCGAATGGTATTGTGCGACTTGTGTTGATCGAATTATGAGTGACGAATGTGGTCAAAATAAAAGCGAAGATCCAATCCTTTTGACATCTAATGTAGTGAAATCCAATGTGTTCCCAGGTGTGGTGTATTGGTGGTGTGGTGTGTTGGTGTTGCGTCTAGCTAGAGTGCGCCAGTTTTTCCCGGGTAGAGTGGGTCGAGGCATAACTCATTTAAACATCCTGGGCTCCCTAGGCGAATATTTTGCCTAGTATTACGTATGTATATGCTGTTGCCTGTATTTCGGCGTACTGCTGGTAGAGTAGCCGAGGGCGCAGAACATATGCTATAAATGTTGGAGACGGCTTTGGTTTTAAACATACTTAGTATTTGATATGTACATATGCTTTTACGTGCGTACAATAAGAAACTATGTTTTACGGATTCATGAGTTTGTAACTGCTTTTCATAGTTATTATATTTGCGGTTGTTTCTTTGATAGGTTTATATTTGTGTTCTTACTTAAAATTTCTTTACCATCGGTTTGTAAATCTAGTTTTAGATTATTTGTCTTTTCTGCGATATCGGCAATGTTTGGACTTTATTTATTCTCGGCTTATGAAGGATAGTAACTCCAGGCCATATCTGGCCAGAATGGGTACTCCTTAGCCCTAGAGTTAGGACTGTGACAATAGAGGGATCTTGCAAGAGAATGGCCGTGAATTGAGAACGGCTTCATTTCGAATTGTATTGTGGTAATTTCTAGCTACTTTTTTGAAGTAGAATGTTAAAGTTTGACAACAGATTCCCATCCACTACCCTATTTAGGAGCGCTTATGTACGAACGATAAGAACGACCTTTGCTTTTTGTAAGTCTAGGTGCGTCACACTATCGCATTGGGCATTTGGTGCTCGTTGAAACTTAAGTTTGTTTAAGATTTTATTTATTTTGAACATTTTTGAAACATTTTTTTCATTATTGGCAGAAGCCATCCTGCGGGGCCGAAAAATGACAGATATTTGATTTTTCATTATTGTCAGATTGAATTCTGACTTTGTTTTTTCTGTCAATATGTGGGATGTCGACCATTTTTCGTTAGTTTTCATTGTTGTCTTTGACGGTTTGTTATTTTTGACGGTCGATATTGGCGTATTTCTCGTATTACTGTTAAATTTTGTGATTTTATTATATCGCGACAGTATCGGTTTGGTTTTTTCGTTTTTCCGATTCGCGGTCGTCGGTAGTCGGTAAAAAGCACAGCTTCACGAGCGGTCTGGTTAATGTTCCGTTTTGCGTACGGAGATCCACGACCCGGATGTGACCGTCGGAGCCATAATGAAGCCTTTCAATGCGGCCAAGCCGCCACTCGGTTGGGGGTAGACAATCATCGTGGATGAGGACACAGTCTCCAAGTTGAGGCGCCTGTTCAGGAGTCTTCCAGCGGTATCTTTTGTGGAGATCCTTTATATATTCGTCCTTCCATCGGCGGCTGAAATCATGATGGAGAATTTTAATTCGTTCCCATCGATTTAATAGAGATAGCGACTCCACGCCTGGCTCAGGAATGGCCAGGATGGGCGCTCATTTTAGAAAATGCCCTGGAGTTAAGGCGGTGAAATCTGAGGAGTCTTGCGATAGTACTGTGAGTGGCCGTGAATTGAGAACGGCTTCAATTCGATTTAATAGCGTCGTGAACTCTTTGTAATTGAATTTATAATTTCCAGCTACCCGTTTGAAATGGGTTTTGAAGCTTTTTACAGCTGATTCCCATAAACCGCCCATATGAGGAGCGCTTGGGGGTATAAATTGCCAATTGATACCTTGAGGGGCGTACTTTTGTACGATGTCGGGTGACACTTGTTTTAAAAAATCCACAAATTGCTTTTCTGTGGCTCGTTGAGCTCCGATAAAGGGTTTGCCATTATCGCTCATGATTTTTGATGGGTAGCCACGTCGAGTGACGAAGCGAGCAAATGCCGCGAGAAAAGCCTCCATCGTCAGATTACTACACAGCTCAAGGTGTACTGCCTTTGTCGTGAAACATACAAAGACAGCCACATAGCCTTTCATGAGAGTGGGAGACCTTAACATGGACGCCTTTACCTGGAAAGGCCCAGCAAAATCAATACCTGTTGTGGTGAAAGGCAGAGCGAAATTGCAGCGTTCCGGTGGAAGTGCTGCCATAATCTGCGTTCGCATCTTCTGCTTGTGCATAGTGCAAATCTTGCACGTGAAGATGCACTTCTTGATTTGCGGCTTAAGACGGGGGATATAATACTCCTGGCGTACCATCTGTTGCATGAGACGATGTTCGGCGTGTAGCATTAAGGTGTGGATGTAGTGGAGGAATAATGTGGCAAATGGTGACCTCTCTGGAATTATTATGGGGTGGCGTTCATTGTATGTTAGGCTCGAATTAGCGAGCCGCCCATTGGCACGAAGCAGACCTTTCGTGTCCAGAAATGGGTTTAGAACTAAGAGTGAGCTCTTTTTATCAATCGGCTTCGACTCTCTTAGTACTGATATATCGCGGCTGAAGTAGCGCGCTTGTGTGTATGCTATTAGTGCGACCTTTGCCTTTTGTAACTCTAGGTGCGTCACTGTGTTGCATGGGGAATTATGTGATCCCTTAACTTTGCTTTTGAGTTGTTCTATGAATTTGAACATATAAGCGACTACTCTGAGCGCTTTTGGAAACGAGGAAAATCGTTCAAGGATTTCGGCATCATCCAATAATGTGTGAAAGGTGGCGATTTTTCGACCTTCTGGGGCGATAATGTTGCGCATGGGGGATTGTGGCCAAGAATCAGGAGATTCTATCAACCATCGGGGGCCATTCCACCAGAGGGTGGTAGTGGCAAGGTGCAGTGGCTTGCACCCTCTTGTACCTAGATCGGCAGAATTGTCAGCACTGGCTACGTGACGCCAAGTGGCTGATCCCACTAGGTCAAGAATTTGAGACGTTCGGTTAGAAATATACGTCTTCCATGCATGTGGTGGTTTTTCCAACCAGCCTAGTACAATTTCTGAATCGGACCACATATATAGCTTGCATTTTGTCATATTTAAATGCATTTGCACCATGGCTACTAATTTTGAAAGTAGAAGTGCGCCACATAACTCAAGTCGTGGGAGACTTATAGTTTTTAAAGGTGCCACCTTGGCTTTTGCTACTAATAAGTGGCTTGTGGTCGTGGTATCACTTTGCGTGCGCACATAGATAGTAGCGCAGTATGCCTTTTCTGAGGCGTCACAAAAGCCATGTAATTCGACTTTGTGTTCGGGGGAATAGTTTACCCATCGTGGAATTTGTATCTGAGAAATGTCATTCAGATTTTTTGCGAACTGGGACCATTTTTCTAAGCGAAGAGGTTTCACTTGTTCGTCCCAGTCGGTTCCATCTAGCCATAATTCTTGTATTAAGATTTTCGCTTGGATCATAATTGGCGAAAGCCATCCTGCGGGGTCGAAAAGTTTTGCCACCGAGGATAAAATCTGTCTTTTCGTTATGGCTGATAATGCGGCTATGGACTCTGTCGTGTATGAGGACTGGTCCGATATCGCATTCCATTGGATGCCTAATGTTTTTGTTGTACTTTCCCTTTCGAAAATAAGGAAATTAGTGTCCAACAAATTTTCCTTTGGTATATTTTTTAATATACTTGGGTGATTCGCAGTAATCTTTTTTAATGGAAACCCTGCAGATGTGAGGGCTTGGATTACTTGTGATAATGATTCGTATGCTTGTGGAAGACTGTGACTTCCAGACAGAATATCGTCTACATACGTTTGTGTTTTTAACACCTGGGTCGCCAGAGGAAATTCTGCCTTGGTGTTTTCTGCCAATTCGTGGAGCGTTCGAATGGCTAAATATGGGGCACAGTTTACGCCAAAGGTAACTGTTTTTAATTTAAAGTCGCGTAAAGGACTGGTGGGGGATCTTCGGAACATAATACGTTGAAAATCTTGGTCGTCTTGGCCTATTTGCCGATACATTTTTTCAACGTCCCCATTGAATACGTATTTGTATATACGCCAGTTTAGAATAAGAAGCATTAAATCAGGTTGGAGCGTGGGTCCCGTAAACAGGATATCGTTTAGGGAATTCCCCGAGCTAGTGGATCTCGAGGCGTTGAAAACAACTCTTACTTTAGTTGTTTTTTTATCTGGCTTTACTACTGCATGATGTGGCAAGTAAAAGGAGTAGTATTTGCCGTTGACGATTTTCTCCCCTGGGTTTACTTCCTCCATATGATCTAAATGGAGGTATTCTTCTAACACACCATCATATTCAGATTTGAGTTCGCCTTTTTTAAGTAGGTTCCTTTCCATACTTAGAAACTGCTGTATTGCAGAGGTGCGAGAGTGCCCTAAGGCGATTGTGTTAGGAAATTGTTGCTTAAGTGGTAGTCGTACGACGTACCGACCATTTTCTGATCTAGTAGTTGTGGCTTTGTAAAAATCCTCACAATACTGATCTTCAGGGGTTGTGACTGATATTGTTGGGAGTTCTTCTAGTTCCCAAATTTTCTCAATTGTGAATTGAGGTACTCATTTGAGACTTCCTCAACTTGAGTTGTCAATGTTGTAACTGGTTCCGCAATTAGTCCGCTTAGGACCCATCCGAAAATGGTATTTTGCGCCAGAAGTGTTTTGGTAATTTTCTCAATACCTTCGAGAATAATTTGTGGTATGAGATCGCTGCCTAATAGTAGATCTATTTGAGCGGGGGTGTTGCAGTTTGGGTCTGCTAGCTTTAAGTGTGAAACCTTTTGCCAATGCTTGCTATTTATATGATAGCTTGGTAGCATGTTGGTTAATTGCGGTAAGACAATAGCTTCTGCTTGTATGCGCTTATCCGCTTTGGGGGAAAAGAGGGTAATGGGGCAGATTTTATTTGAGTTTTGAACAACTCTTCCGCCCATTCCCGTGATTTCAAAGTTGGCCAGTTTTGTCGGTAACTGTAGCCTGTTTTGTGCCCTAGACGCTATAAAGGATCGTTGTGATCCTTGGTCTATTAAGGCTCTGAGTTTAAACAGTTCTCCTCGGTGCTCGATGGAGACAACTGCTGTGGGTAAAAGTACCCTACTGTGATTTTCGCTATGTAGCGATTGGGTTTTTAACGCCTTTGAGCAGCATGGTGCTTCTTGGCAGTTTTCAGAATTTGCTGTGGCAACTAATCCTGTTGCTCGTTTAACGTTTGCATTGTTTGGGGGTGAGCTGGAAAAATTTGTTATATGTAACATTGAATGATGTCTTTTATGGCAGTAAACGCAATTAAATTTGCTTTCGCAATCTTTAAGCGTATGCGCATGTGACATACAGTTGGTACATAATTTTTTCGATCTTACGAAATTGTTTCGATCGCTAACATTCATTTTTTTGAATTTTTCGCATAATTTTAATTTGTGACCTCTTCTGCACAGTTCGCATGACGTTTGTTTATATTGTTCGGAAGAGAACGATTGATTTCTGAAAAAGCTTCTATTTAAGTTATTGTGGCTACTTGCTTGGGGTCTGTTGAAGCTTCTATTGAGGTCGTTTTGAACGTTTTTCGTTCTGACTAGTTTTTTATCTACCCTTTCTGCAATTTCGTATTGGGTAGTAAGAAATTCTTTCATTTGCTGCCACGTTGGGCACTTTCTTCGCGATGAGAGCGATTGCTCCCACAAAAGTAACGATTTTTCTGGTAATGCAGCTGTGCATATATTTACCAGAATGGGGTCCCAATTATCTGTGGGAATATTCTGTGTCGATAAAACCGACAAACAATTTGAAACAGTGGATTGAAGCTTTATGAACTCTTCACTGGTTTCTTTCTGAATTTTTGGTAAATTCATTAAAATCGTCACCTGTTTGTCGACCAATATTCTTTCGTTTTCATAACGTGCTTTTAGAGCTTCCCAAGCAAAATTAAAATTTTCGTCATTGAGAGCGAACTGTTTCACTATTACGCCTGCCTGACCTTTGGTTTTGTATCTGAGGTGATACAATTTCTGCGCTTGTGACAATTTGCGATGGTTTATGTACACAGCTGTAAACATGTCCCGGAAGGACGGCCACTGTTCATAACCACCATGAAATATATCTGTGTCGCATACTGGCACTTTAAGGTGAATGCCTGAACTTGCCTCTTGGGCTTGTCTTGGTGGCAGCTCTACTCTCGGTTGTGGAGTAGGTGCGATTGCTCTTAATAGCTTTAGTTGATCAGAAATCATTGCCTTTGTGTCTTCGAACTGGTCTAGGCAGTGTTCATACTTGGTGTATGCCGAGGATTTAAAATTTTCGGGTAGATCTGAGTCGTCAGATTCTACGATTGCGTCATATGCCGCTTGGAGACGTGACCAAAAATTGTCTAAATTATCTTTTTTAATTTCTAAGACCGATTCAGAATTGTCTTGAATCGGTGAAGATGAAAATCGAGTGCAGTATCGTATCAAACTGTCACTCTCAGCAATGAACTTTGTATAAGAAATGTCTTTACCCATCTTTAGTTTTGTAGCACCTTGCTTTGAGCGTGTAGCTTCAGCCGGTGTACACGGACTTTTTTCGTCTGAAATCATCTTTGGAACTTTTAGCAACTGAGTTGTTTTAGATTCCTTTGAGTCTGAGCTCATTTAAAAGATGTATAGAATAAATTAAAGAGTCTTAGAGAAACCTAGACTTGTAGCTGTTTAGAAAAAGTTTCGTATATAAATTGTTCAATAGAAGAAAATCAATAAAACCAATGGCTTTTGGATACCGAGATTTCGAAAAATTTTTTCGTTTATATATGTATTTATATATGTATATGAGTAGACGTGAACTCTTAAATAAATAAGAGTTTTGAACGAACTTAATATGATAAGACGCTTTACGTATTTTATAGTGTTGATAACCGCGAACTCTTTTAAGTTAATAAGAGTTTTCCAAATTAAGCAAAATATTACGCGTATACTGAATATCCCTTTAATTTGGTTTAATTATCTATTGTTGACCGGAAATTATTATAAGTATTTTATTTTTCCGTGTATATTTCTTTTATATATGTTTTATGTCCAGATGTCCTATAGGGTATACCTATAGGTGGATATTTTATTTATTATGTGCTAATGAGCGCTCGTATTAGAGATCACTGCACTTTGTACATATGCATGCATGTATGTACATATGTATTACGCTTTGGTTTTTTACACAATCCTGCTTGTTTTTGTTGATCAAAAATCAAGGGGTATTGCGGGAAATATGCCAATGTGGACTTTGAATATATTTTATACGCAATCCTGCTTGGTTTTGTTAGACGAAAGTCAAGGGGTATCGCGGAATATATGCCAATGTGGACTTTGAAGCAATGCGTATCTACATGTGTGACCTTACACTTATGTATGTGCAAATTTTGTATTTTATAAATCCTTTTTGTTATATTTATTGTTATTTAATTTGTACCCAATGTCGATTGGGTATTTTTTTCCAGTATATTGAATATATTTATATACGCCCGTATGTGCATATATATGTACGCATGTATATACATATATAAGTATATTTTCCTACGAAGAAACCACGAAACGAGAATTAACCGACCGCATTCGTTTTTATGTATATATATATATTTTTTTATATTTGCGCCGCATATACATGTGTGTGTATGTATATACATATGTTCGCCGTGTTAATAAGCCGCGAAGAGTTAATAATCTTTTAATTTGAGATATATGTATGTATATATATGTATTCGAAAAATATTGATGTGAGTATGATTAAGCATATGTATGAATATGGTTAGAATAATAAGTGAGCAAGTTACGCTCTTTGGAATGAATATGTAGAAATATAGAAATATAGAAATATATGTAACATATATGTATGTATATATTTTATCTCCAATTTTATTTGCGCATATGGTTTTTTTCTTTTCCTTATGATTGCCGCAGCTTGTTATAACACACCGGTAAGCATTTACCGGCAATGAATAATCCGCTATATACGTTATCGAACTGCTTTGTGTGCGGTTTCTACCCGAAAATAAACCGGATACCGAAAACAGTTTGGTAACGGGTTTTGTTTGACCGCAATTTTGGTCAGACCGTAATTTAGAAACAATTTATTTTTTTTTTTTTTGAATTTTAAACATACATTTATGTATAAAAAGTATAAAAATACAATACTATTGGAAAACGATACCACTCACTTTTATTTCCGCCAGGGGCTTTTTGGGGATAATACTTTTTTTTTTTTTTTTTTTTTTTTTTTTTTTTTTTTTATAGTAGGAGGAAGCATCGAAAGCCGGAGTGCGGGACTTTAATCCGCTAAACCTAACCTACTCCCAACTCAAGACTCTCCCACGGAACCACCAGATAAGGTATTACTTCATGGGACAAGACATCTTACGTCTCCTCTATAGCACAGACGGACTGACGCCTATTCTGCTGTAACTGTCTTAATATTGTCATGATGGAAGTAGCCGCTTCGTGAACAGCTTTCCACTTCTCAGAGGACTGACACATATGTGCAGTCAAGCTTTCCACCGTTAAACTACCACCTAGTGCTGTTTCTAGCCTTCACCTTATGGTTAGAAACCGAGGACAATGGAAGAACACGTGCTCAGAGTCTTCTATTGACTCCGTACACATCGAACAATACGGACTGACGTCGTTTTGAAATTTAAATAGATAGCCTCTGAAGCACCCATGCCCGCTTAATATTTGGGTCAGGTGGAAATTCAGGTCCCCATGTCGTCTACTTATCCACGTATGGATGTCAGGTATAAGTCTGTGGGTCCACCGTCCTTTAGTTGAGGTTTGCCACCGTTGCTGCCATATATTTATGCTCTTCTTTCTCTCTTCTCTCTTTAGAATTTCTGTAATTGGCGCTGATAGCTCATATAATCTCGTGAGCTCGTCACCCTGGATGTCTATGGGCAGCATACTAGCTAGTACTTCAGATGCTTCGCTGGAGATAGTTCGGAAAGCACTTGTTACTCTTATTGCTGTGAGTCTATGCACCGCATTTATTGGTTTGGCATATGCTTTTATGTTTAGTGCCTGTATCCATACTGGAGCTGCATATAGTATAACTGAGCTCGTAGCTTTTGCGATTAAAAGTCGGCGGCTGGAGCGCACACAGCCTCTATTTGCCATCATTCTTGACAAGGCATTATAAATCTTATTTGCTTTATTTGCTATGTTTTCCAAGTGCTGCTTGAATTTCAGTTTCGAGTCCAATATTACCCCTAAATACTTCAACTGTGGTTGTGAAGTGATTACGCACTCTCCTATAGTGAGAGTTATTTTTTCCTCAATTTTTCTGGTGCTTATGAGCAATACCTCTGTTTTGTGCTCAGCCAGTTCCAAACTCTTGGAAGAAAACCATTTGCGTACACTATTTATACATTCGTTACATTTATGTTGTAGGTCATCAAGTTGTTTACCTACTGCTACCACTATAAGGTTGTCCGCGTATGCGATTAGCTTAACGTTTGTAGGCTTGGAATTCTTAGCACCCCATCATAAACTATATTCCATAAGAGAGGGCCTAAAACAGATCCTTGTGGTACTCCGCTTGTAATGGTGTAGCTCTTTATGCCTTCGGTGGTGTCATAGATCAACTTTCTATTTTTAAAATAACTCCTAATGATTTTTATGAGGTACTTAGGCGCGCGTATTCCATATAGGGCTTCGAATATATTTTCCCATTTAGCAGAGTTGAATGCATTCTTCACATCCAGGGTGATCAGCGCACAATATTTTTTTGTACCACCTTTCCATCTTTTGCCACTTACTGCTCTTTTCGCAGTGTCGACCTCTTCTTTCAGTGCATCGATAGTAGACCTCTGTTTTCTGAAGCCGTATTGTCTTTCTGATAATCCGCCGGCTTCCTGGATTGCAATCTCCAAGCGGTTTTTTATTATGCTTTCGTACACTTTTCCCATTGTGTCGAGCATACACAGAGGTCGATAAGAAGAAGGTTCATCTGGTGGTTTTTTGGGTTTTGGGATTAAGACCAGACGCTGGACTTTCCAGGGATCGGGGAATATCCCTTCTTTTATGCATGCGTTGTACATTTTTGCAAAAAGAGTGGGCTTCGAAGTTATGGCTACCTTTAGGGCTCTGTTTGGTATTCCGTCGATACCAGGCGCTTTGTTGTTTTTGATTTTTTTGGCTATGGCCAATAGCTCTTCTTCTGTAACGAGTGGAGGTGATACAGCAGCTTCGTTTCGTTGTTCAGCGTTAGTAATCGGTTCGTGCGTCGGAAATAATGCCTCGACGACTTTCTTCATGAACGGAGCGCATTGGGGTTGCTGCCGCTTATTTTTGAATTTGGACATGCAGATTTTATAAGCAGTTCCCCAGGGGTCTATATTTGCTTCTTTACAGATCTTTTCAAAACAGTTTTTCTTGCTACGGATTATAGCTGACTTTAGAAGCTTCTTATGGTTTTTAAAATCTTCTTTAAGACGGTTTTCGTTTTCGCCACTTTGATTGCGTTGTAGGCGACGTCGGGCTGAGTGACAAAGCTTTCTCAGCGTGGCAATTTCTTCATTCCACCAGTATACAGGTCTTCGCTTATTGTGACATTTTGTCCTTCGCATTGTAGCGTCACATGCTGCTACCATTTCCTTTTGCAATGCGTTTACTAAGTGGACGCCGCCTTCGCCTGGTGCTATTGCTGCACTCCAGACTGTCTCAAAAACGTCAGTGTCAAAATCTGTTTGCTTCCAGCTTCGTTTATGTGTAGTGTTACTGCGTGGGGGTTCCTGGTCTCGAGAGAATAAAACTTCTGCGATGATTGCCATATGGTCACTATTTGTGAACATATCTGACACCTTCCACTTAATGTGTCTACTTAGTGCGTCATTCGCAAACATCAGGTCTATTACAGAGCCCTTATTTCCTTTTTGGTAAGTATTTTTTGTGCCACTGTTCATTATTGTGAGGTTGGTTTGGCTCAGGAATTCTAAAACTAGGCGCCCACGGTGGTTTGAACTTCTACTTCCCCAGGCATTAGACCATGCGTTAAAATCGCCTGCCATTATTATCGGCGATTTTCCTCTGCTTTCTAAGGATAGTTCCAGGAGGAAGTCTTCAAATTCTCTAACGGACGCACTGGGACGAGCATAGCAGCTTACGTAATAAATTCCCCCTATTTGCGCCCACGTAAAACCATTTTTTGCTTCTCTGCAGCAAGATGTGAATGTTTGTCCATTGCAGGACCATATTGCTGCTTTTCCACTTCTGTCTGTAATCCAAGTGCTTTCCGAACGTTGGGAATATTGCTCACTCAGTAAGGCGACATCAATGTTGCTTTCTATTACGGTTTGTTGCAGCAGTGCTTGTGCTGCAGCGCAGTGGTTTAGCTTCAGCTGCAATACTCTCATTTCTCCATTGTCTTTAGCAACTCGGCGTATTTGGGACAAGTCGTACTTAGAACCGAATGTTCTCCTTTGCAGAGCATGCAACTCGGTGTGTTAGTGCATACTTTTGCAACATGTCCCGCGCTTCCACAGCGTGTGCAAAGAGAGGACCTGTCGATCAGACTGCAACATTTCCGCGCCATGTGGCCTGGATGGAAGCATCTGTAACAACGGGAAACAGGGGAGTATTCCCGGAGGCGACAGATTGACCACCCAATCTTTACTTTGCCAACTTTAAGGGCAGACTTGGCATCCTGGGCACGCAGGGATATAAGGGCTATTTGAGTGCCGCTTCTTGTTTTCCTCATATTTTTAACATTTGCTGGCCCTATGTTTTGTATTCCGCACTCCTTTTGTAATGCGCAACAAATTTCTTCTGGTGTAGTTATCTCATCCAGATCTTTGCACATTATAGTGACGTTGTGTGTTTTTGGCTGTACTACTGCCATCTCGCCAACCACTCCCTCTAGGGCGCTCTGAAAGGTTTCAGCTCTTTTATCTCCTTGGCTTTTTAGTTCTATGAGCAGGTCTCCTTTGAGAGTTTTTCTGATGTAGGTCACGTTTGAACCCAGTTCCTCGAGGCCACTGTCACCTTTAATTTTACGGAGGATGTCTGCATACGAGGCTCCGTTCTTTTTTGTTAGAATTATAGCGTCTGGTTTCGACCTAATTCTCTTCTCCATGGGCCTCTTCTTTTTTCCCACTTTTACCCATTTCTCGGGTGCTGGCTTATTTTCTGCGGTGTCTTTAATATTTGTCTTGATGACTTCACTAAAGGTTCCTTGCACTCTTGGAGTCATGGTTTTTGGCTTCTTCGTAGGTGGTAGAAAGCCTGATGTCTCCCGTGCTCTTTTTGGGGTATTTTGGGGCGATACTTGTGACGCTTTCCCTACCATCACTATTTTCGAATGAATTTCGAGATTTCCTGTTTTGCCATACAAGTATGTTATGCTGCTTACAAGCTCTCGCATGGCTTGGTTTATGTGTCTCTGTCCGGACATCATATTCTCGAGCTCCTTTATTTTTCTGCCCAATTTGCAAAGAATATTAGTAGATTCTCTACTTTGCGCTCTATCGGATTTGCCACTCTTGTTCTCGTTGTCGGCAAATTCACTATTTTTTATTGGTCCAGCAACGGTGGACTCCTCATTTTTGCCATTTGGCGGCGTTCTTGCAATTTTTGATATCCTTCGAAAAGGATTTTCTGGTGTGCACCCAGAACTATTCTCAGAGGCCATACCTCACTCGAAAATAGTTGGGAACACCTGCCAACTAGTCCGTTCAGTCTCTTCCTCTGAAGTCTTATTTAAATTTCCGATGGTTGGCAACGCCAAACCGAAAGGGAATGCAAAAAACACAAAACAAAAAAGAGAAAGAAGGAAAAGAAAGGGGAAAAACAGCTGATGTCTCCAACCACAACGGCAAAACAAAATTTTATAACCACGTTGTGCCTGGATTGCTGTTCTCAGGGGAAACAATTTTATTAAAAAACAAATTTTGCCGCGGAAGAAATGGGCAGGTACGTAAAATAATGTAATATAAGATACAAAAATTGTACTTATCTATTTTGATTTTAATCGCCCACTTGCGTCCGTCACCTGATCGTTGCACGGGAAACAAATCTAGCCAAAACTGCCTCAAAACACTTGGAAAAAACTATGAAAACACCGGACCGCACAAAAAACGCGTCCACTTTACACAATCACCAAGTATGTATATCACACAATCATAAGTATGTAAAGGGTGATTTTTTAAGAGCTTGATAACTTTTTTTAAAAAAAAAACGCATAAAATTTGCAAAATCTCATCGGTTCTTTATTTGAAACGTTAGATTGGTTCATGACATTTACTTTTTGAAGATAATTTCATTTAAATGTTGACCGCGGCTGCGTCTTAGGTGGTCCATTCGGAAAGTCCAATTTTGGGCAACTTTTTCGAGCATTTCGGCCGGAATAGCCCGAATTTCTTCGGAAATGTTGTCTTCCAAAGCTGGAATAGTTGCTGGCTTATTTCTGTAGACTTTAGACTTGACGTAGCCCCACAAAAAATAGTCTAAAGGCGTTAAATCGCATGATCTTGGTGGCCAACTTACGGGTCCATTTCTTGAGATGAATTGTTGTCCGAAGTTTTCCCTCAAAATGGCCATAGAATCGCGAGCTGTGTAGCATGTAGCGCCATCTTGTTGAAACCACATGTCAACCAAGTTCAGTTCTTCCATTTTTGGCAACAAAAAGTTTGTTAGCATCGAACGATAGCGATCGCCATTCACCGTAACGTTGCGTCCAACAGCATCTTTGAAAAAATACGGTCCAATGATTCCACCAGCGTACAAACCACACCAAACAGTGCATTTTTCGGGATGCATGGGCAGTTCTTGAACGGCTTCTGGTTGCTCTTCACCCCAAATGCGGCAATTTTGCTTATTTACGTAGCCATTCAACCAGAAATGAGCCTCATCGCTGAACAAAATTTGTCGATAAACACATTTCGAACCGAACACTGATTTTGGTAATAAAATTCAATGATTTGCAAGCGTTGCTCGTTAGTAAGTCTATTCATGATGAAATGTCAAAGCATACTGAGCATCTTTCTCTTTGACACCATGTCTGAAATCCCACGTGATCTGTCAAATACTAATGCATGAAAATCCTAACCTCAAAAAAATCACCCGTTATATCAATATTGGGGATAATACTTGTAAGTGTGTATGTGTGTATGTATTGCGTGTGCCTTTTGTGATGGTTTGTGCCTGTTTTTCTCCTCTCCAAGTCCGTTTGCTGCTGGTGTTGTGGTTGTAGCTCCAGATTCCAATTATGTCTCACTTTGGGCCTTTGTTGTTACGGCGCTGTGCTTGTTTGTAATAATGCTTTTTTGGCTTTTTTTTTTTTTCGTTTGTGCACAACTTTGTCACCTCACTTTTCTCTTTTTTTTTTTTGTTTGTTTCACCATACATACATATATGTATGTATATTATATGTGCGCATGTTTTTTTTTTTTTTTATGTTTAGCACTTTTAGTCACCTCACTTTTATTTTGTAACACTTCACTTTGTACGTCTTGACAAATTTTTCACATACATATGTATATAAGAGCTTGTATATATGTAAATATGTATGTATGTATATTATATGTTTTCAGGATCTGCTTTTGGCATTACCGGTAAAAAATTTTGTTTTTGTTTTTGTGGAGGTTTTATCCTAGCGGTAATTTTTATTTTATTATCCAACGGATCTATTTCTCACTTTGTTGCCACCGGTGTTTTAAAAAAATTTTGTTTTCACAGTTTTTTTTTTTTTTTTTAGTTTGTCACTAACGGGCTTTTGGGTTTGCTCCCTTTGTCACCACCGGTTTTTTTTTTTTTTTTTTGTTTTACTAAGTCCAAATTTCTCACCTTTTGCTTTTTTTTTTTGTTTTTTTTTTTTTTAATCACAATTGTGTGCACATATGTATAATGTTCTTTTTTTATAGATGTATGTATATTTTTTATTCACTTCACTTTTTTGGTGATATTATTTATTATTTGTCGCGTCGTCGCGTCGCCGTGCTTAATATTTTATTTATTTAATTATTTTTATTCCTTCTTTTTTTTTTTTTTCTTTTTGTTTCTTAATTGACTTTATCACTGGTGCCGTCCGGCACGGCTTCAAAGGACCATATATAAATTGCTATAACATTACACTACCGGCACTCACCTTTGATGTTTACGATGAAAAAAAGGTTTAACAACGTTGGCACTAGAGCGGTTGGAAATAAGCGAGTGGGTATGCGCACGGACCGATAACAAAAGAGGCTCGGCGCCGTCCGTCAGTCCTTTTTGTCCATTGTGTCCGGTGTTCTCGTGTGTGGTGTATATGATGTAGGTGTGTTGAGCGTGAGGTGTGGATGTGAATGTGGTACAGATGTTTGGAATATGATGTGTGGATGATGTAGATGGTGTAGTCGTGTTGAGTATGGTGTGTATGTGTGGGGTGTGTTATATTATATTAAGAGGGGGGTCAGTTGCTCATTTAGCCAAAGAGGTATTGCCGAATAGAGGCCAATGTGGACTTTGAAGATTTATATCTTTTAATATAAGTATGTATGTATGTATGTTTGCATATACAGTGTTCACAAATTATGTAAATTTTGTTGAACTGATTTTTGGTATTTGTTTCAATAGACGTATTCTCTGAGTTTTATTTTACCGTTCTGTTAAGTTATTTACGGAAAATTACGATAATTACCCTTTCTTTTGGAAAATTAATAAAAATTTATAATTTTAATAAAGTAGTGTGTAGTACCCGGTGTAGGGTATTAAATTACAGGCAGATTTTTTGCCGTATGATTTATATATATATGTATGTATGTACATATATTTGCACTGGGAAGAGAGCGCAATAGCGAAGTGCTCCCATATGCACTTTATGTATGTTTATCAGGTTGTAAGACAAATTATTTATTATGCACTTTGTTAATTTTGTTGATATCAACATATGCATATGCAGTATGTATGTATGTTAAAATTATGCATAGAAAAGTAAGAAAATATGCATACATATATGTATGTATGTATGTTTGCTTCTATCTTTTTTGTTTTTCTTTTTTATGTTTATGCTTTTGCGTATTTAATTTTTGCAATCCTGCTTATTGTTTTGTTAAACATAAGGGGCATTGCCGGTAAGCTTAACTTATAGGCATTCGATAAATTTATGTATACAAATGTAGTCTTTGGATTATAAACTTTATTAATTTAATATTTTATTAAACTCACTTAACTTATTATAACTTTACATTTTAGTTTTTGGTTTATTAAGTTCACATTTTCCACAACTTATTATTAATTTAATATTTTATTAAACTCACTTAACTTATTATAACTTTACATTTTAGTTTTTGGTTTATTAAGATCACATTTTCCACAATTTATTATAACATTAATTGTCTGCCACTTCTGAATACTTCTGTACTTCTGTTTTAGTCAACTATTGTCTACTATGCTCGACTGTATATTTCGAATATTGTTCGAGTGTAGTTCGAATTGATCATATGTTCGTATAGTTTTGGTCAGAGGTGCATTTAAAAGGAACGTCCGCTACGTGTGGACCTTTGACCCACAGGTTCCACTCCCACAATCGGCCGTCCTGCACCGTCATTCGCCCCGAATGAAGTGTTCCACCCCTTTATATATTCTGCTAAAAAAACAGTATTTCGTGGCCCTTCGTTCTCGCCCACCTTTTCAACTTCATACCTGCCGTGGGGCTTTATGTTTTTTATTTCGTACGGTCCGAAATACTTTTCTTTTAGTTTTAAGTTGGGTCCATATTGTGTACGTTTAATCGCTACTAAGTCTCCTACTTGGAGGATGGAGTCATGTGTAGAAGTTCACGCAAGTGAGGAAAGTTCTCTGATCGCCATTCACTTGGGAGTGGCCAGAAACGATTCTTTTACATATGACTCAAGCAGCTAACGACTTCCGGTCTTTGACCAAGTATCCTCTGGGTAGCCTAAGAACATCCGTTCGAAGGCGAGCTAAAGTGAGAAGGCGAAACACTCCTTGTATAGGGTTGTGCGCTGGGTTTGGGACGCGCCACGTAAAAAAAACATCCCCAATGAAAAACCACCAACAGCCTCGGATGAGAGACCCAACTTTTGATGACGACCATGGCAAACGAATTAAGGACTATGATTTGAGGGCATGCACCTGGAATGTCCGGTCCCTTAATTGGGAAGGTGCCTCTACCCAGCTGGTTGATGTCCTCGTGAAAATAAAGGCTGACATCACCGCCGTCCAAAAAATGCGATGGACGGGACAAGGACAGAGACGAGTAGGTCCTTGTGACATTTACTACAGTGGCCATATAAAGGAGCGCAAGTTTGGTGTTGGATTCGTGGTGGGAGAGAGACTCCGTCGCCGAGTACTATCATTCACTCCGGAGAATGAACGTCTAGCCACAATCCGCATCAAAGCGAGGTTCTTCAACATATCGCTGATTTGCGCCCACGTCCCGACGGATGAGAAGGACGATGTGACCAAAGATGCCTTTTATGAGTGCTTGGAGCGCACTTATGAGCGATGCCCCGCCACGATGTCAAAATCGTGCTTGGCGACTTCAACGCCAGGGTGGGCAAAGAAGGTATCTTTGGCACCACGGTCGGTAAATTCAGCCTCCACGAGGAAACATCCCCAAATGGGTTGAGGCTGATCGACTTCGCCGGGGCCCGAAATATGGTTATCTGTACTACTAGATTCCAGCATAAGAAGATACATCAAGCTACCTCGCTGTCTCCGGATCGAAAAACCACCAACCAGATCGATCACGTTGTGATAGATGGAAGACACGTCTCCATTGTTTTGATGTGCGTGCGCTCCGAGGTCCTAACATCGACTTGGACCACTATATTGTTGCAGCCAAAATTCGCACCCGCCTCTGTGCAGCAACAAACGCACGCCAACAAACACAAGGAAGGTTCGACGTCGAGAAGCTGCAATCACAACAGACAGCCGAACGATTTTCTACTCGGCTTGCACTCCTGCTCTCGGAGAGCACTCGTCAACAACTCGGTATAAGGGAACTGTGGGACGGCATTTCAAACTCCTTACGTACAGCTGCAACCGAAACCATCGGTTTTCGGAAAGTACAAAAGAACAGCTGGTACGACGAGGAGTGCCGTGTCGAAGTCGAACAGGCTGCCTACCTCGCAACGATACGATCGACCACAACACGTGCGGGATGGGATAGATACCGAGAGTTGAAGAGGGAAGCGAGACGCAATTGTAGACAGAAAAAGAAAGAGGCCGAAATGCGTGAGTACGAAGAGCTTGATAAGCTGGCCGACAGGGGTAATGCTCGAAAATTCTACGAAAAGATGCAGCGACTTACAGAAGGTTTCAAGACCGGAGCATACTCTTGTAGAACCACCCAAGGTGATCTAGCCAACGATTCTCAGAGCATACTTAAATTATGGAGGGAGCACTTCTCCAGCCTGCTGAATATATACCCCAATCGATGACGATGGAGGAGACATTCCATTGCCCGACCATGAAGAAGTTCGAATAGCAGTTGCCCGCCTGAAAAACAACAAAGCGGCAGGGGCCGATGGATTGCCGGCCGAGCTATTCAAACACGGTGGCGAAGAACTGATAAGGTGTATGCATCAGCTTCTTTGTAAAATATGGTCGGATGAAAGCATGCCCAACGATTGGAATTTAAGTGTGCTATGCCCAATCCATAAAACAGGAGACCCCACAATCTGCGCCAACTACCGTGGGATAAGCCTCCTCAACATCGCGTACAAGGTTCTATCGAGCGTATTGTGTGAAATATTAAAGCCCACCGTCAACAAACTGGGGCTTCAGACCTGGTAAATCAACAACCGACCAGATATTCACCATGCGCCAAATCTTGGAAAAGACCCGTGAAAGGAGAATCGACACTCACCACCTCTTCGTCGATTTCAAAGCTGCTTTCGACAGCACGAAAAGGAGCTGCCTTTATGCCGCGATGTCTGAATTTGATATCCCCGCAAAACTAATACGGCTGTGTAAACTGACGTTGAGCAACACAAAAAGCTCCGTCAGGATCGGGAAGGACCTTTTCGAGCCGTTCGATACCAAACGAGGTTTGCGACTTTTTCAATCTGCTGCTAGAGAAAATTATTCGAGCTGCAGAACTGAATCGAGCAGGTACAATCTTTTATAAGAGTGTACAGCTGCTGGCGTATGCCGATGATATTGATATCATCGGTCTCAACACCCGCGCCGTTAGTTCTGCCTTCTCCAGACTGAACAAGGAAGCAACGCAAATGGATCTGGCAGTGAACGAGGGCAAGACGAAATATCTCCTGTCATCGAACAAACAGTCGTCTCACTCGCGACTTGGCTCTCACGTTACTGTTGACAGTCATAGCTTTGAAGTTGTAGATAATTTCGTCTATTTAGGAACCAGCATTAACACCACCAACAATGTCAGCCTAGAAATCCAACGCAGGATTACTCTTGCCAACAGGTGCTACTTCGGACTGAGTAGGCAATTGAAAAGTAAAGTCCTCTCTCGACGAAGAAAAGCCAAACTCTATAAGTCACTCATAATTCCCATCCTGCTATATGGTGCAGAGGCTTGGACGATGACAACAACCGATGAGTCGACGTTGCGAGTTTTCGAGAGAAAAGTTCTGCGAAAGATTTATGGTCCTTTGCGCGTTGGCCACGGCGAATAGCGCATTCCATGGAACGATGAGCTGTACGAGATATACGACGATATTGACATAGTTCAGCGAATTAAAAGACAGCGGCTACGCTGGCTAGGTCATGTTGTCCGGATGGATGAAAACACTCCAGCTCTGAAAGTATTCGACGCAGTACCCGCCGGGGGAAGCAGAGGAAGAGGAAGACCTCCACTCCGTTGGAAGGACCAAGTGGAGAAGGACCTGGCTTCGCTTGGAATACCCATTTGGCGCCACGTAGCGAAGAAAAGAAACGACTGGCCCGCTGTTTTTGACTCGGCTATAATCGCATAAGCGGTGTTTAGCCAGTAAAAAAGAAGAAGAAGTCTCATACCTTATATGTGACTTCTGCTTTACGCTTTGAATTAAATGTATGCATATTTTCTTTTTTACAATATTTTACAATTATTCTCTTGAACCAGTTTTCGAATGTCATCACGTTCGTCGTCTAATTCTTCCATTATGCAATCTTCAAGTTAACTTCTAATTTCTATGTCTTCACATTGCCGCATATCCAAGCCTGTAAGTACTCTGAAAGGCGAAAACTTAGTACTTCTTGGAGGTGTATTATTAATATTTCTTTGAATTCTTTCAACATATTATACCAACTTATTTATAGCTGGAGAATCATGGCATAGCTTAGCTAACATTGGTACTATTATACGGTACATTCGTTCTACTTGACCATTTCCCCAAAGGAACGCCCGTGGAAATGGTCAAATGTTGTATACCTTGTTCTTTACAGTAATTATGGAAAATATTTGATGTAAAAACAGATCCTCTGTCCGTAATTATTCTTTTTGGATTACCAAATATTGCCGATTGTTTTATTAATCTGTCAACTACCGAGTCTGCGTCCGTACTTTTAGTAGGATAAAGCGATACGAATATCGAGAAAGCATCTACTACTACCAGTAAATGTTGGTATTTCTTATTAGTAACCTCTAGTGGCCCTACGTAGTCTATGTGGTTTATCTTCTTTGTCTATTGGTGAGAGCAAACCTTCTTTCTTGCCTGCCTTTGCGTTCATGATGATGCATTCAACCCAATTTTTAACAACTTTATCGACTTTTGATCTAATTTGTGGAATATAAAACGATTTCTGTAAATACTCCTACGTTTTTTTAGCAGATAAATGCCCTTGACGGTGTGCAATGGTGATTATTTCGTCTTCCATTGCTTCTGGTACTACTACCAACTCGTTTACGTAGTCTTTATATAATAGTTTATTTCGCATAAAGAAATCGTCATTTTCACATTTTTCTAAGACTTGAATAATTGTTCTGATCCACTCATCAGACTTTTGAGCCTCCCTCAAGCGATACGCGACCGAATCTTCTATTAACATACACGCAACACGACTCAAGGCGTCAACATGTCGCATTCTTGAATTTTTCCTATGTTCTATGATATAGTCAAAGTTCTGTAAGAACATTGCCCAACGAGCTACTCGTAATGGTACGTCACGTTTCTTAATGGGCATTGTAAAGGCATTACAATCTGTAACAATACGGAATTTCTGACCTAACACATACACACGCCATTTCTTTAATGCTTGGATGATCGCTAACACTTCAAGTTCATAGGAGTTGTATTTTTCCTCCGCTGGAGTAGTTTTCCTACTCATAAACTGTACGGGATGAAATTGTTGATCTTCGGAGTTGTTCTGAAGTAGCACGGCACCATAGCCATACATAGAAGCATCAGTGTGCATCTCCGTCTGTGCATTTGGATTATAAATTTGCAAGACTGGAGCTTTCATCGAAGCTAATTGTAACTGTTGAAAAGCTAACTGCTGCTGCTCTCCTAAATGAAATTTCGTATTCTTCTTTAACATGTCGCTTAGTGGCTTTGCTATTGACGCATATCCCTCAATGAATCTTCTAAAATAGGACGTTAACCCTAAATACCTTTGCATACCTTTTTTGTCTCGAGGCAGAGGAAACTGTTGTAGTAATAAGTACTATGTGTATGATAATACATCCTAACTTTAAGTTATTCTAATTATACTTATGTTATATATAAAGAAGTAAACCATTGACGGGTTAATTTAAATATACATAAAAGAGTAAACCGTTGAAGGGTTAATGTAGATATATCCCGTTAACTTAAGATTCGTTTTCACTTATTGTTGATTCTCTTAAGAAGTTCATTTGTATTCATGAAAACCAGTGTTGTCCAACGTGACTGTGTGCACATTATGCTTGGGTTGGTTATTCTAGCGTCAACTGAGCGCTAAATTCTGCTTTGCTTGCCTACGAAGTTGAATACAGTTGCACGATCGTGTTTTCACAGACACTTGTCGCGACATGTTGGTTGACATGCATATATTCATGTTGCACAAGTTCATGTGTCCATTTTAAAAGATATACATATAAGTAAATACATAGCGTGTAAGCAGAGAAAATTGTATGTATGTTAGAATAAGTATGTGTAACCGTTCTTCGGTGACAAAGCGAAGCACAGTACAGTTTGAGAAATAAAAGCGTAAAGACGTGCCATCCTAAACTGTGTACTGCCTTTACTTTTCCTTCTGAGGATCTGATACTACCGTTCTCTATTATATATCCTAGAAAATCGATTTTCTTTTTCAAGAAAGAACACTTTGTACATTTAATCTGTAGTCCGTTTATTGCAGCTCTTGTTAACACAGTTCTTAATTTCTCAATGCTTTCCTCAATGGTCTGTCCGGGAATGATAATGTCATCCATATAAATTACTAAAATACCTTGTTGTATCAAATCTCGGAATATTGATGAAATGTATCGAAAAAATATAGCTGGTGAATTAGAAAGTCCAAAAGGGACGAAGTTAAACTCATATTGCCCTCCGTATGTTCCAAAAGATGCGTATCGTTTTGAACATTCATCCACGGGAACATGAAAAAATCCATTGGCAAGATCAAGAGTAGTGAACACACTAGCCCCTTGTAACTTTTCCAACACGTCATCGATTAGTACCATTGAAAAGTTATCGCGTTCTATTTTTTCGTTTATTTTTATAAAATCACAGCAAATCCTTTTCGTACCATCTGTTTTTGATACCAAAACAACTGGAGAAGCATACTCAGAGTTGCTTTGTGGAGTTATACCTTCTTTCAACCAATTATCTATTTGATTATCTATTGTCTTCTGATCAGCGGGTGAAACTCGTCAGGAATATCATCTGTTACTAGAATCTTCATGTGCACAGGTGATTGTGCCTGCTTTACTGGTTTAAAACCATGAACCATATTTAAGACTTTATTCGCATATTCGTTTTCTAAATGACCCAAATTAAGATCTGGATTGGTATGTTTTTCTTCAAGGGCTACGCAAAGTGCAGCAAATTCAGTTAGAGCCAAATTACTACCATTTGCGTTGTCCTCTACTTGCGTTACTTTAAACTCTTTGTCGCTTACGATATTGCTTTCGTTTTTACTCTGACATACATGTCCTGTCTCTAAACTATCTTCATTATTTAAACCTTTCAGCTCTTTCCTGCTGAATTTAGCGCCCTTTTCGCCACAAAAAATATTTATGCTCTTCAAAATATCGTTTCCCATAATGACTTCGCATGGCTAATCATTTAGTCCTGTAACATGGAAAGTTACTATGAAATGGATCCCATCCGCTTCGATATTTGCCTCAAAACTACCTAGTGTACATACCTCACTACCTTTAATCCCTCCCAGGATCAAACGATTGTCGCTAAGCTTTGAAATCCCTGCACGATTATACGTATCATACCTCATTAAGCTTACGTCAGCACCCGTATCAATTAGAGCACTAATTGTCAAGTCACACATCTTTATTGGCTTGAAGATGGTACTCTTACTTCAAACAGTCAAAGCATTGCTGCGTTTTGATTCTGTTTTAATATGCACCTCGCCTCTACGATCGCATTCAAATTGATGATGACCTATCTGTCCACACTCAAACACTTTATCTGCTTTATCTTATCACAACCGTTGGCTAAGTGAGATTCACTTCCACACTTGAAGCATTTTCTTTGGTCCTTTGGTTCTACCGGCGTTGATGCGCCATGCCATGATTTCTCTCTGCTTGAAGGCTTTCGAGAATCATGTACTCTCTCATATACTCTTAACTGCTCTTTGAGTTCTTGAATTGTTTGTGTCTGATATAAAACTGTTTTATTAAATTTCGAATCCGGAATTCCTTCAATAAAATACAAAATTAGACTCTCGTCATCTAAACCCACTGGCTTGGCAATTTCTATCAAAGTTTACAAATATTCGCGAAAACTTTCGTTACTATTCTTACGACGATTCTGTAATGTCCGATGAATATCGAGTGATGTTGGTCTTGCACCAAACTCACTCCTTAACGCTGATTTAAGAGAATTGAAACTTTTGATTCCGGTCTGGCTACGCACAAACAATTTTCCTGCCCCTCTAAGAAGCTGCTTTGCAAACACAAATTCTTGTAAACTACTCCAATTTAAAATTACCGTGTTATCCTCAAACTCTTCTAACCAATTATCAATACTGAGCTCATCTGTACCATTAAATAAGGAAATACTTCCTCCCACATCCCTCAGTGTGAACTGCGGCTTGGACACTTTATTGGCTTGGCGAGAGGTTGGTGCCTCTACCTCTTCATCTTCATCTTCTAACACATGTCCGAAATGTAAGAGCAACCTATCTCTTAATTCACATTTCTTACCTTGAACACTCCGTCCAATTTCTCGTAACTTATGCTTCAAGGCTACCACTGTCAAACTCAAAATATCCTGTACGTCCATTATCTTTTCCTGTTATGTTGATTACAATTTCTAAAAAAATATATATATATACATACATATATATCGTAAAATATTACTTATTTTATAAACAATATTGTATCAATTACATACATATGTATATGCATAATTAATATACAGTGGCGGACAAAAGTCTACATACACCCCCTGTTTTCTTCGATGTGAGAGTACAAAAACTTTTTAGAAAAATGTGTTGATACAGTTTTATTCTAATCTTCTTTCTAATAACAACAAACTTAAAAAATCCATTAATTAATATAAAACTACAAATTTATGGAATAAAAACTCAAATATTGTGTTGACAAAAGTCTACATACAGTACAAAAATATCTTAGTTCAGTGCGAAAAACTGTAAAAAATGCTAGTTATTAAGACGTTTTAGTATTTAGTTGGGTCCCCATTGGTATCTATAACTGCTTGAAGACGCCGTGGCATTGATTCTGCTAAATTTGTCAACGCTGCAAATGTAATGCTGTTCCAAGGTCCCAATATGCGCTCTTAGAGTAGAGCAGAGCTAGAAATTTGGTTCTTTCTAATTCTACGCTCCAAAATCTCCCATACATGTTCAATAATATTCATATTTGGACTTTGAGGTGGTGTATTTAATTCACTTGGAGTATAATAATGCAACCAATCCTTGACAATTTGCGCCGCATGCATCGGATCGTTATCTTGTTGAAATATCCAACCGGAACCGAGCCCTAAATTATCCACCAAAGGCCTCAAATTATGTTCCAACAGAGACTAAGTATAAGTACCGTCCATTTCATCTTCAATAAAGTCCAACTTTCTAACTCCAGAGGCCGCAACAGCTCCCCAAACCATTACGCTGCCGCCACCGAGCTTCACAATTTATACTACGTTCTTCGGTTCAAGCGTGGCGTTAGTTTTCCTTCAAATTTTAGCCCTTTCATCACTACCAAAAAGGGTGAATTTAGAATCATCTGTAAATGAAACTTTTTTCCAAAAATCCATTTCCTTTTCTTTGTGTTTTTTGGCGAACTTTAAACGAAGTTTCCGGTTTTTTCAGAAATAAAAGGTTTCTTCCGTGGTGTTCTACTGTGGAATCCGTTATCGTTTAGAGTTTTTTTTATTGTTTTTGGTTGGATACTCATTTGTGATGTACTTACTACGCGTTCGGCTATATTTGGAGCATTTACTTTTGGATTTTGGTCTACTTCGTTGGGAATCAGGCTGACGTCTCTACGAGATTGTTTTTTTGGGCGTCCACTGCGCGGTTTATTTTCGTTGGAACCATTATTTTTAAAGTTTTTTAGAATTGTCTGTACTGTTGCTCGACTCAAGTTAAAAATTTTAGAAATTTCACCATATGATTTTTTTTCTTTTCTTTCTTTTATCACCAAATTTCTTACATCAATTGATATTTCATTTCGCGGAGCCATTATAGCTATTGAAATGTTTAAACCACAACTAAATTCAATAAATATCAAACAATAAACATATTGAAATAAAAGAAAAAGGCTAACGTTACCTTACTGTTAATATTGCAATGTACAAAGTAGGAGATTAGAACTGTATGTAGACTTTTGTCAAAGCAATACATATTTTCTCTCGTTGCGGGAATTAATTTGCATACATATATTTATCTCTAGTCATATTCTCTGTTTTGGTATATATGCCATGTCATCATATGACATTCCTTACTATAAATGTAACAAATGTTCGATATCGAACCTGCACCTTCTCTATGCTTTAAGTTCTCTGGTATAACTGTCCTTAATTATGATGCCAAAAATTAGCGCGATCTGTCAACCAGTGTGTTTACAGGAGCTGTTTATGTCAGTCGACCTCTGTAGTGTTTGTCGAATTTTACAAAATTTTTTAACGTAACGTAACGTGATAACGACACTCAACATTGAACAAGTGTCCGAATCTCCCTGATTTAGCTCCATATGACTTTTACCTTTCCTCACACTGAAATATCCACTTCGGGGAACACGCTTCGACTCAATTGAAGACATCAAAACAAATTCGACGCGAGAGTTGAAGGCCATCGTGGAAAGTGCCTATAACAAAATGTTTTCACGATTGGGAGAAGCGTTGGCACATGTACATCGCTTCAAATTGATGTTACTTTGAAGGCGATAAAATAAATTTGGATGATGATTGAAAAATTTTCGATTTATTTATAAATTCCGGATACTTTCTTAACAGAAAACAAATAAGGAATGGCTAAGTTCGGGTGCAACAAAACATTTTGTACTCTTGCAACCTGATAGAATCAAAGCCAGGGAAATACTTTAAGGTGTAAAACCAATCATATAAAGTACAGATATCAGCTGGTTGTCCGAAAATCATGATATTAATTTTATAGGGGCTAGGCCAAGTTTTCGCTCAAATTTATCTATTTTGAGCACAATTAATGATTAATACACGCTCTTTTGTTTTCATTGGGATAACTCACAGATTGGCCGATATACTTACATATGCGGTACAAAGTCACCCTTAAGTTCGAAAATCTTTATGTTAACACATTGACGGACAGTAGGAACAAGTAAAGTTCGAAAATTGACACTATGTGTTTTTGTAATTTTTAGAATATTTAAAGTATAGTTTTACTATTTCTGCTTAAATAAACTTAATTTTGAATAATTCAGCACCTTTAATTAGGTTGCGGCCATAACCGTCATGGCGCCAGCGCACTCTAGACTTGAAGTAATGGGACGATGGCAGCTATAACAGCACAAATTTAAAAACGTAAATGACAAGCTTAATGATTCAAATCAGCAATGTTTTGTGCGCAAAAAAGTGCCGGTAAATGCACATTTGTGCTGCGATCGCCGCAGTGTCTGTAAACGACCGTTTCGTTTTAGACGGCTGTCGCCGTCATGCCACATAGTGAACTTCGCTTTGACGGCTATAGACGCAAGTGTCCGTCAACGTGTTAAGTATATTTGGGCTAAGGGGAGTATTGGTCCGATTCAACCCATTTTTGACATACAGACATACCATTACAAGAGAATGATTATCTTTTAATTTCAGTTATATGTATATAACACATTGACTGACATTTTCGGGGCTAAAAATTCGGTACCTAGGTGCTTGAACAGTTTTCATTAGATTAAAAAAATTTTTGGTCATGCTTGGGTATCACACACTATAGACATTATTTGTGCAATTATACCGTTATATTAAATTTTTCTTCATTTGGAAACTGAACGAATCAAGCGGAATTTAAAATTTTGGTATATGGGAAATAAGCGGGGTTGTTGTCTGATTTCGTCCATTTTCACAATGTGACATAAGAACGTAAAACTGCCACGAACCAAATTTTTTCGGATTCGTTTGGTCGGGTTCCGAGATATAGGATTACACCAAAAAGTGAGCGGTGTCACTCTCATCGTCCAATTTTAACACCAACTCCCATAAAGCTCTCTCATACTATCTCGGTTCAAAATTTATGATTTATCGCGATTTTAGAAGTAATACGGGGAGCGAGCAAGGTTATCATCCAATTTCACCCATTTTCACACTTTCGGTGGATAATTCTTATAAGATTTGCACTCAACAAATTTGGTTATTGTAGCTTAAGTGGTTTAGGAGATATGTACATTAAACTTGTTAGATGGCGGGGCCACTCCCACTTTTTAAAAAAAAATTTGCCCACAGGTGCCCCTTGTTACTTCGATCTTCTGTTTCAAATTACAGCTTTATACAATATATTATTTAGCGCTTAGTTATGATCCTTTATACATACATATGTTAATGGCGATTTGTGGGCGTGGATTACGGATCCGATTACGCCCATCTACAAACTTGTAGTATTTTTTGTACTAATGTGGGTATGTGGGTTCCATACCAAGTTTCATCGAGATATTTCAATTATTACTCAAGTTACAGCTTGCACGAGTGGACAGACAGACAGTCACCCAAATTTCAACTTTTTTCGTCAACCTGATCATTTATATCAGCGTTGTCCACGGCCTATGCGCACAACAGCGCACGGACAGTGCCAGACACCTCGCACCAACATGTCGCGACAAGTGTCTGTGAAAACACGATCGTGCAACTGTATTCAACTTCGTAGGCAAGCAAAGCAGAATTTAGCGCTCAGTTGACGCTAGAATAACCAACCCAAGCATAATGTGCACACAGTCACGTTGGACAACACTGATTTATATATACCTATACATATACCCCCATATCTATCCCGCTTAGTTTAAAGCAGTGTTGTCCAACGTGACTGTGTGCACGTTATGCTTGTGTTGGTTATTCTAGCGTCAACTGATCGCAAAATTCTTCTTTGCTTGCCTACGAAGTTGAATACAGTAGCACAATCGTGCTTTCACAGACACTTGTCGCGACATGTTGGTGTGAGGTGTCTGGCACTGTCCGTGCGCTATTGTGCGCATAGGCCGTGGACAACGCTGGTTTAAAGTGATACGTACAACCGTTAGGTTAACAAAACTATAATACTCTGTAGCAACTGGTTGCAAGAGTATAAAAAATTTGTCGCACGATGTTTAATTATTGTAAAAATGGATATTATTAATAAATCAATTCGTTTTGTATTTAATTTGTTTTGTGCTAATTTTACAACTGAAGTGCGCATTTTACGAAATTTATCTTTGGATCAAAAGAGAACAACAACAACTACGTTGTCACTACGGAAGGACTGCACTAACTGCTAAGTATATATATTATAGCCGATTTCGATAAAAAAAAACTTCGTGTTAGGCAATAACGCCGAAAGTGATAATCAAAATATAAAAAATCACCAAAAATACAAACAATAAACACAATAAACATAGTAAAATAACAAATAAGTGCGAATAAAACAAAAACATGAGCTCAGCGCAGCGCCACCAACAAGGCCACAAGCACGCAGGCAGCGAATAATAACATAACGCAAGGTGAGAATGTATCAATAAAAAAAGGTCAGTCTGTAGAAACTGGCATTGACGTATACGTTAAGATAAAAAGGAAATTAAGTTCTTCAAAGTCAGCGGTCAGTCCTACAAAATTTCAAGGCGGCACAACAAATAAGCATAAACCGGAAGTTTTAAACTGCAACAGATTTGCCTTACTAAGCAATGCCACAGAAGACGATGCGAAGGGTAGCACCACAATCGGTAATGCCGAACCATCTCCAATATATTTGCGCAAGCGTAGAGGTAATGCTCTTCTTGCTAAATTAAGCGAAATAGGGGGGCCGTCGCCCCGGGCGCAGCGTCTTGGGGGCGGCAAAACGATCTTTGCTGTTTTTTAATATTCAGAAAAATACTTCAACAATTTTTTTTACAAAATTTATCATTAAATCTGAATAACATTTTGAGTAACCAACGGATAGGTCACAATTGAAGCATAGGGCAAATTGCGAGAGCGACACATTGCGACGTAGGAGTGACAAAAAAAACAGTATCTTTATTTTTACTCTGTCGTCGCGATGTGTCACTGTTACAGTTACCCTATGCTTTGAATGTAAAAAATGCTTTTAATTCTCCAAACTTTCAAAAATGGTATTTAAAAACTCCAATTCAGGCAAAAAATTCTGCAAATTGTGTCAAAAGCGTACAAGATATAGGGCGAAAATAGGTTTTTTCTATGGCTTTTAATAAGATGTTTTGTAAATTAACTATCAATTTCCTCAAAAACCGTATTGTCAGAATTTTGGAACTTCAGAATTTGCGTGGTTTCTAGTTCGAAGATATTTTGTAAAAATTCACTTTTGTTCGAACCACCTCATTAAACTTTTAGGTAGGCAGAACATCCTTGGCCCCGGGCGCCCGAAGTTGTAGCTACGCCACTGTATTGCACTCTACGATGTGTTTGTGTGGGCTGTGGTAACTTACATCCCACTTCTAAATGCATGGTTAAAATTTTCATGTGCTACAGCCCTCGCATGTTTAGCATGTTCTTTAGCTCTACTCTACTTCCGCTCCCCATTTTTTGTTACCGCCACGCCAGAGCAGAGCACAGCATTTCATTTTTGGCTATTGCTAGAGCTATAGTTTTTCACCTAACAAAACTCCGAACAGAGCAGAGCACATACATACTTTTACATTGTTCTGCTATGGCTCCCGTCAAAGTGAGTGCGGTAGCAATAGCAAAATGAAATGCTACGGGAGTAGCTTAGCTTTTCAAACGCTGCAAACGCCCCGTGATGAAATTATAGCAATATCAGATACAAGTTCAAATCCTATTACGTTTAAGAGTAATACTATGCAAGGAACCTATGCAAATGCATTGAAAGGCAACACTGTACAAACGCAGCTGATCCGAAATTCTCCAAACGGAGGTATTGAAACTATGATCCTAACTCTTACACAGTGGACGACACTTTTTATTATTGAAAATTTTGGTTCGTTTTATAACTGAAGTATGAGCAAATAGTAAAATTGGTTTAAAAATTACCACATATAATGGATATATGTATGTATATTTCGTTATTACTTCATATTTTTTCCGAAGTGTATGAGTTAAATTCAAAAATTTGCAAGAAAATCTGTTTCCGAGCACACATGAGTAATGGCAAAAGTTAACACAATCTTCCCAGAACATTACCTAACGTTAAAGTGTGTCTAAAATGTTGGATATTTTAAAATCTTCTTCTTTTTTTTTCTGGTGTAGACACCGCTTACGCGATTATATCCGCGTTAACATCGGCGTACCATTCGTTTTTTCTTTTCGCAACGTGACCCCAATTGGAAATTGCAAGCGAAGTAAGGTCATTTTCAACCTTGTCTTTCCAAAGGAGTGGAGGTCTTCTTCTTCCTCTGCTTCCCCCGGCGGGTATTGCGTCGAATACTTTCAGAGCTGGAGTGTTTTCGTCCATACGTACGACATAACCTAGCCAGCATACCCGCTATCTCTCAATTCGCGGAACTATGTCAATAAGAGATAGACGTACTACAGCTCATCGCTTCACAGAAAGCGATATTCATCGTGGCCAATGCGCAAAGGACCATACATTTTTCGCAGAACTTTTCTCTCGAACACTCGGTGCCTCTACACCATATAGCTAGATGGGAATAATGAGTGACTCATAGAGTTTGGTTTTTGTTCGTCGAGAGAGGACTTTACTTCTCAATTGCCTACTCAGTCCAAAGTAGCAACTGTTGGCAAGAGTTAATCTGCGTTGGATTTCAAGGCTAACATTTTTATTATTATTTTAAAAGGTACAATTCCGATTTCTTTGACGCCCCGATTTAAAAGTACCTTTGGAAAGAGGAAGTGCTCCTGATTAAAAAAATATGCGGGGTTATAGGTACATCTCAAGTGGCCACCGCATTAAACACACTTTACTCACATTTTTAACTTCCAATTAATTAAATTAAACTATAAATTTTTAAATAATTTCACATTTTACACTTTTAGCACTTTCTGTAAGCCGCCGCATTTTTCCGTAAAATTTTCGAGCATTACCCCGGTCGGCCAGCTTATCACGCTCTTCATACTCACGCATTTCTGCCTCTTTTTTTATCTGTACGCAAATGCGTCTCGCTTCCCTCTTCAACTCTTGGTATCTATCCCATCCCGCACGTGTTGTGGTCGATCGTAACTTTGCGAGGTAGGCAGTCTGTTATCTCTCCGCTGCGACACGGCACTACTCGTCGTACCAGGTGTTCTTTTGCTTTTTCCGAAAACCAATGGTTTCGGTTGCAGCTATACGTAAGGAGTTTGAAATGACGTCACACAGTTTTCTTATATCGAGTTGCTGACGAGTGCTCTCAGAGAGCAGGAGTGCAAGCTGAGTAGAAAATCGTTCGGTTGTCTGTTGTGATTGTGTTTGTTGGCGTGCGTGTGTGACAGCTCTCATAAGTGCGCTCCAAGCGCTGATAGAAAGACATCTTTGGTCTCATCGTCCTTGTCTTCCGTCGGGGCGTGTGCGCAAATCAGCGATATGTTGAAGAACCCCGTTTTGATGCGGATTGTGGCTAGACGTTCATGCGGAGTGAATGATAGTATTCGGCGACGGAGTCTCTCTCCCACCGCAAATCCCACACCAAACTTGCACTCCTTTATATGGCCACTGTAGTAAATGCTACAAGGACCTACTCGTCTCTGTTCTTGTCCTGTCCATCGCCTTTTTTGGACGGCGGTGATGTCAGCCTTTATTTTCACGAGGACATCAACCAGCTGAGCAGCGGCATCTTCCCAATTAAGGGACCTAACATTTCAGGTGCATGTCCTCAATTCGTAGTCCCTATTTCGTTTGCGATGGTCGTCATCAACAGGGACTCACTCATCCGAGGCTTGTTGTTCCTTTTCATTGGTATGATTTTTACATGGCGGGCCCCAAACCCAGCGCACAACCCTGTGGAGGGTATGTTTCGCTTTCTCAGTTTAGCTCGCCTTGAAACGGATGTTCTTAGGCTACCCAGAGAATACTTGGTCAAAGACCGGAAGTCGTGAGCTGCTTGAGTCATATGTAAAAGAATCGTTTCTGGCCACTCTCAAATGAGCGCCGATCAGAGAACTTTCCTCACTTGCGTGAACTTCTACACATGACTCCATCCCCTATTATTATTATTATTATATAATATAGCAATAGGAGGATTGGGTCATGTGTAGAAGTTCATAGCTTTAATGGTTTCAGTAGCCATGTTGGGTTATGAACTTTTACAAATAATCTCATAATAAAAATCTTTTATAATATATATTTAATATATTATAGTTATAATTTTTTTTTATTTAATAGCAAATTGTTGCTAAAAAAAAGGTGCGTAGAACTGGGACTGACAACGAACGGAAATAAATCAGACTTACAGACCCGTCTGGTCCGACATTTTGGTCTGAGTGATGCTGAGTTTAGCGACGATGAATCGAGTGCCAGTCAGTATGAAGACGTAGAAACCGTAGGTCCGCGTGTTAGGAACATTTCACACTTTACATTGAGAGACATTGAAGATAGTATATCTTCATTTACTGGTACAGACTCACCAGACGTTAATCAGTGGGTAATTGAGTTTAAAGATAATGTGGCTACATTAGGGTGGAATGAAGTACAAATGTTTATTTATGCAAAGCAACTCTTAGATGGTGCAGCTAAGTCGTTTAATATGGGCGTAAGTGGTATACGCAATTGGTCGTCTTTAAAAAAGATACTTGTTGAAGAGTTTGGGGTGAAACTGTCTTCAGCGGAAATACACAATAGTTTAAGAAATCGTCGTAAAAAAAGTATCAGAATCGTTTCTTGAGTATTTATACAGTTTAATCGAAATTGGTAAACCTATTAAAATCGATGACGAAAGTATTATCGAATATTTCATGAATGGTATTTCAGATCCCAAAATAAATAAAGCCGTTTTGTATAAAACCAGAACGATCAGAGAACTTAAAAATCAAATCAAGATATACGAAAAAATTCGGTTGATGCAACAACATCAGCCTAAAGTTTTTCAGAATCAATCTGATTTTAAGCGTTCAAATGTCAAATTAGATAGTAACCCAGGGGAAAACAAGAAATGTTTCAAGTGTGGTGAAGGGACAGATTTTGCAAAAAATTGTCTGAGTAAGCAGTACCGCTGTTATTAGTGTAATAAGATTGGTCATCGTTCTTTTGAATGTAAAGGTAATAATCTACCGAACAGTGTAATCAAGCAAGAGAAAAATATATGTGTTATTGAAGATATAGGCGGGATATTTAAGATCATTCAAAAAAATGATTTTACTTTTTCCGCATTAATTGATACCGGAAGTGATCTTTGCATTATGCTTTATGATACTCTAATGCAACTAGGTCAGCATATTAAATTAAGTAACGACAAACGGCGTTTAGTGGGATTAAAGGATAGTGCTATTATAAAACTAGGAAGATTCGATATAGAGATGAGCATAGATAAAATAAAGATGAATATCAACTTCCATGTAGTTAAGGAAAAAGATTTGCGATACGCTGCTATAATAGGTAATAGTGTATTGGGATAAGTCGACATGTTGGTAAGAGAAGGTGAAACTATATTCATTGTTCTTCTTGTTTTTCGAATTTAAAAGTTTTTGTTTACCTATAGAGGATGAGAAGGAGAATAAGCTGGTAGATGATTTAAATCATTTGAATAGGAGCAAGCTACCGTTTTATTTTCCTTGATTAATACGTATTCACCTGAAAAGAAAATAGAAAGTCCAGTCGCTATGAAGATTATTTTGACAGATGATACACCAGTGTATACTACCCCTAGACGATAACCTTATGTAGATCAGTGCTTTATCGAAAATCAAGTTAGTCAATGGTTAGAGGAAAGTATAATACAGCAGAGTTCTTCAGAGTATGCTTCCCCTATAATATTAGCACCGAAAAAAGATGGGTCTAAAAGAATGTGTTGCGATTACCGGAAGTTAAACCAGAAAATAGTTAAGGATAATTTTCCTATGGTATTGATTGACGATGTCCTAGAACGATTGCAAAGCGCAAAGATTTTTACAACCTTAGATTTGGCTAATGGATTCTTTCATGTGCCAGTTTCACGCGAGTCTCAAAAGCTTACATCATTTGTTACCCACCATGGTCAATATGACTTTTTATACGTTCCGTTTGGCATTTCGAATTCTCTTGCAGTTTTTTATCGATTCGTTAGTTCAGTTTTCAGAGATTTAATACAGAATGGTACTATTATCGTGTATATATATGGACGATATTATTGTGCCTACAAAAGATGAAGAGACTAATATACAGAAAATTGAGCTTGTGTTGAAACGCGAATCGGAATATGGTTTACGAATACCTTGGGACAAATGCCAGACTTTAAAGAAAAAAGTGTCCTTCTTGGAATATCTATAAAGCCTTCAGAGGAGAAAATACGAGCGGTGTCATACTTTCCGATCCCTAATAATGTGAAGTCGGTTCAGCGTTTTTTGGGCTAGGCCGCTTACGGACTTGTTGCGGAAGAGCGTTAGGTTTAAAATGGGTGACGAAGAGCTTTTGGCAGTCGAATAACCGAAGTTAGCTTTGACAAGTTCGCCAGTACTTAAACTATATGATCCGCAGGCGGATATCGGGCGGTATTGTTGCAAAAAGACTCAACTGATCAACAGTATTATCCAGTACAATACATGAGTCGTCGGACAACTCCACAGGAGGAAAAATATTATTTATACGGGCTAGAGGTTTTAGCTATCATTGAGGCTTTAAAAAAGTGGCGTATATTGCTATTGTGCATACATTTTAAAATCTTAACAGATTGTAACGCGTTCGCTCAAATGATGAAAAAGAGTGAGGTTCCTCTAATGGTTTCGAGATGGGCTATTTTTCTTCAAAACTTTTCGTTTACTATCGAGCACCGATCCGGAACAAAAATGAGGCATGTAGATGCTTTGAGTCGAATTTCTTGCTTAATGATAGAGGACTCCATAAGCTCAATTAAGTAACGAGTGGGTAAAAGCAATCCGCAAAGTACTTGAGAAGGAAGAATATATGGACTTTTTCGTGAAATATGAGTTATTGTACAAAGACCCAGTATTCGAATTGCTAGTAGTACCAACAGGGAGGGGGAAGAAATTATTAGGTTAGCTCATAGAAAATGGCACTATGGTATAAAAAAATAGAGTGAGAGAGAGTAAAAGAGAGTGGTTAAAAATTGCGTTGAGTGTACTCGTATTATCGGTGAAAGCAAAATGAGTAAAAAAGAAGGGTTTCTTTCACCAATAGATAAAGAAAACACACCTTTAGCAACTTTTTACATTAACCATGCAGGATCGATGGAATTAAGGAACACACCTAGTGTGACCGTGTAAAAAAAGGCATTTTTTGGGATAAAAAAAAGTAGTCAATCAATCGTTTTAAAAATTTGAGGGTATATTTATACATGTTTTAAGAGTACGCAAACAAATTTTTGAAACAAAATATTAAATATTTTTTGAAATGACGAGCGATCTCCGGCGACGCTAAAAAAAAAGGTCCGCCACTGCTGCCATGATTGCAGCCTTCTCCGTTGATTAAAATCTAAAAATAAAAATGCTCGTTAAACTAAAACATATTTTTTGTACGATGACCAACGGGCTAATAAAAAAATCAAAAATTTACAAAATGGCGGTATGTTGAAAAAAGTTGAATTTCACCTCAAATTATGGACGTTTTTGGCCTGCCAAATTCGATTTTTGATTAGATCAAAAAAATGGAGGGTCATCGTATGGAGAACTATGTATATAGAGAAGATGCAAAAAAAAAATAGCGATCGGATCATTTGTCTCTGAGTAATCACTCCAGCAAATTCGAAAAGTGCTGTTTCGAGAAAAAAGCGTTAAAAAAATGTCCCGTATCCAATGCAACTACGAGTATCTAACTGCCGAGTGGCTACTCTTTTAAATGGCTGTAACTCAAAAACTGTTTCAGATATCGATTTGTATTTAGTATGTTATTTTTAAAGGTATAACCTATCAAAATATGAAAAAAAAAATCGATTTTTTGATTTCACACTAGGTGTGCCCCTTAACCACAAAAAAATACAAAACATATATCAGTTGTTGTCGATAGTTTCTCGAAGTTTGTTTGGTTGCTCCCGGTAAAGTCAATAGATAGTGCATCAGTTATTGGTTTTTTAGTAAAATTGTCGATTATATTTGATAACCCGAGGAGAATAATTTCAGGCAGGGAACTGCGTTCACGTCAGAAGCGTTCGCAGAGTATTGCAAAGGAAATTGCATTCAGCACTTACTTATAGCGACAGGCGTACCGAGAGGGAATGGACAAGTCGAACGTATTCATAAGAATATATATGGTATAAGTTTGTAGGACGTGTTCAGCAAATTTTTAATAACACACCCCCTAGAAGTACAAAAATCACTCCGTTTAAAATTTTGACGGGGCTAGATATGCGCAGTATTGATGATTTAGAATTAAAAGAGTTATTACGAAATGAGACGGTGTAAGAAATTGATAGAGAAAGAGATAGTTTAAGAAAAGAAGCACAGAATAACATTCAAAAACTGCTACAAGAAAATTGTAAGAACTATAATTCTAAGAGAAGACCTGAAATTCAATATAAAACAAATGACCTAGTCGCAATTAAGAGAACTTAGTTCCGACCGTCGTTAAAGTTGAAACCTAAATTCTTGGGTCCTTATAAGGTGACTGCTACGCTTAAACATGGCAGGTACGAGGTAATGAAAATAGAAGACCACGAAAGACCGCAAAAAGCCATCACAGTAATTAAAAAATAACTACAGTGTGTAACTTGAAATAATTTGAATTTGAAATAAACATTTTAAAAAGAAAAGGTGCGTGTTTCAATAGTGTTGAACCCGTAGAAATTGGGTATTGAACCCACATATGTTTATAATATATATGTAAGTATGGAATGGTTATTTCAAAGTTGAATGCAATAACTTACAGACATACGAAACGAAAGCTTGCCTTAGTGCCTCTGCTCTGGGGTTAATATTTCAAAAAATGTTAGGGACGTTTTCTGGCAACTGGCGAGTTTGATTTTCGATTTGTTGTGCGGCAATCCACCTTTTTAATTTCGTCATTCTTCTCATTCAAAAATTGTGCAAAACACATCACTTTTTTTTGACAAGTTCAAGCCTTTGCCAATCCGCCGAAACCTAGCCTTTAAAGAACTGAATGCATTCTCGACGACCCTTCGCTATTTCTCGAGTTTAACTCTTTTATCAAATAGTTGGTTTACACAAAATGTGTGTGGTTTCATCAAATATTCATCAAACTTAAATTTCGTTCATTGGGAATTTATTCAAATACAAAAGCCACAAGCAACGCCAGAATTCATGGCAGAACTCAATTAGAATGGTGCAGATAGAGCTTTCGCCAATTCCAAACATATTTCCAATTGTTCGGTATTTTGCAGAAGAGTCAAGTCTTTCAAAATACTACACAATTTATTGAAAGACAGGCGGAAACATACATAATACTTGTATAAGAGTTATATTGGGTTGCCAAAAAAGTCTTGCGGTATTTTCGCAAGTTGGCGCTGAAAGCGCGTAGTTATAGTTTTATTCGTCGCATCGGGTCATGCTATACCTTTTTGGAAAGCTGATTTTACGCGGTAACATGTGTTTGATTGATTGACGTTTCTTTTAAGTCGTTCGTGAGTTATAGCGTCGCAAACATAGAGCTAAATAAAGAGAAAATACGGCATATTTTACAGTACTACTACGATAAAGGCAAAAATGCATCTCAGGCTGCCAATAAAATTTGTGCAGTTTATGGACCCGATACAGTTTCCATTTCCACCGCACAACGATGGTTTCAACGTTTTCGTTCTGGTGTAGAGGTGGTCGAAGATGCGTCACGCTCCGGAAGGCCTGTCGTCGAAAATTGCGATAAAATCGCTGAATTGGTCAAAAGAGACCGGCATAGTAGTCATCAAACCGGTATAAATCATTTGAAGAAGCTTGGAGTCACTAAGAAGCTCGATGTATGGGTGCCACACGAATTCATTCAATAAAAATACCGCAATTCTTTTTTGACAACCCAATATGTACATAAGTATATGTATAAATGATTAGGTTCATTAATCCATTTAAAATCCGAGTGACTGTTTGTATTTTCGTCTGTGCAAGGTATAACTTGAAAAAAAGTAATAATTAGGTGGGATGTCTGATGAGACACTTAAGCCTTTAGGTACTCAAATTTCATACCACCGTTGTTTTCTCCCTGCTCCTAAGGAAGTTCATCCGTATCCAAGTTTTGTGCATTCCACGAGACATCGTCAAAAATCCTGGGTCAATAGTTACGATTCTTACCTTATACAATGCCTTGCCTTCGAATAAATGTGTTTCTACAGCTTCTTCTTCTATTACCTCCTGACCGCCTCTACAATAGGCTTTGTGTGGTGTTCCCAGTCTGGTGGTATGACAGTTAATTAGACAATGACCTTAGACCTTACCTACTAGAGTTATGCGACCCATATAAATGTAAATTCCTTCTTTTTCGGATTCTAGCTGTAGGGTGGTGCCAACTTTGGCTGGTTCACCATTGATATCACTATTTCCGGGAACCCTTTGCAGGTTTATCGTGAAATAGACATAAAATCCACCAAGAGACCATGGCTTTTTCATTATATTTGATGAAATATTTAGTGATTTCAAAGGCGACTGGCTATACTAGAGGATCCCATCCACGCGTTGTTGTGGCAAAGGTATACATTATATATCTATAAACTATTCATAATAGTAAACATTTTTACTTATACATACATAGTATGAACAAAAACGAAAACATTATTTCCGGTGTAAGAATAACCTCGTGAATTACTTCCAAATTTGAAATACATAGACAATATTGCAATATCAGTTTGCGCACATCATCAATAGTTTCCGGAACAGGCACTGATTTTGGACCACCTTCCCGAAATTCGTCATGACCTCTATTGAATTCACCATATTATCGATAAGCACAGGTCCTTGATGAAGCTTCATTGTCAAAAATTGAATGAAGGTCATCTACGCTGCTAGTTAATCCTCGTCGAAACTTGTAGGGATTAATCACGCGAAAATATTCGCGATTTAGTTCCATATTTTTGTGGACAAGAATAACTTAAATTACTAACGGGTGATTTTTTTGAGGTTAGGATTTTCATGCATTAGTATTTGACAGATCACGTGGGATTTCAGACATGGTGTCAAAGAGAAAGATGCTCAGTATGCTTTGACATTTCATCATGAATAGACTTACTAACGAGCAACGCTTGCAAATCATTGAATTTTATTACCAAAATCAGTGTTCGGTTCGAAATGTGTTTCGCGCGCGTGTTTTGTTCAGCGATGAGGCTCATTTCTGGTTGAATGGCTACGTAAATAAGCAAAATTGCCGCATTTGGGGTGAAGAGCAACCAGAAGCCGTTCAAGAACTGCCCATGCATCCCGAAAAATGCACTGTTTGGTGTGGTTTGTACGCTGGTGGAATCATTGGACCGTATTTTTTCAAAGATGCTGTTGGACGCAACGTTACGGTGAATGGCGATCGCTATCGTTCGATGCTAACAAACTTTTTGTTGCCAAAAATGGAAGAACTGAACTTGGTTGACATGTGGTTTCAACAAGATGGCGCTACATGCCACACAGCTCGCGATTCTATGGCCATTTTGAGGGAAAACTTCGGACAACAATTCATCTCAAGAAATGGACCCGTAAGTTGGCCACCAAGATCATGCGATTTAACGCCTTTAGACTATTTTTTGTGGGGCTACGTCAAGTCTAAAGTCTACAGAAATAAGCCAGCAACTATTCCAGCTTTGGAAGACAACATTTCCGAAGAAATTCGGGCTATTCCGGCCGAAATGCTCGAAAAAGTTGCCCAAAATTGGACTTTCCGAATGGACCACCTAAGACGCAGCCGCGGTCAACATTTAAATGAAATTATCTTCAAAAAGTAAATGTCATGAACCAATCTAACGTTTCAAATAAAGAACCGATGAGATTTTGCAAATTTTATGCGTTTTTTTTTTTTAAAAAAGTTATCAAGCTCTTAAAAAATCACCCTTTATAAACAACACGCTCGTATGTCAAAACGTTTTGAGTATGCATACCATCAAAAATGTCAAATTTCACCATAAAATTGTGAGTTTCCAGATTGCAACACTAGTATAGCCAAATGCCGAAATATCACTTCTTCTTCTTTTTTACTAGCGTTTACGCAGTTATAGCCGAGTTAACAACAGCGCACCTGTCGTTTCTCCTTTTTGCTATGTGGCGCCAATTGGAGATTCCAAGCGAAGCCAGGTCCTTCTCTACCTGGTCTTTCCAACGCAGAGGAGGAGGTCTTCCTCCCGGCAGGTACTGCTTCGAATATTTTCAGACCATTCCGACGACATGACCTAGCCAGCCCCTGCCTTTTAACTCGCTAAACTATGTCAATGTCGTCATATATACAAGTATGATACAGCTCATCGTTCCATCGAATGCGATATTCGTCGTGGCCAACGGGTAAAGAACCATAAATCTTTCGCATAACCTTTCTATTGAAAACTCGTAAGTCATCAGATGTTGTCATAGTCTGTGCCAAAATATGGGGAAGATTATTTTTAGCAATATATATTAAGGGTATTCAGACCAGCCTTGTGAATTCGTTAGCCGTTATTCGGTAGTTTTTTACATGTATTTTGTTTCTGTAAAATTAACAGACTATCGTTCTACCGAGTAACGAACTATCCATCTGGAAAGCTTGATAATTGTTTCGTTACTCGGTAATATCACATCAGCTGTTCTCCTGCTCCTCTGTATATCAATTTAAAGTACTTACCAGTTATAAATTTGATCTGCTCCACATAATTTTCAAATAAATGACTGACAATTTTTGATTTCGCACTTTGTTGAGGTATTTTTACTCCTTAATAAAATTAAATCAGCTGCTTCGGAATAAAATTTACCATACTAAAGAGGTGGAACAAAAAGTGTGTTCACGGTTAAGCCTTTTAACGAAGTATCAACTCACGAATTACTAAATTAACAGGCTTCGATCTGAACACCCATATTTTTTATAGTTTTCAATAATAAACATCTTCCACTTCAATTGAATTCAGCTCGTTCGTCGAATATTAACCTTTTTTTTGAAATATTTCTGTATTTATTGGAAATCCTAACAATAAGTATTCCAATCTTAAATATATTTAAAATTAAAGAAGCTTAAGGATGTGGTTGGTGGTTGAGCTTTTTTGGTAGAACGTTGCTCTCTAGTAGACTGGTATATCACTTCTTTTTAAACTTGTTTGATTGCAGGGATTTGGCAAGGCATTAGCCAATGGCTTTGGATGTTAGCGAAGTTTAGAAATATACATATCTCATTCTGCTGTCCTCTATCTCCTTATTTACCATAGGAATATCAAGATCTTCATGAATGTTTTCATTACGCTTGTACCATGATGACCCCGTGATTGTTCTAAACATTTTAGATTGGAACATTTGTATTATATCAATGTAGGTTGCACAACACTGTGGGGTACAGTTGAATGCCATACATCCAAATAGTTTTATGATTGCATTGTACAACAGGACTTTGTTGTCTAGGCTAAGTTAGAACTTTTGTTTAAAAGCCAATTTAGATTTGCTCTAATACTCTTGATGCTTTGATGGGGAATTTGTTACGGCTTGCTAGAGCTGTGTCATCCACGAAAGTGGATGTTAATACGTAAGTAGTTATTGGAATGTCTTCTGAATATATTATGTACAGAGTTGGGCCTAAAACGTTACCCTGACTAACTGCGCTGTGGCATAAGATTCTAATGCGTGGTGATTTAACCGTTTTCTAACCAACACTGCTGTTCTGCCATGCGCCTTTCCATCTGGGTGGTTTGTACCATAGAGCCTAAATCCCGGTATAAAAAAATTGTTTTTATTCTTAAGATGAGTTTCTGACAATAGCATTACATCAACATTATTTTCATTCAGAAATTTCAATAAGTTCCAATTTATGTTGGTTAACACCGTTAGCATTCCATATACACATGTTCAATACACTCACTTTTTACTTAAAAAAGTTTCTAACATTTGGTTTTGTCATTTAATTATCTTTTGAATCATATTTTACATTGAAGCCATAAATTGTGTCATACATTGGTTAAGGTTGAAAATCATAGTTTCAACGCTTCCAATTGGTTGGGTTTGGGGCAATTGCATTTGTACAGTATTGCCTTTCACCACGTTTGCATAGCTCCCTTGTGTAGCATTGTCTTTAAGATTTACTGGTTTTGAAATATGGACGGGGATTTCAATATTTTCATTAGGAGGAATATTCAACATTTGGTTACGCTGTGCTTGAATTCCAACAGACAGTTTCGTTTTTAAGTCTTTATATACAGGGCAACTCCTATAGTTTTGCAATGTGATTTCCCCCACAATTACTACATTTTTATTTAAATCCTCTTTTATAAGAGTACTTTTGGATTTGGGATGTACTTTTGGATTTGGGATGTAATGTACTTTTGGATTTGGGATGCAGTTTGTTCATTGTACTGGACCATTTATTTTATGTGGTTTCTCAACTGATATTCTGCGATGGAGCAGATATTTTATATTGTAAATCGGATGTTCGTTTTTCTTTGGTTGATTAAAATTTGGCATCAATTCTATTTTCAATATTGGTTGCGGAACTTTGTTCCTGTTAAAAAAATTTACTACTGATTTTATACTAAAACCACATTCCAATGCTTCTTTACATGGTTAGAGTCTACCGAAGACTCTATACCCTTTATGATAACAACTTGGCCTTTTGAACTCTTCAGTTGGTAAGAGTAGTAATTTTTGTTAGTAAATAGTAGCAGGTTGCGCAACCTTGCTCAATATGAATCTAACGCAACCTTGACTGCGAAGATGTTCGAGCAGCAAGCGAAGCGGTGACAATCGGCGATCGTTTGTTCGTTTCTTTCGGCACAGTTCGGCTTTTCTACCAACAACACAATGTTGCCATGCTTATGCTGTTGTTGTTTTTGTAGAACAATGTTTCAATTTTTGGTTGGTGACATATTCACATGTGTGCGCATATGTATGTTTGTATGCTTGTGCATTATTGAAGTTATACTTCTTTCTCTTTCGTTTGTCTTTCATTTCTGCGAATTCTCAACTATTTTGCGTATCTTTTGGTTGAAATACTCTGCGTTGGCCGTTGAAAACTGAAGGCTATACTTTACATCAGAGCCGCTCAAAATAATGCGCAATTTATTTACCAACGCATACAATCACACATTTGATATCTGCTAGCGTGTGATTGTGTGCGCGCGCTTGCTTAGTACACTGAGTGAAATCGTGCTATTTGGTTATTTTGTTATTAAAAATTTAGAAAAAAATAAAAAAATATGGTTTTTGATTAAAAAAGCAATTAAGAACAACAATAATTTTAAGTTAATTTTTTTTAACTTTCCAAGATTTTTTCCATATCGACTTCACGATCGTAAGTTTTGATTCTCATTAAGTCCTCCATATGCTTATTCGAAACTGAATTCCTGTATTTCGAGTGTATTTTTGACGCTGGCAGAATTAGCGTCATAGCGTACATGCTTCGACTGCATTTGCTTGCCTATACTCCGAGTATAGGCATGAAAAATTTTGAGCGGCTCTGCTTTACATGATCATTTCTGTAGTTAGTCTTCATTTACATTTTTTGGAAATCGACCCGCGATGACGAGGTATATCGTTTTATCTGACAGCGTGAGGTTTAAGAAGTTCATTTCTAATTTTGTCTTGTGGCATATTAGAAATGATGTTTCTTCGAAAATGATTCCTTTCATTTCTTCAAAGAAATTGTCACCCCTTGCCGCTGTAGCAGCTTTGCCTACAAACATGCGTAAATATGTATGTATGTATACGTATGATCGTGAATACATATCGACGCAGATTTTTGCGAGAAGCACCAGAAAGTTGTGCAATTTATTGCAATTTATGATTTTTGGCTTTTGCCATCGTCGCGAAAAGACGACTTGTTGGCAAAGGCATGCTCGGGGAGATGTTACGGCCTCTGTTTTTATGAATGAAGAAAGATCGCTTGTGGAATTTGTGCCTGCGTTCACGAATGAAATCGTTTTTGTTGTAAAGTGTACTACACTTGTTCTTCGCCAATTTGGCTGTTATATTGTCTTGTGAAGATCAATTTTTTGTTGGTGACATATTCATATGTGTACGCATATGATGTTTGTATGCTTGTGCATTATTTGTTTGGCAATGTATGCAAATATATGTACATATAAGTATATATGAATGTATAAACATGCAAGTCTATGCGCGCACATGTAATAAGTATATTGATAAGTGATGAAAATATGATTTCAATTTCTGAACGCGCACATGCGTATACATACACTCATATGAGCATGTGCAGATACACAAGATAGGATAGAAGATGTATGCCTTTTAACATCGTATACTATACAAATAAATATTTTTCTTACTAATAGAAATTAAATTTATCACAGCAATATACATAATATACACATACATAATATTGCTGTGATAAATGTAATTTCTATTAGTAAAAAAAAGGTGCGTGGAGTCCCTACGCGCGGAAGAAGTTATACTTCTTAGTGGTATTCAGAAGCAAAATGCGAAACAATCATACATACATATATTATGTCGTTTGCACATTTGTCTCTATGTTTGCGAAAGCAAATGTTCTACAAAAGCATATTTCTATACTTAAACAAAATTATTAGAACCATCGTATGTTTCTTATATACATGCATAACCAAACCATACTTAAGTCAGCGCAACCTAAGTGTCAATGGTGGTGTTGGTGGTAAGCGCTTGGAAAGTCAAGATGCTAACACAGGTTCGAATCTCTACAGAATAAATTTTTAATTTTTTGCTTTTAACATCGTATACTGTACAAAAAACTATTTTTCTTACTAAGAAATTTATCACAGCAATATACATAATATACATATACCGAAATTGGAATATCACTAAGAAATATAACTTCATCCGCGCACCTTTTTTTATTTCAGTGTATGTTTGAATTTTTGTTTCATCTATGTTAAAATGTTTTGAAAGCATATTATATTGTTTATTTTGGAAATAAGCGCATTTGAGCTACGTTCACGCAAATAGATTGAAGGCGGTTTGGTACTCACGTGGTGGTACCCTTTGCATCACCGTAGGCTTCTTGCTCGGCAAGGCAAATCTGGTTCATTAAGAATTTCTGGCTTCTTATTATTTGGCGTGCCTGGTTGATATTATTTGGTATTGACCGCTGATTTAATTGGACTCGATTTCCTTTTTACATTTACTATGTAACGATCAATACCAGTCTGAACAGATCATCTTTCGTTTTATTTTCCTTCGCTGTCCGTGTGCTTGCTGGTACCTGCGTAGTGGTTGTTGTCAGCGCATTTGTTGTACTTCTGCTGACTGCGCATGGTTAATTACCATTTCAGCTGATCGCTGCGATGACTCATCATCGCCGTTACATATTTTTTTGCCGAGCGTTGTTTTTATTTTATTTATTTCGTGAACTATTTGTTTATGTTTATTATTAATAACTTGTGAGCACTGATTTGCATTTAATTGTATGTTTTTACTTTATAATTACTTATTGGTTACTTTTTGTTCAATCTGAATACACGAGACGAATTAAAAAACATGCCATACACCGTGAACGCTAAAAAAAATTAAATAATAATCTTGATTTAGATCAAATAGATTCGATGGTTTTCCCACACTGCGATGGGAAACTGTAGGAATACGTGGTAAGAGAACCACTTGATCATAACATTTTTCGTGGCTGTTTAAATAATATTACCTGTAATATTTTTGATTGTTAAAGTGTACCGCTGCATAACCGAGGTGGATTGAAATTACGCTAGAGAATAATAGGCAATCCAATTTTCAACCGAGGATTATTTGATGTAATTTCGCGTATATCTAGATAACTTAGAAACAGAATTTGAAAAATCTCGTCATCATTAAACAATTAACTTTTACTTTCAGGAGCATACTCTCAAATAACAATTTTTTTTTTTGTGAACTGGAGTGCAAAAATTATCGGAAAGTATAAAGTTGCCATTCATAAAATCTAAAAATTTTAATATTTCTGGGGGTAGAACAGCTTACAATTGTTCGAGCACATTTATACCTAATTGAAGTTTCAATTCTCTATTATAAGAACTATTGCTTAAACCTTCGCTAACCTCTTTGGCTTAAGAAAAGCGAAAAATAACATTCACCACAGAAAAATTATTGTTGCACTATTGTTGCCCTATTGTAATATTGTATGTAAAAGCTTAGAAAATTAAATACCCATTAAATATCAGAATTAAGCATGAAAAATAAATTATTTCATTACCGCAACATTAAGAAATAATCTCAAGATACTAAAGAAGAGAAGTATTATTTCTGGCAACTGGTTAGAACCTGCACCAATATTTTTCGTTTGAAAGGAACTAGACTTTTGAATTATTTTGGTCCATGAGATAAAGAAATGTTGTAAAAAAACAAGTGAACTTAATAGGATGGTTACGAGAGCGAAAATTTCTTAACCAAGATACCAAGAGAGAGCCGTTAACTGAATAATTTTGCTTATTTCAAGGTCCCAGATAACTACTTTGATACTTGGTCAACTGATATATTGCTTTAATTTCTATACTGATATGTAATTTCAAGTTTGCTGGAAGTGATTACCTGAAATTCAAATTATTATTGGCAGGGACCAAAACTCAAATTTAATTTCGTCGCTATACGTAACTTAAAGTAAGGAGACTGTCATAGATAATTTGATTCTATTTGCGGAAATAAAAGTGTCATTAAGGGACTATACCAGTGTGACGCATGAAAAATTAGGCAATTTTCGTGAATTTTTTTAAGAGAAAGTGCGCCATTGAATATTTCAAACTTCTTTGAACGTAATAAGGTATATTTTTAGCTATATTTTAAGATATATATTATATATTTTAGATTTCAAATTTCAAAATATAGAGAATTTTTTCATTATTTTCCCTCATTTTGTAACTGTGAGCTGTAAGTTTTTTTCAACTTCCCCGAATGAAGCTTAAGGGGTTATATACCTTCTTTGTCGAAGAAAAAAGGAAAGTTTGAATTGTTTTTTAGGTATGTAGCAATTATTTCATTACACGAATGTTTTTATTTTTTGATAGTACACTTTATTAACAATGTTTGTCCGAAATTTATCGAAAAATATAAAATAGTTTTTAAGGGGTGGCCGTTTCCCTCAGAGGCCTTTTTTTGGCAGAGCCTTGCGGTGACAATTCCCCAGGTCGAACAAGTCAACTGAAACCATAAAAGTACATAAGCAAATTTCATTAGTTAAGTGTAATTCCTTGCGCTTGAGCGATCGTTTTTATGATTTATTTTTGTGTACACGGGAACGTTTTATGCAAAAAATTAGCTTTTTGGTCACTAGAAATTTCACTAAAAAATTCATTTCGGCGAAAAAAAAAGTTTGTGCGTAAAAAGTCGATCGTTCAACCACAGAAAAATTTCATTACGTCAGTGAAGCAAAAATAAAAGAGAGCATATTTGTGGGTCCGCAAATAAGAGAACTAATAAAAGTAAAACATTTGAACAAATGCTCAATGAAACTGAAATACGAGCCTGATTGCCTTTAAAAGCGTTAAATTAAAAATTTTCTTGGAAATGTGAAAGCTGACAATTACAAAGATCTTGTGACTGAACTACTTACTCGTATAAAACAACATATCCCTTAAAATTTACTTTCTGGACTCCCATCTGGATTTTTCCTCAAAAATTTAGGGGCCGTAAGTGACGAACATGGGGAACGGTCCGACCAAAACATTTCTGCTTTGGAGAAACGGTACCAAGACAAGTGGAGTGCCAGTTTCTTTGCCGATTACTGCTGGATATTGTTAAGGGATACTCCAAAAACAAAAAGGCGCCGAAAAACGTCAACACTAACATTTTTAGGTACTCTTTGGTTAATAAAATAATATAACAATAATATAACTACCGCTGCTTTTTTTAACAAAAAACCTCATAGAAAAAAAACTATACACGATAGAAGAAATCTGTAGTTATTTTCTGCATTCGTGGAACTTTTTACATAATAATCACGTTGTTCTGTTCATGTCACAAAAAAAAGGATTTTTGTTTACCAGTGTAATAGTAAGCCTTTGTGTCAGAACGAAGTTGAATCAGGTTAATAGTTCCTTTAGCTCCTATATACCTAATATAAGGTGCGTTCCAAAGGACTTAAAAAAAACAGAACAAATGTTTTTTTCGGCAAAATCAATTTATTTTATTCAAAATAGTCTCCTTCTGCTTTAGTACAGCTTTTTACACGGTCCAAAAGCATGTCGAACGAGTGTTTTAGCTCGTTGGCCGGTATGACCGCCAGTATGCCGATGCAAGCCTTTTGAATGGCTTAATGCCTCTACGTCTTCATAACGTTTTCCTTTCATGGACAAATGCATTTTTCCGAAGAGTAGGAAGCCGCAAGGTGCCATATCACGTGAATGCGAGGAGTAGTAAATGGTTAAAATGTAATTTTTGGTCAAATAATCGGTTACATGCGTCTATCAAATGTTGGATTCTGAGCAATTTTTGGGCGTCAGTCAATTTGTGCGGAACAAACCTTGCACACACCTTTCGTAAGCCCAAATGTTCATTGAAATGCGATAAATCGATGTTTTGGAGATGTTTAATACCATTTCCATGAATTTCAATGATGATTTCGACTGATTTTTGATGAATTCTCGTACAGCTTTAATGGAATTTCCGGCGATCACGGATTTTGATTGGCCCACATGTTGATCGTCATTTATGTATGTCCTTACGACTACTTTGAAAACGTTAAAACGACTCGTGCACTCTGCTACGGGATAGGAAATCATCGCCATAAACTTGTTTCATCAATTGAAATGTTTCGGTAAAAGTTTTACCAATTTTAAAACAAAATTTAATGTTGGCCCTTTGTTCGTAGATGATATACATAGATGAAATGTCATGAAATTCTTACTGGACAATCGATAAAGATAGCAGATTCTAACGCACCAGTCGACATATAAATGGCGCCACCAGGAGGCGCTTTTGTTATGTATTATAGGTCATAGACCTTAGAAACTTCTTTGCTCCCATGGGCGGGATAACTTTTCTATTTGCAGGAGATTTCCGACAAAGTCTTCTTGTAGAAGAGGTACGCGAGCAGATATCATCAAAGCATGCTTAATTTCGTCGCTTCTGTGGACATCGATTGAGAATATAAAATTACGGACAAATAAGAGAGTTCATCATCATGGAATCACTGATCGTGATTTTTTTTTGCTTACACTTGGGGAAGGATTTTTTCCCAACCCAATTTTAAGCAGTAATTGTAATATTATTCTGGATGAGTCTTTTGGTCAAATAGTCCATAGCTTAGAAATTTTTATAGATGCGTAATACCCTGACATCAAGAACTTGCACGAAATGAAATTTCATTGGTAATGTTCTAGGGCAATATTGTCACCCAGGAATGATAGGGTCAACGAAATAAACGATCTAATTATTCCCTGATAAATAAAATAAACTACAAAACGATAGACACCGGGGATAACATCGAAGACGCAGTTTATTATCCCCAGGAATTTTTAAATTCATTCAAGCCTTCTGGAATTTTAAGGAATTTAAGCTCCATAAGCATGTGCAACATCTGCCATACTTCACTTATTTTCTTTGATAAATTTCCTTCCATTACTAAAAATCATAAAAACGTTAAAAGTTAAAACTATTATGACGAAAAATCGTATATAGGACTTATTTACCATACTTGCCAATTTTCTGCTATTGTGATCACAAGTAACTCTATTAAACTGTACTGTTAAAAAATTGCAGTTTTCACAATCGCAATGAAAAGAATCGGACGGCTATCACAATTTACTGGATGGAGCTGCTGTCGCAATTTACAGAATTGGATTGCCACAGGGTTGGTCCAGAAAGTAATAGGACTGATTTTCTTCCGTCGCGGGTGCAGTTAAGAGCGACTGGATTCGGGAGAGGGCGTTCTTAGCTAACGAACGAGCGGCTGGTTAGTTGTCTCCGAGCACCTGGAGCGTTAGGACAAACGAAGTGTTTCTGTGAGTGGTGCAAGCCGAAAATGAAGCGTTCGTTAAAGCGGAGGTACAGCATCAAATTATGTGTCAAACTCGGTAAATCTTTGACAGAGACGTGATCAAGCAGGCTTACATAGATGTTCCTTCAGCAAGAAGTGGCACCAGGCCTTTTTGGAGGGCCGGGAAGAGGTCGCTGATGAAGACCGTGCTGGTGAAATTGCGGCGAGTTGAAGTGTGGCAAAAAAATTTGAACATGTGTGAAAGTGACCCAAAATTTTTGAATAACGTAATCACGCCAGCAGAAAGAATCCAAACAGCATGCCCCTCGGCTGTCAAGGCTATTCCGGAGAATGCCTTCCGTGACGCCTTCAATGTTTTCAAATCACACTGACAGTGTTCAAGAGCTGCCATTTCATCCAGAAAATACAACAGTTTGATGGGCCAATGGAATCATCGGTCCTTATATCTTCAAAAACGATGCTGGTAAGAAAGTAACCATTGTCGCACCATGATAACCGTCTATTTGATGCTTGTAATTGATCTCGTGATCTGGGCGAAATTTGGTTTCAACAAGATGGCGCCACTTCCCACACATCACATGAATCAATGAATTTAATGAGAGAATACTTCGGCGAGCAGATACTTTCACATTTTGAGCAGGTCCATTGGTCACCAAAATCTTGTGGTATTACAGCGTTTTTTCTTGAGGTGATACACTGCCGATCAACTGACTAGGTTCACATAAATTCGCTTGCATTTTCATGATTTTTTCATCACATATTGATCGTACGCATGATTTTTTAAAAACGTTTTAACTTTATATATGTGTCAATCAGTGCGCGCTAGTAAAGAACCGTTTGCTAAGTACCGTTACTTTGCATATTCTGTTTTGCTATTTACGAGTATATCGCTAATTTCTGAGCAATTTTTTGGTTCAACTGAATAGGTTCAGCTGAAAGATTTTTAGTTTACGATTAAACTTGGCGGTGTGGCGACACATTTTTTATACAAATTTTTTATTTCATATATTTTCTTTAAATTAAATGAAAAATGGGACGCGGAAAACAATTATCCGAGTATGAAAGAGGCCAAATCGAAGCCTATTGTGAAAGTTGCCTTAACCATCGCAAAATCGCTCAAAAAATTGGTCGAAGCCAAAATGTTGTAACTTTTTGAGAAACAAAGCAGAATATGGCAAAAACATGAAAGGCGGAGTCAAACACGCCACCTCTGCGGCAGTCAGGAGGCATATTGTGCGAGCTGCGACCAATTCGCATCTCTCAGCACCCAAAATTAAAGAAATTTGCGGTGTTACAGCCAGTGTGTTTACAGTTAAACGTGTGATTTCATCGGCTGATCATCTAAAACGAATGAAATTAAAAAAAAAAACACCGCTAAATGATGCACGTAAAGCTTTACGAGTGCTCTTTGCGCGCAAGCACATGAGCTGGACGAGCCAATGGCAGAAGGTGGTTTTTTCCGACGAAAAAAAATTTAATTTAGACGGCCCTGATGGATACAACTATTATTATCACGATCTTCGAAAGGAAGAGCATTTCCTAAGCCGTCGCCCTAGCTGTGAGGGAGGCGTAATGGCGTGGGGGTCGGTATCAGTCTTTCGCACTTGCGACCTTCAATTTGTTACTTCCAAAATGAACGCGGAAACCTACAAATCTATCATACAGACTGCGTTTCCTCATTATTCCAATATTTTTCACATTATTAAATGGACTTACCAGCACGGTAACGCTCCTATTCATACAGCTAGGGTGGTAAAAGAGTGGATTAGGGCTCAAAATGTGGACTTGCTCGAATGGCCCCCTTATTCACTTGACCTTAATATAATGCAAAACGTATGGGGGTTGCTATCGCGCAAGGTATATGAAGGAGGTAGGCAATTTGATTGCAAAACAACTTTAGTTGCGGCAATTAAAACGGCCTGGACAACAATTTCGCTGCAAATACTGCAAAATTTGTAGAAGCTCGCCTCCCGATCGTTTATTTGAAGTTATATCGAAAAACGGCGGATTCACTCATTATTAAAGTTATTAAAAAATAATTTGAAATGCACTTAAGTATAAGCTAAGTGCCAAAAATATGAAAATTATCTTAAGTTACTTATATAATTTTAATTTTTTTAGGTTGAACCTATTCAGATGAACGAAAAAAAATCATTGATTTTGTTAACCTTTCAGAAGAATAAATAAATAAGGAATACATAATACGCTTTTGAAAAACTTTCTTAACCATTTTATTTTAATATGATTTAAGAATTAAGAAAAAAAATTATGCAAATCGGAAAACTGGTTTAGGAATTATAGATAAATTCCTACCTCTGAGATCATGAACCTATTCAGTTGAGCGGCAGTGTATGTAAAATCTAAGTTCGATTTAGGCATTTAGACTCAACGGATGGGCCATCTGATACAAACCCCAAACTCAAACATTTGAAAAAGGCACCGTTCAAAAAATAAATGACAAAGTATGTTCTTTCGAATGATAATAAACATTCCCCATGTAATTTGAAGCTTCTCTGCCTTTTCTTTTAAAAAAGTAGGGAACTTCAAATGGATCACTCTTTAAGGCATTCCTTATTTACTTCTTTGATATAATGTACGATTATTATATGAATAAGCTTTTATTGTCATTCCTTTCTTTTTAGTAAATAATTCGAGGCATCATTACACTGGACGTTCGGATTTTTGATGTTGCCATTTTTACCGCTGCCATAGTAATAAGTATATCGTATCTTAAACGCTTTGAATATGTAATTTGGAAAATATTTACTTTTAGGATCATTATTTTATTGCTGTCGATCATCATGGTATTTCTTCAAGAATTTACGAAATGCGACGTGGTTTTTATTACCACGCCAAACCTCAAAACGAAAGATAACATGGAAACGATCAACTTAAAACAGATTAGGCTAAATTCAAACCCCAAACTTAATAATTGTGTATGTTTTAACCTTCGTAGTTTCATAGGATATGAGTCTTTACTTAGCCGCTGTAAGCTATCTGTTTCACACATACTCCTAATCTACTATTTATGCAACTTTTTGTGTGCTGCATCGTTACCAGCAGTAATCCCTTTAGGTAAGTTATTAATACATATCACAGATAAGTAAACTATCAATCAGAAAATATTTTCTGTTGCTAAATATCAGTACAAATGTACGTATGTACATACATATGTAATTATATGAAAGCGGAAAATATGTTCAAGTTTTAGGAAATTTTTATATTAAACAAGGAAAGAAAGGAAATATCTTCAGGCAGTGGTTAATCTTAAGTTAAGTAAGGAAGGAATAAGTTCGAGTGTAATCGAACACTTTATACTCTCTTAAGGATCAAATCCAGGGGGTTCTAGTGTTAATAAATTTGTATATATAATATATTAAACAAAGCAGGGCTAAGTTTGGGACGGATGAGCACATTGTAGCCTCACAAATTGAAGGGAACAAAGGCGAGGAGATACTTTTAGCTGTTATATTAAAAAAGTTGAGAAATAGTTAACTATACATTGTTCCACCAAAGGGTGAAAGGATTACATCACATCATCATTTTGGTGTCTTATTTAGCTCCACATACCTATATTACACAAACTGTGGAAAACGTCAACCAGAGAATCGGTACTCAATATATTATGGACGATGAACTTTTTCACTTAATTTCATGAAAATATCACATATTTAAATGAACATAAACGGTTCAAAATCAGGTGGTACTAAAGTATGCTTACAAATAGGTTTCCATCCAATTTTAAGAAGATGATTCACACAATCACCAACATTTCAGGTAAAAAGTCTACAGGAAAAACTAGGCCAGGTGGTATATGCGTTTAGGTAATTCGTGGACTAATTTCACAAATTTCCGGTTTTGAACTATAGTACATCGAATGTTATAATTTATTTTTAAAGATACGCGAGAATATTCTTACAAGTATTGGCAAAATTTTATTGTACAAATGTTAAGCACGCTTGTGTTGGTTTCAACATTAATTGCTCGACAAAAGGTTGAAAGAATGCGTATTTTATTAACTTATATTAGGTTGTCAAAAAAGTCTTGCGGTATTTTTATTGATTTTTTTTTCATTGAAATTGAAATGAATTTTTGATGACTCATGCCCGGCTCTTGACCGATGCTACGCCTGCTACTATGCCGGTCTCTTTCGACCAATTCAGCGATTTTATTACAATTTTCGACGACAGGCCTTCCGGAGTGAGGCGCATCTTCGACCACCTCTACACCAGAACGAAAACATTGAAACCATTGTTGTGCGGTGGAAATGGAAACTGTATCGGGTCCATAACCTGCACAAATTTTATTGGCGGCTTGAGATGCAATTTTGCCTTTATCGTAGTAGTACTGTAAAATATGCCGTATTTTCTCTTTATTTTGCTCCATGTTTGCGACGCTATAACTCACGAACGACTTAAAAGAAACGACAATCAATCAAACACGTGTTAGCGCGTGGAATGAATATTAATGGTTTTAGACTCACTTGGTCTCATGACGATATTTTGTACTCAACCATCACCCATAGTCAACAATTGCTCAAAGAAATCTTCAGCAGATTTACGATTAAGCAACGCAGTCATTCATTTCACAATTTAGTGTTGGCATTCCTAACCTGATAAATAAAATATTGCACATGACATAATACATGTCTACGATCAAGAGTAAAGCCCTGTTATGTATCCTTTACTCATCTCAAGATCGTTATTTCTGGAGAGGATACGAATTTGAAGCAAAATATCTTCAGAAGTCGAAATGTACTTTTAACATAAAAAGATACAAAGTACCCTATATCCGTTCCCTGGTTCCAAGCTACCTCTTCATCAATTTTCAGTTGAATCGGGTCAGCCTTTCTTGAGTTATAAATAGTGTAAGTAACACGACCTTCTTTAATGTACGTACAGTCTGTCAAGTGAGAGCATGGTCGTGTTAATTAATAAAAAAAATTATTTTATGAAACTTTCATATTTATGTATACACTAGAGGACCCGTCCACGCTTCACTGTGGCTGATACGTAGATAACACTACTACTACCATCTATATGATTTCTATTAGTTGGATTATAATTATTAGTTAATGAGATATAGAATTTCTGTGAAGCAGCTTGTGTCAGCTTACAAAAAAATGGATCATAGAGCATTTCGTGCGTTAATAAATCAATGCTTTTTGGAGGAAAATACTGTTGAATTTGGGCTCAGGGAAATCCACCGATGAGAAGATATTTGCTAAGCTTAAAGAGGCGAAAGCTCTGTGCACAGTGGGTGCCTCGCAAGTTCATAATCCAACAAAAACAACGAATAACTGATTCTGAGAAGTGTTTAAGTGCTCTTTAGTCCTAATAAAACCGCGTTTATTGGGCCAACCAGGTTTTCTACGGCGGTGTGTTCTTGTCTCCAACGCACACATTCAAAGAAGGTGTGTTCAGCGTCGTCTTCTGTCGCGTCGTTATATAGGCATGACGGCTCTTCGACTTTTCCCATTCTGTGGAGGTACTTTTTAAAGTATCCGTAACCGGATAAAAGATGTGTTGAGGAAAAATCGACTTCTCCGAATTTGCGGCTTGTCCATAAGTCTAGATTTTTTATTAGCCTGGCCGTCCATCTGCCGCGACTTTCATTCTCCCATCTTTGTTACCATGCTGTTATTGTATCTTTCCTTATTTGTTGTATTGAGCTCTTGTTATTATCGGATGATTTCATTAGCTCCCACAGCTTTTTCCTTTCATATGCTAGAAGGTCAATTGAGGCAATACCGCTTATAACTAATATTGCATCGCCGGATACTGCCCGGTAGACTGATCCAACTCTGAGGGCTGCGGTGCGGTGCACTCTGGCCATTACCTTACGCCGGTTTTCCTTTTTAAGCGCGTCTGCCCAGATCTCGGCTCCGTATAGTAACACGCTGCTTGCCGTCGAGATTGGGAGATTTCTCTTTTCTTGGCTGGGGCCTCCTATGTTGGTCATTAAACGGCTCAGTTGAAAGGTGATCTTCGCCGCCTTTCCTGCGGCGTGTTGGATTTGTACCCAGAAGTTTAGTCTGGGGTCCAGTCTTACGCCTAGGTAGTTTACTGCTCTCTTTGTCCTAAGAATATCCGTAGTTGTATGCATGCTTATCTCGAGAGGTATGTGCTTGTTTGTTAGCAGTAGCAGCTCTGTTTTCTCCGTAGCGAGCTGGAGGTTGTGTGTGTCGAGCCATGTTTGCGTCCGTATCATGACCTGATTCAGCTTTCTTCGCGCTTCTTCTGTATCCCTTGCTGTGATTACTGCCGCGATGTCCACGTAGCCAATTAAATAGGATTCGTCTGGCATTTCTGGTTTAAATACAGCGTCGTAGCTAATGTTCCATAAGTCTGTGCCTAGAATGGATCCTTGTGCTTGTTAGTATACAAAAAAATGGATCAAAGAGCATTTCGTGTGTAAATAAATCATTGCTTTTTGGAGAAAAATACTATTGAATTTGAGATCAGGGAAATCCACCGATGAAAAGATATTTGCTAAGTTAAAGAGGCAAAAGTTCTGTGCAAAGTGGGTACCTCGCAAGTTCATAATCAAACAAAAGCAACGAATAACTGATTCTGAGAAGTGCTTGAGTGCTCTTTAGTCGTAATAAACCCGAATTTTGGCGTCGGTGTGTGACAATAGAAACATATCTTCATCATTTCCCACTGAAGTCCAATCGAGAGTCATTCCAATGGATTGCACATGATAAACCGGTTCTCAGGCGTGGAAAGACGAAAAGGTCGGCTACAAAGGTTATGAAATCAAAATTGTACGCATATATCCAAATGATTTCTAACAACAACTTTCTTTTATATATTAGGTTGTCAAAAAAGTCTTGCGGTATTTTTATTGAATCAATTCGTTTGGCACCCATACATCGAGCTTCTTAGTGACTCCAAGCTTCTTCAAATGGTTTATAACGGTTTGATGACTAATATGCCGGTCTCTTTCGACCGATTCAGCGATTTTATCGCAATTTTCGACGACAGGCCTTCCGGAGCGTGACGCATCTTCGACCACCGATACACCAGAACGAAAACGTTGAAACCATCGTTGTGCGGTGGAAATGGAAACTGAGTACAGAGCTTGGTGCGGTGTTTAGGATCGTTGTCCTCCTGCAGAATCCAATCTTCATTTTTTCTGATGAACCATCGTTTGGTAGATAGCAGTACAGCCTTTTTGTAGATTTTTATCATTTTCATAGCATTTAGGTTGTCAGCAAAGAGGTACAAAGTGCCGAATCTCTGCTTTGAGAAGCAGCCCCAAAAATGCACCTTTATTCTATGTTTTACGGTCCGCTGAACAAGAGTATTGGTGGAAGTTGACCAGGTTCGCGTGAGGACAGAACGTGCCCATATAGAACATTCATCAGTAAAAATGACATTTTCAAAATCTCGATCAATATTCTCATGCGCCCAATCGAGTCGCTTCGTCACAAGTTTTTCAGTCAGGCTTCTTCATTGTGTTGCGCCATTTAAGATCATGAAGAAAGGTTCGGATAGTTTTGTAGGATATATCTAAACATTTTGCCATTAATTTTGCTTGTCCTTGTCGCAGTGTTAAAGCAGGATTCCGCGAAAACAGATTCACTATTATTTTTTCAAATTTTTTGTTCACATTTCCTATCGAACCACGTTCTGGTAAATCATCGAAATTTTTAGCGACTATATATCGCTGTATCTACTTCTGTACAAATGCCTTCGACTTTCTCATATACTATATTTAGCTGCCGCTGTTTGCAACATTTTGGGACCTTTCGGGTGGATGCAAAGGAACACAGCCTCGTAGCGCGACGCGTACTTAGCACTCGTGATTCTCTTTCAAAAGATCAACGACAACTGAACCTTTGTTGACAATGCTTCAAGAAATTAGAGCGAAATCTTTCATTAACTGTCGGTGAAGTCGACCACGCTCTTACTTGACAGACTGTATACTCGTATATAGATATGTGGTTTTTTTATTGTCTTTTTTAAGTAATGAAATATTCAAATGATTCTTACAAACATAAATTTTGAACAAATGCTAATGATTCGAGATATAGTTTTTGTGTTTATGAACTGTATTAAATTTGAACATAAAGAGGCAAAAAGTATCCGATGTACTTACCCTGGTTCTAAGCTACCTCCCCACCAATTTTAAGCTAAATTGGTTCAGCCGTTCTTGAGTTATAAATGGTGTAACTAACACGACTTTCTTTTATAAATATAAGATATTGTAGTAGGGGAGCCTGGAGTGCTAAATTTGCGGTTACTGGAGCGTCATGGAGACTTGCTAGATTGTCAAGATAACGTTAAAAAAAAAGAAAGTCTAGGTCATGTTTTCCATTTTAGTGGGGGGAAGAGCGGAAATGTAAAAAAAATAGTCACATAAAAATACTCAAGCGCGCCAGTCATTTATGGTATGTACGCGCATTGCATTTCTAATAACCGATATATGTATATAATATTAATCTGACAATCAATTCAAGGGGGATGGCCGTAATGAGAGGTTAAAAAAAAGAAGTTAATCGAGCGTGCCAGATTTTCAAAGCGATTGTTAATGAACCTCTACAAAGGGTGCCTTTTAAATTTCTGACAATTTCGACGTGACCAAAAGTCATGACTGATTTTAAAACTAAAAAAAGGTGACCTTGAGAAACTCGAGCGCGTCAGATTTTTATGCAGGGGCATGAACTTGAACTTGAAAAACAGTGTATACATATGTATGTTAGAAAATTGAATAATTTATTAATATGAAAATAGATCTAAATATTAAAAAAATAACATTTAGAGTTTGTGGAGTAAACTTTTTGATTTTTTCATACGTTTCTTCGCCACAGAAAACATATTTGACACTAACGTCACTTATTTTTACAATGGATGTAAAACTGATCGCTATAAACGGAAAGAAAAATAGAGAACACCACAAACAAACAAAAGTATCAAGCGTCTACTAACAATAACCACGCTACAGAGAACGTATATTTATAGAGAAGGTTAACGATAACGAAAATTTAGGGATATTTCAATTTTGGGATATTTACTGTTTTGGATGAGTGCATTTCACCACAGAAAATTATTAGCGCATTTCACCACTTAACATCAGGGGCACGACAATAACAGAACTGAGTAGTTAGTAGAGCCAATGGGAAAAAATATGTTAATTTCAATGTTTAGAACGCTCACAGTTTCTTATATTTACAATGCGCAAACGACTGCATATAATTTATATATGTACATACAAATGTATGTATATTTTCTATATATTTTATATCAAAGCACACAAGCATGTATGTACGTACAAATTGAACTATTTCATGATAAATTTTTAGAAATATACATATAATAAAGTCATACATGCATTATTACCTATGTATGTATGTAAATCTTTAATTAATGTAGGCTTGATAAGATATATACATACATACATATTTATTTAGAGGTCAGGTCTTTAAAAGTTTTGATAACATGTTAAAAGACCAAGCGGTCGCACATATTCACGTATGTAATTATGTGTGTATGTAAACAAAAAGAAACATACGCATAATGTTTGTAAATTTGTCTACCCACAACTTTGTATGGAAATGTGTACAATTATTGCTTCATGCGAAATCTTCGTTTCACGAGCACATTTGTATGTTTACGAAAGCAAATGCGAGCCACATACATATGTATGTACATACATTCATAATAACAAGTGTCGCACGCATTTTTCGCATCTCCCTTGTCATGGACAATCAATGGCCGAAACTCAAAGAGTCACGCCCGGAACACATAGAGCGGGGCAGACTGCAAGCGACATCTGTCAAATATTAAAATACACACGTTCTTATGGACACAGTTATGTAGTTGTGCAGCTGTCTAAATAACTGTGTCCTTAAGAATGTGTGTATTTCAATATCAGATTCAGATGGCGCTTGCAGTCTGTCGCGTTCTATGTGTTCAGCACATCAATCTGTCGAAGCACTGACGCGACGAGACGCGAAAGAAACCAACAAACGATCGCCGATTGTTACCGCTTCCCTTGCCGCTGTAACAGCTTCGCCAATTTTTGCGAGCTACGGAAAAATATTTTAGAATTGAATATTATAAATCGACAACTCCGTTGTTGCCACTTTTCTGACTTCTTTCTGTGAAGAAGCATCAGAAAGTTGTTCAATTTATGATTTTTAGCTTTTGCCATCGTCGCGAAAAGACGCTTGTAGGCAAAGGCATGCTCAGGGAGATGTTACGGCGTCTGTTTATATGAATGAAGCGAGGTCGCTTGTGGCATATGCCCCAGCGTTTATGAATGAAATCATTTTTGTTGTAGAATTTACTACATTTAGGCTTCGCCATATTGACTTGTGACGCTGCTGATGCTATATTAGACGATTGTTGTTTTTGTAGAACAATATTTGTACTTTTTGCGGGTGACATATCTACATGTGAACGCATATAAGTATGTATGTTGTGTATGCATTATTTGTGAGGGAATGCCATACGCACATATTTACATGTGTACGCATATTTGTATGTTGGTGTGTATATACATTATTTGTTCGGCAATGTCGTACACATATGCATATGCATGTACATATAGAGCAGTGCGCGCACACTTTTTACTGATAAATGATAACATTACGATTTGAATTTGAATTCTACCTACATATGTAAGTATGTATGAAACTATGTGCTAATATCTAGATGCATATGAAAATTTAAATGATGAAATGTGATTTACATATAATATTGTTGTAATATATGTATAATATTAAGTGCTTTAGGGAATCTCATATACATATGTACATATGTATATACAACCATATTCATACATATTTATATGAAATTATATAATGTTATCAAACATTATAAATATTTAATAAATAACTCTTATTCGCACATTAACTACAAATATAGTTTTGAAAATAGCATAATTTTATTAGAATGTTTTCAGTTTTGCATGCATTCAAAAAAATATGCAAAATGATAATCATATCAATTAATATGATTACATGTAAACGTACATATATAATTATATCCAAAAGACTAACATACGTCTGTAACAAGAATGTATATTTCTGAGCATAATTTTCATTGAATGCTGAGCTCTGTTCACGCGCCACTGTTAAAGTTTCTCCTTCTTAGCCAGCTGTGGTGAAATGCACCCATCGCATTTTGTTAGCTTTTGACAGTTCACACGCTTGTCCGTTGTTGGACCTTCTCTATAAATATACGTTCTCTGCACGCTATGGTGATCAGCTGAGATGGCATCATGGCGGCAGACGCTAGTATAAGGACGGTGGGGGAGAGTGAGAAACAAACAAAAGTGTCAAGCGTCTACTAACAACAACCACGCTATGACGCTTGACCTTTTGTCGATGATTTTACCTGTATCGCCCGATGGAAACTGTCAGATTATAGGATTTTCGTGATTCTGACAGAAATACCTTTAAAATGAAAAAAAAATCTATCGCGCTCGAGTACTTTAAGGTGACGTATTTTTTTTTACAAATTTGTCACCCTGCTATTTTTCTAAGTCACCCTCAAACTGTCAAAATATTGAAATATACACTCGTCTTAATGTATTTAATTTACCATCTCTTAATCTGACGCTCTCGAGTTTCCCGAAGGATCGATTTTTTCTCTAATCTGACGCACTCCCCCCAACGCACCCCTCCATATTAAGGGCTCATATTTGGTAGAGGTACATAAAAAGGTGCAATGTTTCTCCCCATCAAATTTTTTGACACGCTTTAGTAACTTCGAAAATCCCCACTTGGGCTCCCCTACTATTGGGTACACTCGTATAAGGAAAACATCGATTTTGCACAATTTCGCACGGGAGGAAAGGCTAATGGTATGTACGGAATTTGAATGAAATTGGTAGATCAGGTGCGGAAATGTGTTACTATACTGATATTATGAAGAGGAAATATTTGATTGTTTGTTTGTTTGCATTGAATTGGCTCCAAAACTACTTGACCGATTTGAAAAACTGTTTCACCACTAACTGTGGTGAACATAGGCTTTATTATATTTTCAAAAAAGTTAGGAATCCAAACTCAATAATGTAACACAAGGTGTGAACAAATAACCAAACAATTTTCTTAAATCGCCTACGCTGCAAACACTTTTTGTTGGCTATAGAATAAAATAATGTACTACGCATGTGCAAATCATATCGACAGCATATGTTTATCTATTATAGTTTTGTCACAATAAGTATTTTTATCATTTTAAAAATATATGTGTAAATGCCACCGCTATAAAAACTTTATTATTTATACTTGGGAATTAATCCTTATCAAAACAAATGACTTGATATTTAAGTGTACTTGAATACCATTATTTAACTTTTTGAATTATTTAATTTGGATATTCCATTCGAAAAGTATCACAAATTAATAATTGTAAGTCGTTTGAAAAATGTCGCATGTTTGCCGCTCAAACAGCTAGGTTAGGGGCATAATGGCCATAAACTGTCAAATCAGTTGCTATTGCAGTTGGGAAATTCTTTATGATTGTATTTGATATCTTAATATTTCGTTTTCAAAATGAATGCTCTTGAACCGTTTAAAAATTTGAAGAGCATAAAAAAAGTGTAGGACTACTATTATTTATTCGAACTACTGCATTTTTCCTACAAACATATACTTATTATGTATATTATCTTTTCATAGGATTACTGATTTCAATAATTTTTCCAGAATACTAACTGATCTACCTACTATGTATTACAGTCTACCTTGAAATTATATTTTGCCTGTCGAGATGCCTCTAATAATAATAAGCTTTGTAGGTGTCACTGGGGTACTGGAAAGGAGTCAATGACAAGAAATAAAGTTTTTTTTTCATTTTAAAAAACATATGTACTCATAATATGTATAAATGTCATCGCTATAAAAGCTGAGTCGCGCGGTCGATCCACTACGCAGCAGTCGTGTGCGGAATTAAATAAATTTTGATAGAATAAACTGAATGTATGTACATATACTTTAAATTCGTTAAGCAGGTAATTCAACCCAAAATAAAAGTTTTTTTTCCAAATAAAGAAAGTTCTTTTCAGAACTTACTTAATTATTTTTAATTTTTCAGTAAATAATTTATTGTAACTTTTAACTATCCAAAAAGCTTAGAGACTCAAGTAGTTCTTAAAATTTTTCAATTTTATTTTTTAGATTTTAAGCAAACAATTTGGTACAGTTTTTTTCATTTTAAAATACCCAAAAGATCTACATTAATCAAAAAAGTTCTGGCACAGGCGTTGTCCTTGCTAAAAAGTGTATTCCAAATTGAAATGACAATTTGTTTAACTACGAGTATAACATACATGTACTTATATCATAATAAGCAAAGAAATATTCTGTTATTACATAAGAAACGCGAAATGCATGTAAAAAATGGCTAAATGCTCATGAAGAAGGTACTGCATAAATTGTGGGTAAGTTAAGCTTTTGGGAAATGTACGTTTTTTGTTTTAATTTTTTTGCTCTATTCGGATTATTACCCATAACCAATTTTAAAGTTGTGCAATTTTCAATCGTTTTATGTCAGTGCAAAAATTGAACTACTTATAGAGTGAGCAAAATGGCCGGTCGTGTATAAATTTCGATAGATGTCCGTAAAATTATAATTAATTTGCACGTCCAGCAAAAATCTTATCATGAAATTGGTAATACAGTGCAGATAAAAAATCACACCACAACACGAAAGAGCTGTAATAGCTGCAGTGACTCAGAATCCGAAGATTTCAGCAGTAAAGCTGTGTGAAGTGATACAACAAAGCTTTGAAAATAAACATTAATCCCCAAAAAGTACGTAACTCTTTCCTTAAAGCTGGCTATCATGGGCGAGATTGGCTCCGATAGTGCGCAAAAAATTTGGCGAAAACGAAACTAAAGCTCCAGGAAAATAATATAATTAAGATTGTGAAGCATGGCGGCGGGAACGTAATGGTTTGGGGGTGCATTACAGCATCTGGTGTGGGAAATCTCACTTTTATTGATGATAAAATGGATTAGCACTAATAATTTAAAATCTTAAAGGAAAATTTAGCTCCAAGCGTTGAAATGTTAAGCCCAAGTGGGTAGTGGGCAGTCATTCTCGTTTCAACAAAACAATGACCCTAAAAATGCGTCATATCTTGTGCAATAATGGCTTATCTACCATTGTAAACAATTAAAAACACCTCCGCAATGCTCAGACACTAACCCTATAGAGCAGTGGTTTCCAAACTTATTTTGTCTACCGCCCACTTTGAGAATAAATATTTTTTTAGCGCCCCCCATTTTTTCACCTATTTAAAAACCACTATAACTTCAAATTAATTATTCTGACCTATATATGTATATTAACGGAGAATTCTAAACGAAACTTTTACTATAGCCAGCAACTTGAAACCTGAGGGCAGTAGGTAACATACAACGGCGCTTAGGTCTCAAGTTAACTCCTACGGGCTCCACCTGCCAATAAGAATGATTATTGAAACACAACTTTATAGTATTAAAACAGAGAATCTTTTATTAAAAATTAAACTAAAATAATCGATCCATATATAAAAACTAATGTGAAGGATGAATCTGATGCTCTTTAACCCTTAACAACCCAGTATGCCTTTTTAACGTAACTGACCAGTAGTGTCCAGCGGACACACTATTTAATTCTAAGGCATTTGAAAGAATACAAAGACATTTTGAATGCAAAAAACTTATTAAACAGTAAAATGCACTTAACTTTATTAACTTTTATGTTGTTATATTTTATTCCATTACATATTAATTTCTTTACACATATTACAAAGAATTGTTTTTATAGAATGTTCAGAACAGACGTTCAGATTACATTTATCACAGCACTGTTTAGAAGTTCTGGATATTTTCGAAGGGCAAATGTGACAACGCTTCTTTCTTTTTGCGACAGGTTCAAATGATTGCTTAGATGATGATCCTTGATCTGATCGTACCACGTCTTTAATGGCTGCTAAATGATAACTTGACAATCCTTTCTTGTGCCGTCTCCGTATCTGAGAGGTCACTAATTCAGTTACGATTTCTCGTAAAAAAAGTTTCCTTTGTATATTCTTTCTCTGCTCGTTCCAATTAGGGTATAAATTTTTTCATATAATAAGCGATGCGATGCCAATAACATCTATAACATTTTGAAAAAAGGCAACCGGCCATATGTTTGTTTTACGTCGAACTGTATATTCATGAACCATCTGGTCAAGTGTATCAACACCTCCCTTGGTGGAATTGTAGTACAAATTTATTTCAGATTTGTGTTTATTATGCGAATCTATTTGTTTACTATGATGCATCGTATGCAAGAGAATAACGTTGAAAAAAAGATTAAAGCTGTCTATTATATTGAGCCCGGGAGGAAGAATCACCTTATGAAGAGCACCTGCAATTATGTTGTGTCGGGGAGAGCGACTTTGTTTTTCAGGTTCAGATTTCCAAATAGTTCCATCTTTGCCTTGATAAGTAGAAATTGCGACAAACTCCTGCAGTGGTATATCATCCCTCTCACTTCATAATTGTTCATCCTCACAATCAGATGCTGACTCTGTTGCATTACTTTCACTTTCAGAACAACTGTTAGCTGCAAAATTCTCATCTTCGCTGTCGAATTCCTCACCGAACAAATTTTCATCATCACTTTCTTCAAGAGCAAGTTGAATTTCGTCCGATGTAAGTTTCTTAGCCATTACTTAGACAAGAACGTATCAAATCAACGCACAAAACCAACTAGTAATAAAATGCACTGCAGTTAGCGCTCACAAATTAAAACCTTCAGTTAATAAAATTTCCAGAATTTAGAATCAAATAGTAAGTTCGGACCGACAACGAAAACATGTTTTCGTGGGAAAAACTGGTTTTCGCACGAAAACTTGTGTTTTTGTCCATGTAAACTCTGTCAAACGAAAACAGAGTTTTCGCTGAAGACTACTTGAAAACTTAAATTCCACTAATTATAATCGGTGCCTGCTCTAGTTTAATCGATGTTTTTGGAAGACATGTTTTGCCGGCCCTAAATTGTCACTTGATATTTGCTTACATTTCATATACAAATACAGATGTCGGTTGATATTCTCATATTAAGAGGATTCTCTTGCTCTTGCAAAACCTTGCACCGTGCAGAAATTGCAGAATTTTCCCTTTGGTGCAACAAACACACGCAGAAAATCATTTGCAATAGCTGTAAAATATGTCAAACCAAAACCCATGTTTATTTTCGTGTCGTCATAAATCACTTGATTCTGCAATGGGTGCTCTCTTGGCCTTGCATATTTCGGTATAGGATTTTTGCATTTTGTGTCATCGTGCAATCTTGCAAGAGCAAGAGAATGGCGCTATTGATAGGTGTCAGTGAAAACTCATCGAAAACACACAATGTCGGTCCGAACGACTTAGATTCCGCAACATACAAATGTGTTTTCAAAATGTTTTCAATGTCGGTCCGAATATAGTAAAAGTTTGCAATACATTTTTTTTGTTGCTATCGATAATTGAGCTATTATTTTGTTTGTGAAAAATAAATCTAAAAAGGGGAATCCCCATTTCTTTTATCTTATTCGCTATTCGTTGGTTTTCCGTCGGTTTCCTTTGGTTCTATTCTTGCTGCGATTATCTTTCAAATTCAAATCAGAGTTGTATGTGCCTCCAAGCTGCCATATGGTGCAAAATAGATATGCATAAAGAACCCCCTTTATTCTCAAATCATTCGAAATCTTACTGTGTCCATTAGACACATGTGGGTTGATATGCTACAATTTTGGTATATTGTTTATCAATTTTAAGCTATTCATGTGAAACCTGTTTTAATTAGACGTTTCGGTTCTTAAAACCTAGCGGATAAAATAGATAAAATTACGAAAATAAATACTTTAGCTTTTATATGAAAATAAAGTTAAAAGTGTGTCCGCCAGACACTTGTGGGTTGTTAAGGGTTAATAAGTTTGTTAATATCAGGTTCCTATTTACTCAAGAACAGTCGCAAGTCGCCACGTTCGGCAAGCAAACGATTTCCATTTTTAGTAAGCAGTGTTGTCACAGCACTAAATCCACGTTCACACAAATATGACGATGGGAATGCTATCAAGAATCGTTGAAGGATTGACCACAATCCAGTGTACAATTGCGAGATCGGTTTTTGTAGCCAAAATTCTTGGAACTATTTTTGAACTTGATTTTTATTTCCTCGTTTGTTGTCAAGTCTATAAGTTCTTCTTCCAGCTGAGGTGACATTGCTGTGTTGACATTTGAAAACGGATCCAACACCCAGTCTAATATCTTTAGTTTCCAAGAACTAATCTATCATTCAAAGAGCTGTTGCGGATTTTATTGACTGCTTTGATGACATATTGCAGTGATTGAAATAGTTTTTCACTTAAGTTTCTAGCAACTAAATGTTGTCTATGAATAACGCAATGTACGCCAAGGACATCTGGAATTTTATTTTTTAAGTGCGCTATTATGCCTTTATGGCACCCTATCATAGCCGGAGCGCCATACGTAGCAATTGAAATAATATTTTTCAAAGGAATCTCTTTCTCATCGCAAAACTTTTCCAATATATTGAATATGGTTTCGCCTTTTGTATCGGTCTCTAAATTTCAAGCAAATAATAGTTCTTCACATATTTTCTCATCTCTACGCCTCTTTCTACACAACGCCTCCATTTTCTTTCTGGGTCTCTTACCGCCCCCCTTGACACCGGCAGCGCCCACAAGGGGGCGTTATCGCCCACTTTGGGAAACACTGCTATAGAGCATATTGGTATCTACACATCACATCGAAGGATTCACTTAAAGAAACCATATGTACAGAATGGGCAAATATAATATACAACTGTGTTCGAAATAATAGCAATAGTTTGTGAATAATAGCAGTGGCTTGAAGAGCACCTGCATTTTTCAGTCGAAAAATGGCCCGATATAATGAGGGCCAGCATACGCTGTATGGAAAATGCCGTTGGAATGGGTCTATCAACAAGATAACGACCCCAAACATACCAGCAGGTTGGCAAAAAATTGGTTTGCTCTAAATGGAGTTGAGGTTATGGGTTGGCCGGCTCAGTCACCGGACCTTAATCCAATTGAGAATCTTTGGGCAGAGGTCAAAGAAGCTGAGAATTCGTCAAATACGAAGCAATTATGGAGTACTGTGAAGAAGGCGTGGAAGGCCATTCCTCTCGAGAAATGCAAGCGTTTGGCGCTGCTGTGTTATCCAACAAATTTTATTCGACGAAAAACTAATTGTTTAAACTTTATTTTATATTATTATAACGATTTAATTGATTTTTGATGTAAAATCTTCAATACTGCTATTATTAATCACAGCTGAAATTTTCATTTACAAACTTTTTTATTTATTTAAAGAGGAACTTTTTCTTATTCTTTAAAGAAATCATATTTCTTTTAAGCTTGGATATGAGCAAATTAAGTACAATAGTAATTATTCATAATGAAAATCAATAAAACAATTTTTTTGTTTCATTGGAATTCTGGGTTATGCCACCGCTATTATTTCGAACACAGTTGTACTCGTAACTCCTGAGCACAAATTTAACTTAGTTGGACGTCGACGTTTAGAAGCAGTTATTCAAGCCAAAGAAGATTTAAAAAAATATTATAATTAAAAAAATCGGATTCAGAACAGTATTTTTCATATGTGCGTCTAAACATTTTTTATGTAGAATCTTTAATAATTTTATTATAATTTAGTTATCTTTAAAAATATATTAAATATGAAATACATTTTAGTTAAATATATATTAAAAATGTGGAAATTGTAGCAATGCGAAAGTCAACCGATAAACTTTTAAAGCTGTCTCCAGAGGCAAGAAAGCGAAGTGTAACCGCTAAACGTTCATTGGCTGGTATTGCTTTGCGCATATTGGTGTCACTTTTTTATGTTTGGAGAGACTAATTCAATCTAAAATTAAAATTACAATTACATTCAAGAGACAGACATCCAATCTGCCTACCCACTTATTACGGTGGACTCGTGAAAACTCGTACTAATGAAAACCATGCGTGATTTAATTAACGAGTTGTTTGAATCTTCGAATGTTATGTTTTATGATTAATTTATTCGTTTATTAGTTTTTATACTTACAAAAGTGCTATTTTTCTTGCATTATTCAAAATGTTAGAATTCTGTGGTCTACTGTTTAGTAATTCATGACAAGTTTATTCAAAAATTTTTATTTTCATAAATAATAGATACAAGGAAGATGTGTATATAAGATGTAGGTTGATTTCTAATTGTTCAAAAAATGCAGTGATTATTGTTTGACGTTTCTTATTTTCCACCGAATCATACGGTTTTTCGCGCAATGATTGCAGCACATTAATATTTCTCGGACTAACTCTTTCTGCAGTTATGCGTTCTGCTTCACTTTCACTATCCGCCTCAAATTCATCTTCAGATTTGCTTTCTTCAATGGATTCCTCTACAATCAGGTCTTAAATCCAGTTATTTATTTCTTCTTCAGTAAAAGTAACCTAATAAAAATTTATAGTTTTTAAACGTGATTTTTTTTTATTTTAAGTCACCACCATGCTTCCATTTGGTTCATTCACGAAAATGGCTGCCAACAGTTGTTAACACATTCTAAAATTTGTTTTTCTATTTTTACGATTCCACAAATTGTGGAATTAGCAATATTGAATTTTTTGAATAGATATATAGATGTAACACATTATCATTTTCACTGTATTAATTATTTTAGCCTTTTTTGCTATACCTAAAACATTTAATTTTTATCCCATTAAATACACTTGACCTTAACCGCGAATGACTTTGTTTGCTAATGAAGAATATTAATTAAAAGCGATGCAAACGTAAGAAAACAGCCGCCAGTATAGCGAATTCAAAAGAAAAGTACCGTTACTAGTCGCCAATAAGGTACTTTTTAATAAAAAAAACCGCGCCTAACAACAACAGTGCACGCATGGGCCGTTGCACAACTTCTAGCTGGATACTAATGTGAACATGTTAACAAACAACAGTACGATTATACATACTTATACGTTCTAGCTGACCCCACAGGCGTTGTACTGCGTGAAATTATGTGTTTTGAAAGGAAATGAAAGTTGTATTTATTTGGCGTTAAAAATCATTTATTTGCGATTTTTTTCAATGTAACGCAGCTTGATAAACAACATTTTTTGGTTTGTATATAGAGTAGATGGTTTTCCAACTCGTGAACACGCCACGTACATACGGGTCGTGTGAAAAACATAACATTTTCAGATTTATGCCACACTCTTCTAGCGACTATCCTTGTGTCCTGTTGATTTTCATCTCAAATGCAATTTTCCCTAGAACTGAATACGTTTGAACTGAAATGGCAAATCGTTGGAACTCAACGGTACGCTACGTTTTAGCTACGTCACAATCAGTCGGGTTCCATTACAAGATTGCGAAACATAATAATGACAGATCCAAAAAATTTAGAAATTCAACTCGATAACTCTCGGCTTCGTCTTCATTATCAACACGATCGATCGATTAATTTGTATGAGCGTAAATATCTCGGTATTTGACTTTGAATCTTCCAGTTTAAGTCACTAACATCGGTATTTTCGGCAGCTAAAATTGCGCGTGAACTCAAGCAATCTTAGTTACGACAATTTGGCCAATATTCTTATAAATATTCGTGATGAGTCCATCTTTCGTTGAAGTGAATTGACATAAGGCAGGTAGAATGGATATCAAACTACTAGAAGTATCAATCGAAATTTACCCATTTCCAATTCCACTGTCCAACAGCATTTTTGGAACAGAATAGCGACCCTACAATTCTGAAAGGGTGTGCTGAGTAGATCATTTTTGTTGAACAAACTTATGGTCCAGCACGTCTGAGTTTTTTTTTACAGTGGGTCAAAGTTTTCATTTTTTTTTATGGTCAGAGTTGTATTGTGGAATTGTTTGAGGATTATTTTTGTGGAAGATCTTAACCCTCTAACTGGTTTCTTTATGGGTCAATTTGACCCTTTTTTTGAGAAAATCAAAAAATATCCTTTAAAAAAGGACATTTAAGGATTAAAATATTCTACGAAAATGTTTGGCGGAAAATTTCAGGAGGGGTCACCAAAGACACCATTGTTGTAAATAAAGCTCTTTACGATTGATAAAAAAAATTATAATTTTGTTTTAATAGTGGTTTATTATAAATAGTATGTACATACATACATATATATTTTTTTGCTTCAACAGTAGTAGGACAATGGATTAAAGATTAAACTTAGTATGCTTTCCTGTATTTAGCTAGACGTGAATGTTCCGATGTGTCAAGGTTTCTGTACAAGCCACATACATACGTATTCAGCAAGCATTACACTTTGGGATTTCCCTTTGAATCTTTCTTCCAATACCTTTATATCCTGATGAAACCTTTCACCGTGTTCATCTGAAACCGCTCCAAGGTTTTCTTTAAAAAAATTGAGATGAGAGTGCAGAAAATGCAGCTTTAGTGACATCTTAACGCCAATATTGTTAAAACCGATTAGCATGCTTTCAATATTTTCTGCATAGTTTTCTGCTTTTGAGTTTCCAAGGAATTCTGATATAACCAGCTGCATAAAGTCAAATGCTGTCTTTTGCATATCCGACAGATGACCATAAAATTCTTCATCTTGTAATAATTTTCTTATATCGGGTCCAACGAGCATTCCTAGAAAAGGTAGTTTACATTAAATGAAATACATTATTTCTTAAAACCGTATTTTACCTTCTTTTAATTTTGCTGAAGATAATCTGTGGAAAATTGTTTGAATGCGTTTGAAAGCATATCCTTGTGTGTTTAAGCTTTTAATAAAATTTTTCACCACGCCCAACTTAATATGCAGCGGTGGAAGTATGACCTTATCTTTTGGGACAAGAGATTCATGGATTACATTTAAGTCACCAATAAAATTTTCTTTACGTTCTTCGAAATATTTAATATGATAATGACTGCTGGTAGCACGTGAATCACATTTACAAAGAAAGCACATATATTTTGTGTATCCTGTTTGCATTCCAGTCAATATTGCAATCATTTTGAAGTCTGCGCAGACTTCCCATTTATATTTATAGTATTCAATTTTATTTAAGAGATTTGAAATATTTGCGTATGTTTCCCCCTTTTTTGTGGAATACGCAACCGGTATTGATGGATGCTGATTTCCATTGTGCAGTAAAACTGCTTTTAAGCTGTGTTTTGAACTATATATAAATAGTCGCCAAGCGGAAGAGTCCAGTGGAAACTTTAGATATTTTAGAACCTCTTCAATACTGCAACAGTATACAAGTTCTTCTGATTTTTTAAAATAACTTTCCAAATCGGCGTGTCTTTTTCTTGGCGATGTAACTTTTACATCGGCTTTTATCATATTCCTGTTTTTCTATCTGGAACATAATATTTCAGCTCTCTCTTTTGTTAGTCCTAAATCTCTTACAAGATCTTCAAAATAAGCTTGGTCTATCAAATTAGGACATATGTTTAAACCACCAGGAGGCAAGTAACTTATATCTGATATGTTTTCAACCGCCGCTGTTATTTCTGTATTGGCGTATGTCATATTGGCCGAAAATGTATGTGTAGGCGGTTGAGGCACCGGAACACCTTCACAGCGCACTTCTAGTAAAATGACATTATTTGTTGCTTCGTAATTCATTATCGCGTAGTGCCTTTGGCATCTACCAAATTTGTAATTTACGCAGAAATAGCATGTATCTGATTTGTGATTTTCAGGTTCAATCCATGTAATAGTCGCAGAAAATAGCAGCGCCTTAATACCGCCTTTGTACCAGGTCAAAAGACAACTTTCGCAAGTAGTACATACAGTTTTTGGTATCCAAGCTTCACATAAAAATCGTATTCTAAAGAAAAGAAAATATGGTTCTTCAATTGTAGGGAATATCTTTCTTCTGCTTTGAAGGTGCGTAAAATATCCACAAATAAAACAAAACCAATCTCTTAATTTGCAAACAGAATCCGCCATGCTTATTTAAGCTTTAATTGTTCTTTTTTTATATTAATTTTAGTAAAAATCACACCCGATATGTACTGCTTAGTAAGTCAATTATGCTTAATTTTATCACACCCGATTTGTAAGTCACATCTGACTAGACGCGAGAACTCAGTGTTTGGCCCGGCCGAACTTGACGACGTTTTCACCTACATTGTATAGTAAAGAGCTTTATTTACAACAATGGTGTCTTTGGCGACCCCCACTGAAAATTTCCGCCAAACATTTTCGTAGAATATTTTAATCCTTAAATGTACTTTTTTAAAGGATATTTTTTGATTTTCTCGAAAAAAGGGTCAAATTGACCCATATACCGCAAGACTTTTTTAACAACCTAAGTATATAAGATGTCGTATATGATATATTTTCGTGTATAAAATAATGGAAAATTTCCATGAGCAAAGAGTCTGCCAAAAGATCTTGAAATATTAACTTAAGGATATGAAATTAAAATCAATTTCATTCATATGTTTGTACATTTGCAACATGCGGTTACAGAGTGTAATAGTTTTGTTCACCTAATGATTGCTTATTTTACCTTAGATTAATCGAGATAGATAAAGGGTTAGGTAAATATAAATTATCACGATGATGCGACGAGTTAAAATCCGCATATTTGCTGGCACGTTTGAACCCGTTTGTCCTCAAGCTGGAACTTAAATAAAATTGAGATATCGTAATATTTCGGTACACATATTCCTTGGCAAAGCACGGGGACTTTTTTTAAAGATGGGCGTTATCGGACCACTGTCAGGTCCACAAACCCCATTAAGTCAAAACATATAAGAATCATACTAAGATTCTTCTTCTTTATTGTCGTCGAGTTTACAACAGCGCGTAAATTGTCCTTCATCTTCGCTTGTCGCAAATCGGAGATCCCACGTGCAGCCAGGCTCTTCGTCAACAGATATCTCCTTTCTTTCGGCACAGATGTTATGATATCAATATCACTGGCAGTCGCCAGAAGTTGTCCACTCATATAGAAGATTGGGCCTTCACGATTAAGCTTCGCAGCACGAATTATTTTCTCCAGCAGTGGATCGAAGAAGTCACACGATATAGAATCGCCTTGTCTGAAGCAGTTTTGAAATCGACAAAGATGTGGTGTGTGCCGATCCTACTTTCATGAGTATTTTCCAAGATTTGGCGCGTGGTGAATATAAGCTCTGATAAGGTCCAATCAGTTTGTTGACGGTAGACCTAAATTTTTTACACAAAACGCTTGAGGCTCGGCCCGCAACACATCGGCCCCGGCGTTTTGTTGTTCTTCAGAAGAATAATTGATATTGGAATTTCTTCATGTTCGGGAAATGGAACATCTGCTCCATCGTCATCGATTGGGGAATCGGGTTCGCCTTCTCCTGGCGCTATGCTTTCACTGCCATTTAGCAGGTTGGAGAAGTGTGCCCTCCGGAATAATAGTACGCTCTAACCATCAGTCATTAGATCACTCCCGGGGGTTCAAGAGTTTTCTCCGGTCTTGAAACCTTCCGTTAGTGGCCTCATTTTTTGTAGAATTTTCGAGCACTACCCATGCCGGCCAGTTTTTCATGTCCTTCATACTCACCATACCGCATTGAAACGCTGCGAGGTAGACAGTCTGTTTCCTCTCCACTGGGACACAGTACCATCTGCTCTTTTACATTTTCCGAAAACTAATGGTTTCGGTTGCAGCTATGCGTAAGGAGCTTGAAATGGCCTCACATAGTTTCCTTATATCAAGAAGCTGACGAATACTCTCAGAAGCAGGAGTGCAAATCGTGGAGAAAACCATTCTGCTGTCAGATGTAATTGTGTTTGTTGACGTGCCCCGTGGTGAAGAGCTTCGCTTTGATACGGATTGTGGCAAGCACTCGTCTACGGAGCCTCTCCCACCGCGAACCCCACACCGAATTTACTATCCTTTATATGGCCACTGTAGTAAATGCCACAAGAAATTACTCGCCTCAGTCCTTGTCCCGCTCATTGCATTTGTTGGATGGCAGTGATGTCAGCCATCCACCAGCTGAATTGCGGAAACTTTTCAATAAAGGGACCGGAAATTCCAGGTGCATGCCCTTAAATAGTAATCCATAATACATTTACAAGGGTCGTCTCAATTTAGCTCACTTTCTAACGGATGTTTTATTGTAGCCCATATGATACATGGTCCAAAACGGAAAGTAGTGAGCTGCTTCACACTAGTGTAAAAGAATCGTTTGTGGCCATTCCGAAATGAATAGATTTCAGGGAACTTTCCTCACTTGGCTTAGCTTTTAAACATGGCTCCATCCTCCACCATAATTCTTCTTCTTAATTGGCGTAGACACCGCTTACGCCATTATAGCCAGTTTAACAACAGCGCGCCAGTCGTTTCTTCTTTCCGCTACGTGACGCCAATTAGATATTCCAAGCGTATCCAGGTCCTTCTCCACTTGGTCCTACCCCCGGCGGATAGAGCGTCGATTACTTTCAGAGCTGGAGTGTTTTCGTCCATTCAGACAGCATGACCTAGACAGCGTAGAGGCTGTCTTTTAATTCGCTGAACTATGTCAATGTCGTCATATATCTCATACAGCTTATCTTTCTATCGAATGCAATATTCGCTGTGGCCAATGCGCAAAGGATCATAAAACTTTCGCAGAACTTTTCTCTCGAAAACTCGCAACGTCGACTCATCGGTTGTTGTCATCGTCCAAGCCTCTGCACCATATAGCAGGACGGGAATTATGAGTGACTTATAGAGTTTGGTTTTTGTCTGTCGAGAGAGGACTTTGCTTCTCAATTGCCTACTCAGTCCGAAGTAGCACCTGTTGGCAAGAGTTATCCTGCGTTGGATTTCTAGGCTGACATTGTTGGTGGTGTTTACGCTGGTTCCAATATAGACGAAATTATCTACAACTTCAAAGTCATGACTGCCAACAGTGACTTGAGTGCCAAGTCGCGAGTGCGACGACTGTTTGTTTGATGACAGGAGATATTTCGTCTTGCCCTCGTTCACTGCCAGACCCATTCGTTTTGCTTCCTTGTCCAGCCTGGAGAAAGCAGAACTAACGGCGCGGGTGTTGAGGCCGATGATAGCAATATCATCGGCATAGGCCAGCAGCTGCACACTCTTATAGAAAATGGTACCTTCTCTATTTAGTTCTGCAGCTCGAACTATTTTCTCCAGTATCGGGTTGAAAAAGTCGCACGATAGGGAATCGCCTTGTCTGAAACCTCGTTTGGTATCGAACGGCTCGGAGAGGTCCTTCTCGATTCTGACGGAGCTTTTGATAATGCTCAACGTCGGTTTACACAGCCGTATTAGTTTTGCGGGGACATCGCGGCATATAGGCAGCTTCTTTTCGTGCTGTGAAAGCAGCTTTGAAATCGACGAAGAGGTGGTGTGTGTCGATTCTCCTTTCACGGGTCTTTTCAAAGATTTGTCACATGGTGATCATCTGGTCGGTTGTTGATTTTCCTGGTATAAAGCCACACTGATAAGGTCCAATCAGTTCGCTGACGGTGGGCTTTAATCTTTCACACAATACGCTCGATAGAACCTTATAAGCAATGTTGAGAAGGCTAATCCCACGGTAGTTGGTGCAGATTGTGGAGTCTCCTTTTTATGTGGCTAAATGGGTTAAGCTTGCCGCCCTCACGCGGCACTACACCACACAACACACCACTCACAAGCAACACTGGCACATACACCATACCTGAAGACAGCAGTTTCCCCACATACCACACATCCATTGGAAGCAGCAGAAAATACCACACACATTCACCAATACAAGCAGCTACGAATCCACCACCGCTCAATGAGCAAAAATCGTCGTCCTGGAAGGGAACGTTCCCTTTCGACCATGAATTTCGATACGTAAACATCGGCGGACGTTCTATACTTTTTTGTGAAAACTCGGCACGCACCTCAAGCATCTTTCTGCATTGCTTCGTATATTCGGCAGGTCAACCATCTGTTTTCATCTGGTGATCTTCGACGCGCAGCAGCTCCACCAGTATATCGCATCATCGTTTCGAGGGAGTCTACCAATTTCATTTCTTTTTACAAACATACATGGTCACGCCTCCGCTGGTATCCGACCAGGGAAATTTTTTATTATCACATTTACCAGCCTGAAATAAAATTGTGATCTCCTTTTAAATAAAACATTGCGTTCTGGATATTCTTTCCGGAATTGGTGTGCAAGTAAGTGACGAATTAAGTGGTAATTTATATATGGCCCTTCGAGCCATCCTGAATAGCCCTATTGTGAAACGAATAAATTAGCAAATTTTGAAAAAAAGCTAAAAATATTAAATTATGCAAAAAAGAAGCATAAATTGGTGACAAGCAAAAGTAAATAAGTGCGCAAATGCAAATTCAAGTACAGGGAAGCAGCGAAACTACATAAATACACACAAACATAGTGACGAAAAAAAGAGAAAATAAAAATTAAAAAAAAAAGTGCACAAGTGCAATTGCAGTGAAACAGTGAAATTACATAAATACATACAAACATAGTGACGGAAAAAAATATATATATATATACACATACATTTCAAAAGGGCACAAGTGCAAATACATGCAGTGACATTGCAGAAAAAACACATATGTATGTACAAAAATACAGTGCCCCAAACGGAAAATAGTTGAGAAAAAACACAACACAGCTAAGTAAAATTAAAAAAGATTAGTGCGGTGGGAAAAATAAGCAATTACAAAAACAAAAACGGGCGCGAAAAAACCACCTTAAAAAAAAACACTATAAAACAAAAAACAGCGAGCGCGAATAAAATGCAATATATGTATGTAACAAGTACATATTTATATAAAACGGGCTCGGAGTAGAACCAACAAAAAACAACAAACACTAGGAAACCATTGTAGCATTCCAGGACAGGATTTGGAATAGCTCATAGGAACCCGAAACACACTTGGCCTACCGTAATCCCCAAAATCCCATGACGTATAACAAAGTGAGTCGTATTGATTCCTTTTAGTATTGCATCTTTCATTTAAATTTCTGCATATACGTACATACATTAGGGTGTCCCTTAAATTTCGAAGTGTTTAATTTTTTATGCATACCTTCTTAAAAGTTTTGTTTTAGCATAATACTATTTAAAAAAAATATTAGCTCGTTTTATCAACGATAACCCGCGCCGACTTGCGATTGAAACCTGTCCATGCAAGAAGCGCGCAACTGAGCGCTGCAACCTGTAGCGACGGGTTGCAATTGCCATTTCGTTTTTATGTTTCAGGTCATTAGAGTGCAATTGTTTAATACATAAAGATGTCGGTTGAATTACGAAATGATAAACAAAATATTTTCCTTATCGGTTTGCCTAGCCATCAAATTAGTGGTGCAAAATTACCATCAAATCGACAAGTTCTCGTTGTATTGTTTTATAATATTCAAGAAGTAAAATTGACTGTCAGTGAAAGTGCAAATTTAGTGATTAGGGAGTGTATCATATATTGGGAAAAGGCAAGAATTCCCACAAAAGCATTTCCCAACTGCGTAAAGAAACTAATAGACCTATATCATTCATGGAGAGAACTGCAAAAAAATATCAAAAAAAACTCAAGTTACGTTTAAAAATCGTGAAAATGATTTTAAAAATAATCTTGATAACTTATTTGATATCGCACATGCTAATGATTTTGATATGATAAGAATAGAGGAAGACAAACTATTTCTGATGAAACAACGGGAGTCAGGTCGACCAGGATGTCTTGGTGGTGTGGACAGAAAGTTAGCGGATAAAGAAGAAAGAGCTAAACAAAGACAGATAGGAGAAGAGGAAAGAAATGTCAGATATAGGGAGTTATTGACAGTCCCATCAACTTCAACAGCCATTAATGTAATAAACTCAGCTAATTCAGGGGAAGAAGAGATTTTGGATACACAAAACGCAGTACCAGAAGAAGCTCCATGCTCTAAAAAAAGAGGTCGAAAAAATATTGTAACACCTAAACTTGTTGCGACATTGGATCGATGATAAGAGACTCTGTTTACATTCTTCATGCAGTCGTCGAGGCACTTGGTCTAAATAGCGATGATTTCACCATCAAAAAGTCCTCAATTCAGCGAATTCGTATTCAGACTAGAAAATCCAGAGCAGAAGCAATAAAAGCTGACTTTCAGAACAAAATACCTGATGTAGCAAGCTTAGTCAGCATTTATGGTACCTTTGTGAAGAAACTGTTACTTTATCACTTTTTGATCATAAAGTTGATAATGAGACTAAAGGCAAATTATTGTCAACTTAAACAGAGAGGAAAGTCCGAATATTGGAAAGCGCTACATTCCATCGACGCTAGAAATGTCTAATTCGTTGTTTGGTAAGTCTAATTTTTATAGATCTTATGTATATTATTTTTATTTATTTAAAATTTAATATATTTTTGTTTTGTTTCAGATAAAACTCTGGATGATTTTGTTTCTATGCGGAGCATCCATTTTTTTTCAAGATTTCAAATAGATGCAAGCTTTCTCCACGTCGATGTATCTGCTTGGGAAGGTAATGCTGCCTTTCAGGATGCTTTACGAAAAGTAAGCCAGTTAAAAGTCGATGACACTGCGTGCTAACGGACTAATCACAGTCGAAGAAGAGCAAAAACAATTTTTATTACGATGTGTCCAGGAACATAGGCACCTATATGCAGATTGTAAAAAAATACTCTAAAAAGAAGTTATCCTGCTTAATTTTGAGGTTCTTTTAATAAATATTTGTCTAACCTAACCACTTTTTTATTTAATAGCGTTTTAATCAATTTTACAGTAACACAAATAATAGATAGGCTATATCTCAGAGTAATGGCTATATACTAAGACAAAGAAAACTTTGGGGGGTTGGTCGGCACGAGTTGCACTCGTCGTAGAAAGATGAAAATTTATATTTGAGTATATATTTACATTTATAAAAAATATATAGGGTATGCGTTTTGAATTTCTAAAAAAAAATTTTTTTCGTCATATAAGGGACACCCTGAAATACATATATCATTACAATAAACATTTTTGGTGTCAAATTTATTTTATTTGCATAGAATAACTCATCAAGTTATTCACATTTTATTTTATTGTTTTTGCAAAACCACCGGTTGCCAAGCGGTCATAAATAACTTTCGGTTAAAACGGAAATACCGGAAATAAAAAAAACTGTTTGGCATAACAGACAATATATAATATGTATAAATATATAAATATATTGGAGGATGGAGTCATGTGTAGAAGTTCACGCAAGTGAGGAAAGTTCTCTGATCGCCATTCACTTGGGAGTGGCCAGAAACGATTCTTTTACATATGACTCAAGCAGCTCACGACTTCCGGTCTTTGACCAAGTATCCTCTGGGTAGCCTAAGAACATCCGTTTGAAGGCGAGCTAAAGTGAGAAGGCGAAATATCCCCTACTTAGGGTTGTGCGCTGGGTTTGGGACCCGCCACGTAAAAAAACACCCCCAAGGAAAAAGCAAACACAGCCTCGGATGAGAGACCCCCCTTTTGATGACGACCATAGCAAACGAAATAAGGACTATGATTTGAGGGCATGCGACTGGAATGTCCGGTCCCTTAATTGGGAAGGTGCCGTTGCCCAGCTGGTAGATGTCCTCGTTAAAATAAAGGCTGACATCACCGCCGTCCAAAAAATGCGATGGACGGGACAAGGACAGAGACGAGTAGGTCCTTGTGACATTTACTACAGTGGCCATATAAAGGAGCGCAAGTTTGGTGTTGGATTCGTGGTGGGAGAGAGACTCCGTCGCCGAGTACTATCATTCACTCCGGAGAATGAACGTCTAGCCACAATCCGCATCAAAGCGAGGTTCTTCAACATATCGCTGATTTGCGCCCACGCCCCAATGGAAGAGAAGGACTATGTGACCAAAGATGCCTTCTATGTGCGCTTGGAGTGCACTTATGAGAGCTGCTGAGGGCAAGAAAGGTATCTTTGACCATACGGGCGGTAAATTCACCCTCCTCGACGAAGCATCCGCAAATGGGTTGAGGCTGATCGACTTCGCCGGGCCTGAAATATGGTTATCTGTAGTACTAGATTCCAGCATAAGAAAATTCATAAAGCTACCTGGCTGTCTCCGGATCGCAAAGCCACAAACCGGATCGATCCTGTTGTGATAGACGGAAGACACCTCTCCAGTGTTTTAGATGTGCGTGCGCTCCGAGGTCCTAACATCGACTCGGACCACTATATTGTTGCAGCCAAGATTCGCATCCTCCTTTGTGCGGCAAAAAACGCACGTCAACAAACACAGGGATGGTTCGACGCCGAAAAGCTGCAATCACAACAGACAGCCGAACGATTTTCTACTCGGAGCAGGAGTACACTCTTTGAGAGCACTTGTCAACAACTCGGTATAAGGGAACTGTGGGACGGCATTTCAAACTCCTTACGTACAGCTGCACCGAAACCATTGCTTTTCGGAAAATGCAAAATAACAGCTGATACGACGAGGAGTGCCGTGTCGCAGCGGAGAGAAAACAAATTGCCTACCTCGCAATGTTACGATCGACCACAACACTTGAGGGATGGGATAGATACCGAGAGTTGAAGAGGGAAACGAGAGGCATTTGCAGACAGAAAAAGAAAGAGGCCGAAGTGCGTGAGTTCGAAGAGCTTGATAAGCTGGCCGACAGGGGTAATGCTCGAAAATTCTACGAAAAAACGCGGCGGCTTACAGAAGTTTCAAGACCGGATCATACTCTCATAGAATCCGCAAAAGTGATCTAGTCACCGATGCCCAGAGCATACTAAAATTATGGAGGGAACACTTTTCCAGCCTGCTGAATGGTAGTGAACGTACAATGCCAGGAGAGTGCGAACCCGATTCCCCAATTATTATGGAGCAGACGTTCCATTGCCCGGCCATGACGAAGTTCGAATAGCAGTTGCCCGCCTGAAGAACAACAAAGCGGCAGGGGCCGACGGATTGCCGGCCGAGCTATTCAAACACGGCGGCGAAGAACTGATAAGGAGCATGCATCAGCTTCTTTGCAAAATATGGTCGGATGAGAGCATGCCCAACGATTGGAATTTAAGTGTGCTATGCCCAATCCATAAAAAAGAAGACCCCACAATCTGCGCCAACTACCGTGGGATTAGCCTCCTCAACATCGCATATAAGGTTCTGTCGAGCGTATTGTGTGAAAGATTAAAGCCCACTGTCAACAAGCTGATTGGACCTTATCAGTGTGGCTTCAGACCTGGTAAATCAACAACCGACCAGATATTCACCATGCGCCAAATCTTGGAAAAGACCCGTGAAAGGAGAATCGACACTCACCACCTATTCGTCGATTTCAAAGCTGCTTTCGACAGCACGAAAAGGAGCTGCCTTTATGCCGCGATGTCTGAATTTGGTATCCCCGCAAAACTAATACGGCTGTGTAAACTGACGTTGAGCAACACGAAAAGCTCCGTCAGGATCGGGAAGGACCTCTCCGAGCCGTTAGATACCAAACGAGGTTTCAGACAAGGCGGCTCCCTGTCGTGCGACTTTTTCAACCTGCTGCTAGAGAAAATTATTAGAGCTGCAGAACTGAATCGAGCAGGTACAATCTTTTATAAGAGTGTACAGCTGCTGGCGTATGCCGATGATATTGATATCATCGGTCTCAACACCCGCGCCGTTAGTTCTGCTTTCTCCAGACTGAACAAGGAAGCAACGCAAATGGGTCTGGCAGTGAACGAGGGCAAGACGAAATATCTCCTGTCATCAAACAAACAGTCGTCGCACTCGCGACTTGGCACTCACGTCACTGTTGACAGTCATAACTTTGAAGTTGTAGATAATTTCGTCTATTTAGGAACCAGCATTAACACCACCAACAATGTCAGCCTGGAAATCCAACGCAGGATTACTCTTGCCAACAGGTGCTACTTCGGACTGAGTAGGCAATTGAAAAGTAAAGTCCTCTCTCGACGAACAAAAACCAAACTCTATAAGTCGCTCATAATTCCCGTCCTGCTATATGGTGCAGAGGCTTGGACGATGACAACAACCGATGAGTCGACGTTGCGAGTTTTCGAGAGAAAAGTTCTGCGGAAGATTTATGGTCCTTTACGCGTTGGCCACGGCGAATACCGCATCCGATGGAACGATGAGCTGTACGAGATATACGACGACATCGACATAGTTCAGCGATTTAAAACACAGCGGCTACGCTGGCTAGGTCATATTGTCCGGATGGATGAAAACACTCCAGCTCTGAAAGTATTCGACGCAGTACCCGCCGCGGGAAGCAGAGGAAGAGGAAGACCTCCACTCCGGTGGAAGGACCAAGTGGAGAAGGACCTGGCCTCGCTTGGAATATCCAATTGGCGCCACGTAGCGAAGAGAAGAAATGATTGGCGCGCTGTTGTTGACTCGGCTATAATCGCGTAAGCGGTGTTTACGCCAGTGAAGAAGAAGAAGAAATATATTTATATACTTATATATTTATATATATACGTGTATATTTATATACTGTATATATATATCCAAATATATAAAGATTGTTTATTGGCCACTAATGCTTACCTTCGTGTATCAAAACACAAAATATCCACAAACATAAAAAAAATAAAAAAGAATCAAGTATTTACTTGCAGATATGTACATACTCGTAAGTATGTCCGGTGATACCCCTTATGCTTGATCAAGCAATAAGCAGGATAGCCTCAAATAAGTAAACAAAAGTAAAGGCAACAAGTAAGGAAGGGCTAAGTTCGGATGTCACCGAACATTTCATACTATCGCGTGATACTCGTTAAGTGATAATCGAGATCTCATTATCCGTCATTTACATATTTTTTTTATTTTGCTATAAAATTAATTAGAATTAAATTCTGAGAGATTTACCGATATTTTCGGTGAAAAATTAGCTTAGGTTAGGTTAGGCACTGAGTTCTTCGTGTTCGATATCTGGGACCTTAAAAAGTTATAGTCCGATCACGACAATTTTTCCACAAGGGGTACCTCAGCTCAAATGCTGTATTTGCGTAAAGTTTTATTCCGCTATCATCATTGGTTCCTAATGCGAGTATTATACAGAGAAGGCATCAGATGGAATTCAAAATAGCGTTATATTGGAAGAAGGCGTGGTTGTGAACCGATTTCACCCATATTTCGTACATGTTAAGAAAATATTATATACCGAATTTCATTGAAATCGGTCGAGTAGTTCCTAAGATAAGCGACGCCACGTCCATTTTCAATATTTTAAAAAAGCCTGGGTGCAGCTTCCTTCTGCCATTTCTTCCGTAAAATTTAGTGTTTTTGACGTTTTTTGTTAGTCGGTTAACGCACTTTTAGTTATTTTCAACATAACCTTTGTATGGGAGGCGAACTTAACCTTCTCATGGAGCCAAGAAATACGTGTACCAAGTTTCATCATGATATCTCAATTTTTACTCAAGTTACAGCTTGCACGGACGGACGGACGGACGGACGGACAAACAGACATCCGGATTTCAATTCTACTCGTTACCCTGATCACTTTGGTATATATAACCCTATATCTGACTCTTTTAGTTTTAGGACTTACACACAACCGTTATGTGAACAAAACTATAATATTCTCCTTAGCAACTTTGTTGCGAGAGTATAAAAACAAGAAACAATTATACGTATATATATGAGTACATATATGGAAAAAAAAAATATAAAACAAGTAAGGAAGGGCTAAGTTCGGGTGTCACCGAACATTTTATACTCTCGCACAATAAAGTGATAATCGAGATTTCATTATCCGTCATTTACATATTTTTTTATTTTGCTGTAAAATTATTTAGAATTAAATTCTGAGAGATTTACCGATATTTTCGGTGAAAAATTAGGTTAGGTTAGGTTAGGCACTGAGTTTTTCGTGTTCGATATAAGGGACCTTGAAAAGTTATAGTCCGATCACGACAATTTTTCCACAAGGGATACCTCAGCTCAAATACCGTATTTGTGTAAAGTTTTATTCCGCTATCATCATTGGTTCCTAATGTATATATTATACAGAGAAGGCATCAGATGGAATTCAAAATAGCGTTATATGGGAAGAAGGCGTGGTTGTGAACCGATTTCACCCATATTTCGTGCATGTTATCAGGGTGTTAAGAAAATATTATATACCGAATTTCATTGAAATCGGTCGAGCGGTTCCTGAGATATGCTTTTTGGTCCATAAGTGGGCGACGCCACGCCCATTTTCAATTTTTAAAAAAAGTCTGGGTGCAGCTTCCTTCTGCCATTTAACCTTTGTATGGGAGGTGGGCGTGGTTATTATCCGATTTCTTCCATTTTTAAACTGTATATGGAAATGCCTAAAGGAAACGACCCTATAGAGTTTGGTTGACATAGCTGTAGTAGTTTCCGAGATATGTACAAAAAACTTAGTAGGGGGCGGGGCCACGCCCACTTTTTCAAAAAAAATTACGTCCAAATTTGCTCCTCCCTAATGCGATCCAAATTTCACTTTAATATCTTTATTTATGGCTTAGTTATGACACTTTATAGGTTTTCGGTTTCCGCCATTTTGTGGGCGTGGCAGTGGACCGATTTTGTCCATCTTCGAACTTAACCTTCTTATGGAGCCAAGGAATACGTGTACCAAGTTTCATCATAATATCTCAATTTTTACTCAAGTTACAGCTTGCACGGACGGACGGACAGACGGACGGACGGACGGACGGACAGACAGACATCCGGATTTCAACTCTACTCGTCACCCTGATCACTTTGGTATATATAACCCTATATCTGACTCTTTTAGTTTTATTACTTACAAACAACCGTTATGTGAACAAAACTATAATACTCTCTTTAGCAACTTTGTTGCGAGAGTATAAAAAGAAAAAGGTAAAGGTAAAGGAAACCGAATAGAAAACAAGTAAGGAAGGGATAAGTTCGGGTGTAACCGAACATTTTATACTCTCGCATGATAAAGTGATAATCGAGAGTTCATCATCCGTCATTTACCTATCATCATTGCTTCCTAATGTATATATTATACAGAGAAGGCATCAGATGGAATTCAAAATGGCGTTATATTGGAATAAGGCGTGGTTGTGAACCGATTTCACCCACATTTCGTACATGTCATCATGGTGTTAAGAAAATATTATATACCGAATTTCATTGAAATCGGTCCAGTAGTTCCTGAGATATGGTTTTTGGTCCATAAGTGGGCGACGCCACGCCCATTTTCAATTTTAAAAAAAAGTCTGGGTGCAATTTCCTTCTGCCATTTCTTTCGTAAAATTTAGTGTTTCTGGCGTTTTTTGTTAGTCGGTTAACGCACTTTTAGTGATTTTCAACATAACCTTTGAATGGGAGGTGGGCGTGGATTTTATCCGATTTCTTCCATTTTTGAACTGTATATGGAAATGCATGAAGGAAACGACTATATAGAGTTTGGTTGTAATAGCTGTAGTAGTTTCCGAGATATATACAAAAAACTTAGTAGGGGGCGGGGCCACGCCCACTTTTTCAAAAAAAATTACGTCCAAATTTGCTCCTCCCTAATGCGATCCAAATTTCACTTTAATATCTTTATTTATGGCTTAGTTATGACATTTTATAAGTTTTCGGTTTCCGCCATTTTGTGGGCGTGGCAGTGGGCCGATTTTGCCCATCTTCGAACTTAACCTTCTTATGGAGTCAAGAAATGCGTGTACCAAGTTTCATTATGATATCTCAATTTTTACTCAAGTTACAGCTTGCACGGACGGACGGACAGACGGACGGACGGACAGACAGACATCCGGATTTCAACTCTACTCGTCACCCTGATCACTTTGGTATATATAACCCTGTATCTGGCTCTTTTAGTTTTAGGACTTACAAACAACCGTTATGTGAACAAAACTATAATACTCTCTTTAGCAACTTTGTTGCGAGAGTATAAAAATTACATATGTACATATATGCACCAATTTGAACATACGTCCATACATTTATATATTTATTATAAACTCCACCATTTGAGAACATTTGAGTACATGCCAATAGACTGTACTCACATACATACGTACATATGTATACATATTTACGGGATATACAGAGAGTGCACATTTACAAGCCGAAGTGCACATACGATTATTTCGTTTCTCAATTAGGTTATGCGCGAGTTAGCGACGCTGAAGATAGCCTAAGCACACTTAACCCAAACCAAAAATAAAATTCCCGCACTATAAACAACAAACATCTGGCAATGGAATAATCCACTGCGATAACCACCTCCGCATTTCAACAATAACACACAAGCGATAACAGATATCGAATTACAACAAATAAGTTGCAAGTAGATAACAGCAGCCGCATCCCACAAGTAGTATTTATAAACAGCACTGAGATTATAAAATGTAGTCAGTAAGAAATTATGAATAAAAAAGGCAACACGATAATAAGTGTACTGCCCAAATAAATATAATTTCTTTTACTCACGACAAACAACAGTTTGTTAGTTGGGGGCTCAACCGGTCTTAAAGCCATTTTTATCCTGCGCTAACGGATAAAATAAAATTTAAATGCAAATTCAACGGAAAGTAGGACTTACACACACAAGGTTCTGAAAAAGCGGACAGACGGCAGATCCTGAAACACTGGATAGCGGCAACCACAAAAAATAACATAAAAACAACGTCCTGAAAAAGCGGATCTCAAAAGTTCCTGAAAAATTGGAAGCAAGACGGACAAGTCTTAGACGAAAAATCATCAAGCTGGAATCTCCTAAAAAGAGACAGAAACTTTTTAATTTGAATCGTCCTTTATTCAACCCCAATCCAAAGATGTCTGCGCAGGAAATAGCAAACCTCAAGGCTCAAATTGCGACCTTAACTGCATCTCTAACAGAAAACCGAGAAAAGGTGGCTACCCTAGAACATGGTCTGCAATCGAATATAAGGACTATCGAACAGCTCGATGATTGCAAGCCAAATATCGCCTACGAATCGCAGATCAACCTATGTAGATGTCTTCAAGTCGTTACCAGACTTCACGGGCAACAGAAATCAGTACAGATCCTGGAGGAAACGTGCGTGGACGCACATGGAGAACATAAAAGAATATGCCACAAGCCCAACATATTACACTGCACTCTCGATACTGCATTCAAACATTCCAGGAGAGGCAGCCGACATATTAAATAACCACAACACAAAGTTCAATTTTTAATCGATAATAAATCGATTGGACTACACTTATGCAGACCAGAGGCCTTTATACGTGTTACTGTATGAGATGAAAAAAATAATACAAGGAAAATTTACGCTGGCAGAATTTCATTGTGAAGTCAGCAAGGCATTGAATCTTGCCCTAACTAAAATCGAGATGGACAGCTCCGATGAATCTCCAAATGCAACAATACGCGACTCAAGAAGCAATCAGAACATTCATACTTGGCTTGAATAGCAAGTATACCAGCTGCACCCTCTACAGCCACAATCCAAAGGACTTAGAAACCGCCTAGTCTATCGCTTGCACTATAAGCCAAGACAACGTGAATTGCCAATTTGATGCTATGCAGTACAACAACCAGAGACAGTATAACAACCAGATACAGTACAACAACCAGAGACAATACAACAACATACAGCATCAACCAAACAGAAGTTACCACAATGACCAGCGTAGATACAAGCCAAACGTGCAAGTGCAATATACCCAAAGTGCACCACCGCAGCAGTGCCAACCAATGGACGTAGATTCCTCACGCCAATACAGAAGACCCACCAACTTCAACGCCGCACCTATACAAAACAACTATGACTGCCAAATGCAAGGATTATCTCCAAACAACCCATTTCGAGGAGACCCACAGAAGAGGCACCAAAATCCTTCATCACGCAACTACGTCGCACCACAGAAGTTACAACGTGTAAACCAAACATATAAAGAAGAACTAGATTCTCTTGCCCCACAACAAAGCGACGATGATTACAAGACAGGCTCTGTTTTTTTAGGCGAGTGAATGAATTGCCGTGTCTGCAACGCCACTGCAGGGATACAGGCAAAGAAGTAAATATTCTTATCGACACCGGAGCAACAAATAATTATATAAGCACTAAATGTAATCTTGGTGAGTTTATTCCAACTAAACCTATTAAAGTGAAAACCCTTCATGGTTTCTCAATAACAAAATCAAAAAAAAAAAAAAATAGATCAGTATTAGATAATTTGCTTACATTTTTTGAATCTGATGCATTAGAAGAATTTGATATGCTTCTAGGTGAACAGGGACTTAGAACACTAAAAGCAGAGATTAATCTTTTCAAGTACAAGCTCTGTTATAAATATAGGGCCATGAAAGAAAGTGATACTTTGCAAAAATTAAATTATACAGTAAGCAATGTAAAATATAGATCTGAAATTGAAAAAATAATGCAACAAAATGAAGATACTAACTCAATATTACCATTTACTACTACAGTACAAGCCACAATTAGGACGAAAACTGACGATCCTCCTGCACAAAACAATATTCGTACCCTATATCTGATAATGATTTTATTAACAAAGAAATAAATAAACTTTTAGAAAATGAAATAAACCAACCTAGTCCATCCAATTCACCCATTTGGACAGTTGCTAAAAAAGGTACCGATGAATAAGCACTGATCTCATATACGAGCACTCAGTTGCAAGTACATACAAACGGATTCGTCTATAGGTAAGATAGCCCCCACACACTCAAAAATTATCATATGATATTAATGTATCACCAAAGTCAAAGTAATATAATATGACACAACTAAATCGCTGAGAGTGCGAACACGTATAGTGGCAACCTGTGGGAAGCGCAGCGTCAGCAGCTCCATACCCGTTGCAGCGGCAAACATACATAGGTCTAAAGTTGAGTATAATTAATTGTAAAAGTTAGTTCTTAAGCGGAATTCAATAAAGGAGCATAGCTCCCGGAAATCATTTTTTTATTAAAATTAAGTAGACGTTTTTTAACTGGCGCCCGAGCAGGGACGAGCGCGCGAAAGAAGTAATTGCCTGAACACCAAAAAGTAAGGCTACGCGAGTGGCGAACGGTAGTGATTGTGAATAAAAAAGAAAAAAAAACTGAAAATAAAAAAGTAAGGCTCCGTGAAAAGTAAAAAAAAAATTAATGCTGTGCTAACTAGGCACAGGCAATGCAAAGTAAAAATAAATGGTTTCCTATCCTCCATAGCTTCACTTGACAACGGAACCCCGCAAGGGTCTCCATTATCCGCCTTCCTTTTTATAATAGCTTTCGAAGAGATTACTCAACTCACTTACAACAACCATCGCGGCATCGAGTGCCAGCTTTATGCTGACGATGTAATTTTCTACACAAAGAATGCAAACCTCACCAATACAGCCCAACTGTTTGAGAATATCTTATCAGAAATTTCGACATGGTCCCTATCATCAGGAACTACCATCTCTTACGAAAAATCAAAAACATTACATATTTGTAAAAAACGAACATGCTCAGGTTTACTAACCTATTCTAACAATATTAACATTAGTATGGTAAATGAACTTAAAATCTTAGGGTTAGTACTAGACTCTAAATATAGCTTTAAGGCTTTGCTTTGTAAGCATATTAAGGACTGCCTCTTAACGCGACTAAATATAATCAAATATCTAACGTCGAAAAAAAGTTTGATTCATCCATTAACACTTATCAACGTCACCAAGGCTCTAGTGATCTCCAAGATCGACTACGCTCTTCCTATCTACGGCAACTGCCCGGCTTCTACAATGAAAATACTCTCCCCCCCTTACCATGTGGCCATGCGCAGAAGCATTAGAGCATTTCCAACAACACCACTAAAGAACCTCTTTGCTGAAACTGGCCTGCCAACTATAATAGACAGGACTATCGACTGCACCAGACGTTTACTACCAAAGCTTCTGTTCACGACCAACACTATTCTCGCCAAAGATGTCCAAAATGCTCTCTCGAGGAAACGGAAACCTAAGTGCTTGTCAGCAATCGCGCGATGCGTTAACTTCGCCAGGCAACTTGAGTTACCTTCCTATAAATGTTCTCTTGGACCTGAAACTCGTCCACAATGGATGATAAAAAATTCTTCATTTGCTATTAAGACCCTGCAACTGCCGAAGGATAAGACCTCAAGCGAAAAATACAGGCAACTCTTCGCTTCGGAGAAGTCAAAATACTCCAGTTACGGTTGGAACTTTATATACACCGACGGCTCAAAAACAGCAAACAGCTCAACGTTCGCAGTCACAAAAGAAAATGGCGACTTGATTCGACACGGCACTCTCCACACAATATGTTCATCATTTACGGCCGAAGTCGTCGCTTTATTAGAAGCAGTTACTTATGTAAATCACACCAGGGGAAAGTATATCGTATGCACCGACAGCAAATCTTGCATCGAAGCCATATAATCGCCGGAAAACACACAAAATGAAATAGTCGCCATACGCAACAATCTTTTAAAATATCCAAACAAACTGAAACTGATGTGGATCCCGGGGCACACAGGGATATCTGGTAATGAAAAAGCAGACGCAGCTGCGAAAAATGCAGCAAATACACCAACCATAACTTTTGGTTATTTCACAAAACAAGACATTATAACTGAGATTACACGCCTAAGGAAAAAATTAGCAAAAGATAATTGGAGTGGATATATTCATCACTATTCGAAAATCAACCCGTTCAGAATTAAGCCGACCTACACTGCCGATATCACCTTACGCGCCATCAAGCCCTTTACCCGCTTACGTCTGGGACACACCATAATTACACACGCTTATTTATTGCAACGTGCCCCGCATGGAAACTGCCCATTCTGCGACGAAAACGCAACGATAGAACACATATTAACCGCTTGCCCTATAACTGCAACAATTAGACAGGAGATTTTTAATTCGGTCGATCCATTCCAGCTTCTGAATGAGCCCACCGCCAAAAATGTGAATATGATTTATAATTTTCTTAAGGAAACAGATCTACTTCGACGAATATAAAGATAATTAATTAACTCACTAACCCTACTTCCTAAGTACTAATCTATCCTTTCATTTCTGTTCTAATATTAAATTAAACATACACATGTATATAGCATAACAGACAGCCGAAGGCCTCTGCTGCTAGTGCTGCTAGATATTTATTTGTAGAATATTAAGTATTGTACAAATAATTTATAAAAATAAAAAAAAAAAATAAAAAAAAATTCACAAAGGTAGAATACGTAACTAAATATGTACTGACATTTTTTTCCGGAATATTACTACGGCACATTTAGGTTAATATATGAAATTGACATAGAAAAATATTGGGTTGTCAAAAAAGTCTTGCGGTATTTTCGCTAGTTGGCGCTGAAAGAGCGTAGTTCTAGTTTTATTCGTCGCATCAGGTCATGCTATACATACCTTTTTGGAAAGCCCATTTCACGCGCTAACACGTGTTTGATTGATTGTCGTTTCTTTTAAGTCGTTCGTGAGTTATAGCGTCGCAAACATGGAGCAAAATAAAGAGAAAATACGGCACATTTTACAGTACTACTACGATAAAGGCAAAAATGCATCTCAAGCCGCCAATAAAAATTGTGCAGTTTATGAACCCGATACAGTTTCCATTTCCACCGCACAACGATGGTTTCAACGTTTTCGTTCTGGTGTAGAAGTGGCCGAAGATGCGTCACGTTCCGGAAGGCCTGTCGTCGAAAATTGCGATAAAATCGCTGAATTGGTCGAAAGAGACCGGCATATTAGTCATCAAACCGTTATAAACCATTTGAAGAAGCTTGGAGTCACAAAGAAGCTCGATGTATGGGTGCCACACGAATTGATTCCATAAAAATACCGCAAGACTTTTTTGACAACCCAATATACGGAAACACTAGACCACATAGAAGCGACTATTAAAACTGAAACTATCCGCAAAAACCCTAATTACCCCTTCATATCTCACATAATAACAGAGATAAGAGCCCAACTTAACAATCTAAAAGTAGAGCAAAAAATAAAAAGGTCAATAAATTTCCTGGGAGCGCATGGAAATGGATTGCAGGAAGTCCAGACCATGAACACTACGAAATAATTTCAAATAAAATAAATAATGTCTTACAAAATAACAATAATCAGGTATTAATTAACAAACTTACAATAAGAAAAATTAGCGAGATAAAATATATTACAAATAATATAATTAAAACCATACAAAATGAAAAAAAGTTTAGAAATTGAAGCATTTTTACAGCTAAAATACAAATTAGAAATAATTAAGGAAGACATTTTAAATATTGCATATGCAATACATTGGGCAAAAGCCAACATAATAAATTCTATTATTTTATCAAATGAAGAAATAAATATTGTGAAAGAAGTAATAGACAATGACAATATTCTATATGTTAATTTAGACGAAGCAATCGAATTTTCTGAAGTAAAAATTGCAACTAATGGCAAAGTTATAATTTATATTGTTAGCCTCCCAACCGTAGATAACCAAAATTGTATAACTTTAGATATTAGAGCAGTAAAAAATAACGGGAGAATCAATAAAATCAATAAAATCAATTTCAATACAATTTTAAATTGTGAAAAGGGAATTTATGGAATAGAAAATTATTGTAAAAAATATAATTCCCTACAAATATGCTTAAGCAGTAATATAGTAGATTTAAGTAATGATAGTTGTATAATTAATCTTTTAAAAAGTCGTTTACCAAACTGCACGGAGGTCAACGACCAACATATTCCAACTATAGAGGAAATGGGACCTGGAATAATATTTCTAAATAAATACAACGGAGAAATTTCAATCAACAACGAACTAACATTTTTAAAGGGGACTTTCATCATTTTGTATACCAACGTAACAATCGTTATCAATAGAAAAAATTTCTATAACGAAGCGAACAGCAACTAAACCACTACCAGCCATCCCACAACCGTCATCCGCACCACTCAATATAGAAGAATTACTCTCGCTGGAGATGCTGAAACAGCTTAACTTCAACAATACAAAAGAAGTTAGCAGACAGAGTTAAATACGGAACCAGCATCACGCTAATCATCATTTTAAGGGGTTATATCCACTTGCGAGGCAGAAAAAACGCGTTTTTTTGTGAATTTTTTCCAAAGAGGCATTTTATTTTATACATTAATGAAAAAAATGTACTTAAACAGAATTTAATGTACTTTACAAATCAGCGGTTTATTTAAAAAAATATTGGATTTCCTAGATCCTGTAGATGATCTGCGGAGAGACGTCCAAAAAAAGGTGCTTGGCGGTGAGCAAGATATCTCTGGTCCAAATTATCTGAAAACCAAAAACCAAAAATATTTAGTTTTGTGATAAATAAATACAGGTAATGATCGAAGGTCTAGTCAAAATTTTGATTTTTGACAAAATGGCGACGGTTCAAAAAAAAATTCAGTTTTTCATGAAAATTTTTCACTTCAAAGTGGCTTAAAAAATCGAAATTATTGTCCAAATTCTTATTCCTTCGATCATTACCTGAGAAATATATCTGAGTAAGTCGTGTGAAAATTTCAAACCGATCGGTTTAGCGGTTTCGGAGAAATTTTGCTCACCGACTCTGAAAACACGGTTTTGAGATAAACGCGTTTAAAGTTTCGGGAACGATTTACGATTTACGTGCTCCGCCTACTTTCGAACGTTCGGAAACGTTCTTAGTAATACGCTCATATCTCCGAAACTAATTGTCGGATCGATTTGAAATTTTCAGAGAATATTCTTGAATATATGTACATTAAAAAAATGAAAAAAAACGATTTTTTGAAAATTACAAGTGGATATAACCCCTTAATTGTCATCGCCTTAATTTCCGGGAAGAATCCTCTGATGAAACAAAAAGAAGATGAACACAATAAACTGTCACAACCGGCAATAGAATGACTCAACCAAATTTTCAATACACCTCGGGATTCAAACGAGGACGTTTGAATTTCAAGGAGGGACTAATTAGCACCCCACACATTTAAAAAGTATCATATGATGCATTAATATCATATGATACAAACTTTTATAATATGACACCACTAAATCGCTGAGAGTGCGAACACGTATAATGGCAACCTGTGGGAAGCGCAGCGTCAGCAGCTCCATACCCGTTGCAGCGGCAAACATACATAGGTCTAGAGTTAAGTATAATTAATTGTAAAAGTTAAAAAAAAATTAATGCTGTGCTAACGAGCGGCTACAACGCACAACGCGGGATTTGGAAACGTCGAGGGACCTCAGTACCGGTAGAAAAAAGGACAACCCCGGAGCGCATAAAAACATCCCATGGAAAGCTGGAAACCTTTAATGTAAGCTTTATAAAATATTTTAAGATTATTATAAAGGATATTGTTACTATAAACAAATTAAAAATTAAATTGTTCAATTCAAAAGGAGAGAGATTCAAACAAAAAAAAAATAATCAAAAAAGGAAAAAAAAGGTCATAAACTAAAGGAAAATACATTTAAATTAAAAGAAAATTAATTATCCGACACAAAAAGATAGGAAAGAAAGGTTCTGAATTAATGTAAGCTTCACAAAAGTTCCAATATTGTCAAAGAAAGTGCTACTATAAAGGATTTTTTTTTTATTTAATTAACTTAAAAGTAAAAAGATTAATATAATGCCAAACACAGCCGAAGAACTAATTGAACAATTAAACCAAATTAGGTTAGATAATGGGCAAACCACCCATCCTTCAAATCTTTCCACCCATCTTTTAAACCCTCCCACCCCTAATCCAACTCTAATAACGACAATAGTTCGAGAAGTACTCGAACGAATGAGAACGCAGGCTATAACTGACTTTACAGAACCCGACCATAGCGTGACACTGCACGCGAACAACATAAACGAATTAGATAAGATTCCAGGCATGGCGAAATGTCTTAGGGAATTTTCAGGACGACCAAGAGAATTTAACTCCTGGAGTAAGAGCATAGACAGAAATTTTTAAAGCCTATGAGGGAGATAAGGATACCCCTAAATATTTCGTGATACTCCATACAATCAGGCACAAAATAATTGGCGATGCCGACACCGTATTGGAATCATACAATACTCCACTTGATTGGAGTCAAATTCGAAAATGCCTTACGATGCATTATTCGGATAAAAGGGACATAGGTACCCTCGCATACCAGATGACCTCTCTGGTCCAACGTTACGACGACATTCCGGCCTTCTATCAAAAGGTCTACCAACACCTTTCACTTATATTAGACAAAATTTCATGTCTCGAGCTAAGCGACGAGTCCATACGGGCTATGACCAACTCATATAGGGACAAAGCTCTTGACACATTTATAAGAGGACTAAATGGCGATTTACCTCGTTTTCTCAGCATGAGAGAACCGACAACCTTGCTACAAGCATTGCATTTATGTCAAAAACTTGACAGCATGACTCATAGAATAAATCATGCAAACAATACACAAAAAGCAAATATTCAACCACCACCACGACCTCCCCGAAACAACAATTTTAATAATTACAATAATATTAGAGTTTTTTACCCCCAATTAACATATTCCCACTCCCCCAGACGAAATTTCGACCAACATCCATTTGGTCGTCAATCAAACCGATATCCTCAACATTCTCCCAACTATATGCAAAATAACCATGGATTCATTCCGAGGTTCAACAATTACCCGAACCCCCATATTACCAGAAAAAATACCTCCTTTTATAACAGACCGTATTTACCACCTAAACAACCGGCCCCAATGGAAGTATACCAATCAATACGATCAAGGCAAATCAATTATTAGAATAGGCCCAATATATTCCAGGACAATCGACCACCGAAATGTCCGATTTCCGCACAACTGACTCCCCTCCAAGCAAAATACAACCAAATTTTTTTAATAACGCAGTAGAATTAGACCCGAATGGGATATACGATGACAATATCTATTATGCGATAGCAATTATACTATTATTTTTTGAGATTAGCGCCGTCTTCGCTGGCTTATTACGAATTTAGAACAAGGCGCGGAGACACAATAGATTTTCTTATTGATACCGGATCCAATAAGAATTAAATTCCATCCACTAGAATTAGGAATCTAATTCCGAACAAAAAGCTCTTAACTGTAAAATCAGTTGCTGCAACAATTGAAATTACCACACCTTTGCCGACATTTTTGGACCAACAGTAGGGAAAATTAAATTTTTCATATTACCAACTTTAGGGTCGTTCCACGGCATAATAAGCAACGACACACTTAAAGAATTAAAAGCAATTATTTATACCGACAAAAATTTAATGACAATTTGTCAAAGTGTAAATATAACGTTAAAACAACGAATATCCAACGAAGTGAATAATGTAGCAATCAATATTCCACATCTCTCATTACAACAACAAAACAGAATTAATAATATTATCGATAAATGTCCAAATCTTTTTTCTGATCCTGATGAAAAACTTACCTACACCACCCTCGTAAAAGGTGAAATCCAGACAATAACCGAAACCCCCGTCTATTCCAAGCCATACCCGTATCCCATGGCATTAAAATACGAAATCGAACGCCAAATTGAAGAACTCTTAGATTACGGAGTAATACGGAGATCGAAATGCCTCTAGCGAAAAAATATATCGAATGGTCGTAGATTATCGTAAACTCAATTCAGTTACGATCCCTGATAAATACCCCATACCAGAAATTAACGAAGTCCTTGCAAATATGGGAAACAATAAACTATTCACTGTTATCGACTTTAAAAGTGGGTTCCATCAGATTCCACTTCGCGAGTCAGACATTGAAAAAACAGCATTTTCCGTAAACAACGGAAAATATGAATTCCTCCGCTTACCTTTCGGTCTAAAAAATGCTCCAGCCACATTCCAAAGAGCACTAGACGATATCCTTCGTCAACCTATAGGAGTAAGGTGCTATGTTTACATCGATGATGTAATAATATTTGGCAAAAACGAAGAAGAAAATTTTAAAAATATAGAATTAGTATTTCAAACCTTGGAAAATGCTAACATGAAAATCCAATTAGACAAATGTACATTTGCTAAAGAAGAAGTAGAATTTTTAGGATATGTAATCAGTTCAAATGGGATAAAAACCAAACCCGAAAAAGTGCAAGCAGTAGCTAAATTTCTAGTTCCACGAACTCTCAAAGAATTATGATCCTTCCTAGGTATGTCAGGTTATTACCGACGATTTATCCAGGATTACGCAAAAGTAGCTAAATCATTAACAACACTGTTAAGAGGAGAAGCCGGCCATGTCTCCAAACGGAATTCGAAAAAAAATAGAAATTAAATTAGACAACGAGACTTTAGAAGCATTTAATAAAATAAAAAATACTTTAGTATCCAAGGATATAGTTTTAGCACATCCAAATTTCGATAAAGATTTTGAACTAACGACCGACGCATCAGATTTCGCATTAGGTGCAGTCCCATCGCAAGACGGTAGACCAATTACTTTCATATCGGGAACTTTAAGTAAAGCCGAAGAGCATTATGCCACCAATGAGAAAGAAATGTTTGGTATAATATGGTCACTTAATTCACTTAGAAATTACCTCTACGGTTAAAAAAAAAAAGTTAAAATTATCACCGGTCATCATCCTCTTACCTATACCTTAAGCCATAAGAATACTAATAAAAAATGAAGCGATGGAAAGCCATTTTAGAAAAATATAACTACGAACTAACTTACAAACCTGGTAAAACAAATGTAGTTGCAGATGTCCTTTCAAGGATACCAACACAAATAAATTCACTTACACCTACGATTCATAGCGATGATAATTTAATCAATTGTACAGAAGTTTCAATCAATCTCAAATCAAAATCAAATTTTTTTCAAGATTGACGAAATATCTTCATATCAATTTAAAATAATTTTTCCAACAGTTAATAGACATAAAGGGTGATTTTTTAAGAGCTTGATAACTTTAAAAAAAAAAAAAACGCATAAAATTTGCAAAATCTCATCGGTTCTTTATTTGAAACGTTAGATTGGTTCATGACATTTACTTTTTGAAGATAATTTCATTTAAATGTTGACCGCGGCTGCGTCTTAGGTGGTCCATTCGGAAAGTCCAATTTTGGGCAACTTTTTCGAGCATTTCGGCCGGAATAGCCCGAATTTCTTCGGAAATGTTGTCTTCCAAAGCTGGAATAGTTGCTGGCTTATTTCTGTAGACTTTAGACTTGACGTAGCCCCACAAAAAATAGTCTAAAGGCGTTAAATCGCATGATCTTGGTGGCCAACTTACGGGTCCATTTCTTGAGATGAATTGTTGTCCGAAGTTTTCCCTCAAAATGGCCATAGAATCGCGAGCTGTGTGGCATGTAGCGCCATCTTGTTGAAACCACATGTCAACCAAGTTCAGTTCTTCCATTTTTGGCAACAAAAAGTTTGTTAGCATCGAACGATAGCGATCGCCATTCACCGTAACGTTGCGTCCAACAGCATCTTTGAAAAAATACGGTCCAATGATTCCACCAGCGTACAAACCACACCAAACAGTGCATTTTTCGGGATGCATGGGCAGTTCTTGAACGGCTTCTGGTTGCTCTTCACCCCAAATGCGGCAATTTTGCTTATTTACGTAGCCATTCAACCAGAAATGAGCCTCATCGCTGAACAAAATTTGTCCGAAAAAAAAAAAAAACCGAACACTGATTTTGGTAATAAAATTCAATGATTTGCAAGCGTTGCTCGTTAGTAAGTCTATTCATGATGAAATGTCAAAGCATACTGAGCATCTTTCTCTTTGACACCATGTCTGAAATCCCACGTGATCTGTCAAATACTAATGCATGAAAATCCTAACCTCAAAAAAATCACCCGTTACATATAATTACAGAACCAGAATACAACGAACAGTTATTGATTTCTTACATGAAACGATACGATAAATGGAATTCATACAGAAGAAAGGATAATGGTTATGATGCAAAATATCTATCCTATTCATTTTAGTAGCATTAAAAGCCGATATATCCAAAAATTAGTTGAAGATATTAGTAACGAACAAGAACAGGAGAACGTCATATTAAAAGAATATTTAAGAGCACATAGGAATGCCACTGAAAATAAAACACAAATTCTAGAAACAAAATATTTTCCCGGTATGTTAAATAAAATGAAACGAATAATAGCAAACTGCACCGTTTGTAAAGAAAATAAGTACGAGAGGCATGCCAATCATTCGAAGAGCAAGAGAGAATAAACAAGGAAAATAAACTTTGCCCGTAATATGTTTGCATACATATGTGTGTGTAGTAACAAATATTTTCCTTGCGATTTAAGGAATGTTTTTGATGATTGGTAAGTTTTATACAACATTTCAAAATGAAATATACTTCATAACAATGATTATAACTAATTTAGGGTAAGTTAACGATTACTTTGAATTTCCTTCAAGAAACAATTGTTGACTTCATGTTTTTTCGCAAAACCAGGTTTGTTATATTCACATTTTATTGAAAAAATGTGTTAGAAATTAGTACTAGATTTCTTGAGATCTGCATACTAGCACAAGAAAATTTACCGCAAGAAATTTTCTTGACCATTTCTTAAGCGTTTTTTGATATGAAGTTTTTACATTTCTTGAGAGCTGGATACTAAGCTTAACATTCTAACTGACACTTTCTTTGTTCTGGATTCAATCATTAGCTGATGCTTACACTTCAGCTTTAGCTTTAACTTTAAGTAAATGAGACCAAAATGTATAAATATTAGTATTTTGAAAATAAAGATTTGATTTGTATCTGGCAATGCACTAGAATCACTCGTGTTCTCATTTCATCCGCGCGTTCGCGAAAGTAAAATATATATGTGACCTGGTCTACGGAAAGGGGGCTTAGGTGTCAAAAAAATCAATTTTCACTTTTTAGTTGATTCGGATGGAATATGAGAGTTATTTATTTTTTCTTTATTATTATTTTTTTATTATTTTCGCACGTTAGCTCCCTTTCGTAGACCAGGTCACATATGTATATTTTTTTGAATTCCCGCGTCGCGGAAATTAATGGGCGCCCAACTTGGGGCACGAATTAAAAAGTGCCTACTAAAGTGAAGAATAAAACAATAAATAAAAAAAATATTCTATAAAGATATAGTTTAATGAAAAATAGAAGTACTAAGTGACAAATAAAAAAATAATTGAAAATTTTTTTTTTAAGAAATAGTATTAGTGATTACTAAACTGAAAAATAAAAAAAAATAACTACACAAATTTTTGAAAAGAAATAGTTAAGAAAAGCTATGTTTTTCTCGTTTGATCTCCTAGCACTCACCGTTGGGAAGTTGTATAAAAAAAAAAAGGAAAATGCACCACAATTCCGCCAGAGAATTACAAACGTATTTTATTCAAAACTATATACACCGCATGTATTGAAATTTATAAGGAAAACAATATATTGATTTGGAATTATAAACTGAGGTTCGCACAATAGAGCTCGGGGTTATTCGCACGGCTGGTCGTTAGCGGATCGCAAAAAGAAGTAGTCGCTAACTTGTTTTTCCGCTCCTCTTGTTCCCTTTTGGTGGTGGTGAAAACGCAGTGGTAATGTACATAGTTATGTGTGATGTGGATTGTAGGTGGTGTAGAGATGAGTGTGGTGAGTGAAGTGTGCTAGTGACGTATGTTTTGATGCGGTGAGTGTACAGTGTTCTGTGTTGGTTACGTGTTGTGTGGGGCCAGAGACGGAAGCTCATTTAGCCATCCCGGCCCCCCTAGGCGAATATTTCAGCCTAGGAGTCGTTGCAACTGCTGGAGCGTGGCTACAACGTTGCTTAGGCCTGAAGTGCGGCGCGGACGGGGCGTTTGTGGCTGGCGTCGTGTCGACGTCCCATTCTCTTGCCGCCGGATACGGGAGGATGAAGTGGTTGGCTGTCGACGCGATCGTGCATCGCGGCTGGTTGGCGGTCGTCGTACTGCACCACGGTGGTGGCTACCAGAGTGTTGACCGATGTCGGGTCTGGTGGTTCTGTGCAGCATGGTGTGGTGAGGCCACATACATATCTGGCACAGGTTTCCCGATGTACACTGCTGGGTAGTGTGGGTAGGTGCCAGACAATTGAGGCAGTGGCCGTGTGCCTGGACGATGCGCAGTCTTGCGTTGGTGGCAAACCTTTTAAAATTGCGCAGTGCATCAACCGGTGCGGTCGGCGACATATTGGGCACCTGATGCGCTGCGGCTCTGCTGCTGATATGGGCGTTGGCGGCAGTGCTCGCGTTCCACTACGCGGACCCGTTGATGTGGTGGTTCGGGGAGCTGCGACTGGGCCAGCCGCAACTGGGGCTGCCGCAACTGGAGCTGCCACTTGGCGTGGCACGTGGACAGTCGAGCGGATGGTTGGCGTCGGAGCGAGTGGCATGTCTGCATCCATGTTTATCTGTATGGAAGAGTATGATTTTAATTGTAAATTTGTTGCATGAAGTGGACATGGGTATGGCTGCCACGTTGTGGCAGAGATGGATCGTCAAGTTGACTGACCATTCGATTGCTTTGTTTGTTATCTTAAAATATTTATTATAACGGGTTTATTCGAGGGTTTTTTCGTTTACGTTGCGATCGGTGGTCGGTAAAAAGCATAGCTTAACGAGCGGTCTTGTTAACTTTCCTGATTGCGTACGGAGATCGACTACGCGAATATGACCGTCGGAGCCTTGGTAAAGCTTCTCTATGCGGCCAAGCCGCCATTCGGTAGGGGGGAGACACTCGTCCTGTATCAGGACACAATCTCCAATCTTTGGCGCATTTTCGGTAATTTTCCATCGGTACCTCTTGTGGAGGTCCTTGATATAGTCCTCTTTCCATCGGCGACTGAAATTATGATGGAGAATTTTAATTCTTTCCCATCTGTTTAGTAAGGATAGCGACTCCACGCCTGGCTCAGGTGTGGCCAGAATGGGTGCTCCTTTTAGAAAATGCCCTGGAGTTAGGGCTGTTAAATCGGAGGGATTTTGCGAGAGGACTGTGAGGGGCCGTGAGTTGAGAACGGATTCGACTTTAGTTAATAATGTAGTGAATTCTTCATAATTAAATTTGTAGCTGCCAGCTATCTTCTTGAAGTGAGATTTGAAGCTCTTTACAGCTGATTCCCACAAACCACCCATATGAGGAGCGCTTGGGGGTATAAATTGCCAATTGATACCTTGGGGGGCGTACTTTTGTACGATGTCAGGTGATACTTGTTTAAAGAAATCCACGAACTGTTTCTCGGTGGCTCGTTGAGCTCCAATGAATGTTTTGCCATTATCGCTCATGATTTTTGATGGGAAGCCACGTCGAGCGACGAAGCGAGCAAATGCCGCGAGAAAAGCCTCTGTCGTCAGATTAGTGCATAGCTCAAGGTGGACTGCCTTTGTCGTGAAACATACAAAGACAGCCACATAGCCTTTCATGAGAGTTGGAGATCTTAGCATGGACGCCTTTATGTGAAAAGGCCCAGCAAAATCGACACCTGTGGTGGTGAAAGGCAGAGCGAAATTGCAGCGTTCAGGTGGAAGTGCTGCCACAATCTGCGTTCGCATTTTTTGCTTATGCATAGTGCAGATCTTGCACATGAAAATGCATTTCTTGATTTGGGGCTTCAGACGTGGGATGTAATACTCTTGTCGTACCATATGTTGCATGAGGCGATGTTCGGCGTATAGCATTAATATGTGGATGTATTTCAGGAATAATGTTGCAAATGGAGACTTCTCAGGTATGATTATGGGGTGGCGTTCGTTATACGTAAGGCTGGAATTAGCAAGCCGGCCGTTTGCACGAAGCAGACCTTTCGTGTCGATAAATGGGTTAAGTACTAAGAGTGAGCTCTTTTTGTCAATTGGCTTCGATTCTCTTAGTAACCCCAGGTCGCGGCTGAAGTAGCGCGCTTGGGTTGATGCGATAAGAGCGACCTTTGCCTTTTGTATTTCTTGGTGCGTCAATGTATCGCATTGAGGGCAAGTTGCTCCCTTCATCTTAAGCTTGAGTCGCTCTGTGAATTTGAGAATATAGGCGACTACTCTGAGTGCTCGGGGGAACGATGAAAATCGTTCAAGGATGTCATTATCCTCCAATATTGTGTGGTAGGTGCCGATTTTTCGACTTTCGGGGGCAATTATGTTGCGCATTGGCGATTGTGGCCAAGAATCGGGAGATTCTGTCAACCATTGGGGGCCATTCCACCAAAGGGTGGAGGTGGCGAGATGCAGAGGTTTGCATCCTCTTGTACCTAGATCCGCAGGATTGTCAGCACTGGCTACGTGTCGCCAAGTGGCTGCTCCTACTAGGTCAAGTATTTGAGACGTTCTGTTGGAAATATATGTTTTCCACGCATGTGGTGGTTTTCCCAACCAGGCTAGAACTATTTCGGAATCGGACCATAGATATACCTTGTATTTTGCCATGTTCAAGTGGGTCCGTACCATGGAAACTAGCTTTGCTAGTAGCAGAGCGCCACAGAGTTCAAGTCGTGGTAGACTTATGGTTTTTAGAGGCGCAACTTTTGCTTTTGCCACTAGTAGGTGGCTTGTAGTTGCAATATCGCTTTGTGTGCGCACATATATAGTGGCACAATATGCCTTTTCAGAGGCGTCGCAGAAGCCGTGTAGTTCCACTTTGTGTTCGGGGGAATAGTGTACCCACCGTGGAATTTGTATCTGCGAAATGTCGGTCAGATTATTAGCGAACTGGGACCATCTTTCTAAGCGAAGAGGTTTCACTTGTTCGTCCCAGTCAGTTCCGTCTAGCCATAATTCTTGAATCAGGATTTTCGCTTGTATCATAATTGGCGAAAGCCATCCTGCGGAGTCAAAAAGTTTTGCCACAGAGGAGAGAATTTGGCGTTTTGTAATGGCGGATAATGCGGATATGGACTCAGTCGTGTATGAAAACTGGTCCGATATCGCATTCCATTGGATGCCCAGTGTTTTTGTTGTACTTTCCTTTTCGAATATAAGGAAATTAGTATCCAACAAATTGTCTTTTGGTATATTTTTCAAGATATTTGGGTGATTAGCTGTAATCTTTTTTAGGGGAAACCCTGCGGTGTTGAGGGCATTTATTACCTGTGATAAGGTCTCGTATGCTTGTGGAAGACTGTGGCTTCCAGACAGGATATCGTCTACATACGTTTGCGTTTTTAAGACTTGTGTTGCCAGTGGAAATTCTGGCTTTGTGTCTTCTGCTAGTTCGTGTGGTGTACGAATGGCTAGATATGGGGCACAGTTTACGCCGAAGGTAACTGTTTTCAATTTAAAGTCGCGTATTGGACTATTGGCAGATTTTCGGAAAATAATCCGCTGAAAATCTTGATCATCTTTATGAATCAGTATATGTCGATACATCTTTTCGACATCCCCATTGAATACGTATTTGTATATACGCCAGTTCAATATGAGGAGCATTAGATCTGGTTGGAGTGTGGGTCCCGTGAATAGAATGTCATTTAGGGAATTCCCCGAGCTGGTGGTTCTGGAGGCATTGAAAACCACTCTGATTTTTGTTGTTTTTTTGTCAGGCTTTACTACTGCATGATGTGGCAAGTAGAAAGAGTAATATTTGCCTCTTATGATTTTTTCACATGGGCTTACTTCCTCCATGTGGTCTAAATGGAGGTATTCTTCTAAGACCCCATCATAATCTTGTTTGAGCTCACCTTTTCTAAGTAGGTTTTTTTCCATGCTTAAAAACTGCTGTATTGCAGAGGTGCGAGAGTGACCTAAGGCGAGTGTATCTGGAAATTGTTGTTTTAGTGGTAGTCGTACGACATACCGACCATTATCTGATCGAGTAGTTGTGGCTTTGTAAAAGTCTTCACAATACTGATCTTCTGGTGTTGTAATTGAAATGGGGGGGAGTTCTTCTAGCTCCCAAAATTTTCTCAATTGTGAATTGAGGTACTCGTTTGAGATTTCCTCAACTTGAGTTGTCATTGTTGTGACTGGTTCCGCAACTAGTCCACCCATCCGACCCATCCGAAAATGGTATTTTGCGCCAGTAGTGTTTTCGAAATTTTTTCAACACCTTCAAATATTATTTGCGATATAAGATCGCTTCCTAATAGAAGGTCTATTTGAGCGGGGGTGTTGCAGTTGTGATCTGCTAGCTTTAGGTGTGTAACCTTTTGCCAATGCTTGCTATTTATATGATAGCTTGGAAGCATGTTCGTGAGTTGCGGTAAGACCATTGCATCTGCTTGAATGCGCTTATCCGCTTGTTGGGAAATTAGGGTAATTGGGCAGATTTTATTGGAGTTTTGAACTACTCTTCCGCCCATTCCCGTAATTTCAAAATTGGCTAATTTTGTAGGCAGTTGTAGCCTATTTTGTGCCCTAGACGCAATAAACGATCTTTGTGATCCTTGGTCTATTAAGGCCCTGAGTTTAAACAGTTCTCCTCGGTGTTCGATGGAGACGACTGCTGTTGGTAGTAGTACCATACTTTGGATCTCGCTGTGCAGCGTTTGAGTTTTTAATGCCTTGGAGCAGCATGGTGTCTCTTGGCAAAATTCGGGATTTTGTGTTTCGGGAGTTGCGGTTGCAACTAAACCCGTGGCTCTTTTTGAGAAAGCGCTACTTTGAGGTGTGTTGGGAAAGTTATTTAAGTGCAACATAGAATGATGCCTTTTGTGGCAATATACGCAGTTAAATTTGCTTTCGCAATTATTGAGAATGTGTGAGTGGGACAGACAGTTTGTACAGAGTCTTTTCGATCTGACAAAGTTGTTCCTTTCATTGATATTAAGTTTTTTAAACTTTTCGCAAGATTTTAGCTTGTGCCCTCCTTTACACAGTTCGCATGACGTTATTTTATTTTGTTCAGATGTGAACGATTGTGCTTTGAAAAAGCTTCGATTTAAATTGTTGTTGTTATTGACTTGGGGCTATTGAAGCTTCTGTTTAGGTCGGGTTGAACGTTTTTAGCTCTGATTGTTTTTTTATCTACCCTTTCCGCAATTTCGTATTGGGTAGTTGAGAAATCTTTCATCTGTTGCCACGTTGGGCATTTTCTTCGTGATGAGAGCGATTGCTCCCACAGAAGCAAAGATTTTTCCGGTAATGCCGCGGAGCATATGTTTACCAATATGGGGTCCCAATTGTCTGTGGGAATATTCTGTGTCGATAGAACCGACAAACAATTTGAAACAGTGGATTGAAGTTTTATGAACTCCTCACTTGTTTCTTTCTGGATTTTTGGTAAGTTCATTAATATGGTGACTTGTTGGTCTACCAATATTCTTTCATTCTCGTATCGTTCTTTTAGAGCTTCCCAAGCCAAATTGAAATTGTGGTCATTTAATGCGAACTGTTTGACTATTACGCCTGCTTGATCTTTGGTTTTGTATCTGAGGTGATACAGTTTTTGCGCTTGTGATAATTTAGGATGGTTTATGTACACGGCCGTAAACATGTCCCGGAAGGACGGCCATTGTTCATAACCTCCGTGAAATGTTTCTGTATTGCATGCTGGCACTTTAAGGTGAATGCCTGAACTCGCCTCTTGGCTTTGAATTTGTGGCAGCTCTACTCTAGGTTATGGAGTAGGTGCGACTGCTTTAATTAATTTCAATTGATCGGAGATCATGGCTTTAGTCTCTTCAAATTGGTCAAGGCAATTTTCATATTTGGCGTAAGCCGAGGATTTGAAATTTTCGGGTAGATCTGAGTCGTCAGTTTCTACTATCGCGTCATATGCAGATTGGAGACGTGTCCAGAAATTGTCAATATTTTGATTTTTGATTTCTAGCACCGATTCAGAGTTATCTTGAATCAGTGAAGATGAAAATCGAGTGCAGTATCTTATTAAACTGTCACTCTCAGAAATGAATTTAGCGTAAGAAATATCTTTTCCCCTTTTTTGCTTTGTAGCACCTTGCTTCGAGCGTGTAGCTTCTGCCGGTGTACTTGGACTTTTATCATCAGAAATCATTTTCGGAATTTTTAAAAATTGAGTAGATTTAGAATCTTTAGAGTCTGTGCTCATTTAGTAACAATAGATTAATAAAAGTGAATTTTTTAGTATAAATTCAGATGAATGTGAAAACCCGAAAACTCTTTTACGTAAATAAGAGTTTTTATTTCCGAATTTACGATTTTTTGTATTAAAATATGCGTATGTCGTGTTACGCAGCTTCATAGAAATGCTAAGGCAATAATATGATAAATTATTGTATATTTTATGTGTGTATATATCTATGTATGTATATATATACTTTTTTTGTTTTTTTTGTTGTTTGCGGACTATTCGAATGCCCTCGTACAATAAAATTGATATATTGTATAATATATAAGTATATATATATATATATATGTATATATGTATATATATATACCCTTTTTGTTTTTTTGGTTTTGGTTGCGGACCTTTTCGTATGCCCTCGTATATATTTTATATATGGTATATAATATATGTGTATATATATATATGTATGTATATATATACGTTTTTTTTTTTTTTTTTTTTCGGACTTATTTGTATGCCCTCGTATGCACTTTCGAAGTTACAGGCGTCAATACCCTTTGCATATGTGCCTGGTCTGGTATGAAGCGAAGACCAAATTAAATGCTTGCCAATGTAAGTATATATATGTATAAATTTGTTGTTGTACCGGACCGTTTATGTACTCGTATTAATAAATATCGATAAATGTCGAATAATTATTGCAAATATGCGAATTTGATTCTATTATATTTAAAACTCCGCAATGCAAATATACATTTATATTCAAGTATACATATGTATATAAGTATATTTACTTGTTTGTATTATTTTTGCGGTCTTTTGTAATTGCGCCACACGAATCAAAAGAGAGTTCCCCACGGGCAAGTGTTCACCTCTTTTTATTGATTATTTCTTTTCTTTCTCTTCTTGTCTTTTTATTGTGCCTGTTGCTTATTTATTTTTGATATACTGCTTACTGTTTTGAGGAACAGAAGGAGAATTGCGGAAAATCATGCAAGTGGATACTTGAAATTGAATTGTTGTTGGATTAGCTTGTTACGTATGTTCGTAAAATAGGGGTAAGCAAATAGGCAAATAAAAGATTGGTAATTTTTGTTTTTTTTGTTTTATATATATAGATGATATATATAATTAAGCTTTTCCCGGTTTGTGCCGTTCAAACGGATTATCTTAAATATAAATCCGTTTGTTATCATACATATGTACATACATATAATGAATATAAATGAAAACGATACACTTACTTTATCTCGCCTCAAGGGGTTTTGGGGGAAAGTAAGGTTTTTTTTTTTTTTTTTAAAGCGTTATAGCTATGCCTGTCTGCTCCGGTTTTCCCGTCCTGTTGTACCGCGCCTGTATGTTCCGGTTTTCCTCTGTTGTCCGTTGTTATTATGTTGTATTGATGCTTGTTTATTTATTTATTTATTTTTTGACCGATCGCGCCCGAATTATGTTTTCTGTTAGATTTTTATAACGCGGCGCGCTCGTTTGATTTTGGTTTATTACTTTTTATGTAATTTGTTTAAAAGCTTAATTTTTGTTATATATTCATATATATATGTATGTGCGAGTATATGTTATTGTTTTAAAACTGGACTTAGTTTCTGTATGTGTATATGTTAATATTTCTTTTATCTTTCTTTTTTTTGTCACAGCACTCCCTTTAGGAATATTTCAATACTTCACACTTATTTAGAAGACGAATAGGTTTAAAACCTTTTTTCGGACATAAAAGCCCACTTATTCACATTAGTTGCTTTGCCAAAATTTTCATTTGTAAAATAATCACAAAAGATTTTCGAAGCCGCCTCGTTGGAATAATTTTGTCCGTCCGTTTTACTTTTCACTTCACTTTACTTTAGTTTTATTCTTTTTATTTAGCTTTTAAATTTGATTTTTGTTTTTTTTTTTTTTTTCTATAGTGCCATTCTGTTGGCTCGAAGGACCATGTTTTTCTCGTTTGATCTCCTAGCACTCACCGTTGGGAAGTTGTATAAAAAAAAAAGGAAAATGCACCACAATTCCGCCAGAGAATTACAAACGTATTTTATTCAAAATTATATACACCGCATGTATTGAAATTTATAAGGAAAACAATATATTGATTTGGAATTATAAACTGAGGTTCGCACAATAGAGCTCGGGGTTATTCGCACGGCTGGTCGTTAGCGGATCGCAAAAAGAAGTAGTCGCTAACTTGTTTTTCCGCTCCTTTTGTTCCCTTTTGGTGGTGGTGAAAACGCAGTGGTAATGTACATAGTTATGTGTGATGTGGATTGTAGGTGGTGTAGAGATGAGTGTGGTGAGTGAAGTGTGCTAGTGACGTATGTTTTGATGCGGTGAGTGTACAGTGTTCTGTGTTGGTTACGTGTTGTGTGGGGCCAGAGACGGAAACTCATTTAGCCAAACTATTTGTACCTACCAAAGATTTAGAAGGAAAGTAACTGTGTAAAAAAAATAACAGTAATTAGAAAAAAACTTTTTTTTAACTTGTGTAAAGAAAAGTAACAGTGAACTAAAAATATAACAAAAATAATAAGTGTTTTAATAATCAACCGAAAACTGAAATAAAGTGAGTGAGAACAAGCAACGAAGTGACAATCGCAGCATAATAAAAACAAGAAATTAAAAAAAAAGTTTTTAAATAATTGATTTAAAAATTAATAATTAAAATATAACTAAGCAACAAAATTACAAAAACAGAAAGAGTGACTTAAATCACAAAAATACAAATATTTTATAAAACAACATCATCAACAGCGGTAACAACAGCAGCGGCAACAATTGCATCATCGGCGGAGGTGGCAACAGCGGCAGCAGCAATTATAAAGAACAACATCATCAACAGAGACATTGACAAAATATATTTGTAAGTTGAATTGAAAATTAACTATTATTATATTAAAAATGGGAAATAGCCCAACAATTAAATATAAGAAATTGTCATATTGCGACTTCTGTAAGGGCGCTCATGACACTAGGGAACGTTCTAAACTTAAAAAACAAAAAGAAACTAAAAAATATAAGCAATGGTTTGTACAACCAATAAATTACATAATCAAAAGCTGCGATTCACCACCATCGTGGGGACCCTCCAGAGAATTATAAAAAATTAAGACCCATCCAGCCAATTTAAGTCAATAAAATAATAATTAAAGGCTCGATCAGCCATATAACAAAATATATTGAAACCGCGATTCATCACCGCAAGGGGGACCCTCCGGTTTATAATAAAAACTCAATTCTGCGATTCTGAACTCCAGAACCTCAAGAATAGAGGAGCCTCCTTTCTTAAGGGATCAGAAAATAATTATCTCAAATTGTTACGGTTGTGGTGAAAATAACCACCTTATAAAAAAAGAAACAAAAAAATCAGAAACACTGAAAATAAGACAAAATGACTAACGGTGACGCTTTGACCGTAGACTTAATAACTCGCCTTATTGCTGACAGTAATATAGCTACAGTATAAGGGAACTGTGGGACGGCATTTCAAACTTCTTACGTACAGCTGCAACCGAAACCATTGGTTTTCGGAAAGTGCAAAAGAACAGCTGGTACGACGAGGAGTGCCGTGTCGCAGCGGAGAGAAAACAGGCTGCCTACCTCGCAACGTTACGATCGACCACAACACGTGCGGGATGGGATAGATACCGAGAGTTGAAGAGGGAAGCGAGACGCATTTGCAGACAGAAGAAGAAAGAGGCCGAAATGCGTGAGTACGAACAGCTCGATAAGCTGGCCGACAGGGGTAATGCTCGAAAATTCTACGAAAAGATGCGGCGGCTTACAGAAGGTTTCAAGGCCGGAGCATACTCTTGTAGAACCCCCAAAGGTGATCTAGTTACCGATGCCCAGAGCATACTTAAATTATGGAGGGAACACTTCTCCAGCCTGCTGAATGGCAGTGAAAGCACAACACCGGGAGAAGGCGAACCCGATTCCCCAATCGATGACGATGGAGCAGACGTTCCATTACCCGACCATGAAGAAGTTCGAATAGCAATCACCCGCCTGAAGAACAACAAAGCGGCAGGGGCCGATGGATTGCCGGCCGAGCTATTCAAACATAGCGGCGAAGAACTGACAAGGAGCATGCATCAGCTTCTTTGTAAAATATGGTCGGGCGAAAGCATGCCCAACGACTGGAATTTAAGTGTGCTATGCCCAATCCATAAAAAAGGAGACCCCACAATCTGCGCCAACTACCGTAGGATAAGCCTCCTCAACATCGCGTACAAGGTTCTATCGAGCGTATTGTGAGAAAGATTAAAGCCCACTGTCAACAAGCTGATTGGACCTTATCAGTGTGGCTTCAGACCTGGTAAATCAACAACCGACCAGATATTCACCATGCGCCAAATCTTGGAAAAGACCCGTGAAAGGAGAATCGACACTCACCACCTATTCGTCGATTTCAAAGCTGCTTTCGACAGCACGAAAAGGAGCTGCCTTTATGCCGCGATGTCTGAATTTGGTATCCCCGCAAAACTAATACGGCTGTGTAAACTGACGTTGAGCAACACGAAAAGCTCCGTCAGGATCGGGAAGGACCTCTCCGAGCCGTTCGATACCAAACGAGGTTTCAGACAAGGCGACTCCCTGTCGTGCGACTTTTTCAATCTGCTGCTAGAGAAAATTATTAGAGCTGCAGAACTGAATCGAGCAGGTACAATCTTTTATAAGAGTGTACAGCTGCTGGCGTATGCCGATGATATTGATATCATCGGTCTCAACACCCGCGCGTTAGTTCTGCTTTCTCCAGACTGAACAAGGAAGCAACGCAAATGGGTCTGGCAGTGAACGAGGGCAAGACGAAATATCTCCTGTCATCAAACAAACAGTCGTCGCACTCGCGACTTGGCACTCACGTCACTGTTGACAGTCATAACTTTGAAGTTGTAGATAATTTCGTCTATTTAGGAACCAGCATTAACACCACCAACAATGTCAGCCTGGAAATCCAACGCAGGATAACTCTTGCCAACAGGTGCTACTTCGGACTGAGTAGGCAATTGAAAAGTAAAGTCCTCTCTCGACAGACAAAAACCCAACTCTATAAGTCTCTCATAATTCCCGTCCTGCTATATGGTGCAGAGGCTTGGACGATGTCAACAGCGGATGAGTCGACGTTGCGAGTTTTCGAGAGAAAAAGACAGCGGCTACGCTGGCTAGGTCATGCTGTCCAGATGGATGAAAACACTCCAGCTCTGAAAGTATTCGACGCAGTACCCGCCGGGGGAAGCAGAGGAAGAGGAAGACCTCCACTCCGTTGGAAGGACCAAGTGGAGAAGGACCTGGCTTCGCTTGGAATATCCAATTGGCGCCACGTAGCGAAAAGAAGAAACGACTGGCGCGCGGTTGTTAACTCGGCTATAATCGCGTAAGCGGTGTCTACGCCAATTAAGAAGAAGAAGAAGAATATAGCTTTAAGTGAGGAAGTAGAGCAATTATGCTCAAAAATAATAGTGAATACTGATAGGGCAACCGATTTTCTAACACAAACAATAGACGATAATATAGTGTCTCAAGAATCATTAGACGTAGTTAAATCCGTACCTGAATTTACTGGTGGGATGAATTTATATGTAAGTTGGAGAGAGGCAGCACTTAACGCTATGAGCCTGTACGTAAAGGGTAGTAGAAAATACTTTGCTGCACTCACAATACTTCGAAATAAAATAACGCATGATGCAAACGATGCATTAACAAACCATGGAACAGTGCTCAATTTCGATGCAATTCTATCTCGTTTAGACTTTGCATATGTGGACAAATGTTCTATACATATAATCGAACAGGAACTAAGCATGCTAAGGCAGGGTGTAATGTCGGTTGTAGAATATTAAAACCTCGTCAACAAAAAATTTACCCTATTAATAAATTAAGCAATTAGGACAAAAGTATTTAACAAAAAGAATAGGGAACATGCCTTACGAATTTTTATAACAGGGCTAAATACCCCACTAAGACACATAATATTTTCTCTAAATTGACAGGATTTACCTAATGCTTTAGCAAAAGCTCAGAAACTAGAATCAAACAACCAAAGAGCACGGTTTGCACAAAATTTTATGTATGGTAGAAACAAATCAAAGTCAATCTATACAAACAATAATTTAAGATTTCCTCAAAGGAACAACACTTAAAATAACAATATACATTATAATTTTCCCAAACCGACTCCTATGGATATAAATCCATCTCTATCAAGACTTTATAATAGAGATTTTAATGTGAGGGCATAGGCAATAGAAATTTTAATCAAAATATACAACTAAATCAGGAAGCACATGGTGTAAATCGACATAGAGAAAGTATTCATATCTTTCGCCCGAAGAGAAAAGTCAAAGAATTAATAATATAAATGAGAGTCATTTTTTAGGCGAAGAGGGGCCAACTCCCCTATCTCAAACTACATGACTTCAAATGAAATAAAAACTTAAAAGCTCTAGTCGATTCAGGAGCAACCTCGTGTTTCATTAAGCCTGGGGTTTACAATAATAAGAACAAATTAGCCATTTATAAGCGCATAAAAACCGTGAAAGGCTATTCCATTATCAAATTTTACCACATAATAACCGCATTTGGAGTCGAAGAAATCTTTTATGAAATAGAAGGATTAGAATCGGATCTCCTTTTGGGATACAATTTCCTTAAAAATAATGAGGCACGTTTCGATGTGTCCAATGGGAAAATTAATTATAGGGTAAAGAATAACATGGAAAACGAAAACAGAAGTACAGGTATCCCTCGAATAGCACGGTACTTGAGTTGCACGAAATCTCGAATAGCACGGTTAAAAATTGCGACAACCCTCGAATAACACGGGGTTCGAATTACACGAAGCCGCGAAAATTCCTTTTAAAAATTGAAATTTAAGGATCCTCTACCTCTTCAAGGAAAAACAAATCAATCTTTGGAGAGTGACAGTGGTTGAACATATGTAATTTAAAAATTATTGCGTTTATAAAGTTTTACCTTTTAAATTTCAAATAACACGATTTCGAATAACACGGAACCAATTAACCGTGTTATTCGAGGGATACCTGTATTAACATTTGTTTTGAAAATAAAACTCTGGAAAACTTAAAACCCAAGGAACAAAAAGTTTCAATTAAACATGACGAAAATATAAATAAGAATAACAAAACTAAGAAACAAGAAGCTTCCAGAAACTATCTAATACCAAAAAGTTTGCGAGCATTAAGAGGATTCGTGGGGCTTGCAGGATATTATCGTAAGTTTGTTAAAGACTATGCTGCATTAGCCAAACCTTTGACGAAATACCTATCAGGAGAAAACTGTAGGATTTCTAAAAAATAAATCAAAATAATTTGCAATAACTCTACATAGATGAGGAAGGAATATCTACATTGAATAAATTAAAAAATCTGTTGGCTTCAGAAATGCAATTGATACAGCCTGACTACTCAAGAACATTTTGTGCTTCAAAGTTTCACAGATGTAAAACAAATTACTTTAGACAATGAACCAAGCTTTACCACACCAGCATTTAAGTCCTTAATGCATAGGTTAAATATTGAAATTTATTTCTCTAATTCACGTCACAGCATAACTAATGGAGAAGTTGAAAGAGCTGATTCAACGATAAATGAAATAGCCAGATGTATAAAAGAAGAATGAAATTGTCAGTAATTTAGAAATAAAACTTAGAGCAACGCAAAAATACAATACAACAATACATTCAGTAACGAACTTTAAACCAAATGAAGTACTTTATAATAAAGCTAACCATGAAAATTTGCCAACAACTTTAAAGCAAGCACCGAAGAAAACGCATGTTTCATAATAAACATAGATCAGGGCCCTATTCCACAAAACAACTTATCAACTTTTCACTTTGTACTTTGCAAATTTTTCGTCAATTTGCAAAGCTTTCTGTTCCACAGAACTATCAAATTTGATAAACGATAAGTTGAAATTGATAAGTGTAATTTGCAAAGTCTTTGCAATTTTTATGTTCTCTGTGTAATTTCTGTTCCTCGTACGTTCTCTTGTGCAAAGTGCAAAGCTTATATTGAAAAGTGTAATTCGCAAAGACTTTGCATATAATTATGCTGTTCCGTTCCACAAAAACTGTAAACTCTATTTTTGCAAAGCAAAATTTGATAAGTTTGTCAAAAATTTGCAAGGTAAATGATCGCTTTGCAAATTCGTATTATCATAACTAGTCAAGCTTTCAAAATGTTAAGACATGAGTTTTTGTTCGACAATAGTAAAGACGCGGTTAAAGCTAGAAATTATAGAGACCGAATTAATTTTTCGGGACTACAAAATTTCAATTTTAAAGAGTGCTTCCGTTTAAATCCAATCCAGGTAGATTTTCTTTTAAATAATGTTGGACAAAAATTAGAGCACAATATACAGCGCAGTCATACTTTGTCGGCTGAAAATCAACTGCTACTGTGCCTGCATTGGCTCGGAAATGGTTGCCAGTACCATGGAGTTGCAGCTTTGCATGGTGTTGCAAAATCCACAGTTTGCAGAACCATCCATAGAGTTGTCGACATTATAATAGACGTTTTATTTCAAAAAACAGTGCGATGGCCCGATGATGTCAGTGGTATTGCTGAAAAGTTTTTTCTGATCGGTGGATTCCCTTCTGTGTGTGGTTGCGTTGATGGCACAATCATTAAAATTGATGCGCCTCCATTACACGAGGAAGGATATGTTGACCGGCATGGAAACCACTCATTAACTGTGATGATGATATGTGGGCTAGACTACACATTTTACAGTGTAAATGCAAGTTGGCCGGGCAGCGTTCATGACTCAAGGGTGCTACGGAATTCGGCTGTAAGTCGAAGATTTGACAATGGATGGAGACCATTTCCGGATGCTGTTGTTTTGGGTGATAGTGGTTATGGATTGAAAAACTGGTTGATACCACCATTACGCCGAAATCCCAATAATCCTGCTGAAGAAGTTTTCAATCGTTGCCACAAAAAAACACGCCGCATAATTGAAAATAGTTTTGGCATTCTTAAAGAAAGATTCCAGTGTCTAAATTATTTGCGACTGAGGCCTTAGTTTGCAGGAAAGACAGTCATAGTTTGTGCCATCTTACACAATATTGCCTGTAGCATCGGAAGGAGTAGTGAAAATATGCAACCCACTGAAAACACTGACAATGAAAGCGAGGAATTGGACGAAAATGCTGAAGAATAAAGTGATGCCCTTAATAATATAGATCAAGAGAGTGGAATGGAAAGGGTTACTTCCCTGCTACAATACTTTACCTAATGCCAACTATTATAGTATTGTTTTAAAATAAAAGTGGTGTTTTGGCCATGACTTTTTTCCACTGCAAAAGCGTTGTATCTTATTGGGTTTGAGATTAAGGTCTCAGGGAATAAATAAAAAAGGAAGTATTTTTGTATTTATTTACATCATTTTATTAATTTCAGAGCTTTTTTGTTTTTATCACAAATTATTTCAAAATAAAATGTTTAGAAATCAAATATACACAAATGAAAAATTGGCCTTCGGTAATCAAACCTCCTCAAATAACAGACGCGATACATTTTCTGTTTCTGCCGTTGCAATTCCCTGTGTGATAGCAGAGGGTGGAAGTAGGAGCTCCCTCTCCAGTTTTAGGCATTGAAGTTTCCGGTAGTAAACCTCAACCTCAAGGAGCTCCATCCGGCATTTTTTCTCTCTATCCAAAGTTTCACTTGGAAACTTGGTAGAGCGCTTCCTCTTTCTTGGGTTTAGAGGTGGATTGGCAATTGTTTCTTCTGAAATAGATATTCTGGAATCATTCTCAGCTGACGGTAGATTTTCTGAGTTGCCATAACTTTCTGGCAAATTCAAACCATCTACCACAGCTGAGTCTGATTCCAGAATATCGAGTATGGCCAAGTATATCCAGTATTTCGGGCGTTATCCCTTTTACTCTGCAAATTAATAAAATTAAATTCGCAAAAATACAAAAAGTTTCTCGTCAAAAACCGGAAGCTCGATTTTGATTTTAAAGCCATGGTTTCTTGGGCAAATTTTCTTAGAACTCATCGTAGCTTACGATTTTGATAACCGCTTCGTCGAAAAAAAATAGATCCACTCTAGTACACATAGCAATTAGTAATATTTTGGTTAAACCGGTTGTTATCAGCAAGAGTTGTTGTACAGTGTACTCAACTGTTAACTCACAACAACAATGTCTATGATGACGTTTTGTTTTGTTGTTGTCAACAACATGCTTGTTAGTTATTAGCAATGCACAATAAAATAATTCCAACAACAACAAATGATGCAAATATAATTATTTGATATGTGTAGGCATAAAATTGTTGTACTTACCATTGTCCGGCTCTTCCAGAGCCCAAACAAACTGTCCCTTGCATAGGTCCATGTTTTTTGTGCTGACGCCAGTTGTAGGGATTGGGCTTTTTATAACACATCCTCCCATGCTGCCTGTTTATCTAATTTGTTAACCTTCACAAAGAAATGTATACTTAAATATGCTTGAAATTTACAATTATTTATTTAAAAAATACTTATTCTGTTGTTTTTAAAACTAGCAAATAAAATGCTTTTTTTTTCTTTTATCACATTTAAAACAGCAAGTTTTTTTTTTAATTTGTATTTTGCGGCTCATTTTAACAACACATATAAAGCAATGCGAAGTGAAAAGTGATGAGACAGAAATGCAAAGTTGATAAAACGCTTTGTGGAACACTTTGCACACTCACTTTGCAAGAGAGTGCAAAGACTTTGCCAATAAAGCGCAAAGACTTTGCACTGAGCGGAAAGAGCGTAAAGTCTTTGCCAAAATATGCTCAATGCAAAGTGAGATTCGCAAAGAATATTGTGGAACAGAAACGCTTTTCACTTTGCAGTACAATATCAATTGATAAGTGCAAAGTGAAAAGTTGATAAGTTGTTTTGTGGAATAAGGCCCAGATTAGCAATATCATCCCGGCCAAATTATTTACGAAAAAATAATAGGAGAGAGAAATAAATTACAACCTACATATAAAAAACAGCAAGTTAATGAAAATTTAGAGAATAAAATAATAATTAATAATAGAAATATAATTATTCATAAAGATACTAATCAGCTCAGCAGCCGCGGATGTCGATGATGTGATGTGATCGAAAATGGAGATGTTTCCATTTATGAGGAATATGGGGACCAATTTCATATCATTAATTTTTCTTATTTTGAAAATATAATAGCAGACGAAAATAGAAATTTTTACAGTAATAACGAATACAATCATGACAGCATAGGAATTATTACACAGGAAACAGAATCAGAAACTTTGAGAATTAAAACTTTATTGAAACAATTAAAACAAACCCATTTTAGACAAAAAAGAGGTATAAAAGAATTAGGAACACTTTGGAAATGGATAGCTGGTACACCAGACCATGAGTACTTTGTAAAAATTAATGACAAATTTGACGAACTAGTAGTAAATAACAATAAAGAATACACAACAAATTCAGAAATTTTTAAAATAATAACAGAATTAACTGACACAATTCATAATATTAAAGGTGCTACCACAAATAGGAAAATAAAAAGAAAACGAAATCAATATGTTATACATGAACTGCAAAATTTAATAAATACAATAACTTTTGGTAAAATTGGAATTTTAAATCCAACAATTTTACACTTTGATGAACTAAAAAACATAATATACTACCAACACGGTATAATGACAATAACAGATCTAATGGACATTTCTAAATTTGAAATAGCCCAAAAAGTTGATATAATTATAATTTATATAAAATACCCTAAAATAGAACTAACATGAAAGTACTATGGTGTAAGAGCCATAGCTCAATTAGATGGTAAGCTTATTATTGACCAGAATTTAATATACTGTAACAATAAATTTTTTAATATTCAAAATTATAAAACAGAAATTTCAGAAACCTATTGTAAACAAAATAAAAATAGCACATGTTTGTCAAAAATTTTAAACAAAAAAAAGGAAAATTTAAAAATTAAAAGAAAAAAACTTACAAATTGAAGAATTAAACCAGGAGCGATATTAAATTCAGAAAAAATATTGTAGACAATCAAACATTGATTGGAATATATTTAATAGCATTTGAAGATAATACTGTCATAAACAACTAAACTTAACTATGAAAATTAACTCAAAATAATTGTGAATCGGGGAAATTCATTTTAGGAAGAGGGGAGTTAATGACAGCTGCCGCATAGCAACCTTACCATAACTGTAAATAAAATTGAATGTTTATATTTTGTAATTACACAGTCTCATAAATTAAAAATCTTAATTAACGTTTTTGATTATTTAAGGATTTAATATGCTCCTGCTACGAGTATATCCTATATCTATCTTGTCATTTACGAGATACATATATGTACATATATAAAAAATGGGAGTTTCGTGGAAAAGTCAGGTTTAATGCCCCGTACTACCTCGCCGGTTTGAATTAGGACTTTGTTACACAAGGCACTTTTGTAGAGTGAAGAATTCTGAGAAATATGCGTCTAATGTCAAAGCGATGCCATAGAATACCTCTGATCAGTAAGAATTTAAAGATAAAAAATCACGATTGTAGTGTATTTTTTATGAAAAATGAACCAAGGCATGTAGTCCAGTTCTTAATGTTAATATTAAGGGCTAAAATTTTCAGGAATTTTTTTTTAATAGTTCAAAAAAAAAAAAAACACCCTAGTACATATGTATGCGTATATGTTAAATATGAAGTGAAATTAAAACGCTCACTTTGATTTTGGGTTAACGTATGTACATAGGTACATATGTACCCAAAAAATAACATCGTATTTATTTTCAAAATTCTTTATTTATTCTTCCAAATCAATTTCATCCCCTTCAAAGTAATCCCCTCCCGATGCAATGCACTTATGCCAACGGATTTTCCAATCTTCGAAACACTGGTTGTAGTCACTTTCCGGGATGGCCTTCAGTTCCGTCTTCGCTGCGGCTTGAATCTCCTCTATCGTATAAAAACGGTGTCCACGGAGCGGTCTTTTGAGCTTGGTGAACAGCCAGAAGCCGCACGGCGCCAGATCAGGTGAATACGGTGGTTGCGGAACGATATGAGTTGAGTTTTTGGCGAAATGAACACGAATTACGAAGGCAGTATGGAATGGTGCATCAGCGTGGTGTAAAAACCAAGAATTGTGTTTCCACAATTCCGGCCTTTTTAGGCGGATAGCGTTACGCAAACGTCGCATAACGTTCAAATAATATTCCTTGTTGACGGTTTGACCGGTTGGAAGGAATTCATAATGCACAACACCACGATAATCGAAGAAAACAGTCAATATGACCTTGATTTTTGAGCGACTTTGGCATGATTTTTTTGGTCTCGGCTCTCTTTTGGCACGATATTCGCTCGAGTGATCGGTTGTTTCGGGGTCGTAAGCAAAGATCCAAGTCTCATCGCCAGTTATAATGCATTTTATGACACAATGGTAGTCGGAAAGCATCGTTTCACACACTTCAACGCGACGCCTTTTTTCAAAAAAACTCAATGTTTTCGGTACCAGTCGAGATTTGATGCGCTTGAGGCCCAAAACATCCTTCAAAATAGTATTGGTTGAGCGTTTCGATATGCCAACTTCATCAGCAAGGTCTCTAATTGTTAATCGATGGTTTTTTAACACTAAATCTTTGATTTGTTAAACGTGAGCTTCGTCGGTCAACGTATCCGCAGCAAAAAATTGCTTCCGTAAACAAAATTTAATGCAAATTCTTTGCTCAACAAATTTCGATATCGCAAAAAACGAAAAACTCACTTTTAGCAACTCACAAATATATCAAACGTATATCAAACAATAATGAATATTTTGACATGAAATTTGACATAACTGTGACTGACAGTACTACCAACCAAAAAAAAAAATAATTCTCCAAATCCTTCGACCCGCGCAATTTAAATTTAAATGTCACCTTCTTTTTTGGGCACAGTATATTCTTTCCAATTCCTCTTCTTCTTCCACGGTCCTCTAGCTGCCTGGCTTCTTGTGTGTATTGTTATTTGTATGTATGTTTATGGTTTTAAGTCCGCGCCCGTATATTTGTTGTAATTATTTATATATTTTTATTCTGGAGGTTTCGCGCTCATAATGTTTTTTGTGTTTGTGAAGTTTTGTATATTTTGGTTCTGTAAGTTTATGTTTCTGTCACCGCAGCTTTATTTTTTTTTTCTTTTCACTGCACTTTTTTATTGTTTGTCTTTTTAATGTATATAAGTATATAATTTTCTGCTACCGCAGATTTTCACCTAATATATATATACTACATAGGTACATACATGTATAGGTATGTTTTTTTCTGCAGTGGGCCAAAGCACTTTTTGTTTTTTTTTTTCATTTGTCTCTCCACGCGTTAAAGTACAAATGAGTGCAAACGTTAATATTAATTGCAAATTCACGCTAATTAATAACACTTGGGTTATTTTAGTCAAAAAAATATTTTTGTTCTGCCTTGACAGCAGAACGTTCTTTATTTCGTAATCTTAAAAATACAAAAGACGAAGCGTGTATGGTTATGCTTCTATTTATACTAACTAGAATGTTTACTTATTACTAGTTGATAGTTTCTGTAGATACAGATTCTATTATTTGTTTAGGTTTGTATACATATACATTGTCTGTTGTATTGATAGTGCATTTACAATATTTGCTTACTTGCTAATGAGATAGTTTGGTGCAGTTTACATTTTCGCACATTCATTTTGTTTGTTACATTTATGATGCTAGGCGAGACTATTGTTATTGTTTGTTTAGGTTACCAGTTGATAATTTATGTTTTCGATACAAAAATGTGATTAAGTAACACATGTTCCTTAACTCGCTCGTAGTAATTTCTCATTCATCAGTGTCTAAAAATTTGTACAAACCAGTGACCACGTGCTCTCAATCGATTCATTTACATGCCATTAGAACATACGCCAAACAAATCAGTGAATTTTAACTCGCCAAACACGTCCACTAGTAATCCAAACGTCTTAAAACTAATCTCTTTGAACATGACCACAAACGACCCAACTCTGATCATCGGTGACGCCGCCGATGAAACCCAGAACACTGCATCAGTTGTAGCTGTGTCCAGTTGCACACTCCCGCAGTTCTGGTCCATCCAGCCTCGTTTGTGGTTTGTTTAGGTTGAAGCAGTTACAATCAAATCGACAAGTACGCGAAGCTGAAGGACGAGATATTGAAGCGGTTTTCAGAATACAGCGACTGCCAGCTTCACCGAGCGCTTACGGAGGTTCAACTCGATGATAAAAAACCTAGCCAGCTCCTGCGCCAGCTCAGAATTCTCATGGGCGACAGGGCCTCAGAGGACTTACTGCGTGGTTGGCATTGTTACCACCATCAACCAGCCGGTGTCTCAAACTACTCAGAGATTCCCCTCCAGATGAGCTTGCTGAAGTTGCAGACGAGCTAATGGAAAACCAGGCTGGCCATTCCGTTATGGCTACACATCACCAGCCTGCCCAGGCTGCACACAGGGGCGACAAATTCGAAAATTCTCTGCTCTCCAGCATGGCAGAGAACTTGTCAAGCCTTAAACTTGCCATAGCCGACCTGGTGACCTGTATCAAGGACCAGGGAATTACTCGAGTCCGATCCCAACCTGCATCTGGCCGTTTCCAGCAGTCATCATCGAAGGAAGAGCCAGCCTCAGACAAGAAGAAGTTCTGCTATTATCACCGTCTCTATGGGTCCAGAGCCAAAAAGTGCGAGAGTCCTTGCACCTTCGACTCATCGCTTTGACATTCATTATCGCACAACAGACATTAGATTTCTTGTCGATTCTGGATCAGTGATCTGTCTCATGCCCAAGTCCGCCATCACTCACACGCTCAAAGAAGATGATCTGACTCTCTTCGCAGCCAACGGGACCGTTATCCGAACCTTCATGGTCCACTTTGCATTGCTTCTAGATCTCAAAAGACGACGTCTCATCGATACAACCTCGTCATGCACAACTCAGGGCACACTATCTGAGGCCACGGTACACAGCATTTCAACAATCGATCGCTCAATCTGTCCTGGTGCACATGACGTCAAATACGTGCAATTACTCAACCAATTCATCGACATAACTCATCCCAGCACCAATCCTGTCACAGACACTGACAGTCAAGTCGCTCATCACATTGAGACAACTGGGCCATCAGTATTTGAGCGCCCACGACGTCTCACCGGCGAGAAACTACAAATAGCTAAAGATGACTTTGAACTCCTCAAGCAACCCATGGGCCAGCCCTATTCATATGGTGCCAAAGAAAACTGGTGGATGGCGCACCGCAGGTGACTATAGAAAACTAAACGCAAATACAGTTCCAGATCGATATCTAGTCCCTCATGGGGATGACATTCTCCAACGTCTCCACGGATCCACCGTTTTCTCCACCATCGACTTAGTCAGGGCTTACCACCAGATACCCATGGCCAAGTCAGGCATTGCCAAAACAGCTGTAACCACTCCTTTTGGACTTTTCGAATTTCTGGGTATGCCACCCGGACTACGCAATGCTACGCAGACTTTTCAAAGACATATGGACAACATCCTCAGAGATTTAGACTTCGTGGGCAGCTTCATAGACGATCTGATTGTCTATTCACAGTCCCACGAACAGCACCTACGACATCTCACCACCTTCTTTGAAGTCCTGCGTGCACGTCATCTCACCATCAATCCAAAGAAGTGCCAGTTTGGCAAGTCTGAAGTCATCTACCTGGGGTACCCTATCAACAAAGACGGCTACACTCCACCCGCCGAACGCACGCAAGCAATCGCCAGTTACACAAAGCCAGAAACCGTCAGCGATCTACGTCGTTTTCTGGGGATCGTCTACTACTACCGGCGAGCGATCCCTCAAGCGGCCCAGATACCATCATCACTGACGGACGTTCTCAAACATGCCAAGAAGAAGGACAACGTCCGGTGTGTTTTACGTGGGTACCTGTTGTCGACAACCTTACTCCACGGCGCTCAAAAGCACAGCGGATCAAATCAATGCGTTGATCAGCGCCCTGAGAATGCTAAGCATTTTCAGTACCAATTGGCAGTGTGGAATGGACACACTAACCACCTTGGTAGGGTTCGAGGCCCATCTAAAACCTCTGCCGTGCTTTGGGTCCGGCACCCGGTTGCAATGCAACTCCACATTCAACTGACAAAGTCAGTTCTTCCCGCGATTTGGGTTTCAACCACAACCACCACGATACTCCCCGAGGGGCCAGTCCGCATGAGCAGGTTGGAGTTACCTCCAAGGGCTCCTGCTCCCCGTGGTACCAGAATTAAGTCTCCGGTCAGACTTCGTAGCCGAAACTACTACCAGTTGAGCTTCCATACTGCTCCGGACTGGTGGCCAGCAAAGAAGGTGAGGTTGGACCCCACTAACACATAAAATACCCACAACGCAAACACCTAACACTCATACAAAAAACTAAAACCCTAAAACCCTAATTTCCAGCTAACCGCCTTCGCCGCTTAAATAACTCACGCGCAAACAACCCTAACTGTTCGGTATTCCGACTAGTGGAGATCACACCACTAACATCTAATCGTCCATCAGTCCAGCTAATCCCCATACCACCCAGATCCCTAATGTCCGAGTACATCGGGCACTCCGCAATTAAATGCGACCAATTCTCCAACTCCGCCCCACAAAAACACCCTGACGTATCTGATAGGTGCCTCTGATGCAAAAATGCATTCAGAGGCCCATGCCCCGTAAACAAGAAACCCAGACTTAGACAGAATCTAAAATCTGGGTTATCCTCAACGAACCCCACGTCCCGAATGTACTCGTACGTCACTCGGCCGTTAGGACTATTGTCCCAACGTTCTTGCCACCTACACCTAACCCTATCATCTAGGAGCCTCTTGCTCCCTAGATATCCCTCCCTCTCCACATCATCGTCGGAAATCCAATCGTTCCGCAGCAATGACACACTCAAACCCCTTCTTAACCTGAATGCAACAGCTCTCTGTATGACAATCAGGTCAAGAGGGGGTGCACCTAACAAAACCTGCATCGCATCCGTTGAGACGGTGCGACATACAGGCAAGCAAGCAAGCATCACACAACGCTGTATTGAGAGGAGTTTTTGAGACCCCATGACAGTCGTGGCTGCCTCCCACCATACAGGGGCTCCATATGTGGCACAGGCCACAAACAAGCCACGATATATGGTGCGGACAGCACGACGTCCGAGACCCCAATCGCTCCTCAAAATACGTCGTATTTTGCCTACGGTTGCCTGCAGTCGCTCCTTCACGCTCGCAAAGTGTGGAGTAAAACACAACCTTTCACTTATGGTCAGCCCCAGATATTTGACTTGCGTCACATATCTGATGCTGACCCCGTTCACACGGACAATCGGTGGACGAGACGGCGACAATCTACCTTTCAGCAGCATTGCCACCGTCTTTTCCATCGATATGTCAACCCCCACACCTAAGCCCCAAGAATTAACGATCTCTAAGAGATCTCCTCCCGCCCGTTCTAAATCCAACCTCGAGCGACCTTCAACCATAAGAAGAAGGTCGTCCGCATACGCGCAACATTTACAGAGTGGCTCGAGCTGCCCAAGCAGAGTGTCCATCATAAGGTTCCAAATATATGGACCACAGATGGAACCCTGCGGGCAGCCTCGAACAACTCCAATCTCCACACTCCCATTCATGCCGACAAGAGAGGCCTTTCTGTCCGAAAAATAACTCCGCCAAAGAGTAATTTCCGGACAGCCAAGCTCCTCCAGCCGTTGCAACACTCGATCCCAGCTTAGGTAGTCAAATGCCCCCTTGAAGTCAACAAATATGCCAAGGACATACTTGTTGACATTCTCCCTAACGACATTCTGAACAAAAAACCACGCATCCTCTATACTGCGTCCTTTCCTGAACCCAAACTGCCTATCCGACCACATACCCCGCGTTAGCTCCTGAAGCCGTTCCACCATGACCCTTTCCAGCACTTTTCCAAGTACTGGAAGGAGACTGATGCACCGATAAGATCGAGGATCGCTCCTGACCTTATCAGGGGACTTCAGGAGAGGAACAACCCTAGCACTTTTCCACTCGCGTGGAAAGTATCCCTCCCAGACGCACTTATTATAAATGGCCTCCAGGTATTCCGGAATGAACTTCCATAAGCTTTTACACATCTCTCCGTTCAAACCATCAAAACCTGGGGACCGTTTAGACCTAACCAGGCCAAAGGCGTACCCCAACTCCCCATCATCTAATGGAGGGACAGGCACCTCTTGTGCTTGAGGTACCTGCACCTCCGACCTAGGAAAGAACGCACCTAACAGAACCCCCGCACACTCTCTCCACAACGATAACAGAGTGTCCCCGACGCGAAGAGAGGTGATATCCTCCCTCCTACGACCCCTGCAGATCCTATAGACCTGACCCCAGGGGTCGTTCCTATTTTCCCTAACGAAGCTCCTCCACTCATCTTCCTTTACCTTCACCAACATCTCCTTATATTCCCTATCCGCACAACTAAATTCCCGCCTAAGCTGGGACAGCCTATCAGAATTGGACCGTCGAGCGCGCTGAAACTTTCGCCTCAAACGCCTGACAGTCCTCCTCTTCAAGGTTAACTCATGCGTCCACCATTTAATTTTACTAATCTTGGAACACTCATACCTACCCAAGACCCTATCATTAGCCCCCCAAATAACCTCATAGAGACGAGCAATTTGCTCGTCGACCCCCAACTCCTCAAACTCGCTAAGCGGTATATTAAGTACCGCTTCCCTAACCGAGAGTCCATATTGGTTCCAGTCAGTACCAGCGGTACGCCATCGCCGCAATGGACTCTCATAAGGTGAGGGAGGAGATCGAGGGGTAACCACAATTTGAAGCAAATTATGGTCACTCAATCCCCACCCTCCCCTAACCGCCCAACTAACACTAAAAGCCCTACTTGCTGCCTCGTTCATAAGCGTCACGTCAATGTCGCTCACGCCCCCAGGCCCATCGAACGTATACCATTCGCTCGGCTCATTCAAAACGTGGAGGCTATTAGCCACCACCCATTCGCTTAATGCCTCGCCTCGACTGTGGCTTTGGTATCCAGACGAATGCCGGGATACCTTGCTAAACCACATCGAGGACGAGGCATTCGCATCCAACCCTAGGATAAATGGGCTACTACTCGCAAGTAGTAGTAGCTTATCCATGTAGCCCAGGTAGGGCTCTAGGGGCTCGCTATATTTACAGTATAAACTAGCGACAATCATCCTACCGAACTCCCCATCTATCGCTACACATATACCTAGTTGTGAAGAATCCACGACTACGCAATCGTAGCGTGGATTATTCACAACTATTGCGGCGTTAGCTCTAAGGTCAGTGAAGACCCTAAAACCCCCAGGAAGACCCCGAACCACACCATTGGTGGCGTAGGGCTCCTGGAGTAGAGCAATACCGCACCCATTCTCTACCATACAACCCCCCAACTCACACATTACGGCATAAGAGCCCTGACAGTTGAGCTGGATAATCCCACCCATCAGTGTCTGGCGAGGGCGCGCTCAACAATGCCACAATATATAGGGCAGACAGCTGACATCATTAGATGCCCAGCTGGCCTACCCTTAAACTCACAGTTGCGACAATGTGGTGCATTGACGCAACTGGCAGCTTTGTGGCCTTCCTGACCGCACCTCCGGCAGACATCTGATCTAGCCCTACATTCAGCCACCCTATGGTCAAATCCCATACATCGGAAGCATCCAGCGACGGGGCTGTCCGGTCGCACCCTGAAGGAGAACCACTTTATGTAGCACCGACCTGCCTCCAAGAGGGCGGACATCAGTTTGTCCGTACCCTCAAGGACGACATTGGTGCTACCATCAGCGGCCACCTTCCAGGGACGACTGACCATCCTCACGTCAGTCCTCTGGGATGCCGGGCTGAAGTCCTGGAGGTTCAGCCGGAGTAGTTCCTCCATGAATTCTTCATGGGGGATCTCCGTATGGACCCCCTGGACTACCACCCGACGTCCCAACTTCCGGTTGACAGAGACGTCCAACCCCACCTCCCCGAACTTTTTGTTACTCGCCACTCTCTCCCTCTCTAGGACGGAGGGAGTACGAATAACCGCCCCACCACCCTTAATTGGCCTAACTTCGTGGATCCTCACACCAAGTGAGGGACCCACCTCCTTCACTACTTTGTTTATAACTTCCTTAGAGGAAGTTGCGGGCCCCTTACTCCTGACCACGACCGACCAGGTCTCCACAGGCTTCGGCGTCGCCGGTGCGATTGCCTCAAGCACAGGTGCTGGAGGCGCAGGCATCGGCGCCGACGGAGCCGGCATTGACCTGCTCGGCGCCGAGGAGTGTCCCCCGCAACTTCCCTTAAGGGCATCGACTTGACCGCGAAGATGGGCATTCTCGGTTATCACCGTCATTAGGAGCGCCTCATACTTTGAGGCAAGCTCCAACAGCCCCTTCGCAGTCCCCCTATCAAAACTCTTGGCCTCAAAGACCAGCTCGTTAAGCTCCCCAGTAATTCGTTTGGCAGCCGCAACATGGCTGACTGCCCCACCCGCAACAACAACTGCCCCCCGCGAATACTCCCGCTTATTCCCGGCCTCTTTGGCACGCCCGCCCGCTTCTTTGCCAACCGTTTTCGACGGTTTGGCAACCGTTTTCCCAGTGGCGGCCACGCTGGCCTGTCCACCACGACTATCGCTCCCTCCCTCGATTACCCCCTCCTTACACGGCGGCCCCGTACGCGCTGCCGCTTTCTCAGTGGGGGCCACGATGGCACTCCCGCTTCCTCCCACTTTTCCCCCAACGTTACGCGGCGACCCCGCACGCGCAACCGCCTTCTCAGCGGAGGCCACATTAGCACTCCCGCCACAACTACCGCTCCCTCCCTCGCTTCCGTCATCTTTACGCGGCGACCCCAACCGCGCCTTGCTCCTCGGTGGAGATCTAACCGCTCCCGTTGCTCCCGACGTTTCACCCTCGCCGCCCGACGTGGAATCATCCACAACTGTCGAAGCGGCGGATTCTCCGCTTCCAGCGAGAACCTTCGTCCTCCTCTTCCGTCCCGGAGGCATCTCACCTTCCAAACAACCTCTCAGTAGAACTGATCCGCTGGCGTACCACTAGCGCTGAAGGCTCACGGACAGAAAGATACTGGAGCAGCTGCTCTCCAGGTGTCAGCGTCTGAACGCGCAGAAAAGTGCGACCCACGCAAAGGCCCGCTCAATATCAGTGACCACCCAAGCGGTCGATTATAGCGTTTCCGCAGTGACACAGCCCACAACCCCAACCCTAGGTCGGATTAAGGCCACTCAATGGGCCGCCGGACGGACAATGTCCCCGTAACGGTCCGGAGTCGACCGATGTGGCGCTGAGCCGAATCGCACCGTGGGCTAAACGGTTCGCTGATATGACCGTTGGTCTTCACAAGAGTCGCACTCTCCAACAGTGGACAGACACTTGCACCCTTTGGGCAATCCTGTCCAGACCCACCTGTCACCAAGCCAACCAGCCACCAGATGCTCAGCACAGAACTACTGGCAGGCAGTCCAGTCAGCAAGAGTACCAACAACACGGAGCTACACTGAAACCGTGCGAAGCTTCCGCCAATAACAACAACGTGGATGACCACGTTGTCCGTATATAGAGTAATTATAAATAAAATTACTTACCGCTAATTATCGAGTCAGTACACAAAGAATGCACAAATTGCACAAAAAATGTGTACCCGCACAAAATCACACGCGGTCACTACCCTACGCTACCCACGATCGCACAAACAATTCTACCGAAAAACCGCTAAGCACACGCGCCAGGCAATAACGGTGCCCACTAAATCTGGTAAACAAATACCCGCACAAAAGAGACTCGAAAAAATCACTGAAAAATCACTTTGAAAAACACAACGATGCGCACGCACGTCTATCCGCGTCGACAGTCAACTAACGAATGGCCAAGAAGAAGGACAACACTAAAATCCAGTGGACACCTTCTGCAGATCAAGCCTGGCAATACTGCAAGAAAAGTGTCATCCAAGCCACGCGTAGGATACAGCCATTGGGGGCGTTCTTGAACAGCGACACAAGGACTCATGGCAACCATTGGCCTTTTTCTCCCACAAGCTCAGTCCAGCAGAGACCAGATACTCCACGTACGATCGTGAACTTCTAGTCATCTTTGCCGCCATCAAGTTTTTCAAGCACATTCTCGAGGGAAGAAACTTCAGCATCTTCACCGACCACAAGCCAATCATCTACGCATTTTCTCAACTTGCTGACAAGGCATCACCTCGCCAACTACGCCAATTGGACTACATCTCACAATTCTCAATTCAGATTTTCCATACCAAGGGCACAGAAAATGTGGTAGCTGATGCGCTTTCGACCAAACCAAACTTGCTGCTGATACCATTGCGCTGGCACAACTCCAAGATGACCAGCTTAATGATGTCCAATCCAGCACATCTTTCAAGCTGCACCTGCTGAACATTGAAGGTCATGATATACTACATATGTGATGTGACCATATTGTGCGACCTATCTTCCACAGCCACTCAGACGCCAGGCCTTTGACATCATTCATGGTCGTTCTCATCATAGGGGCAGGCCCACAGCCAAGGAACTCACAGGAAGATTCGTCTGGCCAGGTATTAGAAAAGACGCACTCCTCTGGTCCAGATACTGCATACCATGTCAACGTTCCAAGGTCCATCGTCACAATCGTACCACACCAAACCACATTGACGTACCAGACAATCGCTTCGAGCACGTCCACCTGGATCTCATAGAGCTGCCCAGAGTCAAGGACCTTCGCTACTGTAAGCAGATGGCCACATGCCATACCACTCAATATCATGACAGCTGAGACAGTTGCACACGCCTTTTACACTCAGTGGATTTGTCAATTCGGTACACCATTGACAATCACCACTGATCAAGGTCTGCTATTCGAATCGGCACTGTTCACATCACTCTCACGAATGCTGTGCATTCATCGTATCAGAACAACACCGTATCATCCTCAATCGAATGGTCTGGTGGAACACTACTCACTCAAAAACCTTGAAACGTGCACCCACGTCTTCAAGAGAGTAGACTCCATCAAGAAGCCTCTGGAACAACCATACACTGGCCCCCATGAAGTCATCCAGCGTATAGACGACAAACCCTACATCATCAGGATCAATGGGGCAGACAAAACAGTCTCAATGACATGCTGAAGCCTGCATACATTGAGTTAACAGACAACTCACAACCAACACCTCAAAAATCACCACCACCTCTGCCGCAAACTTTGTAGCAGCAGCAATCATCTTCATTATCTTGCTACCCAACTTCTAACTACATTCATCAACCAGCATAACTGCACCAAGCACCCGGACTAGGATTTAGTAAAGGAACTCAACCTTAAAAAAGTCCAGCAGGACTCTATTTGAGGGGGAGTAATGTGGGCACACAGACAAGATGTATCACATCTGGCAGCACTGTTTGTCAGTTATTCTATTATTTCAGAATATACAGAGATTTTTGGAAATTTACAGTTTCAACTGAATTCCTAATTCTTAGTTTACAGTTTTAAGAAGCGTCACTTTTTGTACAGACGCCAACAAGAATACTAGTGTTTTAAGATCTCTTCAATAAATAATCGTTAAAAATTAAATGTTTTTTTTTTTTTTTTTTTTTTTTAATATTTCATTTTATTTACAATCTGTCGTGTGACAATAAGCAAATTTTATTATATCTAAGATTCAATTTGATGCTAAAATTGCAATTTGTCCCTTAAATACATAAAGGCATTTGAAGTATAAGATTTGTACTATATATGTATCACAATTCACTTAATTTAGTATTATATATACTTTACAAAGTAATTAATTCAGTTAAACTTAAAATCTAAATGGTAAGTCTAAGGGATGTAGCCTTTGCAGTCGGCGAGTATCTTCACTGTTGTCCAGTAGGTTAATGGCATGTATGTTGGGGTGGCAGTTTAGGCGATTAAGATATCTTGAACTGAGTTTCTGAATCTCGCTCTTCACCATATTTATTTCAAGATCTTTGTGTAAGTTAATATTTCTGATGTAACATGGAGCGTTTGCAATCAACCTGAGTGTTTTCGACTGATATCTTTGTATTACTTCTACGTTCGATTTACTTGCAGTTCCCCAGATTTGTATTCCATATGCCCAAATCGGTTTTAGAATGCTTTTATATAGGATCACCTTATTTTTTAGACCAGTAGCCAGTACATTTTTCTCGTCTTGATTTTTAACTGATCTCGTTTAATTTTTATATGTTGTTGCCATGTTAGTCTTCTGTCTAAGTGCATCCCGAGGTACTTAGTGCTAGTGCATTCTGGAATAATTGTTTGATTGAGATTGACGCTGGGGCAATCTCCTGCTTTCATGGTGAATGTAACATGCGCTGATTTTCTTTCATTTACCATAATGTTCCAATTTCGAAGCCAAGATTCAACTGCGTTCAGTTGTTTTTGAACAGTTTCAGACGCTTCGTTTGCAGAGAAAGCAGATGCAAGAATGGCGGTGTCGTCCGCATATGTGGCAACAGTTATATTTTCATCGTTTATTATTGGCATATCGGCAGTGAAAATCGTGTACAGCGTTGGGCCTAGCACGCTGCCTTGCGGAACGCCTGCTTTGACTTCGTATATGTCGGAAGTCTCATCATTAATTCTAACGTAAAAATGTCTGCAATCTAGGTATGACCGAAGAAATAGGTAGAATTGAGCTGGTAGTTTCATTTTTATTTTATATAACAACCCCTCATGCCAGACTCTATCGAAGGCTTGTTGAATGTCTAAGAAAACTGCCGAACAATACTGTTTCTCTTCGAGACATTTTAGTATGGTTTTTACGATTCTGTGGCACTGTTCAGGGGTTCCATGTAGTTACCTGAATCCAAATTGATGGTCTGGGATAACGGATAAGGAATCCAAAACTGGCAACAATCGACGAAGAAATATTCTTTCGAATATTTTAGAGAATATTGTCAGCAAACTTATTGGTCTGTAAGAGGTTATTTCGTTCTCGGGCTTGTTTGGCTTCGGAATCATTATAATTTCGGCACATTTCCATTGCGTAGGAAAGTGACTTAGCCTAAAACCACAATTAAAGATTAAAACTAAGAATAGCAGGCATTTCTTTGGTAATTGTTTGATTGTCCATGCATCAATATTATCTGGGCCAGGCGATTTAGAAATTTTCAACTGTGATACTTCTGATTGTACTTCAGTCAGTTTAACGTAATATATTGGTTTATCCATTTGACATGGATTCTCAAGAAAAGTCTGAACATTTTGGCGCTGATGGTCAGTATTGAGAGCAAAAGGCTTGAAAGTGTTCGCAAGGTGGTTGCCAAAAGCGTCGGCTTTTCTTTTGTCAGATCTACACCAAGAGTTGTTTTCATCTTTTATCGGTACCTGTCGCTTTGGAGGACGTTTCAGGTATTTAGTAGCTTTCCACAGATTGTATTCATCGTTTTTATTTGGATCAGCATTCTTAAGAAATTCTGCAATAGATTCTTCTTTCAGCTCTGCCAACTTGGATTTTAATTCTTTAATTGCTTTGTTTAGCCTGGTTTTGTCAACCGGATTTCTGCTATTCTGCCAGATCCTTCGAAGTCGTCTTTTGTTTTGTACCATCTGCGTTACTTCATCTGAATATGGCACATTGTTGGTAGAGTATGGTTTCGATGAATTAAGAGGAGAAGCTAACGAAGCGGCTTGATGTATTTTTTGGGTGAAGTTTTCCACAGCGTCATCTAAGTCACGTTTTGTTGTTATTTCCATGTTTAGGTTTACGTGAGACTCCAGCCAAGTTTGGAAAAATCGTATGTTCGACCTTTTAGTTAAAGAACGCTGCTTTCGGGATGTGACAACCACAGGCATATTCATATTGATAATGAGAGCAGAATGATCTGAGGTCAAATCTTCATTATTCGAAATTTCTAGATGATGTGGGTTTATGCCGGTATAAATTGCGAAGTCAATTAGATCCGGGATTTTGTTGGGATCAGTCGGCCAGTATGTGGGTCTGCCAGCTGATAAAACATTTAAGCTTTTTTGAGAAACACACCTGTACAGTTCGCGGTCTTTGGGATTCGTAAGGCGTGAACCCCACCATGGATGTTTGGCATTGAAATCACCTCCTGCTAAAAATCTGGGACCCATTTTGTCGAAAAACGATTTAAAAGTTTCTTTGCTTATATTGAATCGAGGTGGAAGATATAAAGAAGTTATTACAATCGCTCCACTGCCGGTGTGGATTTTCAAAGAAGCTGCTTGAATTGATGGTACTGAAACTGGCTCTAAAACGATGTGTTTTAGTGATGATTTTATAAGAATTGCCGAACCACCATGTGCTTTACCGTCGGGGTGGTTTGAAGTAATGAGATCGAATCCATTAATTTTAAAATAGGACTTAGCGGTAAAGTGGGTTTCTGAAACCAGTAATATATCTATATTGTTAGTTTTTATAAAATATTCAACTTCCAGTCTATGGCTGCTTAGTCCATTGGCATTCCAAATCGCTATTTTTAGACTTAATTGCATAGCTTAGTTAAGAGAGAAGACATCATATTTATTAGTGTTGTGGTTAGCTCAATTTGTTTGGCTATCAATTCTTCAAGTTTGTCAATTTTTTCATGGCGCACTGTGGTTGTAGTAGAACTAAGTTGTCCTCTTGTTACATCAGCATAGCTAACGTTTTTATGGTGAACTTGTGGTTCGGCATTGGTAAGTTTGACCAAGGAAGGCCTTGTCTTATTATTAAGCGAGTCTTTTTTTGACACTAACTCCTGATAAATTCTACAACCTTTGTAATTGGCGGTATGATTTTGAAGGCAATGAAAGCATTTCGGTGGAGTTTCTCTATCTTTTGAACAAAGAGACGAGGGATGGTCTAGTGCACACTTTACACATCTATAAGGCTTTTTGCAATATTGCTTGGTATGGCCGAACTCTTGACAGCGGTGGCATTGTACCAAATCGTTAAATTTTCTAGGTGGCTCAATCTTTACTACGGCATTGCATAAGCGATTTACGTCAAATACTTTTTTATTGTTTGTTGAAGGTTCAAGATCAACAAAGAATATTGACATCGGCAATTTTGAAATTTTGCTTTTTGCATTCACAATATTTCGTACAGTATGCCCGTTTTTTGCTAAGTCATGCTTGATATCCTCGATAGGAGTTGAAAAGTGAATATTTTTTATAACTATTCGATATGGTTTATCTTCTTTCAATTGATATGTATGAAAAGTTATATTATTGGTATCTAAATAGCTAACAAGTTTTCTGTAGCAATCACTGTTTGAGGTCATTACTCTCGCTTGTCCGTCCCTACCTGACTTGTAGGTGAAGTTTTCTTTACCAATAACAATTGAAAAGCTTTTCAACATTTTATTTATATCACTCACTTGAGGTACAAAAATTGGTGGTGGTTTGTGAGAAACTACAGCAGTTAACATTGAGTCCTCTTTTTCCTTAGAATTGTTTTTATTAGTTTGCACGTCCAAATCTAGCACAGAAAACCGGTTTGAGTTGTTTGACCCTTCACTCATCTTTTGTTGTTTTTTAGTTACTTTTGGAGAGTCAATGCTCATACGCTTTCTTGCTTTAGGTAGGTATGTGGTTTGCCAGCCTTCGCTGTCCACACACGTCCCGTCGCTGTCAGTGTCATCGATCATTAGATCAATGTGTTCTTTTTGTTTTGTTGTTTTTTTCTTCTATTTTAGTTCACACGCGTTCGGATTATTAATATTCGCTTGTTTTAGTTAATAAATCCAGAGCTTAGTACGTACGACTGCACTCACTAAGCACACATTAGGAACTGAAAAAATTAAATGTGGTGTCTTAATATATTCATATATACAATATATTTTTTTGTTCGCCACTGCACTTCACAACACTGTACTGGATTTTGTTTTGTTTTATTTTTGTGGTACGTCTTGTGTGTTAATTTATAGTGCCTGTCTTTGTGGCTCGAAGGACCCTGGATGCCCAATTTAGTGAGAAGCACCCACCAAATTAAATATCATTGACGCAAATATTTTTGTAAAGTCTGTTCAAATATCATTGAACATGCTTACTTATCAGCCAAGCCGAAATACTATTAAAAACTGATATCTATTTTGGCCGAGCACTAAATCCGGCTCGAAGGACCAAAAATGTTTGATTTGTATCATAAAACATTGAACTCAAAAGAGAATGTTTAAGTTCTTAACGCTGGTGGGAGAAAAATAAAGTTCTTTGCTTGAGTGAGAATATGTTCATTCCAATTTTATTTTGATATTTTCATTACCTATATACTATTTTAGAAAACTATATTAAATATCTAAACATATGTGTATGTGTGCATGTATTGCACACCACATGGGGTTGTTTTTAACTATACAATTTAATACATGTGTGTGTGTGTTTCATGTTATCTGATCTGTAAATTTATGACTTTTGTTTACCCATGCATTTTTATTATTATTGGATGCGTATTACATGTAAACGCATGTGGCTGTTTATGTACATATGTATGTTTGAAAATGGATATGAGTTTTTAATAGTATTTCGACTTTGCTGATAAGTAAGCATGTTCAATGATATTTAAACTTTGCACAAACTGCTGATCACATGCGCACATGCTTAAAGTCTGTGAAAGCAAATTTAATTGTGTTTAATGCCATAAACAACATCATTTGATGTGTCACATTACAATTTTTTCAGCTCACCCCAAACAACGCAAACGTAAAAAGAGCAACAGGTTTAGTTGCAACAACAAATACAGAAAACTGTCAAGAAGCACCATGCCACTCAAGCTCAGGGCCTTGATAGACCAAGGATCAAAACGATTATTTATTGCGTCTAGGGCACAAAGAGGCTACAACTGCATCCAAATTAGCCAGTTATGAAATTACGAAAATGGGCGGAAGAGTAGTTCAAAACTCTAACGAACTATGCTCCATTACCCTAATTTCCCCCACTTCTGGCACCAAATACCATTTTCGGTTGGGTCCTAAGTGGACTAGTTGCGGAACTATGAAATTCAATCTGAGTAAAACTCCAAAGAATACATCAATTCGCAATTAAGAAAATTGTGGGAGCTAAAAGAACTTACTAAAGCCAGAATTTCCCCATACACTCGCCTTACATCATTCTCGCTATCCAACTGTTTTTAAGTATTGAAAAACCTACTTAAAAAAGGCAAGCTGATCGTAAAAGAATAACTACATTTAGACCATATGGAGGAAGACAGTCTTGGCGAAAAAATCATACAAAGTAAATACTACTCGTTTTATCTACCATTTCATGTACTAGTAAAGTCAGAGAAAAAACCACAAAGGTAATAATTGTCTACAATGCGTCAAAATCCACCAGTTCGGAAAATTTCTTAAATGACATTTTATTTACGGGACCCACGCTTCAGTCAGACCTAATTCTGCTTATTTTAAATTGGCGTATCTTCAAATCGTTTTCAATGGGGACGTCGAAAATATGTATACACAAATAGTCGTACATAAAGACGATCAAGATTTTCTAAATTCTCTACGCGACTTTAAATTAAAAACAGTTACCTTTGGCGTCAAATGTGGTCCATATTTAGCCATTCGAACACTGCACGAACTCGCAGAAGACACAAACTCAAAATTTTCCTCTGGCAACACAAGTTTTAAGGACACAAACGTTTGTATTCTGTCTGGAAGCCACAGTCTTCCACAAGCATACAAATCCTTATCACAGGTTATAAGAGTCTCAAAACCGCAGGGTTTCCGCTGAAAAAGATTACCACAAATCATCTGGATATAGTAAAACCTATAGCAAAAAAAAATTGTTGGGCACTAGTTTTCTTAATTTCGAAAAGGAAAGTACAACAAAAACTCAAGGGATTCAATGAAATGCAATATCTGGCCCCTTTTCATAAACTGCTGAGTCAATATTTGCATTATCCGCCATTACAAAACGCCAAATTCTTTCCAGGTTCGAACCTGTGAATTGCGATCGCATTTCGAAACAGTAAATTGCGATCGCAGTTCGAACCTACGAATTGCGATCACAGTTCGAAACAGTGAATTGCGATCGCAGTTCGAACCTGTGTATTGCGATTGCGATAGCAGTTCACAATAAATTTATGAAAATGTGATTTTTTAATAGTACTCGTACAGTACATGCTATCACAATAGCAAATAGCAGAAAAGTAGCAGCTTTCTTCAGGGTATTGTATTGTTACAAAAGTAGTATTAAGTTGTATTTGTATTGCTGTATGCATCCCTTATTATGAACAATAGTTGTAGGTATATGGAATGGCATTTGTCTTGTTGTAGACATCTGGCGCCGCGGCTGTCTGCTTGTCGAAACAATAGACATCTGGCGCCGCACTGTCTGCTTGTCGAAACAATAGACATCTGGCGCCGCAGCCGTCTGCTTGTCGAAACAATAGACATCTGGCGCCGCAGCCGTCTGCTTGAACAATTGCAGAATCTGGCGCCGCGGCTGTCTACTTGTCTGCGTTTGGCGCCGTATAGCATTATGTTCTGGTAATTTCCAGACGCAATATTCTAGAAGGACACGTCGGCATCAGCGAGAAGTGCGTGGCTATATAAGCCGTGGCAGCGCCAACGTAATCAATCAGTGCTAAGAGTAAACTGTTATAGTGTAGACGAGTTGTAAAATAAAGAGTTGTTGAATTGAATTAAACAGTTTTGGTTTTATTCGTCAATCCAGAGATACGAACCTAGCAAAGTAAATTAGCAAGCAGTAAAAATCGTAACAATTGGTGTCAGAAGTGGGATTGTCAAATAATCCAAATTCAAGATGGTTAAATTCGGAGAATTGAGAATTCAGCAATTAAAAAAGGAACTGGAGGAGCGTAATTTGCCGATAAGCGGGCAAAAGGCGGATCTGCAGGCACAATTACGTGAAGCAATGGAAGCGGATGGAATTAATGTGGACGAGTTTGAATTTGTTGGGCCAGAAACTTCTACAAAGGTAGAAGAAAAAGTAAAAGAACAACGAACATCATCGAGTGTGGACATGAACATGCTGTTAGTGGCTATACAGAAAATAGCTGAAAATACAGAAAATGCAGTGCAAACAGGAAATCGTCTGGCACAGCAAATAGCGGAAAATGCAGAAAAGGCAGTGCAAACAGAAAATCGTCTGGCACAGCAAATGACGCAAATAGCTGAAAATACATCACAGTTACAGTCTCGCCTTACACAACAAATGACTAAAAATAATACGCAGTTAGAAAAGCGTTTGGTACAACAGATTACAGAAAGTAATACACAAGTGCAACAGAAAGTTTCAAAATTGGAAGACGAATTAAGCACGTTAAAAAATGACGGAGAAAATTTGAAATCAGAAGTTCTTCATTTGAGTAATCAGATGCGAGAACTGCAACTGCATGGCTCTGCACCATCAACAAATAATCCAAGATTGAAGGCACCCACATTCGATGGAAGTATTCCATTTCAAATTTTCAAACTTCAGTTTGAAAAGACAGCAATGGCCAATAACTGGAATGCAGCGGACAAAGTAGCGTCCTTGTTTGTATCATTGAAAGGACCTGCGGCAGAAATCCTTCAGACTATTCCAGACTGTGAACGGGACAACTATGAGGCATTGATGAGTGCGATAGAAAGACGATATGGTAGTGAGCACCGGAAACAAATATACCAGATCGAACTGCAAAATAGGGGTCAGAAAATGAACGAGTCATTGCAAGAGTTCGCAACTGAAATAGAACGACTGGCTCATTTGGCAAATGCAGATGCACCTGTGGATTACATTGAGAGGGTAAAAATTCAAAGCTTCATAAATGGAATTCGTGATGTGGACACCAAACGCGCCACATATGCATTGCCAAAAAGAACGTTTGCTGAAACGGTTTCGCACGCCCTCACACAGGAAACAGCTTCTCTACTAAGTAAACCAGCACACAAAGTACAAAGAGTTGAAATGGAACAACCGGCGCTGATGGAAGAAATATTGAAGACTCTGAAGACAATTGCTGCACCGCGAGTAAATACAACAGGCAGATGTTTCAACTGTGGAAAAGCGGGTCACTTTGCCCGAAATTGCAATATAAAGGTAAACCCATCAAAACGGAATCAACCAACAGAACACCGAAAGAGGATTCACCACAAAAATGCGGATGCATTATCGCGTCGCCCTTGTCCACTGGAACGTAAACATTGCTCCAAATCAGAGGGAAAAGAAGGTATAATCGACGTGCGATTACTGAATATAGAACCTGAAGATGATTGGACTCCTCACCGCATCAGAATCAATCAGCTGGAGGACCCTGATCTTGCAAAGCTGATAATAGCCAAAGAAAATGGGGTACGACCACCAAAGGAACAAATAAGTAGCGAGAGTCCAACTGCAAAAGCATATTGGGCCCAATGGAACAGCATAAACCTCGTTAATGGATACCTTCATCGTACCTGGGAAAGCGAAGATGGCAAACAGTCTCGTCTGCTGATCATAGTACCGAAGTCCATGATCCCGAAAGTATTGAAAGAATATCACAATGGACCTAGTGGAGGGCACCTTGGAATTACAAAAACTATAGAGAAGATTAAACAACGGTTCTACTGGATCGGTTGTCGAGATTCCATAGCAGAATGGATAAGTAATTGCGTAGAGTGCATGGCAGCTAAAGGTCCTAAAGCCAAAAGTCGCGGTAGGCTGCAACAGTACAACGCGGGATCACCATTTGAACGAGTCGCAATGGATGTTGCAGGTCCGTTCCCAACCAGTACGGCCGGAAACAAATATCTACTGGTTGTCATGGACTATTTCAGTAAATGGCCAGAAGTATATGCCTTACCAAACCAAGAAGCGAAGACAGTAGCCGAAGCGTTTGTAGAAAATTGGATAACAAGGTTCGGAATGCCCGTCGAATTACACTCAGATCAAGGCAGGAATTTCGAATCTTCCATTTTCCAAAAAGTCTGTACATTACTGGGCATCCACAAGACACGGACAACAGCGTTACATCCACAATCAGATGGAATAGTGGAGAGATTCAACCGAACGCTCGAAGAACATCTGCGGAAAATCGTTGATAAAGATCAACGGAATTGGGACAAATGCATCCAGATGTTCCTGCTGGCGTATCGTTCAGCGAAGCACGAGACAACTGGTTACACGCCAGCAAAGATTATTTTTGGATCTGATCTGCGACTCCCTGCTGATCTTAAGTTTCGAACGAATCCTGCAGCTGTAAGAAATGATGGAGAGTATTGCTCTGCCTTAAAGGAAACAATGAATGAAGTGCATCTAATGGTAAGACAGCACACGCATCTGATGAGCAATAAGATGAAGGACCGGTTCGATCAAGCGGCAAATTCAAAAGGTTTCGAAGAAGGTGATCTGGTCCTGTTGTACAATCCACTTCGAAAGAAAGGCTTGTCCCCGAAACTGCAGACAGCCTGGGAAGGACCCTATATGGTGATGAAACGACTTAATGACGTGGTATAACGCATACAAAGAAATGGGAAAGCACGATGTAAAATGAAAGTAGTACATTTGGAGAGGCTCGCCCCATTTGGTTCAAGAGGATTTGTGCCTAATCGGGACGATTAGGCTTTAGTGGAGGGCAGTGTTACAAAAGTAGTATTAAGTTGTATTTGTATTGCTGTATGCATCCCTTATTATGAACAATAGTTGTAGGTATATGGAATAGCATTTGTCTTGTTGTAGACATCTGGCGCCGCGGCTGTCTGCTTGTCGAAACAATAGACATCTGGCGCCGCAGCCGTCTGCTTGAACAATTGCAGAATCCGGCGCCGCGGCTGTCTGCTTGTCTGCGTTTGGCGCCGTATAGCATTATGTTCTGGTAATTTCCAGACGCAATATTCTAGAAGGACACGTCGGCATCAGCGAGAAGTGCGTGGCTATATAAGCCGTGGCAGCGCCAACGTAATCAATCAGTGCTAAGAGTAAACTGTTAAGCTTAGTACGCAGCTCTCAAGAAACGTAAAAACTTCATATAAAAAAACGCTTAAGAAACGGTCCAGAAACGTTCCTGCGATAGAGTTACTTGTGCTAGTACGCAGCTCTTAAGAAAGCTAGTACTAATTTTTAATACTTTTTTTCAATAAAATGTGAATATGGCAAACCTGGTTTTGCGAAGAAACATCAAATCAACAATTGTTTCTTGCAGGAAATTCGAAGTAATCGTCAAATTCATCCTAAATTTGTTGAAATCATTATTATAAAGTATGTTCCATTTTGAAAGGTTGTATAAAACCAACCAATCGTCAACAACATTCCTTAAATCTCAATGAAAATATTTGTGTTACCATACACATACATACATACGCACAAAGTTTGTTTACTTTGTTTATTCTCTCTTGCTCTTCTAATGTGGATCATTCACAATGCGTAACCAGCTGTCAACATTACTTGAGAAATAATGTATTTTTGTTCTTGAGCAATTACTTGAGAGCTGCGTACCAACCTTTATAGTGTAGACGAGTTGTAAAATAAAGAGTTGTTGAATTGAATTAAACAGTTTTGGTTTTATTCGTCAATCCAGAGATACGAACCTAGCAAAGTAAATTAGCAAGCAGTAAAAATCGTAACAGTATATATACATATATGCGTATATGCTATTTTTCGTCATAGCGGTTTGAAGTTTTGAGTATAACGTTCTTATAATTTTTAATAATGGCAGGAAATTTATCAAGGAAAAGAAGTGAAGTATGACAGATGCTTGAAGTAGTAGAATATATGCAAAATGCAATATTTGAAAAACAAAAATTTCATATAAAACATCTTTAACAACCAGAAGTTTCAACTGCTTATGGAATATTTTAATTTAATATAATTAAATTTTTAGTTTTACTTATTTGAAAACTTTTGTGATGAATTTAAAAAATTAGGTTAGAGTACAAATTGAAACTCTTTTCATGGTTGCAATATTTATAAATATTTAAATTAAGTTTTTAATAACACTTAGTAATAACACTTAGTAATAAATTATATGAATTTTAATAAAAATGGAGTTACTTTTACTTTTTATATTTATTTATTCTTTTATTAAAATCCTCTTATAATTATTTCGTTTAACCGAAGATTATTTAATTTAAAACGAGAATTGCAATTAATTAATTTCAGAAAAAATATGGAATAAAAAAATTACGGGGTTTTAATATTTTCCCAAAGATTAGGAAACTCCCGATATTAATTTGTTCTTGCAAATATTATTAGCGGGTATTCAAAACATTCTGATGGATTATGGAATTCCCATCATTAGTTTTTCTTTGAAAATATTAAAAGCGGATCATACCAACATACAAATGAACTATGCAATAAGCTTTAAATTTCAGGTAGCCGGACCGCTCCAACATTTGCGAAAATGTAGTGAAAAGAAAGGCGGAAAAACTTGACTCGAGTTACAGGAACCAAAAGAGAATTTGCCGCCAATAACGACAAAAGGTTCCGTCGTTCCCACGATAGTCGGGTGTACGTAACTGGAAGGGACACGGACTTTTATTCGGGCAAACACTGTAAAATCGGCAGAATCTGCTGCCACAACAACAACAAAAAAGGTCTCCGTTTGAACGTCGACTTAGTTGCGATCGCAATAGCAATATAAAATCACAGTGATTTAAAAATAGCAATCACTGAAATCACAGATATCGAAAAATCGTAATATCGCTCATCCCTAAAGTGCACACGATCAGTGTCGATAGAAGTTGAGTAACGTAGGTGTCGAGGCGCAGTGTGTATGTTAACGTGCGAATTGTGTAGAACCAATTGAACCAGCTTCCCCGTTGTCCATTCCTTTTGTTATTTGGGTTGGTGCGAGTGTGGTGTGTTATAATGGTGTTGTATTGTAGTGGCATCCCATGGTGAATTGCGCTGTTTTATTAAGATGCGCCAGATTAACCGGGTAGAGGGGATGGATGCTTAACTCATTTAAACACCATTCTTCTTCTTCTTTACTGGCGTAGACACCGCTTACGCGATTATAGCCGAGTCAACAACAGCGCGCCAGTCGTTTCTTCTCTTCGCTACGTGGCGCCAATTGGATATTCCAAGCGAAGCCAGGTCCTCCTCCACTTGGTCCTTCCAACTTCCTCTTCCTCTGCTTCCCGCGGCGGGTTCTGCGTCGAATACTTTCAGAGCTGGAGTGTTTTCATCCATTTGTACAACATGACCTAGCCAGCGTAGCCGCTGTTTTTTAATTCGCTGAACTATGTCAATGTCGTCGTATATCTCGTACAGCTCATCGTTCCATCGAAATCGACATTCGCCGTGGCCTTTCTCCCGAAAACTCGCATCGTCGACTCATCGGTTGTTGCCGTCGTCCAAGCCTCTGCACCATATAGCAGGACGGGAATTATGAGCGACTTATAGAGTTTGGCTTTTGTTCGTCGAGAGGGGACTTTACTTTTCAATTGCCTACTCAGTCCGAAGTAGCACCTGTTGGCAAGAGTAATCCTGCGTTGGATTTCCAGGCTGAGATTGTTGGTGGTGTTAATGCTGGTTCCTAAATAGACGAAATCAATTAGCAAAGCAAAAAGAACACCGAAATGATCCATAAGAATAAATAGATGAAAACCGCTTTAAATGTGAAATTGATTTCAAAGGAAATCGGGTTCATTTCTATGACAGTTCTATTATATGAAAGAACATGAAATTCAAATTTTGTGATATCTGATAAGTTTTCCAATGAAGCAATTTACCTCAGACTCGTTTGCGATGCAAATTTTGAAACCCGTCTTACTCCATACAATTTATTTGATGCTTTGTATGCTCGAAATAAGGAAGGAAGACTTTTTCCAGATATTTTTATCGCTTTTTGATCACATATTTCTCAAAATGTACCCTTATTTCAAGTAGATATCAATTGTAGGCACTTAAATTAGCACATACGGTATTTGAGGTCCCGTTATGGTACGCTTTTGCAACTTTAGAAGTGTTTTACGCTCGCTCCAAATACACTCTTTGTAAAACATTTATTCCGATATTTTCTTTGGTACTAGAGTTTCACATTGGCTAAATGAGCCTCGTCCCCCAATCTTAACAGACGCAGCACCCTAGCACACCATATCGACTACAACTCACAACACTGACATGCAACTTCACCACACTCATCATATGACGACTTAATATCCACTTCAGACATACTTACTAGAGCACCACATATACACAACCACACAATGACACAACAAAACTCACCCCACTGGATGGTTCGAAAAAAGGAATAAAATGAATTGATGAGCACATACACACCGCTTTTTAAATGTCAGCATTTGTATCTGAACACTTTAAGAAAAAATTTAAATTTAAAGTGTGCTTAATTCGGCTTTTAATAGTAGCCACTTCTATTTACAACAGGATAAGGACCCAACATACGCATTGTATCTTGTACGTGCAGGGTTGTTATGGAAATAAAAATAACTCCATAGGTCCCGCAATCACTAGACATTCATTCTATTCAAATTATTTGGAACTTTTTGGAAAACCGTATTCGAAAACAACGAATTTTTTCAAAATAAGGCCAAAAAACTGGATCATCGACTTAGTGGGTCAAAATATTCGGAAATAATAACTGAAATCGAATGGGGAGCATACGTCGACGTCTAGGGACAATAATTACGAACTTTCGAAAGTAACTTTACCAGATTACAGCGGCAATATTGAATTTAGTGCTACCCACTTTAACGAAACTATTTTAAACTTATTTGAAAAATATGTTCCGAAGTCTGGTGTTACTCAAAAACAGAGTTCTAATTTACGGGTTTCGAAAGAATTATGTAAATTAAAAAATATAAAATCTCGTGCTTTTAAACTTAAAAAAAAAACTGGTTTAGTTACTGACTATTCAAAATATTCTAAATAGCGTCGACAGTTTGCTGAACTTAACAAAATATGTTATAATAATTATATAAATAAATTAAAATATAATATTATACGTAATCCAAAATTGTTCTATAGTTTCGTCAACTCCAAACGCAGGATTTCTAATTTTCCGTCCGCTATGACATACAAGTCTAGTATGTCTAGTGACAATCATACCATTTCTAATATATTCGCTGAATTCTTCAAATCCAACTACTCTCCAAAATCTCCAAAAAATGTTCTGCATCCGCACAAGTTATGTCCGATTTCTGTCATTAATACACCTACCATTTCCGAAGCAGACGTCTTACTATATATCAGTTAAATATGTTAGAACAATCCTACAATTATGGCCCTTATGCTTTCTTAAGAAATGTGCCAAATATATATACCAACCCCTAACAAAACTATTTAACTCATCACTTATGCAAGGCTTATTTCCATCCATATGGAAAAAGTTATTTATAATTCCTTTACATAAGAGTGGATTTAGTTATCTATTGAAAACTATAGGGGAATAGCAAAGTTGTCTGCAATACCTAAACTTTTTGAAGCAATTATAACAGACCACATAACCTTCCGGATCTCTCTACTAATTTCTTGTTCTCAGCACGGTTTTCGTAAAGAGAAATCTACAATAACCAATTTGCTTGAATTTGTATCACATGTATCAACGGGCTTTAGGGAGAATAAGAATACTGATATTATATACACAGATTTTAGTAAACCTTTTGATAAAGTATCCCATTCAATTCTTTTGAATAAACTTGATCTTCTTGGTTTTCAACCAATATTTATAAAATGGGTTGCTTCTTATCTTAGTAATGGCATATCATCTGTTGTTAAGTTTTATTATATGCTGACTATGTAAAACTTTTTAAAACGTATACTTCAAATAGCGAAAGATGTCAGTTGCAAACAGACTTAAACAACCTAGTTTCTTGGTGTGATAGAAATGACATGCATTAAACCTTAAAAAATGTAAAACGATATGCTTTTCACGTAGATCTGTAGACCCAACTTCATACACAATACAAAACTTTAGGTTGGAGCAAGTATGCAGTTTTGTTGATCTGGGAGTAACTATGGACCCCAAACTCAATTTTAATCTTCACGTATCTTCCACGGTTTTTAAAGCTAAAGGCGCTCTTAGTTTTGTTAAACGTTGGTCTAAAGAATTTAGAGATCCGCCTACCACAACAATTCTTTTTACATCTCTGGTGAGGCCTATATTAGAGTATGCTTCTGTGGTTTGGAACCCTACTTACCAAGTCCATTCGGATAAGTTAGAGTCCGTTCAAAAACAATTTTTACTTTTTGCCTTAAATCATTTGAAATGGGATTCCAGTTTAAATCTTCCCCCTTACACTAACCGTTTAAAACTTGAAAATCTCCCGACACTCGCTAGTCGTAGGGAGATGCTTGGTATAATATTTCTTGTAAAACTCGTAAATGGATCAGTCTGTAGCCCATATCTCTTATCTGATACTAATTTTAACGTTGCCGCTCGCTCTATCAGGCAGTTAAGACCCTTTCTTTTAAAATTTTCTAGAACAAATTTTGAGTTAAATGAACCATTCCGCCGCATATATCATGATTTCAATACTCATTCCAGCACATTTGATCTAACAGACTCACACATTACCATTAAAAAAATTATTTTATCCACAATTAACAAGTAACATTTGAATATTATAAACTTTAATTTAATTCTTAATTTTGGCTGTTGAAATTATTGTTTCTGTAGCTGAGCAGCTTAAGATTACAACGCTTAAAACTCTCTTGCCTTTTATGACTCAGCTAATTCCGCTCGTACGCGGATTGCGCCTCTCGCGTCAGTTGGGCGGAAGGAGGGTAATCGTTCGGTATTATTATTATTATTATAATAGCAACAAAATGTAGGCTAAAATATAGTAGGCTAAAATTTATATAAATAAGCTTTGGTGTACGTAAACTTTTTTGATATCAATTAGGCGCATTTTAAGCTTTAGCATTAATTTTTTTATTTGTGTAAAAAGAAATACTTTGATATGCTATATTTAATGTTAAATATACATATTTTGAAATGGATAAACACAAAAATTTATTAATTTTATAACAAATAATCGTGTCGTAATTTAATAGAACTAGGTGTATGTAAACTTTATTCATCCACTGTATATGAAGTTAAATTGTAAATCCCTATTTCGTCTATTAAAATTGCTAATAAAACGCTAAAAATTATTATAAATTGAATTAATTATTTTATAATCAATGTTCGCAAACCGAGTGAAAAAACCCCCCAAAAATAAAATAAATTACAGTTAACTGTATACCTTTATACACAGTGTTCTTTTTACTGGTTCAAGTTTAAAAATACATAAGGACATATATTATATAATACTATATTTACCAAGTGCAAATATATACAAAGGTGAGTCAGGCGACGAGAAAAATAAACATATAAAAAAAGTAAAAGTAAATGAAGTGAAGTAACGAGAAATATACATGTGTGATGAGCTGTATGAGATATACGACAACATTGGCATAGTTCAGCGAATTAAAAGACAGCGGCTACGCTGGCTAGAATGGACGAAAACACTCCAGCTCTTAAAGTATTCGAAGCAGTACCCGCCGGGTGAAACAGAGAAAGAGGAAAACCTCCACTCCGTTGGAAATACCAGGTGGAGAAGGACCTGGCTTCGCTTGGAATCTCCAATTGGCGCCACCTTGCGAAAAGAAGAAACGACTGAAACTGACTCGGCTATAATCGCGCAAGGGGTGCCTGCGCTAGTAAAGGAAAATAATCCATCCATGCCTTTTCATTCGATATAATTTGTTGATTAAGAGTGACTTCAACATTTTATCGCCAGATGCGTTACTGCAAAGCAAGAGGGTCTCCCAATTTCTGGCTGCTTTAAAGCAACCAGCTGTTTGAGATTTTACTATTTTACGCGGTTGGGGTCGCCGCGTAAAGAGGACGTAAGCGAGGGAGGGAGTGGGTGTTGTGGCGGGAGTGCCAATGTGGCCTCGGCTAAGAAAGCGGTAGCGCGTGAGGGGGAAGTCGAGGGAGGGAACGGAAGTCGTGGTGGAAAGGCCAGCGTGGCCACCACTGTGAAAACGGTTGCCAAACCGTCTGAGACGGTGCCGGGCGTGCCAAAGAGGCCGGGAATAAGCGGGATTATTCGCGGGGAACAGTTGTTTCTGGGGGTGGGGCAGTAAGCCATGTTGCGGCTGCCAAAAGAATAACTGGGGAGCTCAACGAGCTGGTCTTTGAGGCCCAGAACGTTGACAGGCGGACTGCGAAGGGGCTAGTGGAGCTTGCCTCAAAATATGAGGCGCTCTTGATGACGGTTATTACCGAGAATGCCCATCTACGCGGTCAGGTAAAATCCCTTAGGGGAAGTTGCGGGGACGCTCCTCGACGCCGAGCGGGTCAATGCCGCCTCCGTCGGCACCGATGCCTGCGCCTCCAGCACCTGTGCTGGAAGCTATTGCACCGGTTGCGCCGAAGCCTGCGGAGACTTGGTGGGTCGTTGTCAGGAGTAAGGGGCCTGCAACCTCCTCCAAAGTGGTTATTAATAAAGTGGTGAAGGAGGTGGGTCCCTCATTTGGTGTGAGGATCCACGAGGTTAGGCCGACCAAGGGTGGTGGGGCGGTTATTCGCACTCCCTCCGTCCTAGAGAGGGAGAGAGTGGCGTAGGGTTTTTGGTCGGTATGAGTGTTCCAAGGTTAGTAAAATTAAAAGGTGGACGCATGAGTTAACCTTGAAGAGGAGGACTGTCGGGCGATTGAGGCGAAAGTTTCAACGCGCCCGACGGTCCAATTCGGATCGGCTGTCCCAGCTTAGGCATGAATTTAGTTGTGCGGATAGGGAATATAAGGAGATGTTGGTGAAAGTTAAGGAAGATGAGTGGAGGAGCTTCGTTAGGGAAAACAGGAACGACCCCTGGGGTCAGGTCTATAGGATCTGCAGGGGTCGTAGGAGGAGGATATCACCTCTCTTCGCGTCGGTGACACTCTGTTATCGTCGTGGGGAGAGTGTGCGGGGGTTCTGTTAGGTGCGTTCTTTCCTAGGTCAGAGGTGCAGGTACCTCAAGCACAAAAGGTGCCTGTCCATCCATTAGATGATGGGGAGTTGGGGTACGCCTTTGGCCTGGTTAGGTCTAAACGGTCCCAAGGTTTTGATGGTTTGAACGGAGAGATGTGTAAAAGCTTATGGAAGTTCATTCCGGAATACCTGGAGGCCATTTATAATTAGTGCGTCTGGGAGGGATACTTTCCACGCGAGTGGAAAAGTGCTAGGGTTGTTCCTCTCCTGAAGTCCCCTGATAAGGTCAGGAGCGATCCTCGATCTTATCGGTGCATCAGTCTCCTTCCAGTACTTGAAAAAGTGCTGGAAAGAGTCATGGTGGAACGGCTTCAGGAGCTAACGCGGTGAATGTGGTCGGATAGGCAGTTTGGGTTCAGGAAAGGACGCAGTATAGAGGACGCGTGGTTTTTGTGCAGAATGTCGTTAGGGAGAATGTCAACAAGTATGTCCTTGGCATATTTGTTGACTTCAAGGGGGCATTTGACTACCTAAGCTGGGATCGAGCGTTGCAACGGCTGGAGGAGCTTGGCTGTCCGCAAATGATTCTATGGCGGAGTTATTTTTCGGACAGAAAGGCCTCACTCGTCGGCATGAATGGGAGTGTGGAGATTGGAGTTGTTCGAGGCTGCCTGCAGGGTTCCATCTGTGGTCCATATATTTGGAACCTTATGATGCACACTCTGCTTGGGCAGCTCGAGCCACTCTGTAAATGTTGCGCTTATGCGGACGACCATCTTCTTATGGTTGAAGGGCGCTCGAGGTTGGAATTAGAACGGGCGGGAGGAGATCTCTTAGAGATCGTTAATTCTTGAGGTTTAGGTGTGGGGGTTGACATATCGATGGGCAAAACGGTGGCAATGCTGCTGAAAGGTAGATTGTCGCCGTTTCGTCCACCGATTGTCCGTGTGAACGGGGTCAGCATCAGATATGTGACGCAAGTCAAGTATCTGGGGCTGACCATAAGTGAAAGGATGTGTTTTAGTCCACACTTTGCGAATGTGAAGGAGCGACTGCAGGCAACCGTAGGCAAAATACGACGTATTTTGAGAAGCGATTGGGGTCTCGGACGTCGTGCTGTCCGCACCATATATCGTGGCTTGTTTGTGGCCTGTGCCACATAGGGAGCCCCTGTATGGTGGGAGGCAGCCACAACTGTCTTGGGGTCTCAAAAACTCCTCTCAATACAGCGTTGTATGATGCTTGCTTGCTTGCCTGTATGTCGCACCGTCTCAACGGATGCGATGCAGGTGTTATTAGGTGCACCCCCTCTTGACCTGATTGTCATACAGCGTGCTGTTGCATTCAGGTTAAGAAGGGGTTTGAGTGTGTCATTGCTGCGGAACGATTGGATTTCCGACGATGATGTGGAGAGGGAGGAATATCTAGGGAGCAAGAGGCTTCTAGATGATAGGGTTAGGTGTAGGTGGCAACAACGTTGGGACAATAGTCCTAACGGCCGAGTGACGTACGAGTACATTCGGGACGTTGCACAGTGATTCGCCTGGATCATTGTAGGCGGACAAAAGTCAATGTAAACAATCAAATAATTGACAGTACTCTAATTATAACAACCCTTGATATGTCACAATTTTAAGTAAGAATTGTGCAAAATATTCTAATACGGTTAACTACAACAAGTTTAATCGAAGTGATACGCTGTTATCATTTTTATGTTTTCAATTTAAATAAAAAATACAATATAAATAGTGATTTAACAAGGTTTGGAGAGGAAAACACGACTGTTAATGAAATGGAATATAATTTAGAAGGTATGTATGTATATTTTATGCAATTTAATACTTGGTTTGCGTTTAGTTAATACGTTGTACGGGGTTTTGAAAATTCATATAAAAATGTTTGTGTTCTTTTTATTTTCAAGTTTTAAACGTATGCAACTTTTTTTATCCACATATATCCAAGCTAATGTTTGAATATTGTATAACGGCGACCTTAAGCTATACAATGACCTTTGATCGAGTACCCCATCTTTCCCCCATAATTTTTAATTATTTTTTTTTCAGATTGAGTTTGCTCTATTTCAAAAATGGAGTTATTTGAAGAATGGCGAAAATGTAAAATAGAACGAAATTCCCGATTAGTTAATTATGTTTGCACAAAATTTAGTGCTACAGATGTAACGCCTGATACACAGAAGAAGATAAAGTTAAAAATTTCGAGTGTTTCGTCAAAATTTTCGAAAAAATGGACTGAAGCAAATATGATGATTGAACGTTTTTTAAACAAAAATGGCAGTTGGTTAGAAGGAGCAGATTTACAATTTTACCTACAAATGGAACATCCCTGCCCTACCTCATCAACTGGAAGCAATCGACCTGAAGGTAGACCAAAAAAAAATTTTGAAGAGTCGTCTTTTAAAACGAAAAAACCAAGGGTCGAAGACTTACTAGAATCGCGAAGTGCCATCAAGTTGACAGGAGCCGCGGAAGTAGCAAATCGCTTTGAGGGTAATAGAAGCATAGCTACTTCGATTAAAGTTTGAAATCTACAGAAAAAAGAAGTATGGTAATACCACATGCGAAGGCAGGCAATTGGCAAGTGATGAGGCATTAGCTTATTATGTGGATTCTAAGTGCACAAGTTACTCCTGTAAACAGACGCGTAAATGGTCATTGAAGGCGGGACATAAAGTTTTTCTATCCTTTTTTAGTTTACGTAAGTCTAAAAATTTGTGTTACCCTGCAGATGAGCATATCTTGGTAACAGAAACGCGCGCCGAAATTATACTTCAACGCATTTTGGATAAAACCGCTAAACGTTTAATTGAAGCGTAATGTGAAGTTTTTAAAGCAAATATATCTTCTAAGTCGTCATTCACACTAATCAGCAAATGGGGATGTGACGGAAGCTCCGGCCATAGCGCTTATAAACAGAAATTTGAGAACTGCGATGCTACTGATGAGTATATGTTTGTTTTTGCTATTGTCCCATTGAGATTGAGTGACGATGCCAGCCAAAATATTTTATGGCAAAATCCGCGGCCTTCGTCCACACTCTATTGTCGCCCAATTAAGCTTATTTTTTATAAAGGAAACAACTGATTTTACTATATCAGAAACTAACAAGGTTTTGGAAGAAGTATCTCAATTTCTTCCAACGCTTTGTGATAATCGCGGTTCTCAAATTTTGGTAAAACGTAATATAGATTTACTACATATGCTTTTAATAACATCCGATCCGGTAATCAACTAACTCAGAGAAGTTCCTAGAAAGAGAACAGATAAATTACCGGAGGAAGTTCTAAATTTAATTGTCCCGCCTTCAATACCATCAAAAGTACCACGTCAGGTAACATGTGACCATGACGATAAAGATTATCTAGTATCTGATTCAGATGAATCTAACAGTGATGATGAGTCATTCAATGAGTAATGATATAGTATATAATATTAAACATTTTGTTGTTGTGTGTTATTGTTATTTTTATATTACTGTTATTATTAGGTCTGTTGGTAAAAATTCCCTTACTAATCATCGCGTTTTTCAATAGTTGTAATGTAATGGACTTATGTATTAGTACGTATTTTATACATCCAAGTAAATGTTATTGTATGTTTTGAAATTTAAAAAAATAATTAAATATATTTCTTACACAATTTTTTGTTTTCTATTCGTAAATCTAAAAAAAATATATTAATTTTTCAATGAAACTTAAAATCATTAATCAACACGACCAAAACAATTAAATTTCAAACTAAAATATTTTTGTCCCCCTAGCTTGTATTAAACGACACACTGTGCGTTGGGTTCGTTGAGGATAACCCACACTTAAGATTTTGTCTGAGTCTGGGTTTTCTGCTTACGGGGCATGGGCCTCTGAATGCATTTTTGCATCATTGGCACCTATCAGATACGTCAGGGTGTTTTTGTGGGACGGGGTTAGAAAATTGGTCGCATTTAATTGCGGAGTGCCCGATGTACTCGGATATTAGGGATCTGGGTGGTATGGGGATTAGCTGGACTGATGGACGATTAGATGTTAGTGGTGTGATCTCCACTAGTCGGAATACCGAACAGTTAGGGTTGTTTTCGCGTGAATTATTTAAGCGGCGAAGGCGGTTAGCTGGAAGTTAGGGTTTTTAGTTTTTTGTATGATTGGTGTGTGTAAGTGATGTATGTATGGGGTCCACCCCTGGCCACCAGTCCAGAGTAGTATAGAAGCTCAACTGGTAGTAGTTTCGGCTACGAAGTCACACCGAAGACTTAATTCTGGTACCACGGGGAGCAGGAGCCCTTGGAGGTAACTCTAACCTGCTCATGCGGACTGGCCCCTCGGGGAGTATCGTGGTGGTTGTGGTTGAAACCCAAATGGCGGGAAGAACTGACTTTGTCAGTTGAATGTGGAGTTGCATTGCAACCGGGTGCCGGACCCAAAGCACGGCAGAGGTTTTAGATGGGCCTCGAACCCGACCAAGGTGGTTAGTGTGTCCATTCCACACTGCCAATGCTAAGCATTTTCAGGGCGCTGATCAACGCATTGATTTGATCCGCTGTGGTTTTGAGCGCCGTGGAGTAAGGTTGTCGTCAGCAGGTACCCACCTAAAACACACCGGACGTTGCTCATGCCAATTCTCTTTTAATTTTTGCATTGTGAAAATCGTGTATTTTCATAAAACCTGTCAGCCATCAATGATTTGCGTTGAAAGCAGTTTTATTAGTTCCCTGATGGGATACTGATGGTTCTGACTCCAGAAGTCGTTTGTATATTGTAAATGCTTTTTCTTTAATAATCTTCCCATCTATAGGAATATTTTCCCTATAAATTTTCAATCCATAACACCATATGTCTTCTCCAAAGCCAGTGAAGAAGAAGAAAGTAGAATTTCGACTATAAAAAGTTGTTTTTGAACTAAGTGCTAACCCAGAAATTGCTGATTGTAGAATAGAACTCTCATTTTCGTTTAAACCGAAAGCTCCACCAATAAATAACTAACCCAAACTGTAACTTAAAGAACTTTATTGAAATTATATACAGTGGACCAATAAAGTTTACATACACCTAGGTCTATTAAAAAACGGCAGGTTTATTTGTTATAAAATGAATAAATTTTGTGGGTTTTTTCTACGCATTTCAAAATATGTATTTTTAACATTAAATTTAGCATATACAAATATTTGTTTTTTTTTACACAAATAAAAAAAAATTAATGCTAAAGCTTAAAATGCGCCTAATTCATTTAAAAAAAGTGTACGTACACCAATGACTATCTATATAAATTAAAAGAAATTACAATAGTTTTAGCGGTTTTTGGCCTACATTTACATTTTACATATGTACATACATATGTACATAAATTATTTGCAGAGTCCTTTGTGCATTGTAATTATGCGAATCTGTAAGCGTACATTCTTAACGTCGGAAATAGCATAATTTTTCACATTTAACACTGAACATGCTCAATTCTGCTATTTTCGTGTCCACTGATGTTAAATGTGGTGAAACGCGCTAACAATTTTTCTGTGATGTGGTGAAAAACGCTCATCCAAAACAGTAAATATCCCTAATCGTGAACCTTCTCCCGAGAACGTTTATCATAGAGAAGTTTCACGTTTAAGATATCGTAACCTTTCGCAGGGGTACTCGGCAGAGATGAGAGAGTTTCACCACAGACAAATTTTAAGCGTGTTTCACCAGAGTTTTGCAGCAGGGGCTCGAAAATATCAGAATTGAGCATTTTCGGTGTTATATGAGAAATATAATGCTAATTTCAATGTAAAGAAATGTACGCCTACAGATTCGTTTATTTTCAATGCGCAACCGACTCGGCATATAATTTATTTGTAAAGGGTGATTTTTTAAGAGCTTGATAACTTTTTAAAAAAAAAAAACGCATAAAATTTGCAAAATCTCATCGGTTCTTTATTTGAAACGTTAGATTGGTTCATGACATTTACTTTTTGAAGATAATTTCATTTAAATGTTGACCGCGGCTGCGTCTTAGGTGGTCCATTCGGAAAGTCCAATTTTGGGCAACTTTTTCGAGCATTTCGGCCGGAATAGCCCGAATTTCTTCGGAAATGTTGTCTTCCAAAGCTGGAATAGTTGCTGGCTTATTTCTGTAGACTTTAGACTTGACGTAGCCCCACAAAAAATAGTCTAAAGGCGTTAAATCGCATGATCTTGGTGGCCAACTTACGGGTCCATTTCTTGAGATGAATTGTTGTCCGAAGTTTTCCCTCAAAATGGCCATAGAATCGCGAGCTGTGTGGCATGTAGCGCCATCTTGTTGAAACCACATGTCAACCAAGTTCAGTTCTTCCATTTTTGGCAACAAAAAGTTTGTTAGCATCGAACGATAGCGATCGCCATTCACCGTAACGTTGCGTCCAACAGCATCTTTGAAAAAATACGGTCCAATGATTCCACCAGCGTACAAACCACACCAAACAGTGCATTTTTCGGGATGCATGGGCAGTTCTTGAACGGCTTCTGGTTGCTCTTCACCCCAAATGCGGCAATTTTTCTTATTTACGTAGCCATTCAACCAGAAATGAGCCTCATCGCTGAACAAAATTTGTCCGAAAAAAAAAAAAAACCGAACACTGATTTTGGTAATAAAAGCGTTGCTCGTTAGTAAGTCTATTCATGATGAAATGTCAAAGCATACTGAGCATCTTTCTCTTTGACACCATGTCTGAAATCCCACGTGATCTGTCAAATACTAATGCATGAAAATCCTAACCTCAAAAAAATCACCCGTTATATGATCGGTATATGTATATCCTGTATCAAAGCATATATGTGCTAAATATATTTACGTATGTATATATGTACATATGGATGTGTATTCAAATTTACCTACATACATATGTATTTCGTGATGATTCCATAAAATCATTAAAAATATAAATAAAAAAATATAATAGAGTATATTTTGTATTATTACCCATATTAATAATTATTACGTTGCGTACAATAATTATTAACATAATACAATAATTATTAACATATTTATTGAATAATTTATATTATTTCAAGAATTAATACGGCAAACAGAAATTACTCAGGGTTAGATACAACATTTTTATAGGAAACAAATCCCGCGGTTTCACAAAATATTATTAATAACAAATATTCGCGAATATCACACATATTTTTATACTCTTGCATCCAGTTGCTAAAGAGTAGCATAGTTTTGTTCAAATAACGGTTGTACGTGTCACCAAAAACTAAGCGAGATAGACTTAGGGTTATATATACATATGTATACAAATGATCAGGATTACTAGAAAAGTTGAAATCCCTTTGACTGTCCGTCCGTCCGTCCTTGCAAGATGTAACTTAAGTAAAAATTGTGATATCTCGTTGAAACGTTTTAAGTAGGTTCCTTAGTACAATTACGCCATTAACTGAAAACCTATAAAGTACCATAACTAAATAATGATATATATAACTGAAATTAAGGGAAAACCTTTCTTTTACAATTGTATGTCTGTATATCGAAAGTGGGTTGAATTGGACCGATACCTCCCTTTTTCATATACTTAATATAAAGGTTTTCAAGCTTCCGGGTGACTTTGTACCGCATATATCGGCCAATATGTCAGTTATTCCAGTGAAAACAAGAGAGCTCGTTTTTTTCTCATAACAGTATATCTTTGTGCCCAAAATAGATACATATGAGCGAAAACTTTTTCTAGCCTCTATATAACTAATATCAGTATTTTCGAACATCTGGCTGACTTTACGAGTACTTCCTTGGCTTTGATTCTTGCAAGTTGCAATGGTATAAAATGTATGGTTCGATTCGAACTTAACCCTTCTTTATTTGTTACATGTGTAGTTATACACCTCTATTTAAAGTGCTGATCGGCAAACGGTGTTCAAAATTGAATATTAATTTTATATATTTAATATTAATTTTATTTCTTTAACATTTCTAACAAACACTTACAGTCCACTTATATTATATAATTACTTTCTTTCCCTACGCAAATATCATTGAACACGGTTGAATAAATGTATAGCCACTGTTTGCGATTTTAATAAAGTCGCACTAAATACCTTTTATTTCAAAAAATAAAATGCACATTAATGAAGTTTAAAACGCATTTAATTTGCAGGCGAAATTATTCTATTTACGGGGAAATATTATGACTCAAATATGGCCAGAATGGGTGCTCTTTACTCGTGGGGTTAGGACTGCAAAATTAGAGGGTTTTTGCAAGAAATTTATGGCGTGGTAATTTTCAGCAACTTTTTTGAAATGGAATATTAAATTTTTACAACCGACTCCCACCAACTATCCTTTTTACAAGTGCTTATTAAGAAGCGATTAGAGCAACCTCTACTTTTGTAAATCTAGGCGCATTAACTTTATTTTTGACTTATTATACCCTAAACAGGGCTTGCTTTGTTGTTAGTTTTAGCCTATTTTGTGCCTTAGACGTTATGAATGATCGTTGTGATCCTTGGTCTATTAGGGCTCTCAGATTGAAGAGTTCTCCTCGGTGTTCGATGGAGATGACTGCTGTAGGTAGTAGTACTCCACTTTGATTCTCGCTGTGTATCGTTTGAGTTTTTAATGCCTTTGGGCAGCCTGGTGCCCCTTGGAAAATTTCGGGATTTTGTTTTTCGGGAGTTGTGGTTGCACCTAAACCCGTGGCTCTTTTTGAGAAAGCGCTACTTTGGGATGTGCTGGGAAAATTATTGAAGTGCAACATTGAATATGGCAATATACGAAATTGAATTTTCTTTCGCAATTATTAATATTGTGCCCATATGATAGGCAATTTTTACATAGCCTTTTTGTTCTGACAAAATTATTTCTTTTGTTAATATTTAATTTTTTAAACTTTTCGCAAGATTTCGGCTTGTACCCTCCGTTAGACAGTTCGCAAGACGCTTGTTTATATTGCTCGGATGTGAACGATTGATTCTTAAAAAACCTTTTATTTAAATTGTTGTTGTTACTAGCTTGGGGTCTAATGAAACTTCGATTTAGGTCGCGTTGAACGTTTTAAGTTCTGATCATTTTTTTTATCTACCATTTCCGCAATTTCATATTGGGTAGTTAAGAAATCTTTCATTTGTTGCCACGTTGGGCATTTTCTTCGTGATGAGAGCGATTGCTCCCACAAAAGCAACGATTTTTCTGGTAATGCCGGGGAGCATATGTTTACCAGTATGGGGTCCCAACAATTTGAAACCGTGGATTGAATCTTTATGAATTATTCACTTGTTTCTTTCTGAATATTTGGTAAATTCATTAATATGGGCACTTATTTGTCGATCAATATTCTTTCATTCTCGTATCGTTCTTTTGGAGTTTCCGAAGCAAAATTGAAATTTTTGTCATTGAGAGCGAACTGTGTGACTTTACGCCTACTTGACCTTTGGTTTTGTATCTGAGAAGACACACTTTTTGAGCTTCTGATAATTTATGATGGTTTATGTAAACGGCCGTAAACTTGTCCCGGAAGGAATGCCATTGTTCATAACCTCCATGAAATATTTCTCTATCCGGTGCTGGTACTTTAAGGTGAATGCCTGAACTCGCCCCTTGGCTTTGAGCGGAGATCATAGCTTTCCCTTCTTCGTACTGGTCTAAGCAGTTTTCATATTTGGCGAAAGCCGAGGATTTAAAATTTTTAGGTAGAACTGATTCGTCAGATTCTACGATTGCTAATTTCTATACCGATTCATAATTGTCTTGATTCTGCAGGTATATATGGGCTCGTTTCTTCAGAAATCATTTATTATACTTTTAGATTTTGAGTTGATTTAGATTCCTTAGAATCTCCGTTCATTTAGTTACTATAAGAGGTGAAAATAAGAGAAAATAAAATTCCCTCAGTGTACATACATTGATAACAATAAATACGAGTGAAATCTTTGAGATAAAAAGTTTGTGTGTTTTGTTGTACGAGTATGCGCAATATATCAAATAACGAACGCGTATTTCGTTTTCCTTATTCTCGGTTCTTATTTAGTTGTGCTAATAATTTTGTTTTTATTTTCTTTATACATATTTTATTTATTGTTTTGTACTCGTTAGTATATACTTGTGTATACGAGCGATAGTGAGAAAAGAAAGAAAAGGTAACCTTTGTATATGAGTCTGCACGATATTTTGGTGTTTATGTGCATACGTAGACCCCTATTCTGTGCACGTGACAAATTAATAAAATATTGAAAATTAACTCAAATTTTTATTAACCGAGAAATATTTTGGTATTCTGTGCCAATCTTGATAAAAGTAAAAGCTTCAATTCGCAAAGCTTTTCCCCACATGTGTGGTGAACAAAATAATGTAAATAGAAACAGCTGATTTCTATTCAAATTATATTGCTCCTAAAGTGCTTTTTATTCTAAAAAATCTGGAATACATTTCAAATAAATTAGTATATTAATAATACTTGCCCAGTTTTTATAAAAGTTTCTTCCTCTGTTGAACTGGGAAAATTTATTTCTCCTCCCCTCACCTTCACAATAAGTTTTTCTACAGCCCGCACTCTTCTCGAAGGGGACGACTGACTCATGGGCAAGTTGACGTTGTTACCTACATATTTCTGGTATATTAGTACGAATGACGCGGGAAAAGAAAATTGGTGAGCACTTGCAGTTTAAGTGCACATGGAAAGTCGTGTAAATTTGTGGAATTTGAAGATTATTTTTTTTATTTACACATAACTATGTGTGTATGTTACTTTCCAACTTTGGTTGTTACTTATATGTAGCAGAGAACGTATAATATAGAGAAGGTTAAACTACGGACAAGCGTGTGAACTGTCAAGAGTCATGAATTTTCTAACGGGTGATTTTTTTGAGGTTAGGATTTTCATTCATTAGTATTTGACAGATCACGTGGGATTTCAGACATGGTGTCAAAGAGAAAGATGCTCAGTATGCTTTGACATTTCATCATGAATAGACTTACTAACGAGCAACGCTTGCAAATCATTGAATTTTATTACCAAAATCAGTGTTCGGTTCGAAATGTGTTTTATCGACAAATTTTGTTCAGCGATGAGGCTCATTTCTGGTTGAATGGCTACGTAAATAAGCAAAATTGCCGCATTTGGGGTGAAGAGCAACCAGAAGCCGTTCAAGAACTGCCCATGCATCCCGAAAAATGCACTGTTTGGTGTGGTTTGTACGCTGGTGGAATCATTGGACCGTATTTTTTTAAGATGCTGTTGGACGCAACGTTACGGTGAATGGCGATCGCTATCGTTCGATGCTAACAAACTTTTTGTTGCCAAAAATGGAAGAACTGAACTTGGTTGACATGTGGTTTCAACAAGATGGCGCTACATGCCACACAGCTCGCGATTCTATGGCCATTTTGAGGGAAAACTTCGGACAACAATTCATCTCAAGAAATGGACCCGTAAGTTGGCCACCAAGATCATGCGATTTAACGCCTTTAGACTATTTTTTGTGGGGCTACGTCAAGTCTAAAGTCTACAGAAATAAGCCAGCAACTATTCCAGCTTTGGAAGACAACATTTCCGAAGAAATTCGGGCTATTCCGGCCGAAATGCTCGAAAAAGTTGCCCAAAATTGGACTTTCCGAATGGACCACCTAAGACGCAGCCGCGGTCAACATTTAAATGAAATTATCTTCAAAAAGTAAATGTCATGAACCAATCTAACGTTTCAAATAAAGAACCGATGAGATTTTGCAAATTTTATGCGTTTTTTTTTTTTAAAAAGTTATCAAGCTCTTAAAAAATCACCCTATATTAGTGGATTTCACCACTTTTGGCTCGGCAGGAGAAACTTTAACAGAAATGAGTGAACAGAGCTGAGAATTCAATGAAAATTATACTCAGAAATATACATTGCTTTTACAGACGCCTGTTGGCCTTTTGGCTTATATTTTTATACGTTTAAATGCTATCATATCAATTGATATGAATATAATTTTGCGAATTTTTGTGAATTCATGCAAAATTGATAACATTATTATTAAATTATCCTATTTTCATGGTAATATTTATAGTTAATGTCCAAATAAAAGCAACCTTTTAAATATTTTTTATCTTTGATAATATATTATAATTTCGTATGCATGTATACATATATGCTATATATATGAAATATTATCGTAATATCCTAAAAACATAATATATTACAATAATAATATATGCAAATCATATCATTTAAAACTTTCAATCGCATCTATCCTGCAGATATGTATGCAAGTACAAATCAATTTCAAATCAAGATATTATCATTTATCAGTAATATAAAAAGCGCGCGCTTTTCTATATTTACGTGCACACATATGTATGTTTGTATGTACGTATGACATTTTCACACAAATAATATATGAATGCGTACGCATGTAAATCAAAAAATACAAAGAAGAAGAATGGGAAAAACAACAATAGTCTCAAAAATCATCATACGTACTTACAATATGAGTACACACGTAAATATGTGCGTATGACATTCCCACATATTTACATGCGTTCACATGTGGATATGTCACCCTCAAAAATTACAAATATTGTTCTACAAAAACAACAATCGTTTGTTAAAGCATCAGAAACCAATATGGCAGCAAAATTGCCGACGTAAAAATTTATAGTAAATTACACAACAACAAAATTTTCATTCATGAACGCAAACGTACTTTCAAAAAGCATATTCGGTTCATTCATAAAAGCAGACGCCATTACATCTCTCCGAGTATGCCTTGGCCACAAGCGTCTTTTCGCGACGATTTCAAAAGGTAAATTTCTTAAATTGAATATATTTCTGAAATGTATGAGAAGGAAAAAGTGTCAACACCGCAAAAATAAGTATTAAAATATATTAGAATAAAATAGACCACGATCGATTATTTGTCGATTTTCAATTCAAGTTATGTTTCAAAGAAAATATTCAATATTCCTCTGATTTATGTGTACAGTCAATCCCGGCTAAGTAGTACTCCGCTTAAATGAAAATCAAATCCCTCCCTCATCACTCATAACAGCCTATATTATATCTTGCTGCATCTCATGGTTTGTTTTTTGAAATATATACAAGTTAATGCTTGCCACCAGATGATTAACAACACGCTGGTTTGAATAGTGAAGTTGAACTCAAATTTCTTTATTAAACACATTTCTTTTATACAAAATTTGCTTATTTACTATAAACTTACATATGTACGAATTCTTACTTACTAGTACTTATTTCTATATACTCTATAATGATAAGTAAGCAATAATTATAGCGAAACAGCAAACTTCAGTTTGGTCAAGAAACGGCTTACATTACGGCGGCACGACTTCCGCTCTGGTTTAGTGCCGACGAAATGTGCTGTTGTTGTAATTTTTGGAAATTAACTTTATTGAGCAATGATATTGTATATTTACGGAATAATGCTGAATTGAGTAATATCAGTATATTTTGCTGGCTACGACAACTTTGTTGTTGTACATTTTGTTAGCTATGCTAGCTGTGATAACTGTGATAACTCCCCCTTTCTTAAGCATCAGCGTCTCGCTGATTAAGAATTATTGGCTACTGAAAGCTGTGGGTAATCTATTATTGGTGGGATAAGAAATGAATTTCTGGTTTTTGGTTTAAGTATGATATATAAAACTAATGATAGTGTTACTGCAACAAGAATTGCTAAGAGGCTTGAGCTAATTGAAATAATGTTTTTTGATGTTATTCGTTCTAGTTCATTTACATTATTTAAATGTAGTTTATGTAAATAGTTTAAGTCTAATTTAATTTCATTTTCCGTTAGGTTATTCTGAAGTATTGCGGGTAAGATTTGGTAGGAACTTGTTTGCCAGTTAGTGTAACTAACGTTATTCAAAGTTATAGTTTCGTTAAAGAATTTTATGAGAAAAGTACCATTTAGTTTAAAAGATGTATTATTATAGGTAATATTTCCAATAAAATTTCAAAGAAATATTGTTCCTTCACTAATTAATTCAATTATAGCTTGGTTTACATATTGGTAATCGCAAAGCGCTTTTTCTCCGCTAAGGATCTGTGAAATGCAATGGGTTTTGTTTAGTTTTTTAAGTTGGTTTCTCTTGCATATAGTTAGTAGTATCATCTACTTCAATGCAATTTCCAAGTATGCCATATTTGTCGTTTTGGGATATGAAAAGATTGGTGAGTTCTAAGTATACTCGTTTAAGGTGTTTTACAGTCGAACGTATGATAAAGTAAAGGGTATCTTCGGTTTTTGGAAGTGAAATTACATATAAAAGAAGTGAGTCTTTAATAATCATAGAAGGTTCTGCATATTTGAGTGCTTGCAGTTCATTTTTAAAAGGTAATGTCTCAGTTTGAGAGAGAATATTTGCGATATCTTCTTTATTTAGAATTTGAGAATGAACGATTCCTTGTTTTGCTAATTAGGTTGCCATTATAATTTTTGCAATTTCGTCTTTTACGATACCTAACCTATTATATAATGTTTGTGCGAATAATTCTTTGTTATTCTTACTTATTTCATCCACAATCATGTTATAACTATCTAATATTTTATTATTTGTCTTGATAAGGTATTGGTTTGTGGTGTACTGTATGTTACTGTTTTCAGTCAGTTTATGTGTTGTGGAAAGTATTTGGCCCCAGTCAGTGGCATCGGGATTTCCTGCTAACCATTTCCAAGCAGATCCTATCCAATTGATTGATCTCTTTTGAATAGTTGCAGTTTTTTGTTCGCAGTTGGCTTAATAAGCTATCTATCTCAGAAAGTTGATGTTTTAATTGTGGAAATAAAATATTTGTTTTACTAATTTCGTGGTATATAGTAAGTCTGACGTCGTTGGTAATTTTTTCGTAGTCGTCCAAGTCGATAGTGTGGATAATTTTATACGTCCCTTTTGTAATCTTTTCTAGTCCTTGTTTGATCATCACGAGCGGGCTGTCATATTCGTAGGTGTCCACTGTTGCAGTTGTCCAGTAAGGTAGGAGTCTAAAGAGTAAATGTCAGTTAGTTTTTTAAATGTGATTTATGAATCTTTCTGTTATCTTTAGTAGTTATTGTGACGGTATTGTCTTTAGCGACAGTTTCTTTTTTAAAGATGGGTTTCGTTTTCCCTTTAATTTGTTTGTTCTTTTTAAATATAGTATCACCAGGTTCGTAATTCTTTATTTTTGACCTATTTTTGTTGTGATAATTTAGTGTATTTTTTTGGTTTCTGGCTATTTCATTTCGAAGGTCAGAATTAACTATTTCCTTAAAGTTTGTTAAATCTTGGTAGTTGATTCTCTGTGTTCTTCCAAAGAAAATATCAGCTGGTTTCTTTTTCGTAACTGAATGTACCGTGTTATTATATCTGTCAACGGCAATGTTGACAATTTCTTTAATAGAGTAATCAGGATATTCCACTTGGAGACATCTGATTATTTCAATAATAGTGGAATGCACACGTTCTATCGCACCATTGACTTCGCTTTTCTGAGGTGGTGCTAGATAGATTTCAATTCCTAACCCTTCTAAATAGTTCAGAGTTATTGGGCTTATAAAGCTGCCTTCATTGTCCATGACCAAAGTCTTTGGTGCAGTGAAATGGTGTAGAAGCTTTATCAATTTATCCCTGATATGTAGTACTGATTTATTTTTTATCCTGAAAAATTTTACAAATTTAGTGAATTTGTCAACGCACGAGATATATTTTTCACCGGACATTTCCCTAATGTCGATATGCAGTATTTCTGTTGGATACGAAGGTATGGGTGTTGCCTGTAACTTGGGTTTTTGTGGATGCCGGTCGTACTTATTACATCCGCAAATTTCACATGATTTAGTATATTTTTTAATAAGTTTAGTCATTTGTGGAAAATAGTATTTTTCCAATATCTGGTCTTTATTTTCTTTACCATTGCGATGGGCTCTTTTGTGTTCTTGTTCTATTATTTTAAATTTGACATCTTCGTCTGCGATATCGGTAACTACTTTCTGTGTTATCCTGATACGAAATTGTGAGAAATTTTCTTGATATATTTGTTGAAGTAATGAAATGTATTTCTCTTGAATTTTAATCCCATTGATTATGTTTGGGTTTAGAACGTTTTTCAAGATTTTACTTAGGTTTTCTTTATCGTAAACTTCACATTTAATGAGATGTCTGTGGAAGCTTGGATGAGGTTCTTCGTGTGTAATTTCCTCCTTTCCTTCTGTAAATATAACTTGATTTTTAAATACGTTAATTGGAGCTTCACAGTGAGGAATGAGCTTTGAGCTATCCTCTTCTGCGCTATGTTGTGTATTTTCATCTGTGGATGTTAGCGTATTAACTTCTATTGGCAGCCGTGATAACGCATCGGCGACTACGTTTGTTTTTCCTGGTTTGTAAATTAGTTTATAATTATATTCTTCTATCCTCGCTTTCCACCTTTTTAACTTGGCATTGTTATTACTGTTGCTTAGTGCAAACGTCAGTGGCTGGTGATCAGTAAGAATTTTTATTTCTTTAGCTCCATACAGGTAAGTCCTTAATTTGTCGAGGGACCATACTATGGTGAGCATTTCTTTCTCTATTGTCGAGTAATTTTCTTCGGTTTTATTGAGTGATCTAGAGATGTAAGTTATGGGTCTGTCTTGACCGATTATCCCTTGTGAAAGGACTGCTCCGATTGCAGTATTGGAAGCATCTGTCGTCAGAATAAAGGGTTTGTTGAAGTCTGGGAATACCAGAATTTCAGAAGATGTAAGCAAATATTTTATGTCATTAAATGATTTCAAGCCCTCCTCTGTTAGTGAAATTTGTATCCGTTTGGATTGACTTGCTTTTATTTGAGCATTTTCATCTCTAGTTAAATTGGTAAGTGGCTTGACAATTTTTGCAAAGTCTTTTATAAATCTCCTATCATACGATGCTAAACCCAGGAAACCTTTTAATTCCTTAAGGTTAGCAGGTGCGGGAATTTTTTTAATGGCGGATATTTTGTCAGGATCTGGCAAAATACCTTCGCCGGTAACGATATGACCTAGAAAATTTACTTCTGTTCTAAAAAATTTGGATTTTTCCAGATTGACTTTTAAATTTGATTTGTGCAAAAGCATGAACACCTCTCCAATATTTCGTAAGTGTTCCTCTTTAGTTTTTCCCATTATTATAATGTCATCGATATAAACGTAGCAGGATTTTCCTATAAGCGTTTTGAGAACATCATTGATCATTCTCTGAAAAATGGAAGGGGCATTTTTAAGACCGAATGGCAACCTAGTAAATTCATATTTACCATTGGCTGTAGAAAAAGCTGTCTTTTCTATGTCCTTTTCCTTCATCCTGATTTGGTGGAATCCGGATGTAAGGTCGAGTGTAGTAAAATACTTACATTCGCCTAAGCTAGCGAGAGTGTTGTTTATATCAGGTATTGGATAGGAATCAGGTATAGTTATTGCATTTAGTCGTTTAAAATCAACAACTACTCTATACTTTTTTTCTCCTGATGGACCTGGTTTTTTTGGAACAATCCACAATGGAGAGTTATATGGACTCTTTGAAGGCCTTATTACACCATTGTTAAGAAGTTTTTTTATTTGTTTTTTTACTTCGCCCCGTAGGTTGGTTGGGTAAGGATATGATTTTGTATATATCGGTTCTTCACTTGTTGTTCTAATTTCTGCTAAAACAGTTGTGTCGATTGTCCCACTGTCGGAGACTGGTCCGAAAAGTTCCGAATATTTATTTATCATTTCTTTAACGTCATGTTCATAGGGGTTTTCTTGAATATTATTTATTTGTTTAGAGATATTTTGTTTTAGTGGCAGTACCACATCTTTGATGGTTATTGTGTCATTTTTCCCAATTCTTTGAGGGCATCATCGCCAATGATGCCATCAAAGGATTTTAAATTGGGTAATTTAAAGAAATCAAAATTATTTGTAATACCTATACTTCCGAAGAATGGTCCACGTAGTTTATGGGTTATATTTACTTGACCTGTGGCTGAGTGAACCTTAAAAGGACACTCAAGTTTCATTGAATTTTTTGAAAGTTTTTCGGAGACAAAGTTTTTATTAGCTCCCGTATCTACAAGGAACTTCGCGATATCCCCGTTCTTTAAAGTTAGTTCTAAATAGGGTAGGGTAGACAGGCGTCTGTCATAAAATTTATTTCCTCGTCCTCGGTTTGGACATTAAATAGTTTTTGGGATTTCCTAGGGATATTTGAAGAATAATTGGATGGCCTTACTATAGGCGTATTGTTCGGTCGATTCATATAGTTTATTCTTCGTGAGTGTATTGAAGGATCCACCTCCATAGGGATTGGTGGTTTAGGATTGGTTGGTCTGGGTGGTGGCGGTGCTTGATTTTGCATGTTTTTATTATAGATTAAATTTTTTTCGGCAGGGTTTAATACCCTTGATACAAATATTGGTTTTGAATTCATTTGATGGTTTTGTATTTGATTAGAGCTACTTCCATTTTTTTTTATATATTGAATAGTTTCTTAAGTTAATGCTTTGAATTTCAAGGCAGGAAGCGTATGCTTCGGGTAGGTTGCTGGGGCGTTGAATGACTAGCATTCTAGACAATTCGCCGTTTAGGCCTCTGATAAATATATCAAGGGCTCGATTCCTATAGGTTTCCAGTAGAACATTATTTGTTTCTCTTGAATAATCATGACTCCTTATTTTGTTTATTATCAGGGATAGTTGGTGATTGACTCTTGCGTAGAATTGCTCTACGCTGAAGTGTTTTTGGGATAAGGTTCCTAGTTCGTGTTCTAGAGTCCTAAGGTCGCGTTTGTCTGCATAGTGTAGTGACAAACAATTTTTGATTGTTCCCCAATCATCGTTGAATATGTTGTAAGAGATTAAGGCCGTATCTGCAGGGCCTTTAATTTTCTGCCTAATATGTCGTAGGATGGCTCTATACAGTGGCTTTGTTCTGACTACTTCGTAGTCCTGCAAAACAGATTCTACGTTGTGGATCCAGGAGATAAATTGGATTGGGTCTCCTTCGAATGTCGGTAGGTTCTTTACACTATCAGGCAATCTGCTAATTTCGGCTAGGTCTGCCTCTGTTAAGTGAATAAGGTTATTTGGGTTAACGCTTTCGCTGTGTGGGTTGATTCTAGCTTCTAATTGATTTATTCTATTGTTTAATATCTTAGCTCGCTCGATTTGTGCGTTTATAGCGCCTGTCAAGTGTGTGATGGCTTCTTGTACTTGCTCCATACTGAGGCTCACCAGTTTTTACAATTTTTTCTATTGCTAATTGTTATAATCTTGCTCTTATTACAATTTATTTTAAATTGCTCAATACATAAATTTGATTACAAAAAGGTGAATAACTTAATTTTAGTTCTTACAACAGTATCGGGAGTATCAGCTTCTGCATCCTGATTTCGGGCGGTCCACTTGTTCCTTTTTGAGGTGTTTTACTCCGCTTCTTGGGAGTGGATGACGTCACAGTTCAGGCTTTGATTGTTGTCTTGGTGGTTTTGCACTTTTGTCTACACAGTTGAATATGCTGCGAGAATAATTTTCTCAGTTGCACAGTTATTATTGTCGTATTAGAGTCACTTTGAGCACTTGGTGTTATGGCAGCTTTTCTACGTTGATTCCTTCTTGTTTAGGGGCAACAATAGTTTTTACTAATGCACAGTTTTGAGTCTCTTTGAGCACGTTTTTAGATAACAGCAGTTTTATTAATGTGCGATTAGAGTTACTTTAAACACTTTGTTTAGATAACAGCAGTTTCCTAACGCTGTTTTTTTTTCTCTGCTCGCGGGCAACAACAATTTTATCAATGCGCGATTTAGAGTTTTCTAACGCTGCTTTTTTCAACCGATATAGACAATTTAAATTTGAAGTCTCGGGCGCCAGTTAATGCTTGCCACCAGATGATTAACAACACGCTGGTTTGAATAGTGAAGTTGAACTCAAATTTCTTTATTAAACACATTTCTTTTATACAAAATTTGCTTATTTACTATAAACTTACATATGTACGAATTCTTACTTACTAGTACTTATTTCTATATACTCTATAATGATAAGTAAGCAATAATTATAGCGAAACAGCAAACCTCAGTTTGGTCAAGAAACGGCTTACATTACGGCGGCACGACTTCCGCTCTGGTTTAGTGCCGACGAAATGTGCTGTTGTTGTAATTTTTGGAAATTAACTTTATTGAGCAATGATATTATATGTTTACGGAATAATGCTGAATTGAGTAATATCAGTATATTTTGCTGGCTACGACAACTTTGTTGTTGTACATTTTGTTAGCTATGCTAGCTGTGATAACTTACATACATAGAAATTATTGTTTTATGTACGACTCGTTTAAGTATCCGCGGTCACTTATGTACCATATTATATTTTTATTTTTAACTAATTACAAATATCTGTATCTTTGAATGTGGCATATAACCAGTATTGACTGTATTTGTCAAGGAATGTGAAAAATATTTTGTAATTCTGAAATATTTTTACTCAGCTGCGTCGATATGCATTCAAGCTCACGCATAAACAAATGTACATATTTACGCTGGTTTGTAGGCAAAGCTGTACAGCGGCAAGGGAAGCGGTTTCGGCACAGCTCCGATTTTCTACCATTGACTTTTTGACAAAGTTTGGTTGTCCATGGCAACGGAGTTTTTGTATGAAACGATGGATGTATATATTTACATACAAAGTTGTGTGTAGGCAAATTTACAAACATAATGCCAATGATTCTTTCAAATTTGTTTACATGAACACAAAATTACATACATACATATGTATGTGAATATGTGAGCACTATGCGTATGGCTTTTAAAATCTGTTAACATGTACACATAATTACTTATATGCATATGAATTTTAAGATTTTATCAAAACTTCAAATGAAAAAATATGTATACAAATACATATATAACTTAAAAAACATATATTAATTATGATTATAATAATTAAATATTTAAGTAATAATACAAATATGACTTAGTTATACATTTCAAGAGATTCAATGGAATTCATCATTAAATGGGTCAAATTGCATTTACATACATATGTACATATATACACTTGAGTTTGTTATCAAATACAATATATGGAGAATATCCATAGTCGCTTGCGCATTGTAAATATGCGAATCTGTAGCGTACATTTCTAAACATTGAACTTAGCACCACTTTTCTCATTTAACACTGAAAATGCTCAATTCTGCTATTTTCGACCCCTTCATGTTAAATATTGGTGAAATCCGCTAATAATATTTTGTGGTGAAATCCACTAATAGAAAACTCAAACCCTCCAAAAAGAGGAACATTTTGACAATCGGCACACCATGAACCTTCTCTATAAATGTACGTTCTCTGTATGTAGATTGTATAAAATATGAATATAAGTATCTGCATATATGGATGTTGTTTTTTGTTCTTTTTGTTTTTCTTTTACTTTTCCATCTTGCCCAAGCTTAATATTTGCGCAATCCTGCTTATACTTTTGGTGCATAAGGGGTATTGCCGGAAAATGTGGCTAACACCCCTATTCTGTGCATTTGACAAATTAATAAAATATTGACAATTAACTCAAATATTTATCAAGCGAGAAAGATTTTGGTATTCTGTGACAATCTTGCTAAAAGTAAAAGCTTCAATTCGCAAAGCTTTTCCCCACACGTGGGGAGAACAAAATAATGTAAATAGCAACAGCTGATTTCTGTAGCAATATGCGTTCAGTCAATTACTCCTATGGTGCTTTTTATTCCAAATATTCTAAAAAATATGGAATATATTTCAAATAAATTTGCGTAAATTTGTATACTATTAATACTTGCCACGTTTTTATAAAATGTTCTTCCTCTGTTGAACTGGGAAACTTTATTTCTCCTCCCTTCACCTTCACAATAAGTTTTACTACAGCCCGCACACTTTTCGAAATGGACGACTGACTCATGGGCAAGTTGACGTTGTTGACACATTTCTGGTATGAGCCGTGTCCAATGAAGTTCAAAGCTGCTAGAACTCTAACAGTTACAGGTAGTGACGTTTTTGTATCGTATGGGGCTAGTTTATCAATCAGGCGACGGCAAACTTCACGAGTTAATTTTGCGCAAAGGTATTCTCACCCAAAGAAAATGGATTGCTTTCCTCGCGTAAACATTTTAAATCCCGCGCGCGATTTCTATTCTCACAATTTTCATCTTCCTTTAACAATAATAACAAAAGTAAAATATCTTCCATTTTCCCAACACACTACCAAACTGTTTCGGTTTCCCAGAAATTAACCGTAAGTTGAAACAGTTTTCTTACCTCTTCTCTTGTGTATATATTGTATATATGGGTTTAGTTTTGTTGTTTGGGTAATTGCACGATTGGATTTTCCGTTTGTTTTTCTTTTAACTGTTTGTTTGTTTTTTTCTTGGTTTTGATAACTGCTCGGTTGGCCCGTTTTTAAAGCGTGTTTTAATCACTGTCCACTCGACTTACCACTTTTGATAAATTGTGTGTATCTTAAAATAAACCCTCCGGTTTCAATTTCGAAAATTTATTTAAAATATCACTCCGCTTTATATTCAGCTTCACACTGTTATTTTACGATATAAATCCGCCTTCTAAAGGCCGTATACAAGGTGTTACAATCTAACTCCGCTTTATATTCAGCTTCACACTGCTGTTTTAGTTACAATATAAATCCGCCTTCTAAGGCCTTATATAGAATGCGTTGCAATATAACTCCGCTTTATACTCAGCTTCACACTGTTGGTTTACACTATAGAGCTAGGTTTGGAACTGGATGTAAATATAAAAATGGAGATCACTAGCAGTGCGTGGCGAAAGAGCGATGTATATTCAACGATGGACGAGTCTGACCCTTGTTCAGTGGAGTGATGTGGTGTGTGTTTGAGTATGTGGATCCTGCGCTCGCGCGTGTGGGTGGTGTTGATGTGGAGTGTGGTGATGACAAGGTGAATGTGCGTGTTAGAGATGGCGAATATTTCAGCCTAGAATCCTCTGAAGCTGCTGGAGAGTGGCTACGACGCTGCTGAGGCCTGAGGTGCGGCGCGGACGGGGTCATTGTTGCTACCGCCGTGTTGACGCCCCATTATGTGGCCGCCGTCCACGGGATGATGATGGCCCTATGGTTCGATGGGACCGTGCATCCCGGCTTAATGGCGGTCGTTGTACTGCGCCGCGGTTGCGGCCGGCAGGAGGTTGGCTACGACGCTGCTGAGGCCTGAGGTGCGGCGCGGACGGGGTCATTGTTGCTACCGCCGTGTTGACGCCCCATTATGTGGCCGCCGTCCACGGGATGATGATGGCCCTATGGTTCGATGGGACCGTGCATCCCGGCTTAATGGCGGTCGTTGTACTGCGCCGCGGTTGCGGCCGGCAGGAGGTTGGCTGGTGTCGTTCCGCGTTGTTCGGTGCAACATGGTATGATGCGGCCGCATACAAATCTGGTACAGGCTGCCCGACGTACATTCGTGAGTTTGGTGGATAGGCTTCAGGCAATTGAGACAATGGCCGTGAGCTTGCACGACCAACTGGCGTTGCTGAGGTGGCATTCCCCTAAATATGACGCAATGTGGCAGCCGGTGGGGTCGACGACATAGAGGACGTCTACGGCGTTGTGGGTCTGCGACTAGCGCGTGTGTTGGCGGCAATGCTACCGTTCCACTCCGAGGCGCCGTTGGTGTGGTTGTTCGGGGCGCTGAAAATGGGGCAGCCGCTTGGCGTGGCACATTGACAGCCGAACGAGTGGTTGGTGTCGGGGCTGCTGGCATGTCTGCATCCATATTGATCTGTTTGAAAGAGTGTTATTTGAATTAGAATTTGGTTGCATATAGGACATATGAGAATGGCTGCCACGTTAGGCGGCATGAGTGGGTCGTTAGATTAATCGACTACTTTTGTGTGTTATTTTAAATGTATATATGTATGTATATATCAGAGAGCTGCAACGATCACAATTTTTTCAATCATACCCGATCATTGACTCAGATTTTTTGTGACGGAAAACTTTGCTTCAACAAAAATGAATGATCGTAAGCGAGCGTGCTCAAAGCGAACAATCAGTTTCAATCACTGTTGATTGATTCGTAAGGATTTTTCTCGATCGAACGCCTTGTGTGAGCAGCAAAAAATGTTCGAGAATGCTGCTTGCATTCCGATCGATCACAATCATACCGTTTGGTCATACCGGGTGGTTTCTGCCAGCAGCGCAGTCGCTGAGCGTTCTTTTTCTTTAGCTGGAAATATTATAACTGAAAAAAGAAATAGGCTCGGACCATGTTCAGTTGATAATTTATTGTTTTTAAATTCATTTTAAAAGTTTTAGCGATTAAGAGACCAAGTTTATTACCTTCTTTTAATTTTAAGTTTTTGTTGATTTCAATGAAGAAGTGATAAAAATTTGTGTTCCCTAATATTTTAAGCATTACCTTTGCTTATTAATTTTAAGCATTAATTGAATTTCAGTTTTAAGCATTAAAAATGAAGAAATATATGCAGTAATGTTTTGGATTTTATGCATCGCAACTTGTTTCCGTTAAAACACACAAATATGTACATACATACTATGCACATACATATTTGCAGGGCAATTCTCGATCTGATTGGTTCAATCACAATCAATTCAGACGCACACTTGATCGATGTATGAGTTTTCGTGCATCATTGGACTTGATCGTGTTTTTCTGTACAATCATTTCCAATCATCATACCGGAACCGAACAATCAGTTTCAATCAGTAAGCAGAGCAATCAAATCAATTGATCGAACTCCTTCGTTTTGAGCACGAAACTCGATCGAACAATTTTGTTGCGAACCGCTGGGCTGAGTTGTGACCGTTTTGAGCGAGGCTGATCAAACCGGATCGATCATACTCAATGCAGGTCTCTGGTATATATGTATTTATATAAATTTTTATTTTATTTTGTTTTTATATTCGGTTTATATTAGCGGTTTATCGGTTTTCGTTTCGTGGTAATCGGATATTGGTAGAAAGCATAGTTTGACGAGCGGTCTTGTTAGCTTTCCGGATTGCGTACGGAGATCGACTACGCGAATATGACCGTCGGAGCCTGGATAAAGCTTCTCTGTACGGCCCAGCCGCCATTCGGTAGGTGGCAGGCAATCGTCGTGAATCAGGACAGAATCTCCAACTTTTGGCGCATTTTCTGTATTTTTCCATCGGTACCTCTTGTGAAGGTCCTTTATATAGTCTTCTTTCCATCGGCTACTGAAATTATGATGGAGAATTTTAATTCTTTCCCATCTATTTAATAAGGATAGCGACTCCACGCCTGGCTCAGGTGTGGCCAGAATGGGTGCTCCTTTTAGGAAATGCCCTGGAGTTAGGGCTGTGAAGTCGGAGGGATCTTGCGAGAGGGTTGCGAGCGGCCGTGAGTTGAGAACGGCTTCAATTTTAGCTAATAATGTCGTGAATTCTTCTTAATTAAATTTATAGCTGCCGGCTAGCTTCTTGAAATGAGATTTGAAGCTCTTTAGAGCTGACTCCCATAAACCACCCATATGAGGAGCGCTTGGAGGTATAAATTGCCAATTAATACTTTGAGGGGCGTACTTTTGTACGGTAACAGGGGACACTTGTTTTAAGAAATCCACAAACTGTTTTTCTGTGGCTCGTTGGGCTCCTATGAATGTTTTGCCATTATCGCTCATGATTTTGGATGGGAAGCCACGTCGAGCGACGAAGCGAGCAAATGCCTCGAGAAAAGACTCCGTCGTCAGATTAGTACACAGCTCAAGGTGTACTGCCTTTGTCGTGAAACATACAAAGACAGCCACATAGCCTTTCATGAGAGTGGGAGATCTTAGCATGACGCCTTTATTTGAAAAGGCCCAGCAAAATCGACACCTGTGGTCGTGAAAGGCAGAGCGAAATTGCAGCGTTCCGGTGGAAGTGCTGCCATATTCTGAGTTCGCATTTTTTACTTATGCATAGTGCAGATCTTGCACATGAAAATGCATTTTTTGATCTGGGGCTTAAGACGGGGAATATAATACTCTTGGCGTACCATATGTTGCATGAGGCGCTGTTCGGCGTTCAACATTAATATATGGATGTAATTCAGGAGTAATGTGGCAAAAGGAGACTTCTCAGGTATTATGATGGGGTGGCGTTCGTTGTAAGTCAGGCTTGAATTAGCGAGCCGACCATTGGCACGAAGCAGACCTTTCGTGTCTAAAAATGAGTTTAGCACTAAGAGTGAGCTCTTCTTACGAGGGCTGCTATATACATTTCTGGCCTAATAATGAAAATAGCAATATTTATCAACGAAAATGGTTTTTTTTTCTTTGGATTTGGCTCGTCTTGGAAGACCCACACGGTCGATTGCTGTTTTGTTTCGGGCTCATACGCATAGATCCATGATTCATCACCTGTGACGATCTTATAAACGTCTTTTGAAGCACCGCGATCGTATTTTTCAGCATTTATTTACACCAATCCACACGAGCCTAGCCTTGTTTTGAGCGATTGTCAAATTGGACGGAATCCAACGAGAAATAAACCTTTTTACGGCCAGGTGTTCATCCAATATCGAATGTATGCTGGTGGGAGAAATGCATAGGCATGCCTGTACCTGAAGGTATGTTACATGACGGTCTTGCATTATCAGTTCACGTACAGCATCGATGTCTTCTGGCACAACGGCTGTTTTTGGATGACCTTCACAGAATTCGTCTTTGAGCGAGCGTCGGCCACGATTGACTTTGTTGTAACAGTTTTTCATAGTGCTATAGAATTGTGCTTCATTGCCATACAAAGATTTTAGTTCATCGATGCACTCTTGTCGTGGTAATCCGCGTCGAAAGTTGTGAAAAATGATCGCACGAAAATGTTCACGAGTTAATTCCATTTTTTGGTCGAGATGAATTTTTTAATTCCCTGTAAATAAAACAATTCACGATTAAATGACAAAACATTCTGAGTGATGTTATGCTAAAAAATGTCAAACTTTCCAATGGAAATGTCATATTGCACCTGGCAACACTTAGTGTTGCCTAGTCCAGAAATATATATAGCAGCCTATGTATCAATCGGCTCTGACTCTCTGAGTAATGATGAGGCGATAAGCGCGACCTTTGCTTTTTGTAAGTCCTGGTGCATCAATGTATCGCAATGGGTGTAAGTTACTCCTTTAACTTTAAGTTTAAGTTCCTCTATGAATTTGAGCATATATGCGACTACTCTGAGGGCTCGGGAGAACAATGAAAATCGTTCAAAAATTTCATTATCATCCACTATTGTATGATAGGTGCCGATTTTTCGACTTTCTGTGGCGATTATGTTGCGCATTGTCGATTGTTGCCAAGAATCTGTGGATTCGGTTAACCATCGGGAGCCATTCCACCAGAGCGTGGTGGCGGCAAGATCTAGGGGTTTGCACCCTCTTGTACCTAGATTAGCAGGATTGTCGGCACTGGCAACGTGTCGCCATGTGGCTGCTCCTACTAGATCAAGTATTTGAGAGGTTCGATTAGAAATATATGTTTTCCACGAGTGTGGTGGCTTTTCTAACCAGGCTAGAACGATCTCGGAATCGGACCATAGATATAATTTGCATGGTTATGTTCATGTGGGTCTGCACTATGGAAACCAGCTTTGCTAGTAGCAGAGCGCCACAGAGTTCAAGTCGTGGTAGACTTATCGTTTTTAGAGGCGCAACTTTTGCTTTTGCCGCTAGTAGGTGGCTTGTGTTTGCGGTGTCGCTTTGTGCGCGCACATAGATCGTGGCACAATATGCCTTTTCAGAGGCATCGCAGAAGCCGTGTAGTTCCACTTTGTATTCGGGGGAATAGTTTACCCCCCGTGGAATTTGTATCAGCAAGATGTCTTTCAGATTATTAGCAAACTGGGACCACTTTGCTAAGCGAAAAGGTTTCACTTGTTCGTCCCAGTCGGTTCCGTCTTGCCATAATTCTTGAATCAGGATTTTCGCTTGTATCATAATTGGCGCAAGCCATCTTGCGGGGTCAAAAAGTTTTGCCATTGAGGATAAAATTTGCCTCTTTGTTATGGCGGATAATGCGGTTATGGACACTATTCTGTATGAGAACTGGTTCGATCTCGCATTCCATTGGATGCCCATTGTTTTTGCTATACTTTCCTTTTCAAATATAAGGAAATAGTATCCAATTTGTTATCGTTTGGTATATTTTTGAAGATACTTGGGTGATTAGCTGTGATCTTTTTTAGAGGAACCCCTGCGGTGTTGAGGGCCTTTATCACTTGTGATAAGGACTCGTATGCTTGTGAGAGGCTGTGGCTCCCAGACAGGATTTTGTCTACATACGTATGTGTTTTTAAGACTTATGTTGCCAGAGGAAATTCTGACTTTGTGTTGTCTGCCAGTTCGTTGAGTGTACGAATGGCTAAATATGGTGCACAGTTAACGCCAAACATAACTGTTTTTAAATTAAAGTCGCGTAATGGACTATTGGCAGATTTTCGGAAAATAGTTCGATGAAAATCTTGATTATCTTTATGTACGACTATTTGTCGATACATTTTTTCAACATCCCCATTGAAAACGTATTTGTATATACGCCAATTTAATATGAGGAGCATTAGATCTGGTTGGAGTGTGGGGCCCGTTAATAGAACGTCATTGAGGGAATTCCCCGAGCTAGTGCATCTGGAGGCATTAAACACAACTCTAACTTTTGTTGTTTTTTTGTCAGGCTTTACTACTGCATGGTGTGGCAAATAGAATGAGTGATATTTGCCTTTTATGATTTTTTCGCATGGGCTTACTTCCTCCATGTGATCTAAATGGAGGTATTCTTCTAAGACACCATCATAATGTTGTTTGAGCTCACCTTTTCTAAGTAGGTTTTTTCCATACTTAGAAACTGCTGTATTGCAGAGGTGCGAGAGTGACCTATGGCGAGTGTATCTGGAAATTGTTGTTTAAATGGTAGTCGTACGACATACCGACCATTTCCTGATCTAGTAGTTGTGGCTTTGTAAAAGTCTTCACAATACTGATCTTCTGGCGTTGTAATTGAAATGGGGGAGAGTTCTTCTTACTCCCAAAATTTCCCTAATTGTGAATTAAGGAATTCATTGGATATCTCTTCAACTTGAGTTGTCATGGTGGTAACTGGTTCTGTCACTAGTCCACTTGGTATCCAACCGAATATAGTATTTTGAGCTAGAAGGGTGTTTGAAATTTTTTCAACCTCTTCTAGAATAATTTGAGGTATAAGGTCGCTGCGTAATAGAAGATCTATTTGAGCGAGGGTGTTGCAGTTAGGATCTGCTAGCTTTAGGTGTGTAACCTTTTGCCAATGCTTGCTATTTATATGAATACGTTTATCCGCTTGGGGGGAAATTAAGGTAATGGGGCAGATTCTTTTTGAGTTTTGTACTACTCTTCCGCCCATTCCCGTAATTTCATAAATGCTTTGTTGGTAGTTTTAGCCTATTTTGTGCCCTAGACGCTATGAATGATCGTTGTGATCCTTGGTCTATTAGGGCTCTCAATTTGAAAAGTTCTGATTGGTGTTCGATGGAGATAACTGCTGTGGGTAATAGTACCTTACTTTGATTCTCGCTGTGTAGCGTTTGAGTTTTTAAAGCCTTTGAGCAGCATGGTATTGGGAGTTGCGGTTGCAACTAAACCCGTGGCTCTTTTGGAGAAAGCGCTACTTTGGGGTGTGCTAGGAAAGTTATAGAAATGCAACATTGAATGATGCCTCTTGTGGCAATATACGCAATTGAATTTGCTTTCGCAATTATTGAGATTATGTGAGTGGGACAAGCAGTTTGTACAGAGCCTCTTTGCTCCGACAAAGTTGTTCTTTTCATTCATATTAAGTTTTTGAACTTTTCGCAAGCTTTCAGCTTGTGCCCTCCTTTACACAGTTCACATGACGTTTGTTTATATTGTTCGGATGTGAACGATTGATTTTGAAAGAAGCTTCTGTTTAAATTGTGGTTGTTACTAGTTTGGTGCCTAATGAAACTTCGATTAAGGTTGTGTTGAACGTTTTTAGTTCTGACCGTTTTTTTTTTATCTACCCTTTCCGCAATTTCATATTGGGTAGTGAAGAAATCTTTCATTCGTTGCCACGTTGGGCATTTTCTTCGTGATGAGAGCGATTGCTCCCACAAAAGTAAAGATATTTCTGGTAATGCGGCGATACTTATGTTTACCAGAATAGGATTCCAATTGTGTGTGGGAATATTTTGTGTCGATAGCACCGACAAACAATTTGAAACCGCGGATTCTAGTTTCATGAATTCTTCACTGGTTTCTCTTTGAATTTTAGGCAAGTCCATAAGTATCGTTACTTGCTTGTCAACTAATGTTCTCTCATTTTCATATCTTTGTCTTAAAGCTTCCCAAGCTAAATTGAAATTTTCGTCATTAAGAGCGAACTGTTTTACTATTGCGCCTGCTTGACCTTTTTTTTGTATCGGAGGTGATACAATTTTTGCGCTTGTGATAATTTAGGATGGTTTATGTACACGGCCGTAAACATGTCCCGGAAGGACGGCCATTGTTCATAACCTCCGTAAAATATTTCTGTATCACATGCTGGCACTTTAAGGTGAATGCCGGAACTCGCCTTTTGGCTTTGAATTTGAGGCAGCTCTACTCTCGGTTGTGGAGTAGGTGCAATTGCTTTTATTAATCTCAATTGATCGGAGACCATAGCTCTCGTTTCCTCGTACTGGTCTAAGCAGTTTTCGTATTTGGAGTAAGCCGAGGATTTAAAATTTTCCGAAAGATCTGATTCATCGGATTCTAGAATTGCGTCATACGCAGCTTGGAGACGTGTCCAGAAATTGCTTAGATTTTCTTTTTTGATTTCTAGTACCGATTCAGAATTGTCCTGAATCGGTGAAGATGAAAATCGAGTGCAGTATCGAATTAAACTGTCACTCTCAGCAATAAACTTAATATCTTTAATTTTGTTTTGCTTTGTAACACCTTGCTTTAAGCGTGTAGCTTCAGCAGGTGTACATGGGCTCTTTTCTTCAGAAATAATTTTTTGTACTTTCAGATATGGTATCGATTTAGATTCCTTAGAATCTCCGTTCATTTAGATAATAGGTAAAAATTGACAATATGAGAAAGAAAAACTTCTCTCAGTGTATTTCTGGTAACAATAAATACGTTTGAATCTTTTAGATAAAGGGTTTGTATGTTTGTTGTACATATATACGAAACGTATTGAATAACGAACGAGTATTTCGTTTTCCTTAATCCTGTATTTTTGTTTTATACGCAATGTACGAACTATCGAACGGGTGTTTCGATTTCCTTATTCCTAATAGATAGTGTGCTATTACTTTTTTTTTCTATTTTATTTATTGTTTCATATTCCTAGTAGTTGTGCTATTAGTCTGTTCTTCTTTTATTTCTATTTTATTTATTGCTTCGCACTCGTTAGTTTATACTTGCGTATACGGGCGATAATAAGGAAAGAGAAAAGGGTTGATGACCTTTGTATATAAAAAGATTTTTTTCCGTTTGCAATCCTGCTTGCCTGTGCTTTAGCAAGAACAAGAGGTATTGCTTGAAATATGCCGATTTGGTCTTGGATATATGTGAGAACAATTAGAAATACCAACACGTATGTATGTGCTGGTTTTGTCTTTTATTATTATTATTATTTTTTTTGTTTGATTTGACCGTATATTTTCTTTTTGTTAATAAGTTAAAATATTTTTAATTGCAATTACCGCTCCGATTAGTCTCTCTAAATTTTCAATTTAATTCCCGAAAGTTTAAAATAGTTTTAATTTAAATGTAGGAAATACCGTCATAGGCAAATCGTGTGCCGTATGTCTGTATGTATAATTTTACTCTAAGCACTCTAAGTACACATGAGATGTTACATATGTATGTAATTTTGCAGAAATTTATTTTATTATTTATACATACATACATACAAGGGTAAGCGTAAATAGGACATTTTCTATTAGATATGTATATGGCAGTAATTATATATTATAGTATATACTGTTCATACATATATTTGGATGTACAAATATACATATATAGCGTACCAAACTGTTTTTCGGTTTCCCGGAAATTAACCGTAAGTTGAAACAGTTTGGCAGCAACCGTTCTCTTAAAATGTTAACCGACTTGAATAGAGTTTTTATGGATAAGAACTGTATCTGTTAACCGTAACCGACATACATATATGAAAATATAATTTTTAAATAAGAAGTGGAGTCGTTACAACTCACTTTGAGCCGTTTCAAGGGGCTAGGGGCTGTTTCTGCAAATAAAGATGGGGGGATATGCCGATGCCTTTGATCCGGTTCCTTTCTGTTTTTTTCCTTGGTTTCCGAACTGCTTCTTGTTGTGTTGTTGCCGATGTTGGTTTCCTTTCTTCTCTCTTTTTTTATGTTATTTATTTATCATTTATTATTCAATTTTGTTTAAATTAATTTTTTGTTGTTTTCGCGCCCGATTATTGCACTATCTTTAAACGCGCCCATCTTGATATTTGTGCCACTTTTATTTTTCGCAACTGGTTTTTGAGGGATTTTTTTTTTTTGTTTTATTTTCTTTTAACTTTTGGCCTTTGCCACACAATCTTTTACGAGGGCTGTCCGACAAATAGCCGACCTAACCATGATGCACGCGACTTTTTCAAATTTTTTTTTTTTTATTTTTCTACATAGTCTCCTTGTAACTCCACACACTTCTCCCAGCGATGCTCCCATCTCTGCAACCCTTCCAAATAGTACTTGGCGTCTTTGTCTGCAAAATACGAGTTCACGAAAGAGATTGCCTCCTCATTTGACGAAAATCTCTGGCCGCCGAGCGCAGTTTTAAGTTGAGGAAACAAAAAAAAGTCGCTTGGTGTTAGATCCGGTGAATAAGGTGGATGGTCAAGCAGTTCGAACCGCAATTCGTGGATTTTCGCCATGGCTACTGTTGAGGTGTGAGATGGTGCGTTGTTTTGGTGGAACAAGACTTTCTTTCTTTGCAAATGTGGCCGATTTTTCGAAATTTCTTCCCTTAGCTTGTCCAATAATGATGCGTAGAATGCTCCTGTTATATTTTTCCCTTTTTCAAGATAGTCGATAAAAATAATTCAATGGCTGTCCCAAAAAACACTCGCCATCACTTTCCCAGCCGAATCCACAGCTTTAGGTTTTTTTGGGGCTGGTTTCCCCTTTTCAATCCACTGTTTAGATTGGTTTTTTGTTTCAGGCGTATAATGATGAATCCAAGTTTCGTCTACAGTTATCAATCGGCGCCAAAAACGGGTTTTATTGCCTCTAAACTGAGCCAACAGAGCGCTGGAAATGTTCATGCGCGCACGTTTGTGGTCTAGCGTAAGCAAACGCGGCACCCAACGCGTGGACAGCTTTCTCTTGCCCAAATCTTGGTTTAATATGTGACAAACAGTTTCTTTTGACATTTTCATAATCTCAGCTATTTCCCTAACTTTAATCCGGCGGTCGTCTAGTACCAACTGATGAACTTTAGCGATCTTATCGTTAGTGGTTACAGTTTTTGGACGCCCAGGACGATCATCATCTTCCAAGCTCCTGCGACCACGTTTAAATTCAGCTGCCCAAAATTTTACGGTGGTAAACGATGGTGCAGAGTCACCATACACAGAGTCCAACTCATCTGTGATTTATGAAGGCGTATTGCCTTTCAAAAATAAAAATTTAATTACAGCTCGATATTCAATTTTTTCCATTTTGGGGAAATCACCGAAATAGACTCACAAAAACGACTGTCAACAGATAATTGCGCAAGATAAATTTCTGAAATTTTGGCGAGTAGCTATTATAATATGCACAATTTGAAGTAGAAACTTTTTTTTCAGATGTGCCACTAGCTTCACGTTGAGGTCGGTTATTTATCGGACAGCCCTCGTATGGGTTCAGTTTTGTTGTTTTGCTAGATGCACGTTAGGGGTTTTTTGCACAAGTTTTAGAATATTTTATATGTATATTTATATGTATTTATATGTTGCACACGCTATATTTTTGTGTTTCACACGCGATTTAAAATTTTTGTATTGGCATACATTTTTTTTTTTTTTTGATTTTGATATAACGGTACGGAACCGTTTCGTGTTTTCCGTTCTCAACTGTTTTTTTCTTTTTTTTTGTATGTATGTATGTATTTGTATTTTGGAGGATGGAGTGATATGTGGAGGATGGAGTGATATGTAGAAGTTCACGCAAGTGAGGAAAGTTCTCTGATCGCCATTCACTTGGGAGTGGCCAGAAACGATTCTTTTACATATGACTCAAGCAGCTCACGACTTCCGGTTTTTGACCAAGTATCCTCTGGGTAGCCTAAGAACATCCGTTTGAAGGCGAGCTAACGTGAGAAGGCGAAATATCCCCTACATAGGGTTGTGCGCTGGGTTTGGGACCCGCCACGTAAAAAAACAACCCCAGCGAATAGCAACAACCAGCCTCGGATGAGAGACCCCCCTTTTGATGACGACCATGGAAAACGAAATAAGGACTACGAATTGAGGGCATGCACCTGGAATGTCCGGTCCCTTAATTGGGAAGGTGCCGCTGCCCAGCTGGTTGATGTCCTCGTGAAAATAAAGGCTGACATCACCGCCGTCCAAGAAATGCGATGGACGGGACAAGGACAAAGACGAGTAGGTCCTTGTGGCATTTACTACAGTGGCCATATAAAGGAGCGCAAGTTTGGTGTTGGATTCGTGGTGGGAGAGAGACTCCGTCGCCGAGTACTATCATTCACTCCGGTGAATGAACGTCTAGCCACAATCCGCATCAAAGCGAGGTTCTTCAACATATCGCTGATTTGCGCCCACGGCCCGACGGAAGAGAAGGACGATGTGACCAAAGATGACTTTTATGAGCGCTTGGAGCTCGCTTATGAGAGCTGCCCCCGCCACGATGTCAAAATCGTGCTTGGCGACTTCAACGCCAGGGTGGGCAAAGAAGGTATCTTTGGCACTACGGTCGGTAAATTCAGCCTCCACGAGGAAACATCCCCAAATGGGTTGAGGCTGATCGACTTCGCCGGGGCCCGAAATATGGTTATCTGTAGTACTAGATTCCAGCATAAGAAGATTCATCAAGCTACCTGGCTGTCTCCGGATCGAAAAACCACCAACCAGATCGATCATGTTGTGATAGACGGAAGACACGTCTCCAGTGTTTTAGATGTGCGTGCGCTCCGAGGTCCTAACATCGACTCGGACCACTATCTTGTTGCAGCTAAGATTCGCACCCGCCTCTGTGCAGCAAAAAACGCACGCCAACAAACACAAGGAAGGTTCGACGTCGAGAAGCTGCAATCACAACAGACAGCCGAGCGATTTTCTACTCGGCTTGCACTCCTGCTCTCTGAGAGCACTCGTCAACAACTTGGTATAAGGGAACTGTGGGACGGCATTTCAAACTCCTTACGTACAGCTGCAACCGAAACCATTGGTTTTCGGAAGGTGCAAAAGAACAGCTGGTACGACGAGGAGTGCCGTGTCGCAGCGGAGAGAAAACAGGCTGCCTACCTCGCAACGTTACGATCGACCACAACACGTGCGGGATGGGATAGATACCGAGACTGGAAGAGGGAAGCCAGACGCATTTGTAGACAGAAAAAGAAAGAGGCCGAAATGCGTGAGTACGAAGAGCTTGATAAGCTGGCCGACAGGGGTAATGCTCGAAAATTCTACCAAAAGATGCGGCGGCTTACAGAAGGTTTCAAGACCGGAGCATACTCATGTAGAACCCCCCAAGGTGATCTAGTCACCGATGCCCAGAGCATACTTAAATTATGGAGGGAACACTTCTCCAGCCTGCTGAATGGCAGTGAACACACAACGCCAGGAGAAGACGAACCCGATTCCCCAATCGATGACGATGGAAAAGACGTTCCATTGCCCGACCAAGAAGAAGTCCGAATAGCAATTACCCGCCTGAAGAACAACAAAGCGGCGGGGGCGGATGGATTGCCAGCCGAGCTATTCAAACACGGCGGCGAAGAACTGATAAGGAGCATGCATCAGCTTCTTTGTAAAATATGGTCGGACGAAAGCATGCCCAACGATTGGAATTTAAGTGTGCTATGCCCAATCCATAAAAAAGGAGACCCCACAATCTGCGCCAACTACCGTAGGATTAGCCTCCTTAATATCGCGTATAAGGTTCTATCGAGCGTATTGTGTGAAAGATTAAAGCCCACCGTCAACAAACTGATTGGACCTTATCAGTGTGGCTTCAGATCTGGTAAATCAACAACCGACCAGATATTCACCATGCGCCAAATCTTGGAAAAGACCCGTGAAAGAAGAATCGACACTCACCACCTATTCGTCGATTTCAAAGCTGCTTTCAACAACACGAAAAGGAGCTGCCTTTATGCCGCGATGTCTGAATTTGGTATCCCCGCAAAACTAATACGGCTGTGTAAACTGACATTGAGCGGGACCAAAAGCTCCGTCAGGATCGGGAAGGACCTCTCCGAGCCGTTCGATACCAAACGAGGTTTCAGACAAGGCGACTCCCTATCGTGCGATTTCTTCAATCTGCTGCTGGAGAAAATAGTTCGAGCTGCAGAACTTAATCGAGCAGGTACAATCTTTTATAAGAGTGTACAGCTGCTGGCGTATGCCGATGATATTGATATCATCGGTCTCAACACCCGCGCCGTTAGTTCTGCTTTCTCCAGACTGAACAAGGAAGCAACACAAATGGGTCTGGCAGTGAACGAGGGCAAGACGAAATATCTCCTGTCATCAAACAAACAGTCGTCGCACTCGCGACTTGGCACTCACGTCACTGTTGACAGTCATAACTTTGAAGTTGTAGATAATTTCGTCTATCTTGGAGCCGGCGTAAACACCACCAACAATGTCAGCTTTGAAATCCAACGCAGGATAACTCTTGCCAACAGGTGCTACTTCGGACTGAGTAGGCAATTGAGAAGCAAAGTCCTCTCTCGACAGACAAAAACCAAACTCTATAAGTCTCTCATAATTCCCGTCCTGCTATCGGGTGCAGAGGCTTGGACGATGTCAACAGCGGATGAGTCGACGTTGCGAGTTTTCGAGAGAAAAATTCTGCGAAAGATTTATGGTCCTTTGCGCGTTGGCCACGGCGAATATCGCATTCGATGGAACGATGAGCTGTACGAGATATACGGCGACATTGACATAGTGCAGCGAATTAAAAGACAGCGGCTACGCTGGCTAGGTCATGTTGTCCGAATGGACGAAAACACTCCAGCTCTGAAAGTATTCGACGCTGTACCCGCCGGGGGAAGCAGAGGAAGAGGAAGACCTCCACTCCGTTGGAAGGACCAAGTGGAGAAGGACCTGGCTTCGCTTGGAATATCCAATTGGCGCCACGTAGCGAAGAGAAGAAACGACTGGCGCGCTGTTGTTGACTAGGCTATAATCGCGTAAGCGGTGTCTACGCCAGTATAGAAGAAGTATGTATTTGTCACTGCACTTTTATTTTGCTCGAATTTTGTAAGTTAAGAATATATTTTATGTCACAGAATTTCAGAATTTGATTTTCTTTCTTTTTTTCAATAATGCCGTGCTTTGCGGCTCGGAGGACCAATGTTTTAGTCACTGTCCACTCGACTTACCACTTTTGCCAAATTGTGTGTATCTTAAAATAAAACCTCCGGTTTCATTTTCGAAAATTTATTTACAATATAACTCCGCTTTATATTCAGCTTCACACTGTTATTTTACTATATAAATCCGCCTTCTAAAGGCCGTATACAAGGTGTTACAATCTAACTCCGCTTTATATTCAGCTTTACACTCTTATTTTAGTTACAATATAAATCCGCCTTCTAAGGCCGTATATAGAATGCGTTGCAATAGAACTCCGCTTTATACTCAGCTTCACACTGTTGGTTTACACTATAGAGCTAGGTTTGGAACTGGATGAAGATATAAAACTGGAGATCACTAGCGGTGCGTGGCGAAAGAGCGATGTATATTCAAGGACGGACGAGTCTGAACTGCCTTGTGTATAAGCTGACCCTTGTTCGGTGGAGTGGTGTGGTGTGTGTTTGAGTATGTGGATCCTGCGCTCGCGCGTGTGGGTGGTGTTGATGTGGAGTGTGGTGATTTTTTATTTTATTTTTATAGTAGGAGGAAGCATCGAAAGCCGGAGTGCGGGACTTTAATCCGCTAAACCTAACCTACTCCCAACTCACGACTCTCCCACGGGACCACCAGATAAGGTATTACTTTATGGGAGTGACAAGACGTTTTACGTCTCCTCTATAGCACGGACGGACTGACGCCTACTCTGCTGTAACTGTCTTAATATAGTCATGATGGAAATTGCCGATTCGCGGACAGCTATCCACTTATGAGAGAACTGACACATAAATGCAGTCAAATTTTCCACCGTTAGGCTACCACTTAGTGCAGTTTCTAACTTTTCCCTTATGTTTCGAAACCGAGGACAATGGAAAAACCCGTGTTCAGAGTCTTCTATGGACTCCGCACACATCGAACAATACGGACTGACGTCATTTTGAAATTTGTATAGGTAGCCTCTGAAGCACCCATGTCCGCTTAATATTTGGGTCAAGTGGAAATCCAGGTCCCCATGTCGTCAACTTATCCACGTATAGATGTCAGGTATAAGTCTGTGGGTCCACCGTCCTTTAGTTGAGATTTGCCACCGTTGCTGCCATATAGCTATGCTCTTCTTTCTCTCCTCTCTCTTTTTGGTTTCTGTAATTGGCGCTGCTAGCTCATATAATCTTGTGAGCTCGTCACCATGGATGTCTATTGGTGGCATACTAGCTAGTACTTCAGATGCTTCGCTGGAAATAGTTCGGAAAGCACTTATTACCCTTATTGCTGTGAGTCTATGCACCGCATTTATTGGTTTGGCATATGCTTTTATGTTTAGTGCCTGTATCCATACTGGAGCTGCATATAGTATAACTGAGCTCATAGCTTTTACGGTTAGAAGTCGGCGGCTGGAGCGCACACAGCCTCTATTTGCCATCATTCTTGATAAGGCGTTATAAATCTTATTATCATAATGAGTATGGTGATGTCGAGGTGAGTGTGCGTGTTAGAGATGGGTGTAGGTGTGGTGTGAGGCAGGCGACTAAGGCTCATTTAGCCAAAGCGGTTTATTATCATTTTTTTTTTAACTTCACTTTATGCGTCGCATATGTATGTCGGTGTGTATATATGTATATATTTTTCTTCTCTTTTGTAATCACCCCAATCTAATTATTTTGCTTGTTTGGAATTTCTTAAATGTTTTTCTCAATAGTGCCTTTCTTTGCGGCTATCAAAGTATCTTAAATAATGCACACATGCACTTACCACTCACTTGCACTGTGACTCCTTTTTTAGTAGAAACGCCCGGTTTTAAATGTTGTTATTCTCAGATTTATTCCAGCAATATACACTTCGAAAAACGGTTCACAGTGGTTATTGTGAAATTAAGATACATATTCTTCTAAAAGTGGTTCAGAGTAGTTATTATGAAATTCAAATGCTTTACGAACGAAGAAACTATGATTAGCGACGTAGCAGGGCAGCGATCGAAACGGCGATGTGCGGGCTCAATAGTTATTCCAAAAAAACTAACGGCTGTGCAGCGGAGACGATCCCTTGTTGGTGTCCCCTTCCGTGTCATCGAGTGTGGTGTGTATTTTAATGTGAGGATGTAAGATGCTTTCGCATGTGGATTGTAGCGATGTTGAGGTGAGTGTAGCGTTTAGTGATGTGTGTAGGTGTTGATTGGGGTAGGCGACTAAGGCTCATTTAGCCATGCCGGAATTGCTATTATACATGGCGTTAACAAAGTGCGCTTCACCTGAGTTGCTAAAAGATCATTCACAGACTTGGCAAGCCACGAAATAATATCGCACATGTCGTCCATTTGCTTTTGGACTGCTTTCTTCAACTTCTTCAGAATCGTCGCACTTTGGTTTTGTAACAATTTGTTGAGTTGATTAACTCTAAGCACATTGATTTTTTCTATACTTTCTTTAACGACGTCGCTATCATGCTGTTTGTACATTTATTCGTCGACTCTAAAGAACCGAATATATTGCTGATAATTCTAGCTACAGCGTTTTCTTAAAAAACAAAAATTATTGAACGTTGTTCTACCCATTGTTACTTTTGAACAAAAAATACTTTGACTTTGTTTTTGCTTTTCGTAGCTTACTTGAATTGCTCGTTACGTTGTTTATAAACATGCTGATACTCATTATTATTTTTCCCTTTTATTCATTGGGACTTTTCCGTTGCTCATAAATCTCATCATTGACAATTTTCTATTGCCTCTCTTTGCGGTGCGGTGCGTTTGCGCTCAATTGCTTTCACTTTTTACTCGTTGAGAATTTACGTTTCTCTTTTAGCAATGGGCTATTTGCAACACTTGTTGATTCTGAAAAATTCTTACTGCCTCGGTTGTAAATCGGCAGGATTGTCAGCACTGGCTACGTGTTGCCAAGGGACTGATCTCACTAAATCAAATATTTGTGATGTACGATTAGATATGTGCGCCTTCCATTCGTGTGGTGGCTTTTCCAACCAGGTTAGAACAATTTCAGAATCGAACCAGAGATGCAATCTGTATTTCTTCATGTTTAAGTGGGTCTGCACCATGGAAACTAATTTTGTGAGTAGTAGGGCGCTACAGAGATCCAGTCGGGGCAGACTTCGCATTTTTAAAGGAGCCACCTTAGCCTTGTGGTCGTGCTATCGCTTTGTGTGCTCATATAGATAGTGGCACAGTATGCCTTCTCAGAGGCGTCACAGAAGCCGTGTAATTCGAATTTGTATTCGGGGGAATAGTTTACCCACCCTGGGATTTGTTATATTGTTCGCGAATCGGGACCACTTTTCTAAACGAAGTGGTTTTACAAGTTTTTTTGCTTATGTTTTACTATATCTAGGTGATTTGCGGTAATGTTTTTCAGCGGAAACCCTGCGGTTTTGAGGACTCTTATAACCTGTGATGAGGATTCGTATGCTTGTGAAAGACTGCGGCTTTCAGACAGAATACAAACGTTTGTGTCTTTAAAACTTGTGTTCCCAGAGGAAAATTTTGAGTTTGTGTCTTCTACGAGTTCGAGCAGTGTTCGAATGGCTAAATATGGACCACATTTGGCGCCAAAGGTAACTGTTTTTAACTTAAAGTCGCGTAGAGAATTTTGAAAATCTTGATCGTCTTTAGGTACGACTATACCTTTTTTTAGCTCATTTCATGCGCTAACACGTGTTTGATTGATTGTCGTTTCTTTTAAGTCGTTCGTGAGTTATAGCGTCGCAAACATGGAGCAAAATGAAGAGAAAATACGGCATATTTTACAATACTCCTACGATAAAGGCAAAAATGCATCTCAAGCCGCCAATAAAATTTGTGCAGTTTATGGACCCGATACAGTTTCCATTTCCACCGCACAACGATGGTTTCAACGTTTTCGTTCTGGTGTAGAAGTGGCCGAAGATGCGTCACGTTCCGGAAGGCCTGTCGTCGAAAATTGCGATAAAATCGCTGAATTGGTCGAAAGAGACCGGCATAGTAGTCATCAAACCGTTATAAACCACTTGAAGAAGCTTGGAGTCACTAAGAAGCTCGATGTATGGGTGACACGTGAATTGATTCAACCTCTTTAAATGCATGATCCCACTGGTTTATATAATCAACACAATTATTATAAAAGTTTTTGACGTGATCTTTAATTTTTCTTAAGTTTCCAGTTCCTGCTTTTTCTAACTCTGACATGAGGTTCTTCATCAGGAGAGGTACAAAAATTGCACCGTGATTTTTAATTTAAGTTCCTTCCTTAGTATGGTAACTTCTATCATGCAAATATTCTGCGATTCAATCTGCATAATGTAGTTATGAAAAAGAGATGCTTGACAATGAGTAAAGAAAAGCCACAATTCTGAGGTAGAGTTTTCAAAAAAAGTTTTTAAGAAGGTTGGGCAGTGAGGCTGTTCTAAAAAATATTTTTTTAGTGGTTTGAAAAGTTTTAAGATCTGTTCTATAGCTGGATTTAGAGTAAGCCATCTTGTTTTACTAGCATTATTTTATATTCGACATCAACATTTTCACAAAATTCTTTTAAATGCTCTACTCTAACAATGTACATACATATATCTATATATAAAAAACAAAGACGGGTTTGTTCGAACACTTATAACTCGAGATCTGCTGAACCAATTTTCATGGTTATTGATTCGTTGGATTTGGCTCCACCCGAATAGCAGAATACATATTAAAAACAATGAAAACTCGATAAAATTGGATAGTTCCAAATAGTAACTCTTTTCCATAAAATTTTTTTTCAATTTTTGTTTGTTTTGTTTTTCAATATTTTGATTTGTAAATTATTCGAATAGTTTAATTTCGGTCGCTTGCTTTTTTATTCCGGTTATTCAAAAGAAAAATTATTGAAAATTATTCAGAGAAAACTTTACGTGTGTTTTGCAGATTGAAATCATTTCTCCGGAAATTCCTGATCCAGTGTTATATGAAGGGGTGGAAACCAATATGGTTCATGGACCTTGCGGACACTACAATCCCTTTCCGGTTTGTATGTCTGACAATAAATGCACGAAACAGTATCCACGTGCTTTTCTTTCGGCAACACAAACTGGAAATGATGGATATCAACTCTATCGGCGTCGCTCACCAGATAACAGAACATTCAGCATTCAACTTAGAAGAGTGAATATCGAAGTTGACAACACATGGATCGTACTATATTCACCATTATTGTTTAATTCATATTCAAAACTCATATCAGTGTTTAGTATTGCAGTTTGGTGAAAACGATAAAATACATTTGTAAGTACGTCACCAAAGGAAGCAACATGGCGATTATTGGTCTTGAACGATACGGTCGATACGTGAACTGCAATAAAGCGCTTTGTAGGATATTTACTTTTGCAATTCATGAACGTTTTCCGACTGTTGTGCGTCTCGCAGTTAATTTGGAGAATGGGAAAAAGGTGTATTTCAACCCAGAGGATACAGTATAGCCAGTGGAAACATCGCCAGCAACAAAATTACCATTGTCGAGTTTTTTCGTCAGTGATCCGTTTGTGAGAACATTGCTCTATTCGGAAATACCTTGATATTATACATGGAATGCATCGTCAACCAGTAGATTGACATCCAGGTGTCTAATGCATTAGGACGAATTTACACAATCCACCCGAAAAACGACGATTGTTTCTACCTTCGGTTGCTATTGATTAATGTACGCGGTTCAACTATATTTGAGTCATTGCTTACTGTGAATGGTTCGATGTGTGCAAGTTTTGGAGAAGTAAGCCAGCAATTACATTTGCTGGAACACGTTAATCACTGGAATGAAAATGAAGTTCGCATACTTTTCGATATAAACATCGACATTGCCAAAGACATTTTACAGCGTCTTCGCTAAAAATTGGAAATGGTACAATTTCGGTTGATACTTCCGGTGGCTCGATATCAATTCACGAAAGATGAACTCATCACAAATGTTCGGACATTGGCTAAATTATCGTAACTACGATTCCTTAAGTTCACGCGCAATGTTAGCTGCCAAAAATACCGATGTTGTTGACTTAAACTGGAATATTCAAAGTCAAATTCCGGGAGACTTGCGCAGTTACAAATCGATCGATCGTCTTGACAATGAAGACGACGCCGTGAATTATCCAGTGGTATTTCTAAATTCTTTGGACAGGCTTGGTATGCCACCGCATCATTTGCGTCTCAAAGTAGGATCCGTCGTTATTATGTTTTGCAATCTTCATGCGCCGAATACAAGGGGGATAATACTTGATTCTACGAATTCGTTTGAGTTCTAACGATTTTCCATTTCAGTTCAAACGTATTCCGGCATAAATAAGGAAATGCTGTATTTTTCACACGGCCGTGGCGTGCTCACGAGTTGGAAAACCATCTTTTCTGTACACCGGAACAGAAACCAAAAAACGTTGTTTATAAAGCTGCGTTACATTGAAAAAAAAAATAAAATGAAAAATTTAACTTTCTTTTCATTTCAAAATACATAATTTCACGCAGGACAACGGTTGCGGAGTCTGCTAGTTATATATAAAAGTAAGAATATATTTTAACGACAATGACTTCAATATCCACCGGAAGACACTCTATTGAACGTTGTATGCAATTATTAACAATGTGAGCAGCACAGTTCACGCCAATACGGGTGCTGCCAGTGGATACTGCCAATTTATGGAAAATATTATTTTTCCCGCGTCTTGCAGCTCCTCCAAAGTTACAATTATTGTTATCTGCACAAAGAGCAAGTAACTTCTCACTTAATGCAAACTTTTTCATGAGATCAAAAATACAATATAATTTGTGAGTATATCTGACGATTCACCACGGAGATCATATACTTTCAATATTTTTAATTGCACACCCTTCTCAGGCAGGAAATATCGAACAAGAACAGGACACACTTTCATACTTCCATGATTTGAGCAGTCGAAAATCTCCCGATAGTCCCCTACGGGACTTTAAATTAAAAGAAAGTTACCTTAGGCGTAAACTGTGCCCAATACCTAGCCGTTCGTACACTCCACGAACTGGCCTCCACGAACTGAGTTAAAGACATAAAGTTTGTATCCTGTCTGGAAGCCACAGTCTTCCACAAGCACCCCTCACACCGCAGGGTTTTTCTAACGAAGATCAGAGCTAATCAATCGATATCGGACCAGTTTTCATACACGGCTGAGGCCATATCCGCATTATCCTCCATAACGAAGAAACAGATATTACCCTCGGTGGGAAAACGTTTCGTCGCCGCAGGATGGATTTCTCCAATTATAATGCAAGCGAAAATTTCGATTGAAGAATTATGGCTAGACGGAATTGACTTGGATGAACAAGTGAAACCTCTTCCGCTTAGAAAAATGAGGTCCACGGCTTCTGCGTCGCCTCTGAAAAGGTATATTGCGCCACGATCTATGTGCACCCCTAAAAACGCTAAGGCTGCATGCCTGCAAAGCTAGTTTGCCAGATGCACTTAAACATGGCGAAATAAATATTATATCTATGGCTCGATTCCGAAATAGCCCTAGCGTGGTTAGGAAATAATAAAAATAGAAAAAATACTTATACCTAAACGTCTCAAATACTTCACCTTGTAGGATCAGACACTTGGTGACACGTAGCCAGTGCTGACAATCCTGCTGATCTGGGTACAAGACGTGGCAATCCCCTGCATATCGCCAGCACCACGCTCTGGTGGAATGGCCACCAATAGTTAACAGTTGCCCACGCGTAACATAATTGCCCCAGAGAGTCGAAAAACCTAGACTTACTATACAACACTGAATGACCCTGATATCCTTGAACGATTTTCATCGTTCCCCCGACATTCGTAGAGCGACCTACATTTAAAGTGAAAGGTGCAATTTACCTCCAATGCAATACATTAACACATCAAGCCTTACAGAAAAGCGAAGGTCGCTCTTATCGCATCAACCCAAAAGCGCTTCTTTAGTTGTGACATATACTTACTAAGAGAATGCAAGCCTCTGTGCAGCAAAAAACGCACGACAACAAACACAAGGAAGGTTCGACGTCGAGAAGCTGCAATCACAACAGACAGCCGAACGTTTTTCTACTCGGCTTGCACTCCTGCTCTCTGAGAGCACTCATCAACAATTCGGTATAAGGGAACTGTGGGACGGCATTTCAAACTCCTTACGTACAGCTGCAACCGAAACCATTGGTTTTCGGAAAGTGCAAAAGAACAGCTGGTACGACGAGGAGTGCCGTGTCGCAACGTTACGATCGATCACAACACGTGCGGGATGGGATAGATACCGAGAATTGAAGAGGGAAGCGATACGCATTTGCAGACAGAAGAAGAAAGAGGCCGAAATGCGTGAGTACGAACAGCTCGATAAGCTGGCCGACAGGGTTAATGCTCGAAAATTCTACGAAAAGATGCGGCGGCTTACAGAAGGTTTCAAGACCGGAGCATACTCTTGTAGACCCCCATAGTTACCGATGCCCAGAGCATACTTAAATTATGGAGGGAACACTTCTCCAGCCTGCTGAATGGCAGTGAAAGCACAACACCGGGAGAAGGCGAACCCGATTCCCCAATCGATGACGATGGAGCAGACGTTCCATTACCCGACCATGAAGAAGTTCGAATAGCAATTGCCCGCCTGAAGAACAACAAAGCGGCAGGGGCCGATGGATTGCCGGCCGAGCTATTCAAACACGGCGGCGAAGAACTGATAAGGAGCATGCATCAGCTTCTTTGTAAAATATGGTCGGACGAAAGCATGCCCAACGACTGGAATTTAAGTGTGCTACGCCCAATCCATAAAAAAGGAGACCCCACAATCTGCGCCAACTACCGTGGGATTAGCCTCCTCAACATCGCATATAAGGTTCTATCGAGCGTATTGTGTGAAAGATTAAAGCCCACCGTCAACGAACTGATTGGACCTTATCAGTGTGGCTTTAGACCTGGCAAATCAACAACCGACCAGATATTCACCATGCGCCAAATCTTGGAAAAGACCCGTGAAAGGAGAATCGACACACCCCACCTCTTCGTCGATTTCAAAGCTGCTTTCAACAACACGAAAAGGAGCTGCCTTTATGCCGCGATGTCTGAATTTGGTATCCCCGCAAAACTGATACGGCTGTGTAAACTGACGTTGAGCGGCACCAAAAGCTCCGTCAGGATCGGGAAGAACCTCTCCGAGCAGTTCGATACCAAACGAGGTTTCAAACAAGGCGACTCCCTATCGTGCGACTTTTTCAATCTACTGCTGGAGAAAATAGTTCGAGCTGCAGAACTTAATCGAGCAGGTACAATCTTCTATAAGAGTGTACAGCTGCTGGCGTATGCCGATGATATTGATATCATCGGTCTCAACACCCGCGCCGTTAGCTATGCTTTCTCCAGGCTGGACAAGGAAGCAAAACGAATGGGTCTGGCAGTGAACGAGGGCAAGACGAAATATCTCCTGTCATCAAACAAACAGTCGTCGCACTCGCGACTTGGCACTCACGCCTCTGTTGACAGTCATAACTTTGAAGTTGTAGATAATTTCGTCTATCTTGGAACCAGCGTAAACACCACCAACAATGTCAGCCTAGAAATCCAACGCAGGATAACTCTTGCCAACAGGTGCTACTTCGGACTGAGTAGGCAATTGAGAAGCAAAGTCCTCTCTCGACAGACAAAAACCAAACTCTATAAGTCTCTCAAACACTCCAGCTCTGAAAGTATTCGACGCAGTACCCGCCGGGGGAAGCAGAGGAAGAGGAAGACCTCCACTCCGTTGGAAGGACCAAGTGGAGAAGGACCTGGCTTCGCTTGGAATATCCAATTGGCGCCACGTAGCGAAAAGAAGAAACGACTGGCGCGCGGTTGTTAACTCGGCTATAATCGCGTAAGCGGTGTCTACGCCAATTAAAAAGAAGAAGAAGAATGCAAGCCGATTGATAAGAATAGCACACTCTTAGTTCTAAGCCCATTTCTAGAAACTAAAGGTCTGCTTTGTGCCATTGTTCGGCTTGCTAATTCAAGCCTAACGTAAAATAATTAAACCAGAGAAGAGTCTGTTTGCTACCTTATTCATCACATATATCCACATACTAATAGTCCACGGCGAACGTCGCCTCATGCAATATATCGTCCGTCATGAGTTGTACAATGTACATACCCCAAATAAAAATGTGCATTTTCTTGTGCAAGATCTGCACTATACATAAGCAAAAAAATGTAAACGCAGATTATGGTAGGAATTCCACCTGTGCACTGCAATTTTGCTCTGCCTTTCACAACTATAAATGTCGGTTTTGCTCGGCGTTTCCGGATAAAGGCATCCATGCTAAGACCTCCCACCCTTATGAAAGGCCATGTGGCTGTCTTTGTATGTTTCACAACAAAAGCAGTACATCTTCAGATATGTACTAATCTGACGATGGAGGCTTCTCGCGGCATTTGCTCGACGACGACGTGGTTTTCCATCAAAAATTGTAAGCGATAATGGCATAACATTTAATGGAGCCCAAAAAATTAAGACCTGACATTGTCCAAAAATACGCTCCCCAAGGTACCAATTGGCAGTTTATCCCAGCTCAGCTAAAGCTTCAAATCTCATTTGAAGAAGTTAGCTGGCAACAACAAATTCAATTATGAAGAATTCACCACAATGCTAACGAGAATCGTAGCCGTAATCAACTCACGGCCTCTCGCTATCCTCTCGCAGAATCCCTCAGACTTTACTGCCTTCACGCCGGGACATTTTCTTAATGGAGCGCCCATTCTGGCCGCACGTGAGCCAGGCGTGGAGTTACTTTCCCTCCGTTGGGAGAGAATTAATATTCTCCATCATGATTTCAGTCGCCGATGGAAGGAACATTATTTAAAGGATCTCAACAGAAGGTACCGATGGAAAATACCTGAAAAGGCGGCTAAGTTTGGAGATTGTGTCTTGATCAATGACGACTAAGCGGACCTCGGATTTCCATTACAAAGCCCGCGCTCCGCCCAACAATGCCAATAACCGGCCCAACGGCCCCGCGCAGTGGCAGCGCATGCGCTACGACACTGCGGCATTTTCAACGATATGCTTTCGATGCAAAGCCAGCAGGTTGCATAGGGGCACGGGCTTTGCCTGAATTGCCTGGCAACCACCCACGCAACGCAGGAGTGGCCCTCCGAAAATCGGTGCCAGGTATATATGCGACCGCACCATATGCTCCTACACCGCACTACCAAACGCAACGTACGGCATCCTCTGGCTCCACGAGCACCCATAACGTAATATAGAAGGCCAAGACCTTCATCAAGAGAAACTCGATCCAGGCACCCCGACAATGGGGCATCCACTCGGCGGCGCCATCTTAGGCCGCAAACCCGTCGTTCAATAGGCCTCAGCAGTTTTGTGGGCACGCTGCAGAGATTTTTAGGCTAAACATTCGCCTAGGGGCGTCGGGATAGCTAAATGAGCCGCATCCCCTAATCTTAAGGCACGCACCACCTTAACACACCACATCGACTCCAGTTGATGACGTGCTCACACCACTCTCCCATCGTTAGCAAATTAATATGCTTGCTAGTTCGTTCAAACCGCAGCCGGTGTATTTATATAAAGTTAATTTGTAAATCCTTATTTTTCTATTAAATTTGCTAACAAAAAGCTAAAGTTTGTTATAAATTGAATTAATTATTTTTATAATCAGTGTTCGCAAACGGAGCGAAAACAAGAAAAAACGTTAACTTTGGCTGCACCGAAGATGATATAGCCTTCACATATGCATTTCTCTCAGTAACTATGAGTTTAGTTTGTATGGAAGCTATATGTTATAGTAATCCGATCTGAACCATATTTTCGGAAATTATGTTATTGCCTTAAGCCGTAATCCATGTCAAATGCGAAAGTTTTCCATACAAGCCCTTGATTCCGATCGTTCGGTTTGTATGGCAGCTATATGCTATAGTAAGCCGATCTGAACAATTTATTCCGATATTACACTATTTCTATGAAAAATAACTCATACCAAATTTCGTGAAGTTACTACGTCAAATAAGGAAGTTTCCCATGCAAGCATTTGATTCCGATCATTCAGTTTGTATGCCAGCTATATGTTATAGTGGTCCGATATCAGCAGTTCCGACAAATGGACAGCTTCTTTATGAGAAAATGATGATGAACTTCAAAACTATATTTTAAAACCTGAGGGGCTAGTTCGTAAATATACAGACGGACAGACGGACATGGCTAACTCGACTCAGCTCAACATACTGATTATTTATATGTACATACTAGGGTGGCTCTTATATAGCACTTTTTACAATTTTTAATAATTTTTCGTGGGCTACCCTTCAGTTTGGTTCCATTCTATGAAAAAAAGAGCTCTATGGAATTTGGTGTCAATCGGATAAGGGTAAGGTGTGCCCCTAGGCCCTTAAAAATCCAAAATGAACCGAAAATCACATGAAAATCAAATTATTTGTTTTTTTGTTCCAAAAAATGTTTATTGAATAAGTAACTAGCAAGAATTCTTACTGTTAAATTATATTAAATCATATATAATTTGTATTCATAAAGATTATTAAGTAATAAATATTAAATAATTAATTATTTTTTATAATTTATTAATTATTATCCATATTATATTTAGCTTATACATATAATTCTATAAAACTTTTTCTTCAATTCATTTCAGTTTATTAGAAAAAATAATGGTAAGAAAATATTTACAAAATAATAACATACAAATTTGAAATAAAGAAAGGTTAATAATTTACAAAAGAAAATTTCATGATGAATTAAAAATCCTTATTCATCGATAAAGTTTGTTTTCTGCTATCTGGAAACTTTTGACGGTACTCATTTACAACCTGAAGCACATACTGCTTCTGTTCCTCGTTTTTGGTAAATAAATTATTGTAATCCTCCATTAGTTTCACGCCTCTTTCCGCCGGATCGTTTACAACTTTCAGTTTCTTAACTAGATTTAGAGCATTAATGAAATCTTCATTTTTGTGCCACTGCGAAGGATCTATGTTAAGGAACTCGTCACTTAAATCGAATCTAGTGAAAAATTTCCTTGTTTTATTAGAAACAAATTGTTCGATTCCATTGTTCATTATTTCTGGGATTTGATTTATTTGCACATTAATCTTTTTGGTATTTTCTTCTGATATATCTGCTTCACGATATAGTGCACTGACCATTTTTCTTTTTGATTCAGAAGACAAATTAGAGTCAAAGAACGCGAAGGCGATGGGTTCAGGAGATAGATACCACAAATGATTTTTAATTTTTTGTAAAGCCACACGGGAGATGTCACTATCAATATTCTGATATTTATAAAGTGTTGAAAGAACACTGAAATCTAAATATGGGGCTTTGGCTGCAGAAGGAGCACAAAACCACGCTTCGACATATACACGGATTAGGAAAATGCAAATATCACAAATAGCATTTTCTTCATGCGGTGATAACTTAAATTCATCGCGAAACATGAATATTTTCAAGCAATAAATAGCCTTTGCCATCCACCTTGCATGATGGATAGCCCCTGGTACTCGGAAGATCACTCCACGAGGCGGTGTTGTGCCAAGAAAAATAGCAGTCAATTCTAAAAATTCTCTATAATCCTCTCTGGGATGTTGTTCTTGCAAAGCGTCTTGTACAAAATCAAGAATTCGAGATACGTCGACCGGATCCAAATTTTCCTTGACCTTTTCATGCTCGATTCCGGTTTTAAAATTATTAACGTTAATTCCAGACCAAGCAGTTTGGAACTTTTTTAATATTGGTACAGTTGGGCCTGTAGTTTTCCCCATCTTTTCCTCATAAATTGCTTTTAAAATTATCTCGTACATGTGATGCCGACAGGGTAAATACAAAAGATCTTTTTCCAGAAAGTTTTCAATCAAAACACATGCACCTTTAAAAGCGCCTGTATTTGATGCTGTTGTGTCAAAAACTAATGCTTTTACGTAATCCTGAAGGCCCCATTCCGCAAGAGTTTCACAAACAGCTGTTGCTTGTTCTTTTCCATTCCCCGATTGCAATGCCGGTACACCAAGAAGTTGATCAGTACCACAATTTGAAAGAATTACAGAAAGTCGGTCTACTGTCTCTTTACCCGTTAATGCTGGAAGTAGTTTACCATCCCAATGCAAGGTAGCAGCGTGCAATATCCTATCCTTGAAAATATTTTTGATTTCAGCAGCTTTTTGTTCGCGAAGATTCTCTCGAAAATTGTGAATAGAGCACCTGTTGATAGCGAAATTTTCAACATTATAACCAAGCGCTTCGATGGCAGCTACCAGAATATGAACAGCATTTCTGTCACTGATCTTGCACTTATCCAAGGCAGCAGCAAGCTTAGGAGTGATTATTGTTCGACGCCCCCTTTTCCTTTTTGCTTGTGGTGATAAATCTTTTGAGACTCGCGGAACTTCCTCCAAATCACAGAAATCTAAATCTTCACTACTGCTTGAACTAGACGTCATGAGCATAGCAGGTTGAGCTGAAAAAATTGAAAAATTTAATCAAATGAAAACATATGTACAAATCCATAAATATTTATATACACAATCGATACTTACTCAGTGGTTGCATTTCATGATCGCTTCGCTTTTTCCTCTTCATCTCTTGCATTTTTCGTTCAGAAACTCGTGCTTCTTTCGCAATTAGCTGGTAATCAATTCCATACATAAACCCTGGCCGTCCTCTCAACCGCTGACTGATTAAGAACTGTTTATCTTCTTCAATGGTAATGATACTCAAAGCATTGGCGTGTGCTATATCAAAAAGGTCCTCAAGTTTTTCAAGGAAATCTGTTTCTTTTTTCTTATGAACCTCCGACAATCTTCCAGCATGTTTTTGAAGTTGCCTCCATTGTTGATACAGACCTTCCAACTTTGGTATACAATTCCTTAACTCTTGCGTCGGAATTCGTGCTTTTTCCCAATATATCATCGCTTCCCGCACAGCTAGTGAGGCACTTCCCCGTACGGTTAACTTACACACTCGCAAATTGAAAAAGAAAACGTTTAACACTTGTTTCACCGATGGCAGTTTACTTCCAACAATTTCATTCGAGTAATGCCCAAGAAGATAAATTTTCTCTCGTAATCTAGGAGTTGACATTGTGCTACCGTATGTGTTCACTTCGAATGTTATAGGAGACTGATATTTTCATCCACTCAATTCACAATACACGAAGCACACCCAAAATTAAAAAAAACGCACAATAACCGTCAATATTTACGGTAAATAGTTATTTTCATCCACTCAATTCACAATACTCCTTAGTAATTCACAATAAACTGCGTTTTCGTTCCGATTTTGGTGAAAACATCCTGAAAATACGCTATGCATTTGACAGTTAACACATGACGAAAACCATGTTTTCAATTAGGTTTTCAGCTGAAAACACGGAAAGCGTGTTTTCGCTGCAATGCGAACATACTTTTACGAATCTTTTTCACTTTCCTTTTGCAGTAAAACAAAGCAATTTTCCCCCGGACCTAATTTGGGCGATAACTCTGTACAAGTTTTTGAAACCAAGAAACAAAATTGATTTTTTATTTGAATTTTCGTTTATTTTGTATTTTTGAGGACCAAGGGGCACACTTTAAACTTATCGGATTAACTTCAAATTTCGCTCATCTGATTTTTTTATAAAAAGGAACTAAATTGAGGGGTAGCACAAGAAAAAAATTGTACTTGAAAAATAAGAGCCACCCTAGTACATACACTTCATAGGGTCTCCAGCGCTTCCTTCTGAGTATCACAAACTTCGTGACAAATTTCATATACCCTGTTCAGCCTATAAAAAACCCAAATATAAAATAAAATAATAAAATAAATTACAGTTAACAGAAAGAAAGTTGAATTTATAATTTCATTTTTTTTTTTTTTTTTCAATGTAAAGTAGCTTGATAAACAACATTTTTCGTTTCTGTTCTGGTGTACAAAAAAGATGGTTTTCAAACTCGTGAGCACGCCACGTGGCCGTGTGAAAAACATACTTCCACACTTCCAAATTTGGCAAACCTAGTTGTGTCCTGTTGATTGTCACCTCAAATGCAATTTTCACTGGAGGCGGAATACGTTTGAATTGAAATGGCAAGTCATTGGAAATCAAAGGAATTCGTAGAATCAAGCATTCTGCCCCCTTGTATTCGATAGGTGCGTCACAATCAGTTGGATTCCATTACACAGGTTCGGCGCATGCAGATTGCGAAACAAAATAACGACAGATCCAACTTTGAGACGCAAATAGTACGGTGGCATACCAAGCCTCTACAAAGAATTTAGAAATTCCACTGGATAATTCACGGCGTCGTCTTCATTGTCAAGACGATCGATCGATTTGTATGAGCGCAAGTCTCCCGGAATTTGAATTTGAATCTTCCAGTTTAAGTCAACAACATCGATATTTTTGGTAGCTAACATTGCGCGTATTACGATAATTTGGCCAATGTTCGGATAAACATTCATTATGAGTTCATCTCTCGTGAACTGATAAACGGCGAATGGAATTGATATCAAACCACCGGAAGTATCAACCAGAATTCACCCATTTCCAATTTTCAGCGAAGACGATGTAAAATGTCTTCGGTAATGTCATTTTTGTTCACTGGCTTACCTCTCCAAAACATTCACACACCGCACATTGGGGTACCTGTGGCCGAAATGCAAAAATTTCATGTTGTCTGTTTTGAATGAAAATTTCACAGTTTGTTACCAACTATCTATACATTATTTTCCCAAAGTATTAGGATTCTATCTGCATTAGTTTTTTTGTCCAGAAATACCCAAAGTTGGTGAATGTAGAGAACATCAAAATTAGCAAAAAATTTACTCAAAAGTCAAATCACTGATACAATAAAACAACTATTGAAATTCAACTTTGTTATTATTTTTCATTTATAATATGTTTCAAAGAAAAAATTTGCATCAAAATCCATTGAAAAAAATAATGCATACAAAATTTTGTGGAACAACATAATTTGGACGTCAAAATTTCAATGTTCTTCAAATTCAAAGTGGTGCACCTTTTTAGCGCTGTCGACATACATATACCGAATTAAAGCCTGAAGTCTCAGCTAAACGATAAAAAAAATTCAGCTGCCCCAAATTGCCCCCCTTGAAAAAAAGCAATGTCGGAATGTCACGAAGATGTAAAAAAGTTGCCAAAAGAGACGTGGTAAAAGAGAATTTAGTTGTATGGGAGGTGGGCGTAAAAGTGGGCGGATATTATTGAAATTTAACACCAACATATATAATGTCATAAAAATGCTATGTACCAAAAATCAGTGCTGTAGGTCAAAAATTAAGTTTCACCTTATATGGGAGGTGGGCGTAAAATAAAATTTAAAAAAAAAAATTTTTCATTTTTTTTTGATTGGAATCCAAAACAATGATGTACCAAATGTCATTGTCCTGCGACAACTCCTTATATTTTTAGCCGCAGTATGCACTAGCAGAAACCTATGTGCACCGTACCATTCACAGTACGCAATGACTCAAATGAAGTTGAACCGCGAACATTAATCAAAGTAGAAACAATCGTCATTTTACGGGTGGATTGTGTAAATTCGTCCTAATGCATTAGTTGATAACACAACTGAATGTCCATCTACTGGTTGGCTTTGTTTTCTGCTTAACTATTTCTTCGACGATGCATTTCATGTATAATATCAAGGTATTTCCGAATAGAGCAATGTTCTCGCAAACAGATCATTGACGAAACTTGAGAAAAAACTCGTAAATATTAATTTTGTTGCTGGCGGTGTTTTCATTGGCTGTATTGTATTCTTTGAGTTGAAATATACTCTTTGGCCATTCTCCAATTAACTGCGAGACGCACAACAGTCGGAAAACGTTCACGAATTGCAAACGTAAATATCCTACAAAGCGTTTTATTGCAGTTCACGTATCGACCATTTGATACTTGCTGATCCCATCTCGTTCAAGACCAATAACCGTCATGTTGTTTCCTTCAATGACGTACTTATTAACGTATTTAATCGAATACACCAAACTGCAAAACTCAACACTAATATAAGTTTTGAATGTGAATTAGACAATAATGGTGAATATAGTACGATCCATATGTTGTCGACTTCGATATTCATTCTTCTAAATTGAATACTAACGTTCTGCCATTGTCGTCTGGTGAGCGACGCCGATAGAGTGGATATCCATCATTTCTAGTTTGTGTTTCCGAAAGAAAAGCACGTAGATAATGTTTCGTGCATTTATTGTCGGCAAGGACCATGAACCGTATTGGTTTTCATCCCTTCGTATAATACTGGATCTTTCTCTGCATCAGGAATTTCCGCAGAAATGAGTTCATCAACTTGATCTGGTGTAACAACCATCCACCATTCAAAAAAAAAAATTGTGCGTGCGGCAAACCTCTCTTTTGCCACTCAACAGAGTACATCTAGCATCTAACAGCACCATGAAACATCGTAATTGTTCTTTGAAAAGTCGTGCTATGACATCGTGACGATCGATTGCTGATTGACCGCGGTCCATAATTCCGCACGTATGTCAATGCATCCTGGAAGTGCTTCTTGCCTTGCCTTGCCTTGGGCTGCGATACGTTGCTCGCAAAAACAAAACGCCGACCGATATTAGGGCGACCTCTTCGTGGCTTCGAAATTTCAATCTGCAATTGACACTTTGCGTGAAACACACATATGTATGTAAAGATTTCAGTGAATAATTTTTCTTTTGAATAGCCGGAATAAAAAAGCAAGCGACCAAAATTGAACGATTCAAAATCAAAATATTGAAAAACAAAACAAACAATATTGAAGAAAAATTGTATGGAAAAAAGTTACTTTTTGGAGCTATCCAATTTACGACTTTTCCTCATGAAAAGAATAAGGTATTCTTATTTTTAATCCTTCCCTGATCCACAACGAACAACCTCTGAAAATTTCATCAAGATTGGTGCAGCCGTTCTCTTAGCGGTACTAACAAACAAACATTCGTTCGTTTGTATGAGAAAAAGAAAAGGGTTGTTTTTAGGGGTTTCCCGGAAATTATTCGAAATTTTCTTGCCATAAAAACCATCCTTGAAACTCAACAAACATTTAGAAATAGGAGTTGACCAAATTACTCCAGGCGTTGTTGAGTTATGCGCTTAGCAACACATATTGCGATTCATTTTTATGTATAAGACTAGGTGGCCCCGCAGCCGTTGTCCTGCGTAAAATTATGTGTTTTGAAATGAAAAGAGAGTTGAATTTTTTTCATTTTTTTTGCAACGTAACGCAGCTTTATAAACAAAATTTTTTGGTTTGGTTCCGGTGTACAGATAATATGGTTTTCAAACTCGTGAGCACGTCACTTATATCTGGCTGTGTGAAAAACATAGCATTTCCAAATTTATGCCACACACTTTGCGACTATTCTTGTATCCTGTTGATTGTCATCTTAAATGCAACTTTCACTGGAAACGGAATACGTTTGAACTATAATGGCGAATCGTTAGAACTCAAAGGAATTCGTAGAATCAAGCATTCTGCCTCCTTGTATTCGATAGCTGCATCCCAATTAATCGGGTTCCATTACACAGTTTCGGCGCATGAAGATTGCCAGATCCAACTTTGAGGCGCAAATTATGCGTCGGCATACCAAGCCTCTCCAAATAATTTAGAAATTCCGATGGATAATGCACGGCTTCGTCTTCGTTATCAAGACGATCGGAATTTTGCCTATAAGTGACGCGGATTTGAAGGCTGATATAATACTTGAATATTGAAATGATCATCTCGAAAAGTGTGCAAACTTTAGTGACATGCGAAGTAACTATCGCATCGTTCATAGTTTGATTCCAGCGATTACCAGTTTCCAGCAATTGTAATTGCTGTCATGATTCTCAAAAAGTTGCACACACCGTAACGCAATGACTCAAATGAAGTTGAACCGCGTACACTAAAGGGTTAGGGGTAGTTAGAATTTTCAAAAAATTAATTTTTTCGTTAAGTGTAATATATTAAAAATATTCCCTAAAAATTTCACGTTGATCCGATAATTAGTTTTTGAGTTATTCGGCGAATAACAAAGAGAGCTCGGGCACTTCTAAGCAAAAAGGCAAACTTTAAACGCGTTTTTCTCAAAACTATGTTTTTTTAACCGGTGACAACTGTAACTCGAAAACCATTCAGCAGATTTTCATGAAATTGATACAGCTTTTAGAATACATAATAAGCTCGCGCCTTATTAAAAATATTCCCTAAAAATTTCACGTTGATCCGATAATTAGTTTTTGAGTTATTCGGCAAATAACAAAGAGAGCTCGGGCACTTCTAAGCAAAAAGGCAAACTTTAAACGCGTTTTTCTCAAAACTATGTTTTTTTAACCGGTGACAACTGTAACTCGAAAACCATTCAGCAGATTTTCATGAAATTGATACAGCTTTTAGAATACATAATAAGCTCGCGCCTGATCGAAGAATTTTTATTTTTTTGAAAATTTCGATTTTTAAAACAAGTAAACTGTTGATTTTTTTCCAAAAATTTAGAAAAAAATTTCCTGAGACCGCCATTTTGTTAATTTTGAAAAAAAAAAATAAAATCCTTTGATCAGGCCCGTGATTATTTATTTATAAAACTAATTTTTTCTGTCCGATTGTTTTTAGATGAATCTCCAAGGACTTATGATTGTCACCGCAAGTATCTTTTTTTGAAACAGGGTCAACACAAACAACTATAATTTTAGAAATAATTTTTTTTTTTTAATTTTCTTGACTTCAAGCCAACATATCCTATAATAATGCCATATTACTGCTTTTGTAAAATAACATGATTTAATAGCAAAAAAATACTGAAAACTCTCATTTTTCGTGCCTTTGACTACCCCTAACCCCTTAATCAAAAGCAACCGAAATCGTCCTTTTTCGCGTGGATTGTGTAAATTCGTTCTAATGCATTAGTTGAGAACACACCTTGATGTCCATCTACTGGTTGGCATTGCTTTCTTCCAAACTATTTCCTCAACGATGCATTCCATGTATAACATCAAGGTATTTCCGAATAAGGTAATGTTCTCGCAAACGCTGTCGGTGTTTCCACTGGCTGTAGTGTATTCTCTGGGTTGAAATACACTCTTTGGCCATTTTCTAAATTAACTGCGAGACGCACAACAGTCCTACAAAGCGCTTTATTGCAGTTCACGTATCAAGACCAATAACGGCCATGTTGCTTCCTTTGTGCCGTACTTACGAACGTATTTTATCAATTTCACCAAACTGCAATACTCAACATTGATATCAGTTTTGAATGTGAATTAGGCAACATTGGCGAATATGGTATGGTCCATATGTTGTCGACTTCGATATTCACTCCTATAAGTTGAATGCTAAATGTTCTGCCATTGTCGTCTGGTGAGCTACGCCGATAGAGTGGATATCCATCATTTCCAGTTTGCGTTTCCGAAAGAAAAGGACGTGGATTGTGTTTCGTGTATTTATTGTCAGACATACAAACCGAAGTGGGATTATGGTTTCCGCAGGGTTCATATTGGTTTTCATCACTTCGTATGAAACTGGATCTTTCTTTGCATCAGGAATTTCCGCAGAAATGATTTCATCAATTTGATCTGGTGTAACCACCATCCAAAAAGAAATGTGTGCGTGCGGCAAACCTCTCTTTTGCCACTCATCAGAGTACATCTAACATCTAACAGCCCCACATATACGTTGTTTCAAAATAAAGTCCATCAAACATCGTAGCTTTTGTTTGAAAAGTCGTGCTGTGGCATCGTGACGATCGCTTGCTGATTGACCGCGATCCATAATTCGGCACATATGCCGCCGGATCCTGGGAGTTCTTTTTGCCTTGGACTGCCATACGTTGATGGCAAAAAGAACGCCGACCGATATTAGGGCGATCTCTTCGAAATTGATCACTTTATGTGAAACACACGTAAATTTTCACTGGATAATTTTCAATAATTTTTCTTTTGAATAGCCGGAATAAAAAATCAAGCGACCAAAATTGAACGATTCAAAAAATTTACAAATCAAAATATTGAAAAACAAAACAAACAAAAATTTAAAAAATTTATATGGAAAAAAGTTACTTTTTGGAGTTATCCAATTTTCCGACTTTTCTCAGTATAGTAGTAAGTATAAGGCATTTTTATTTCTAAACCTTCCCCCGATCCACAACGAACAACCTTTGAAAATTTCATCAAGATTGGTGCAGCCGTTCTCTTAGCGTTACTAACAAACAAACATTCATTTTTATATAACGTTTGTATGGGAAAAAAAGAAAGGGTTGTTTTTGGGGGTTTTCCTGCAATTATTCGAATTGTTCCTGCCGTAGAATTCTTGAACCTCAGCGAACATTTTAAGAAACGAATTGGCAAGATTGGTCCAGACGTTGTTGAGTTATGCGCTTAGCAACACATTTTGCGATTCAACTTTATAGTTACATAGTATAAGATTACCTAGTTGTTTATTAAATTTAAATAAGAAAAAATCCATAGCATGGAAAAATTGTTTATAATCATTTTTATTTGAAATATAATTTATAGACACATTTGTTTTTATTAGAACTAAGATTGGTAAATAAAGAAAGAGGAATTCTATCGAAATAGAGAAATTCAGCGAATTGCTCATATTTGCTTATTATCATATGGCAGCGCTCCATTTCCTCATAATTGTTAGTACATACTCGTAAATGATGCTCACTTCGAGTGTAAATAGTAATTTTTAAAATAAAGATTTCTTAGGTAAAAACTCTGCAAAAAGTGAAAAGTGTGGATGTATTTAAATGTTTATAGTTTAATTTAATTAGTTTGAAATAAAAAATGTGCGAAAAGTGTGTTTTATGTGGTGAAATAGCTTGTTGAAACGTTCGAATTTTGGGGAATTTTTCAACTTTAAAGTGGAACATCTCGTAAACTAAGCGTTTTCGGTACCTATAAACTCGCATTAATCTGGAGGTCTTTCTCTTTCCAACGGTACCATCAGATCGCGGCGCCGAAGAAATCGGAATTATGCCCGGATAGTCTATATTAGTGAATGGACTAAATGTAATCTAATAATTTAAAATAGTTTCCGAATGAAAAATCTTTAGAAGAAATTAATTGAGGTTTAGCACTTCGGCTTATGGTCTATTGTGCCCTCTATACCAATTATAGTCACACAGGTCCAGCACTCGGAAAATTGCAGGAGCTTTCTACGCGCAATGGAGATGATGTGATTCCTGTGCAATGAAAAATCTTTACTTTTTTGTTCTCAGTGTAATAGTTGTCATTTAGAGGAGGGGTCGAAATTGTGAGCGCAACGTGTAATACGCCGTCTACGGGATTTGACTTTTAATTTAAGCCAGACGATAATTGATGTATACTGATTTCTATGCGGTTGTTGTAGAGTTTTTCCATACCCCGTTTGGGTAAAAAGGCGCGTATCAGTTGTCATCAGGATCATCTAATGGGAGGCCAAGGAAACGTACTATTTCGACGGGGCCGCACTCATTTGCGTGTATATTCTGGATAATTGGAAGTCATGTACCGTCTTTACGCTTTATTTTAATGTCTCAGGGATATGTCATTACCATTTTCTGCACTTGTTTTCTGATTTTACTAACTTCCAAACCGAATCATGAAATAAAAAAAAAACAAAATTTGTTTACTCTGTTTGGTTGCTGTAACTTTAGAAGTCGTTGAAGGAAATATACCGTAAAACTATTGAAGGCCACTGCCACAAAACTTTTCTGAATATTTTGAAATACTCACCAAACTCATAATGCTAAGAATACAAAACAAATTATATCAAATTATTTCACAGAGCCATTATGTAGGAAATCAGTTCGAACACAGAACTTCGGTACATAACTTTATATATACTATATGTACTAGCATCTTGCTCCGGCTTCGCACGGGTTTTAAAGAATCATTTGAAAAGTTATAAGTTTGTACACACATGCTTTTTCGTTTTTGCGAACATGAAAGTGTATTTTTCGTATTAATACTATTTTTTTTTAATTTTTGTAAAAAGGCCTTTACCAAATATATTTTACTTTCTCAGCTCCTGAAAAATAATGTATTGAGTCAGAGCTTCCCTGAAAACGATATTCGATTTTAATTTATTTTATGGAAGCAATTTAAATAGAGCGAAAGATGTTTCACCAGAAATTGAAGCCCTTTAAATGGGACTAGCAGATCACTGGCGATCATCGGAATCCTCAGTGTATGAGCTATTTGACCTGCTGCTAGGTCCGTGATAATGATTGATACAATTAAATTGTCCTTCAATTCCTTCCTTCCTCGTTGCATATGCTTTGAGGGCTTAAATTCTTCAAAAAAATAATTGGAATTCTAATTTTAAAGCTACTTCATGTGGCAGTCCAGAAGGGTTAAATGAATTTGAAAACTCCTGGGGATAAAGAACTTCGTCTGTTATTAATCACGGTGTCGCTATCTTCCCTGATTGTCTTATTTTAGCAAATTTTTGCCTGGTAGCGAGGCTGCTTTGCAGGTGTAAAATATTTTTAAATTATCTTGTTTATTTCTAACAGAATTCTAGAAGTGGTTCCATTTTTCAAGGTGTCTTCCAAAGTAAACAGGACTTTTTGAATCTAGCGCCCCCCGTTGCACCATCTATATGTCGGCTAGTGCGTTAGAATCTGCTATTTTTTATCGCTTGTCCAGTGAGAATTTCATGATATTTCATCTATTGGAAGTGAAGTTATTGCGTTTTAAGTGTCAGTATGTTTGTTTTCGGTGCGAAAATGAGCATCGAACAAAGAGCCAACATTAAATTTTGTTTTAAAATTGGTAAAACTTTTACCGAAACGTTTCAATTGACGAAACCAGTTTATGGCGATGACTAACTATCCCGTCACAGATTGCACGAGTGGTTTCAACGTTTTCAAAGTGGTCGTGAGGACATAAATCACGATCAACATGTGGGCCAATCAAAATTATTGGCGGTGATTACCGGAAATTCCATCGAAACTGTGCGTGAATTCTTAAAAAATCAGCCGAAATCATAATTGAAATTCATGGAAATGGAATTGAACATCTCCAAATCATCGATTTATCGCATTTTGACCGAACATTTGAGCTTACGAAACGTGTGTGCACGGTTTGTTCCGCACAAATTGACTGACGGCCAAACATTGCTCAGAATCCAACATTCGAAGGACATCATTAAAGAGGTCATTTGACCAAAACTCAAATTTCAACCATTAGCCACTCTCCGTATTCACCTAATATGGCACCGTGCGACTTCTTCCTTTCAGAAAATTGTATTTGCGCATGAAAGGAAATCCTTATGCAGAAGTAGAGGTCATTCAAAAGACTTGCACTAGCATACTGGCGGTAATACCGACCAACGAGCTAAAACACTCGTTCGACATGCTTTTGGACCATGTCAAAAGCTGTATTGAAGCAAAAGGAGACTATTTTGAATAAAATAAATTGATTTAGCCGAAAAACCATTTGTTCTGTTGTTTTTTTAAGTCCTGTTTACTTTGGAACGCACCTTGTATATATATAAAGATGAGTCAGGCGAACGAGAAAAATATACATACACTTTAAGGAAAGTAGGCGTGGTTGTTGTTAGATTGCCCTCATAAATACTATAACTAAAATACTTTTATAAATCGAATTGTAAAGTAGGTTAAGTTAGGTTAGGTTATACTGGTCGGCTATCATGTCAAACATACACTTTAAGGAAAGTAGGCGTGGTTGTTGTTAGATTGCCCTCATAAATACTATAACTAAAATACTTTTATAAATCGAATTGTAAAGTAGGTTAAGTTAGGTTAGGTTATACTGGTCGGCTATCATGTCAAACATAGACTTACAGAGCTTCGTAATGCCAGATTGAGGTTTAATTTGAGTTGAAGTGTTCGTAAGTCTAGACGTCAAGCTTTTAGCGAACTTTAAGAAAGAAATCTTATTTAGATACTCATATTTTCCCTTAAACTGCGAAGCTCCTAGATATCTTAGACCAAGTCTAGCTAAGGCTGGCCAGAAGCGTTTTAGCGTCTTTTATTTTTATCTCGCTTCACTTTCTGCATGTATCGTCGTTACAACTCGCATGTGAATTCATTAAGTTGTATAGTATTTTAAAGCAAAAAGCATGCGTATTTTCCAGCGGTCCCTTATACATGAACCTCAACAACGGCGCCGTTAGTTATGCTTTCTTCAAACTGGATAATAAAGCAAACCAAATGGGTCAGGTGAACGAGGGCAAAACGAAATATCTCCTGTCATCAAAGAAACACTTGTCGCACTCGCGATTTGACTCCCATGTCACCCGTATCAGTCATAACTTCGAAGTCGTAGATAATTTCGTCTATCTTGATACCAGTATTAACACCAAGAACAACGTTAGCCTCGAAATCCAATGCAGACTTACAATTTGCGACAGGTGCTACTTCGGGCTGAGAACGCAATTGAGATGTAAAGAAAATTCCCGAAGACCAAACTCTACAAGTCCCTCATCATCCACGTCCTGCTATATGGTACAGAAGCATGGAATATAACAACATTTGATGAGTCGGCGTAACGAGTTTTTCAGAGAAAGGTTCTGCGGGATATTTAAGGTCCCTTGCGCATTGGCAACGGCGAAAACCGCAGCCAATGGAGCGATGAGTTATACAAGATATATAGACACTGACATAGTTCAGCGAATTAGGATATAGCGGCTATGCTGGTTAGGTCATGTCGAAGTTCTAGTCCCCATGAACCGCGCTTTTCTCAGAATGTTTTTTTAAGACGCTTTCCTCTCTCAGAGGAAGAGTTTTGAATAGTTTCAATTTGGAGAGAACATTTTTAACGTGATTCTCCATCTCTATAAATAATAAATAAAAATACGTTATATTATATTTGTATATATGTAGTATATTGTATATAGACTAAAACAATCCAGACTTTTAAAATTCGTGAATGTGGGCTAAGGCAAGATTTCATCCCATTTTATAAACACTATTATTAGAAAAACACACTCTCAATTTTATTGAAATAAACAACACATGTCGATATACATATGTGGTATAAAGCCAACTGGAAGTTCGAATATCTTTATATGAGAAAAGTATTTATCCGATTCAATACATTTTTGGCACGAATTTTAATAATATGTCACATTGATTTACCGATGTTTTTCGACAAAAAGTTACACACAGCCACACGCACTGGGGTGTACATATTTTTTGAGTCTGAGTTCTTTAAAAGTTATAATCCGATGCCGACAATTTAAGGGCGCAAGATAAAAACGATTCTTGTACATACTATATGGTTCAAGAAGCGCACGATTGCCGGTCATAGACCAAGTATCCTCTGGGTATCCGAAAAAAATTCCTTTGTAGGCGAGCTAAAGTGAGAAAGGGTTTGGGACACGCAACTTAAAAAACACCCTTGATGAAAGGGCCTACGCCAATAAAGAAGAAGAATATGAAGAACCTAGACTCGTTTTCGTACTATAACAAAAGAACATGTCAAGATAATATTACTTTATTGGTCGATATCGGTTAAGTAGATAATATGGCGTTCTCACCTAATATGGGCAGTGCGACGCCCTTCGTATTACTTTGCTTTGGCTTCTATAAACCCTTCCCGTACCATTTAATATCTCTGTCGTATTTAGTAATTGATTTTTTGGGCTTTTAGCAGTTTTTAACAGTTGGTTGGCGGGGTTATCAATCGATTTAAATATTTTTTCAGTATCGGTAAGGTGTTTACGGGATATGTCCTGAGCGAAACTACGTTAAATTCATTGAAAATAAATTTTAGGCCTAACTAAATAAATAAATATGTTGTAACTATAGGCGGTATATAAAATTCAGCGAGTATTTCATTTCACATTTCCCAACATAAAAAGGGTTTAACGGTTTATCTGGATCTGTTATTGCTCAATTTCGGTACTGTTAGACGCAGTTTGTTCATGTCGGAAGACTATACACAATATAATAAAAAATCTATATAACTAATTGTTGTACACATAATCATATGGAATTAATCTGTTCCATATATATACATACAAAATACGTTCATTACCACAAATAACCATTCAAATAACTTTACTAAACATACCCTTATAATCGATAAAAAACAATCAATATGTTACAAACATTTATTTGGACTTGATATGTTTTTCGTGTTGAATCAAATTAAACCGCGCTTCTGGGCCTGGTTAAGGTTCAACTTTGGAACCGTACTATCCTCAGATCTCAAAAAGCTATAGTTTCCCGTAAATCACTGACTACTGCGTTTTGTGATAAGGTGTGCCACCATCGTATCACTGCAGTAAATTTTTATCGAAACCTAAACAAAATTTTTTCACCCTTGACGTAAGTTTAAAATGTTTATTTAAATTTGGGTTCATATTTCCTTTATTGTGTGATTCTATGCTTTTCATTTTATACTTATTGTAAGATTACGTAGCATTCGTTCTAACCTAGGGTACAAACGCTGTTCAAAATGTTTGCAGTTTAAATCAGACGCAATCAGTATTTAGCTGTTTGACACGCACATATTTCGTCCATCTCGGTGAATGAATTTGCCATTCTAACCTCTATATCCTTCAGTTATCATATGCTTTCTAAAATAATATTTTGCTGAAATATTTTCTTTAAACAAAACGATTGGCAAATGGCAATGCCGAACTTTTTGATAAAGTTGTGAGTGGAATAAGACTGTTATTTTCTATAGCAACATGTCCCAAGAGTATAAATGCCTTGGTACTACCCAAATTTAGATCAAACCGCATAACTCAGGACTCGCTCGATTAATTTTAGCCAAAGTTTGGTGGTGTAATTCTTATATTACAATAAGAAAATGGGCGAAATCGAGCTATAACCATTCCTAATTCTCATCTACCATCATTATAAAATCCAGATGATTGTTTGAATTTACAGCATCAATGAATAACTAAAACTGTGCACCTATGTGCCTTTAAAGTGTGCCATCTTGTGTCTAAAAATATTCAAAACAACTATGTCCATACTATAACTTTCCAAGCACCAAATACGGAATATGAGGACCGCATTATTGTTTATATTGTATCAGTATATAGTTTTATGGTAAAAAGACTAGTGATATGGGTATGTGCAATAGGTTGGGTCGATTCCGGACTTTTTTCGATTCGGGATTTCTAATAGCGCGGAAAAGTTGCCTTAGTATAGGGTGATTTTTTAAGAGCTTGATAACTTTTTTAAAAAAAAAAACGCATAAAACGCGCAAAATCTCATCGGTTCTTTATTTGAAACGTTAGATTGGTTCATGACATTTACTTTTTGAAGATAATTTCATTTAAATGTTGACCGCGGCTGCGTCTTAGGTGGTCCATTCGGAAAGTCCAATTTTGGGCAACTTTTTCGAGCATTTCGGCCGGAATAGCCCGAATTTCTTCGGAAATGTTGTCTTCCAAAGCTGGAATAGTTGCTGGCTTATTTCTGTAGACTTTAGACTTGACGTAGCCCCACAAAAAATAGTCTAAAGGCGTTAAATCGCATGATCTTGGTGGCCAACTTACGGGTCCATTTCTTGAGATGAATTGTTGTCCGAAGTTTTCCCTCAAAATGGCCATAGAATCGCGAGCTGTGTGGCATGTAGCGCCATCTTGTTGAAACCACATATCAACCAAGTTCAGTTCTTCCATTTTTGGCAACAAAAAGTTTGTTAGCATCGAACGATAGCGATCGCCATTCACCGTAACGTTGCGTCCAACAGCATCTTTGAAAAAATACGGTCCAATGATTCCACCAGCGTACAAACCACACCAAACAGTGCATTTTTCGGGATGCATGGGCAGTTCTTGAACGGCTTCTGGTTGCTCTTCAACCCAAATGCGGCAATTTTGCTTATTTACGTAGCCATTCAACCAGAAATGAGCCTCATCGCTGAACAAAGTTAAAGCGCGAAACACTTTTCGAACCGAACACTGATTTTGGTAATAAAATTCAATGATTTGCAAGCGTTGCTCGTTAGTAAGTCTATTCATGATGAAATGTCAAAGCATACTGAGCATCTTTCTCTTTGACACCATGTCTGAAATCCCACGTGATCTGTCAAATACTAATGCATGAAAATCCTAACCTCAAAAAAATCACCCGTTACTTCCTGATTCCAATGCAAGTTTTTGTTTTGAGATCGGATTGCATCTTCAACCCGAACTCCGGCCTTGAAATTTCGGAAATTCGCCTAAAATCGTGAAATTGTCTACCTAGCGCCTAAAATACGCATCTCATGGCAAAATGTATAAAACAAAAGTTATTTGTCACGTCATTTTCTACCGAAATGGTATACGTGATCATGGCCGTAGGACGAACCGTTCCCGAGATACGTGCGAAAAGGCGGCGCGCCACAGCGCAAGGTGAAAATCGGCATGCGGCCATACTTCTTGACGTTGATTTCGCCGAGTGCTATCACTCACATTCATTCACCTACGCCAAAAACACGTTCGGATAGGTCTCCACACAAATATTTTTTCATCGAGTTCCTTCACTCTTGTCGGTGATTTCGCCGATTTCATTTCCCTGCGCCATACGACACGTTCGGACTGGTCTCCACATAAATATTTTTTGATCGAGTTCCTTCACTCTTGTCGGTGATTTCGCCGGGTGCTATCACTTATATTCTCTCAACAGAACACAGAACTCAAAATGTCTGTATCTAAATTTAAATTTAGACAGAAATGTCCTGTGTTTGGCGTATATCCGTACAATCTCTCTGAGTCCCAGTTACCTACTTACCAGGATGTTCTTTTGTGTTATCAGTTTGAAAGCTTTCGTATAGGGCGACTCCGAGGCGACAACTATGAACCTAAGAGTAAAGAGGTTACAGAAATAGTTGCAAAAAAGGTTGAAAATACTTTCAAAAGGTCATCTATTCCGATAGTTTCACACACCAGTGTTGTACAAATGCTCACCACTTACCAGAAGAAATTTCTGACTCTTAAACAAATGTTTTTAAGGAACCCAATAGGTTTGAGCTCTAAAAGAGAAGACTTTGTCTCTTCTGCCGGAAAATTATTTGACATCGCTGCTTGTAAATGCATTTATTTTTCTTCTTGCACTTGTCCAAAGGAAAGGAAAGTTCCTATCAATGAACAACCATTTCTCTTGGGCCAGAGAACCAGAAGAATTGGTCGCATTGGAAGTGTTGATCTACCTGAAACAAAAAAGATTACAAAGAAAAATGAACGTAAAGAAAAGCTTTCAAAACGTCATTCAATATCAACACTTACCAGAAAAGTATCAGCTAGAACACGTGACCATTCAGATCAGCCAGACTCTCATACAGACGACAAAATGTGGGTGCGTCGCAGATGGATTCTTCCAAAAACGATGCTGATGATGAATTTTCTCTTCCATCCTCTAAAACCAAACAAAACACACTAGTATTAGAACACACTGCTTTAGCTGCCCAAAGATTTGGAGTAAGTGACAGAGCAGCGGCCTTGATTGTTTCATCTGCTTTTCTGGATGCCAAAAAAGCAGGTTTGATAACAGAGGATCAGGCTAGCTTTGTCACTGACAAATGCAAGATTAGTCGGGCAAAAAAAAGTGTTGGAGTTAAGCTCCAAAACACCGAAAGTATTTACTCTGTATATGGGCTGTATTTTGACGGCCGCAAAGACAATACACTTACACAAGTCAGCGAAGGTGAAAAGTACTGCCGCGACACTGTCAAAGAGGAACATATTTCTCTTATAGCGGAACCTGGTTGTCATTACTTTGGCCACGTCACCTCTCTTTCCGGGTCAGCTGAGGATGAGACGCAAGCTATATGTCAACATATAGAAGACAATTCAGTTGATGTGGAACATCTAGAAGTTGTCGGTGCTGATGGCACCAACACGAACACAGGTTGGAAAGGTGGAATCATTCGGAAACTAGAAGAAAGAATAGGTAGGCCATTACAGTGGGTTGTTTGTCTTCTACATTTCAACGAACTTCCATTTCGTGTTCTTTTCGAACACATAGATGGTGTCTCAAAGAGTCCAAATACATTCTCTAGCGACATAGGTAAACTGCTCCCTGATTGTGAGAAGTTGCCTGTTGTCAAATTTGAAAGTTTTTCATCCTGCCAATTACCTTCTGAGGTTATTAATCCGACCCAACTTGGCACAGACCAAGCTTATCTCTATAAAATATCAGAAGCTGTTATTTCCGGTCAATGTTCCCCAGATTTAGCGTCGATGCATCCAGGTAGCGTGCGCAAATCTTGCTGGCTCACCTGAGCAAATAGAATTCTGAGATTATACATTTCTACTGACAAACCAACAAAGGAAATAAAGATTTTGGTCAAGTACATACTTACAGTTTACTCACCTTTGTGGTTCTCAATAAGATTCAACAGTTTAATCAAAGGTGGCTCGCGCCATCTCTATGCTGCAATTCAAAGGTCGAGATACTTACCTGCTAAACTGCGCAAGGTTGTCGATTCATCCATTCAACAGAATGCTTTCTTTGCTCTTCCAGAAAACATTATCCTTAGTATGATGACTGACAAACGGATAGAAGTCAGAAAGTTGGCCCTTGACCGTCTTCTGGCAGCCAGAGAAGCAGAGTCTGACACTGTAAATGGAAGAGTTAGATGTAATAAAGTGCCAAAGCTGAATTTCAAAGCTAATAATTATTACGATGTGATTAACTGGAAGACTATTACCTTGACTGTTCCACCAGTTCTTTGTTCAGTTTCTAACGAAGAACTCATAAAAGGGCTGTCGGGAGAAACTGCAGAGGCATGGAAATTTAGTGAATTCCCCTCTCACACCGTGGCAGTCAAGAGAACCGTCAAACTGGTGACAGAGGCATCTTCTAAAGTTATTGGCCCCCAATCTCGTGATCGTTTATACGCTCTACACTGAAATCTTGGCAACAACTGCCAAAGTTTACTACAAAATCTGATTTTATCAATAAATTTGACACAGATTCAGACTAAACCAAGCCTGACATATGGTTGGTTAGTTGGGTTGGGCTTGGGAGGAACCCGAAGAGCAGCCACCTCCACGCGGTGGGTTCTGGGTGACCAATACAGGTTAGCTGAGAGCTGCAACAATTTTCACCTTGCGCTGTGGCGCGCCGCCTTTTCGCTCGTATCACGGGAACGGTTCGTCCTACGGCCATGATCACGTATACCATTTCGGTAGCAAATGACGTGACAAATAACTTTTGTTTTATACATTTTGCCATGAGATGCGTATTTTAGGCGCTAGGTAGACAATTTCACGATTTTAGCCGAATTTCCGAAATTTCAAGGCCGGAGTTCGGGTTGAAGATGCAATCCGATCTCGAAGCAAAAACTTGCATTGGAATCAGGAAGTACTAAGGCAACTTTTCCGCACTATTAGAAATCCCGAATCGAAAAAAGTCCGGAATCGACCCACCCTAATGTGCAATAACTGCCCACACTCTGAGCAACAAGACCCGGGTGCATAAAAAAAACTTTTTTTTTCTGTTAATTTTCAAAATGTATTTAAAAAGTGCCCTTAAGTTAAATTGAGCTATTTATTATATATTTGATACAGGTGCTATTTTTACAGAAGACCAACGAGATAGTAGTATTGAGTATGCATTTAAATATGCCGTGTATCGTATAAATAAGGACAAATTGCTATTATCAAATACGCAGCTTATTTACGACATTGAGTATGCTGCGCGGGATGATTCATTTCGAACAACTAAGAAAATTTGTCGACAATTGGAATCGGGTGTCCACGTCATTTTTGGGCCATCAGATGCATTGCTTTCCGATCATGTGCAATCAATATGTACATCGTTTGGTATTCCACACATCGAGTCTCGTATTGATATAGATGAAAATTCTAAGGAATTATCTATTAATCTGTACCCCTCACAGCGACTCATGAATTTGGCTCATAGAGATTTGATGATATTTTTAAATTGGACGAAAATTGCTGTACTCTATGAAGACAATTTGGGTAAGTTAAGCAATAGTGCTAAGGAGTGGTGTGTTTATAGGATTTATATTTTTATATTTTACACTGTGCACGTAGGTATTTTCAATCATCAAGATCTGTTGCATGTAACTGCAGACATCCGAACAGAACTATACATTCGTCAGACGTCACCGAAAACTTATCGTCAAGTTCTACGAGCGATACGAATGAAGGATATTTATAAAATTATTGTAGATACAAATCCTAAAACCATAAATGCTTTCTTCCGAGCAGTAAGGATACAGTAAATTTATTTCTACTACCTATCTTACACCTTTTCAAATAATTTCAGATTCTTCAACTACAGATGAATGATCATCGCTATCATTATATGTTTACAACATTTGTAAGTATAGTAATTTGATATATTAATTACTAGGAGATTCGGAAACCGTTGTTCTACGAAACATCCAACTGATCAAGAATGTAAAGGCTACTATAATTGGTTAGAATGATGAATTAAGTCGAGGGTAAACATTTTTATAGAATTTTAATGATATCCCAAGCAGAAAGCAGCTCGTGATCGATTTATTCATATACGTTTTATCTCGACATACGTAACTGGGCGCTGTAATTGTTTTGAATCAGTCCCATTTGTATTGCTACCAATTGTCCGAAACTAAAAATATTTCTACATGCGTTGACATGAGATCCCATTTTTTATTTGCTCTAGTTCTTATGGAACTTTCAGAGAGTGCTAGGAATATAGCAAAAAGAGTACGAGATAGTTATAGTAGTAGCACAATAAATGTGAGTAACACACATTCCAAATATAAAAAGATTTTATATGGGAAACAATTGAAAGTGGTCGGCGTCTCCATCCTTCCACTCGACTTTTTATAACTCTAATGTGTTTTGTGACTTGAAGAATTTGGTCTTTTTTCGTCGCGAGAGGACTTTCTACAAGTCACTCATCATCCTCGACTTGCTATAATATGCAGATGTGTGGTGGATGACAACATCTGATGAGTCGGCAGTCCATACTGCCGCATTGGCAACGGCGAATACCGCAGTCTATAGAACGATGAGCTGCAGAAGATATACGACTACATTGACATAGTACAGCGAATTAAGATACAGCGGCTACGCTAGATCATTTCGCCCGAATGGATGAAAACACTCTGATCCGTATCCACCAGGGGAAGCAGAGGAAGAGGAAAACTTCCACTCCGTTGGAAATACCAGGTGGAGAAACACCTGACTACAAAGGAAGAAGAACTGCCGAGTTGATCTAAGACCGGTTTTGTGAAACAGTTCAAAATATATCCCCATCTTAATAATTTTTATTAAGGTAACCTTCTATCTATCTCGATTAGTTATAGGCATTAGAAATCAACAAACAGCATTTCTTGTGTACATATTCTCGACACGATAGAATTTATAGAATACTAGCGGCATTGTCGTGCCCATTGCCTGTGGAGACTCCACATTGCTCATAGCTTACTAGTTATAGAATACTACATAGTTTGCCATGTATCGTAAGCTAGGAGCTGTCACATCAGCAGTTTGACAGCGCAGTTTTCATTTCTATGAAAAATTTGAAGAGGCAATATGTCCCATTTGCACATATGCCGACGGCTTTTTCAATTTGGCAATATGAAATTTAGAAGAGCGAGTATTAAGACGGTGGTGTTATATTATATTAATATATATTATGTATTATAAAGTACATTTTCAAAATATCATTTTTTCAAAAAATTAATATTTAGTTTAATATTGTTAATTTACAGAAATATTATACAAATTGGGTTGGGAATGAGCAAAGTCTTAAATTTAATAAACTTATGCAAGCATACATCAAAATATCATTTCTCATTTTAAATTTATTATTTTAATTGGTATATAATATTTATGCCACAATTATTATATAGTAGTCCAATAATATGAATTCTTATTTTTCCCAGAAATACATTTGTAAAAAAAGGATCTTTCTCATTTTCTTATTATCTTATTTTGCCCGGAAATACATTTGTAAAAAAGGATCTTTATCCTTTGTTATTATCTTATTTTTTTCAGAAATACATGTAGGACTAAGAAATGGGAGTGTGCGGACTGAACGTTTTTGACACACGACAGCACTGACTGAACGAAAAAGGGACTCGAACGGAAAAAAACCAATAACGGACGGCACTTGAATAGCGGATGGCGACCAGTAAAGTGTATTAAAGTCTTTAAGTTGTTATATTGTAAAGCGCCAGTTAAGTATTTAATAAAAGCATAGATCGTTTGTAAAGTTATACAAAGTGAATATAATAAAGTGAACAATAGATTTGTGAAGCGAAGTTGATCCAGTTTATTTGTGTGCATCAGCCATTGGTTCCATCAAACCGGACTTAGCGAGTCCGCTACGTTTTCTTTATATCGGTCGGTTGGTCGTACGCTATATCCTGTCATTGGAGGCTCAACGGAAGCCATCCTACAAATTGGGGGCTCAACCAAGAGAGGGCATATTCCTGCAAATTGATTCAACTCAACTCAACCAAGTGAAGGCATACTCCTGCAAATTGATTCAACTCAACTCAACCAAGCAGCAGCATTTGGCACCAGATCGAGACTAGGTAGACTGTACAGTGGAGCAGCGAGACAAACCTAAGCGATGGAAGCGGTTTTTGGAGGTGCAAAAAATACAGGTGAAGTACAGTTTTAGTTCACTTGAGTCTTCTAGAAGCATAGCAAGCAGCGACGTTACGGTACGTGTACAACAATTAAGTCGGAGTTAGTTTGCGTCGACAAACAAGCATACAGCGAAACGGTTGCGCCCCAATAGCGCATCAGAATCAGCGAAGAGTGCAAGAGTTTTCTAGAAGCATAGCAAGCAGCGACGTTACGGTACGTGTACAACAATCAAGTCGGAGTTGGTTTGCGTCGACAAACAAGCATACAGCGAAACGGTTGCGCCGCAATAGCGCATCAGAAACAGCGAAGAGTACAAGATCGACGGCAACACACGTACACAAGTGTAACAATCAGCGAGGTTGAGCGTCAGCAACAAGTCGGCAACAAGCAGGTTGCGGTTGGCTCGTGGTTTCGAACGAGCAGTGTGGAAACGGTTGCGCCGCAACAGCGCAGCAGAATCGGCAACGCATAGGTTGCAGTTGGCCCGTGTTTTCAAACGAGAAGTGTGTGGAAACGAGCAGTGTGTGGAAACGGGTGCGCCGCAACAGCGCAGCAGAATCGGCAACGCATAGGTTGCAGTTGGCTCGTGTTTTCAAACGAGCAGTGTGTGGAAACGAGCTGTGGCGGAAACGGTTGCGCCACAACAGCGCAGCAGAATCGGCAACACATTAATCGGAGACAGTTCAGGTTGTCAAGCGAAATATTCATCAAAACGGTTGCGCCGCAATAGCGCAGCAGAAGTAGTGGATACGGCAACACAGGTGCATAAGCGTAGCAGACAGCGAGCGTTACGCGTTACGATCAAGTTGGCAACGAACGGGTTGCAGCAGCAGAGTCGGCGTAAAGCGGTGAAAAGTGTATTGGCAACGGCAGCTTACAACGAGGATTACAGGTTATTTTCATATTATTAAGTTTTTTAAATTGCTTATAATTTATTTCCATATTATAAATTTAAAATAATTTTATTAAATTAACATTATAACATAAGATCACATATACTTATATCAGTTGTTGTATTGCATATTGTAAAGGAGTACTCAAAATGGAGGCTCAGACCATATTAAACATGACAGTGACAATGTTAAAAGAAATGTTAAAAGAAGCGGGGCTACCGACAAATGGACGCAAGAAGGAATTACGAGACAGACTTCTGACACACTACGGCCTTCTAAACGATGACGATGAAAGCGAGAGTGAGGTCGAATCAGTAGAGCCGCTTTGTGAAAGTGTGTTGGGTAAAGGTCCGGTGCCACCCACGGTTCCTCATTTTACATTTAGAGAAATTGAAGAAAGTTTAGCGTCATTTAACGGTACAGACGCGCAGGAAGTAAATCAATGGGCAGAATCTTTTGAGGAAAACTCACATATAGTAGGCTGGTCGGAAATTCCTAAATTTATTTACGCAAAACAGCTTCTCAGAGGAGCAGCTAGGGCATTTATTCGAAGCCAAACCGGTATCCGTGATTGGATATCTTTAAAACAAAATACGAAATATCATTTTCATCAGCTGAGGCACATAGGCTTTTAAGGAATCGTCAAAAGAGACAAAACGAAACATTTATTGAATTTTTATATGCCTTAATGGAAATAGGGAAACGGGTAAAACTGGAGGAAGCCAGCGTAATAGAATATTTTATACTAGGGATTCCCGATTCAAAATTGAACAAGACGGTTTTATACCAAGCAAGGAGTATAAGGGAATTAAAAGAGCAAATAAAAATTTATGAGAAAATTAAATATAAACAAAAGGTGGAAGTTGAAAACAGAGTTAGTATCAAGGAAGATAGGAAGGAAAATACTCAACGTTCAATTCTGAACCGCACAAGTTTCAAATTTGGCGAAACTTCGCATATAGCAAAGAATTGCACAAGCCAACAATTTAGATGTTACAAGTGCAACAAAGTCGGCCACAAACGCAACGAATGTCCGACAGTTCAAACGAAATGTGAAAGAGACAATTTAAATACAATTACCGAAGTAGTGTTCAAACCTTCAGAGGCAGATTTTGGACTAAAGTTTAAAATGGTAAAGGTAAGGAATGTAATTTTTCCTTCGTTAGTTGATACAGGTAGTCGTTTGTGTTTGATAAGGGTAGATACAGTCGAAAAACTTAATCTTAAAGTTAAGCCAAACAAAGATAAAAGAGTGTTGGGCGGAATCGGTAATTCAGAAGTGGTCACGTTAGGTAGTTTCGAAACCAGAGCTAAAGTAGATGATATTGAGATAAATATCATTTTTCATATTGTCAACAATAGGGATCTTCAATATCCGGCATTAATAGGACGTTCAATTTTGGGTCAAGTCGATTTAATTGTTAGCGAGGAGAGCGATAGGTTTCTAAGGAAAGATAAAGCAGATATATGTCAGGAGGACAACAAAAAGTATAAGGGTAAAATTGCAGAAGAGGCAGAAATAGCAGCTTTTAGTGTGATTTGTATAGATGAACAGGAGCCGGAATCAACGTACGATTTGTCACATCTCGATAAGGGAAAATTGTTAGAAATGGAAAAGCTGATTGCTCAATATGAGCCAAAAAGAATCAAATTTTCCCCGGTGGAAATGAAAATGGTTTTGAAGGACGATGTACCGGTGTATCAGCCACCTAGGCCTGTATCATTTCAATATCAAGTAATCGTAGATGCTCAAGTAAAACAATGGTTAGATGAAGATATTATTACTTCAAGCGTATCAAGCGCCGATTGTGCTTGTGTCTAAAAAAGATAAATCAAAACGGTTATGTTGCGATTATCGCAAATTAAATGAGAAATTTCTGCGCGATAATTTTCCAATGACATTAATTGACGAGGTAGTCGAGAAGCTCCAGGGACATAAAGTTTTTACCACATTAGATTTGGCTAATGGATTTTTGCATGTTCCTGTCGAAGAAAGTTCTAGAAAATATACATCGTTTGTAACAATGAAAGGCCAATTTGAATTTAAATTTGTGCCGTTTGGTATCTCAAATTCACCAGCGGTATTCTGTAGATTTATCCATTCGATTTTTAAAGACCTAAAAGATGAGGGTCACTTATATGGATGATTTAATTATTCCATCCATAGACGAGGAAGAGGGGTTAATAAAACTAAAGAAAGTTCTTACAGTAGCATCAGATTCTGGACTACAAATTAAGTGGAAAAAGTGTAATTTTTTGAAGCGTAAAGTAAATTTTTTGGGGTATGTAATCGAAGATAGCGCAATTCGTCCGTCGGATGAGAAAATCAGAGCGGTTAAAGCTTTCAAGCCACCTAAAGACAAGAAAGCCATTCAACAATTTTTAGGGTTAACATCCTACTTTCGTAGGTTTATTCAAAACTATGCGCTAGTGGCTAAGCCATTATCAGATCTTTTGAGAAAAGATCAACATTTCAAGTGGGAGGAAGAGCAGGCGATTGCTTTCGAGCAACTTAAGTCCTCGCTATCACGATCTCCAATTTTAGAATTATATAACCCAAATGCAATTACGGAAGTTCATACAGATGCATCAAAGCACGGGTATGGCGCGGTAATGTTGCAAAAGACGGCAGAGGATGAATCATATCATCCAGTGCATTTCATGAGCCTGAAAACAAGTTTAGCGGAAGAAAACTGTCATTCTTATGAACTTGAAGTACTCGCCATCGTCAACGCACTAAAGAAATGGAGAGTTTATTTATTAGGTTTGGAATTCAAAATCGTAACGGATTACAACGCATTTGCTATGACATTAAGGAAGAAAGACGTTCCGCCACGAGTAGCTAGGTTGCAAGAATTTAATTATACTATAGAACATATGTAGGTCAGGATCTAAAATGAAGCATGTCGATGCTCTAAGTAGGTTAGCGTGTATGTTAGTAGACGAATCGTTACAGCACAGATTAAAAGAGGCACAGGAAAAGGATGAATGGGCGCGGGCAATTCGGAAAATACTGGAAAATAATTCTTACGAAAACTTTTTTATCTCTCGTAACATATTGTACAAGGATCCGGCAAAGGAACTAATTGTGGTACCTAAACAAATGGAGAATGAGGTCATTTTGTTAGCACATAAGCAAGGGCATTTTTCAATTAAAAAGACATGTGATTGTGTAGGGAAATACTACTACATTCCAGGGCTCGAGGGAAAAGTCAGAAATATAGTAAGCAGCTGTGTCGAATGTTTAATAATGAACACAAAGTGTGGCAAAATGGAAGGACTATTGTCGCCAATTGAGAAAGAAGATTATCCCTTTGGGACATTTCACATAGATCATGTAGGTCCGATGACAACGACTGGGAAACAGTACAAAAATATTTTAGTTGTGATCGACGCTTTTACAAAATTTGTATGGCTCTACCCAACAAAAGATACAAGCGCGGAGGTGGTTATAGACAGGCTTTCGAAACAAGCTGACATTTTCGGCAACCCGCGTAGAATTATATCTGATAGGGGATCAGCGTTCACTTCACGAGCTTTTAAAAGTTATTGCGATAATAACAGTATTCGACATCTACTTATTACGACGGGGGTGCCAAGAGGAAACGGACAAGTGGAACGAATACATAGGGTAGTAATACCAATGTTAGCTAAGTTATCTCATCCGAATACCTCACAGTGGTACAAGTACTCGTATATCGGGAAGGTTCAGCAATTTATAAATAATTCACCCAATCGAAGTACAAAACAGGCCTCATTTAAGATTTTAACAGGTTGCGACATGCGGGTAAAAGAAGATCTTGACTTAAGCGAAATTTTAGAAAACGAAGCAATTATGGAGTTAAACGATGGACGTGATAAGTTACGTGAGATAGCTAAAGAAAACATACAGAAAATTCAAGAAGAGAATATGAAGTCTTTTAATAGAAAACGTAAAAAGGCAATCGAATATAACATTAATGATTTGGTTGCAATCAAACGGACACAATGTGGTAACGGAATGAAGTTACGACCTAAATTCTTAGGTCCATACAAAGTGACTAAACGATTAAAACACGGTCGATATGAGGTAGGAAGGGTTGGAAATAATGAGGGACCTAAAACAACATCGACCGCTGTGGACTATATGAAAAGGTGGTAGCATTATTCGAGGCGAATAAGTAGTTAGGAATGGCCGAGTTGTAGGACTAAGAAATGCGACCGTGCGGACCGAACGTTTTTGACACACGACAGCACTGACTGAACGAAAAAGGGACTCGAACGGGAGAAAACCAATAACGGACGGCACTTGAATAGCGGATGGCGACCAGTAAAGTGTATTAAAGTCTCTAAGTTGTTATATTGTAAAGCGCCAGTTAAGTATTTAATAAAAGCATTGATCGTTTGTAAAGTTATACAAAGTGGAAATAATTAAGTGAACAATAGATTTGTGAAGAGAAGTTGATCCAGTTTATTTGTGTGCATCAGCCATTGGTTCCATCAAACCGGACTTAGCGAGTCCGCTACGTTTTCTTTATATTTATACCTCTGAAACGAATTCTGATGTCCCCCAATTTGGGTCGAACTTTCGGGTAGGGGCAAATTTTGAAATAGAATTGAAATTACCATTTCATTCTTATTACCTCTGAAAGTGAGGAGAACTAAAGCAATAACCACTATGGTATTTCAAAAAAAAAAATAATAAGTGAAGTGACCATTCCAAATCAAAAAGTTTACAATGAATCCACCATCTTCTACACCGCAAGATGAAGCAACTACATCAACAACTATCGAAAACCCAATGAGTCATATACCCAAGCATGATGTTACTGTTTTTGGTGTGTCTACTGATTTGACTGATCTTAATTTACCAACCCATCTGGATATCTAGAGATATTATTTTTACTTAAGCGAACGTGCTAACACAGAACAAAAAAGTTTTCCCATAAATCATTCACTATTCAAGTACAAGATAAGTTGATTGGAATTTGGGAAAAACTTGGTATGGAAATAATGCTGAAAAAAAGTGTATGTAATAAATTGAATAAATTGCTTGACAAGTATTAAGAGCAAATCAAGAGAAGAAACAACACCCAACAATTTACAGAGTATGTAAAATCTCTGGAAACAATTTTTTACATTGGAACATGTAAATGCGATTTGAAGGCAGCTCCATGTGCATGCGGCTGGGTTCCCGAACGCCTCAAAGAGTTCATGCACGATCAACATAATCAGAGAAGACTAACAATGAATGCATTTATGATGGAAACTGAAGAGCAAGGAGCAACGTCTATGCCATCAATGCCAACATACCAAGATCCCGATGATTCAACATACGCACCGCCACCGGTTCAAGAAGATATGGATAGAAGCACAAGTTCACAATACACAGAGAGATACGATTGTTTTAACTTTGCCTTGGTATGTGACAGATTTGGTGTGCCTGACAGAGTAGCATCAGCATTGGGAACCGCTCTTTTGCAAGATTTTAAAATTAAAGATAAGCATGGGAAACCTCTCATCATGGATAAATCGAAAGTTCGCAGAGAAAAAGAGAAACGCAAACGGTTAGATGATACCAATTTGTTAGCGTTTTCATTCGATGGCAGAAAAGATGATACTTTAACGATAGATAAAATTGATGAGAAGTATCATACTAGGATGGTAAAAGAACCTCATCTTGGTATTTTGAGAGAACCCAATTCTGAATTGATTGGTTACGTAAGACTGGAACATGAAACCGCTGAATACAAAACAACCAAATTAAATGTTTTTTTCAACGATAAAAATATGTCACTGGATACATTAATTGGAATATGCACTGACGGTGAGCCAAAAAACACTGGCCCACACGGTGGAATTATACGACGATTCGAATTGCTGTTAAAAAGACCATTGCATTGGTTTGTTTGCCTTCTACACTTCAACGAACTTCCGTTTCGGCATTTGTTTGAAGCTTTGGATAAATCAACCAGCACTGGATCAAGATCGGCAACCGGAAAACTGAGCCGTCAAATCGAAACTTGTGAAACTCTTCCGGTAAGTTATTGCTATCACTAATTTATTATAATTGTCAACCATTTTTAATTATTTTATTATTATATATTTTTAGGTGGTGGACGGCTTCCAGAAAATTGAGTTGCAAAATATGCCCCCTGCTCCAGAAAAAAAAGAATTTTCCACCGATTCGAAGTACTTATACGAACATGGCCCATGCAATTTTTAGCGGCGTGGTTCCGGTGGATCTGGCTAGCATCAAACCAGGGAAAATTGTACATTCTCGGGGGCTCACCAAGGCCGCTAGATTATTGCGATTATATGTGACAACGGAAAATCCAGATGCAAATTTAAGAATTCTGGTTGAATTTATAATTAAATGTTATGTGCCAATGTACTTCAATATCAAGTTTTACAGCTCTGTCGTGTACGGGAGTGCATTATTTTTCAAGTTCATTGGTTGGTCACGATTTCTAGAACCTCGTTTACGCAAAATTATCAATCAAGTAATTAAAGACAATTCATATTATGCGCATTCGGAAAATATCTTGTTATCAATGTTGTTTGATGATAGGAAAGAAAAGCGCGACTGTGCCATCAAGAAAATTCTACGCTATCGAACCGATGTTGACGAGCCAATGGAACTTAAAATTTATAAAAAACCAGATATAAACTTTAATTGCACACGTTATACGGAAATGATCAATTTGAATGATATAAATATCGTATTTGAACCACCATTCACGCGAAGCATTCCGTACGATACATTGAAAAAATATTTAAATCAAGATGATCCACCGTTTAATGATCCAAAAATTCCATCACACATACAAGGAACGGAACGACATGTTCAATTGCTAGCTAGCGTTTCCAAACGGGTTATACAGGAAAATGTAGAGGCTGTTATGGCGACGACATTAGAGAGCCGTGCGAAATTCCCCAGACTTGAAAGTAAAAAAGACTTCACACAATAATTTTTTTTAGTTTCTTTTCTATAACTAACTTGAATTAATTTCTTCATTTACATATGTTCCGACTAAATAAGAGAAAAAATAGATATTATTATAAATAAATAAATAAAAATAAAGAAAAAAAAACATAGCCATTTAGCTGATTTTTTCATGTGAAGGCCAAACTGGTGATTTTTTGAAATGACTGTATGGGGAACCCCCCAGGGGAGTTCCAGGGGGTGTGCCACTGGCATGGGTGGGTCGGCCGTCCAAAGTTAGTGGGGGTCGGTCATACATTTGGACTCGATTGGAGCACTCTAAATGGGTCAAAGTGGGATTTTTCAAAATTTGCCCCTACCCAAAAGTTCAACCCAAATTGGAGGACATCAAAATTCGTTTTAGAGATATGGTTCCTTCGGCAGAGTTTCTTATTTTGATCCCTAGAATACGATTTTCACAGAGCAATGAGCGATTTTTAAATCGACCCGCCCTAATGCATACATATGTTTATGTCTTCATATTCATATTCATGCATACATATATTTATGTCTCTTCATATTCTTGCGTATGTGAGAGAGAGAACATAATGGGTCTCATGCATAAAACGTGAGCTTTTGCTCTGACTCGATTTTTTGAGTAAAAGGTGCTTGTCGTATGCATAATAAAATTTGTTGTATTTGCTTTTACTCACTACTCAGGTTTGATCTCGTCATGCTCAGTTCGAACTATGTTCGAACTAAGTTCGATGAGCTTGTGCTCACTTTCATATGCATAAAAACAAGCTTTTGCTCTTTTTTGTGAGCTCTTGCTCAAATTTTGTTGAGGCTGCCTATAGTTGACTCGCGTACACTAAAAAGGAATCATGGCTGAATATTTTGTGCCACAAAGAAATCCAAAAGTTTATCAACAGCGTAAAACAAGTTTAGCAAGTGAGGATAAAAAATTATACAGGTTTATATTCTTATTTTTATTATTTTTTTATATAATTAATAATAAAATGAAAATACATAGGTTTGATGATAGTAGCATCTGCTGGTTGGCTAATTATTTGTTTGAGGAGTCAGAAGAAACACGTGGTGGTGCCCTCAGCAACGTTGATAAAATTCGACTTTATTTAAGATTTTGTGCAGATCCTGGATTCCAAAATGGTATAGCCACAGATATTGGTGTCCATCAATCAACTGTGTCGCGAATTATTGCGGAAGTTGCGAAACTTATATCTTCTAAAGCAAGCGAGTGGATAAAATTCCCGAAAGATGGAGATGCAATAAAAGATGCTCAAAGGAAATGGCAAGCAAATTATTTCTTTCCATTTGCAATTGGAGCGATTGATTGCACTCACATAAAAATAAAAAAACCCAAAAATCAAAGCGACGAATATTTTTGCAGAAAAGGCTTCCACTCTATAAATGTGCAGGCCACTTGCGATGCAAAAGAACTATTTACTAGCGTTGACATATCCTGGCCTGGATCAGTTCACGATTCACGCATCCTACGAAACAGCGAGGTATATAGGATAATGCAAAGTGTAACAAACGATGCATTACTTCTCGGGGATGAGGGCTATGGGATATGTCCATGGCTAATGACACCATTCCGGAACCCAACAACTGAATTAGAAAAAAAATTCAACAAAGTGTTTACAAAGGAACGTGTCATTATAGAGCGGTGTTTTGGGCAATTGAAGCAAAGATTTTCGATACTTCAATATAAAATTCGTGTATCGACAGAGCTGGCGCCTCACGTAATAGCTAGTTGTTTCATTTTACATAACATAGCTAAATTTTTAAAAGACGATTACATTCCAATCAACGACGATTACAACAATAATGATGTATGGCAATTAGGAAATTATATCGAACAACAAACGACAAGACTTTCAGAAGCTGGAAAAAACAAAAGGCGGATGATCGCAAATTTATTATCAAATTAAAATAAACGAATATTTTTATTTTTTTTTTTTGTTAATAAAAACAATTATCATTAATAAAATCCACTTTTTTATACAAAAACAAAATAAATGTAATTCACTATTTAACGAATAAAAATAATAATAAAATATGTACATATGTACAAAAATATAATATTAATTAATTATATATTAGTAATTGTAATCATTCATGGAACTCCAACCCTCTTTCCACAAGTTTTTCTTGCAAAATCTGTAATTTTGCGGAAAGAACTTTGTTTTGCTTTAACAAAACAAGCCTCTGCAGCTTTTGAAAATTTAACTCCCTTGTCTCATCAGTCTCATAACGACTCAAAATTGCTGTTGACTTTTTGTAAACCTTCAAAAATAAACAACATATAGCAAAATGTAAAATAAAATAAAAAAATTTACAGTTTGATCGTCGCTATCAGTGCAACGGCGCTTTCTTTGCTGTTTTGCTGCTGATGTTACTGTTGTTTTTGTTTCTGATGTTGTTGTTGCTGATGTCTCTTCTAATGTATTGACAGACAGCGTACAGTTGTCGCCATTGGTTCCAAGAAAGAGATGAACTGTAAAAAAATAAACGAAGAGCGAAATCAACAACAAAATTGGAATAAACAAATAAATTTGATAACGGTGCACTTACCAGGAAGTTTGTTTGTTGAGGGATTAGAATCAGAACAAAGCAATGAGGATAATTCTGCTTCCCAGTTTTTTAAAATAATCTTTTTATTGCCTGTTTTATTTATGTCTATTTTACTTTTAACCCGACATTTCATGTTTGCTATTTTTTTTATAATGTTTTTCTCCGACAGTTCCATTCCAAATTTTTGCCAAATTTCTTTCACACATATTTCTATTGCTTGTTTTTTTTTACTTTTTATGCTTGGTAACTGACTTTTTTCTAGTAAATATTTATTTTCTTTTATTTTGTCAACCAAAAAATTTGAAATATCGTCAATTTCCATTTTATTATTATTTTTTAGCTCTACTTCAAATTCACTTCCACTTGACGACATGTTTGCGCTTAGAGGTTTGATCTCAGTTTGCTCAAGTAATTGTAATTGGTTTGAACTCATTTTTATGCATACGAAATTGAGTAAGAGCTGTTGCTGTTTGATCGAACTCAACTTACGAGCAATTGCTCACTTGACTCAACTCAGCGCTTTTACTCGTTTTTATGCATGAGGCCCAATGTATTTTGTACACATTTTTCGGTGTCAAAAATTAAACATAATATAAGCAAACAAAACGAAATTCTTCGTTGGGAGTCTCTTCATATTCTCTGCTTCGGCATATATGCCTTGTCCACAGAACATAAAAAAATGTGTTTACGTTCTCTGTGTGAATGTTCGAACGAATGTTCGCTGTCAAACCTGCTCCTTCTCTATACTTTTACGTTCTCTGTTAGCACTATTTCCGCTCATCATCTCCGATGAATATAGCATTAACAGGATCTGTTATCCCGTAAGCACATATAACACGAATACTTCATACGCCTACTCAGTCGTCCCATATACATAAAAATCCCCCATTCTAATATTTATTTCGTATATTACATATCAAACATTAATAAATTGACAAAAAACCGAATCATATTTATGTATGCTTTCGCGACGGCATTTGCTTAGCACTAGAGCGCTATCTAAAGACTTTATGTGAAACAGTATTTAACTTTCAATTTGGTGTGTAATTACTAAGGAATAATAAAGTAAGCTTAAGGACAAAGATCGAAGATTTGTTTTGCAGAGTAGCGTAAAAATTAAAATCCTTTTTGAACTATAGAAAATTTAGTACCTTGTAAAAAGGAAAACCAAATTCCGTGAAAACTTAGTACTATTAGCATCGCCCTACATTAATACAGGGTTTGTCCGGAAAGTAATAGGACTGATTTTCTTCCGCCGTGACTACACTTCGGAGCTTGTGCGCACAGACTGAAATCGGTAGACGGGGTTCCTAGCTAACGAACGAGCGGCTGGTACAAACCGAAAATGCAACGTTCTTTAGAACAGAGGTACGCGATTAAATTCTGTGTGAAACTCGGTAAATCAGCGACAAAGACTTTTGATATAATCAAGCAGGCTTACCCAGATGTTGCTTTAGTAAGAAGTGGTGTGTTTCGGTGGCACCAGGCCTTTTGAGGGCCGGGAAGAGGTCGCTGATGACGACCAGAAATTGCGGCTAGTAATTTAAATTTGAGTATCAGAAAGTTCAATTTACAAAACATGATGACTGCATGTAATTGTTGTTTGTTTCGGGACGTAAAGAGCTAGAAATCATTTTACTGCAGCACATCCCGGTAAACAGCATTGCGGGACTTACTGTTTTCTGCGTAAATAAAAAGATTTCGACACACATGACCAACCCACGTACAGTTGTCCGTCGAAGAAGCAGGTGGTATAAAGGTAAACGCCGGCTACTTTTAGAGTTTGCCTTTGACTTTTATTTATTACTAGCGGGCCCGGTGCCTGCTTCGCACGGCAAAACAAAATAAAAAAAGAAACACACTTGTTTTTAATAAAGTTGGTTTTGTTCCCTATTATTCAACTTTTAATTCTAGTTTCTTACAATCTTAGAGTATGTATCACTTAAACTATCTTAGAGCTCTTTCGTAGAAACATTTTTGGTTTTGCCATAATTTGTTGTGTAGATAAAGAGAACTGAAGGCTTGCCAACACGTGAGCACGAAACATATAACTGGCCGTGTGAAAAGCAAGGATATTCTGAATCAATTCCACAGAATTCCAACGATTGCCTTTGCGCTTTATTTATTGTAATAGTAAATGCAAGACGTACTGGAAACTGTAGTCTTTTGAATTCAAAAGGTAAATCTGATGGAATCATTGGTATGCGTGGAATCAATACATCTTCACCTTTAAAGTTCCCCTTTAAAATTGTTGCTTCGATCAAATTGTTCCTATCCTTTCTAACCGCTAATCGTGTCCCATTGCATAATCGTTGTTGATTTATATTTCGAACAGGCACGTAGCCAGGGGGGGGGCTAGAGGGCTGAAGCCGCCCCCCTTCCCCCCCCCCCCCAAATTAGGAAATTTTTTAAATAAATCGCAAATAAAAAAGATTTATCACTGACTGAATCTTTTGAAACTCTTATACACAACTCAGCTCAAACCTATAACAGCCGTACGCAACTACTCTAGACGGTGACTGAAAACTTATCAAAAGTCATACTTAAGCGTTGTACAGATCTCCATCTTGATATGGCGAAGTTGGTTGGACAGGGATATGACGGAGCAGCAAACATGTCAGGGCATTTAAGTGGAGTGCAAACCAGGATAGGACAACTGTATCCAAAAGCACGATATGTTCATTGCGCTAGTCACCGATTGAACCTTGCGCTTTCTAATGGCCCATAAGAAATCAGTGGAAGCGTTATTTGATGACGCTTTGATTCTGTTGGCTGGTGATTTTCGTCAGACATTGCCTGTGATTCCCCGTTCAACACCAGCAGATGAATTAAAAGCATGTTTAAAGTCATCTTATTTATGAAGACATGTAAAAATACTCAATTTGACAACAAATGTGCGAGTACAAATTCAAAACGATCCATCGGCCGACACATTTTCAAGGCAACTGTTGGCAATAGGCAATGGTCAACTTGCTGTTGATCGTGAAACTGGCTTAATTACTTTACCAGATAACTTTTGTAATATTGCACCAACAAAAGAAAAATTGGTGTCAAGTGTTTTTCCAAATATTGCAGAAAATTGTCGCAATCATAATTGGTTGGCTGAAAGAGCTCTACTGGCCGCTAAGACTAAAGACGTTGGTCAAACGAATGCAGACATTTTAACCCATGTTCCTGGCGTGGTTGTAACATATCAATCAGTTGGCACGGTTACGAATCAAGACGACGCTGTTAATTATCCGACAGAATTTTTGAATTCATTGGATTTACCGGGATTTCCATCTCATCGTTTACAATTGAAAGTGGGTGATCCCATTATTATGCTTCGAAATCAGGCCCGTAGCCAGCTTTTCATTTCGGGGGGGCTGAAGTAAAAACATATATAAACTTTAAATTTTCTGTTTATTAAAAAAAAAACAATATAAATTCATATACATATTACTTAAATTATTTGGTAGTTGTAACTTAAATAAGTAATATTTTTCTTTTCTTCTTGTTTGCCATATCATTAATTACTTCATCTGGATCTATTTTAATATCCCAGTGCACTGAAATAACAGCAAGTGCACTCAGCCGCTCATTGCCCATCACACTGCGTGGTAAAGTTTTTATTCTTTTTAAGGTTGAAGAACTTCTTTCGAAGGAAGCGGTCGTCACTGGAAGAGTTGGTAAAATTGTAAGTAGGTAGTGAATATTTTTAAAATACGTTGCATCGCAATGTTGCAGTAATTTCAACACTTCTATGGTTGGATCTATTGTTGATAAGCTGGCACACCGCAATCGATACTCTGATTTTAATGCTGTCATTGATATTTGCTCCACGAAGTAAATAGTTAAATTTTTTAATTCTTCGGCATTATCAATTACAGCAAAACCTGGGAGTAGAATTAGAAATGACGAGAGTATATCCTCATTCACTAATAAACGTTCTGTCATGTTTTGAATCAGAGCGTCAACGCATGGAATAAATATTGTAACTCTGAAGTAGCTTTCAGGGGTTGTGCAAGGTGGATTAGCACGAGTAGTTTGACGCGAAGTCACTCTAGGCACTACAAGATCTATGTCAAAAAGATCTTTAGACATTTGTGATGCTGTTTGGAAAATATCGTTGAAAAAACCATCCGCTGTTTCTCTTATCTGGTGCAGAGTTCTTATTAATTCTTTGGCTCGGTTCATTGCTGATACAAAATCCATAGATTTTTCTTGGAGTTGCACAGACAGTGGCAGCGTTAAGCTGAACAATTGCTCACAGACGAATAGACTAAGCAAAAAATCGCTTTTCTCTACCGCTGCTAAGAAGGCTGATGCTTTAGACGAAATAGACCATGTCTTACTCGAAATTATTTCCAAACTTAGTACAATGAATTTGAAAAGCTCCACAAAGCTTATAATGCTTTCATGCATTTCTATAAACCTTGTTTCACAAAGGCGAACAAGTCGTCTTTTTTTGCTTTCTGGTGTGTGCTTCTGTATAACGTCCTGGAAAGTTGTGTTTGCATTTGATTGGTTTCTAAATAAATTTGCTATTTCATTGACAATACCAAGGCAGTTCCGTATTGAAGGTAATGACATAGTAACGGGTGATTTTTTTGAGGTTAGGATTTTCATGCATTAGTATTTGACAGATCACGTGGGATTTCAGACATGGTGTCAAAGAGAAAGATGCTCAGTATGCTTTGACATTTCATCATGAATAGACTTACTAACGAGCAACGCTTGCAAATCATTGAATTTTATTACCAAAATCAGTGTTCGGTTCGAAAATTTTTTATCGACAAATTTTGTTCAGCGATGAGGCTCATTTCTGGTTGAATGGCTACGTAAATAAGCAAAATTGCCGCATTTGGGGTGAAGAGCAACCAGAAGCCGTTCAAGAACTGCCCATGCATCCCGAAAAATGCACTGTTTGGTGTGGTTTGTACGCTGGTGGAATCATTGGACCGTATTTTTTCAAAGATGCTGTTGGACGCAACGTTACGGTGAATGGCGATCGCTATCGTTCGATGCTAACAAACTTTTTGTTGCCAAAAATGGAAGAACTGAACTTGGTTGACATGTGGTTTCAACAAGATGGCGCTACATGCCACACAGCTCGCGATTCTATGGCCATTTTGAGGGAAAACTTCGGACAACAATTCATCTCAAGAAATGGACCCGTAAGTTGGCCACCAAGATCATGCGATTTAACGCCTTTAGACTATTTTTTGTGGGGCTACGTCAAGTCTAAAGTCTACAGAAATAAGCCAGCAACTATTCCAGCTTTGGAAGACAACATTTCCGAAGAAATTCGGGCTATTCCGGCCGAAATGCTCGAAAAAGTTGCCCAAAATTGGACTTTCCGAATGGACCACCTAAGACGCAGCCGCGGTCAACATTTAAATGAAATTATCTTCAAAAAGTAAATGTCATGAACCAATCTAACGTTTCAAATAAAGAACCGATGAGATTTTGCAAATTTTATGCGTTTTTTTTTTAAAAAAAGTTATCAAGCTCTTAAAAAATCACCCTTTACATTCATTCCACACTTTAAATTTGCATTGTTGCAGACTTTGTCCATTCCCGAATTTTTGGAAACATTACAGGTGGGATTTTCATTTACATTCATATTCAGTGGTAATTTAAGTGCAGAATGGGCTGTCCGACCACCATCTAATAACGTCGCTGCTATTCCAGATGATGCAAGTGCCAATGCTACATTACTCTGTGATCTTATAGTCGCTAATAGCAAGGAAATCAGAAATGTTTTGCCAGTTCCTCCTGGAGCGTCTAAAAAAAACATTACTCCAGTTTCGTTTCGTACTGATTCCATTATGGTATCACATGCGTGTCTCTGTTCTGGATTCAATTTACGCAAATTCAAGTTTATAAATGTGGTCAACTCATTCAAATCATATTGTTTTTCAGGGTTTATTTCTTGATTGGATGCATCATGCATTGGTCGATTTGGAGCTGCCAAACCCAATTGTGTCAATGCTTTATTTGCAATTACCAAACAAATATCTTCAATGATAATCAATGCCTCATTAAACATTTCAAGTGTAATAATTAAATAGTTCTTTCCTGCGATTCGGCGCATTCGATGCAAAATGTCTTCGGACATAAAATCCTTAAAATTTTCCCATAATTGCAGTGGATCAGATGGAAAACATGTTGCAATAATAATAGCAAATAATGTTCGTATTTGATGAGGAGAACCTGTTGCTGATGCATCCCTAAGTGTCGCATCCCAGTGTTTATCATCTTCCAGTAAATGCAATTCCTGACATGCTTGACGAAAAGTGTGACACCGTTACCTCTTTTCAAACTCAAAAAAGATGTAGGCCCACGAACATGAATCAATAATAGACGCAAATAAAAACATTCAGCATGACTGGGATGCACTGTATAAAGACGTCCAATGACATCACTTTCAAAAATGCCAGCATAACCTTGAACTGGTCTTCCTTGCTTACGTCTGTTCCATTTCTTTCCAAATGCATTCCAAGTGTAATATGTTGGTACTTGTGAATAAAGCAATGTTTTAGCAAATTGATCATTTTGACACAATTCGAAACAATTGATGGTGGTCGCTCTACAAATTGCTGTGCAGTATCAACTGTGAAATATACACGTTGTCCCTTTTGCAAATGTACTGACAAATGAATAACTGTCGGACTTCGATCATGAATTGGGAACGATAATATTCTCCAAATTGCCTCATTGCTACGGATATACCTTCCCATTTCATATTGTGTTATTTCATCATTTCGGTTCTCTGTAACACCAAACACAGCCATGTCGCTGCCTTTATTTACATACTTGCAGATATATTAAATCGATTTAGCAGAATTGCAATATTCTACATTGATATGAGATTTGAATGCTTTTGATAGTATTGGCGAAAAGGGGACAACCCACCTATTGTGATCTAGATTATTGACTCGTAGATTTATTGATTTGCCATTATCATCTGTTGAGCGTCGGCGATACCATGGGTAACCATTTTTTCCATTAATTGTCTCGGAAATCAAATCTTTGGGATACCGCTTCGTGCATTACCCACCTTTCATACACGGCCAATTAATATTTAGAACACCACATGGTCTATGAATCATACTTTTTGTAAAAAATCGATTTCCTGATCAGGAATTTCTGCTGAGATGATGTTATCTATTTGATCGCTTGTTATTTTGTTGACTAACCACACCAAAATATGGGCATGTGGTAATCCTCTCTTTTGCCATTCCACCGAATACATCCAACATCGAATTCGCCGAAAACTTGATGTTTAACAATAAAATCCATCAATGACTTCAGCTTCTGTCTAAATACTCTTCCGGTTATGTCATGACGGTCTGTAGAAGATTGCCCTACATATAAATATTGCGTGATTTCGTCCCATTGTGGATTACATGTATGTAAATGTAATAAACAAATCTGGTCGACCATACAAACGAACATAGCAAATGGCATCTTGTGCATATTCATGCATGTGCCTTGGACTGCCTGTGTAACTTGCTAGTAAAATAACAACTTGTCCAACATTGTCAACATTTCCATCATTATTGATTGCATCGGGGAGATGTATATACTCTTCTCATCGCAACTTCCGTTGATTGAATTGAGTAAAGTGCAAACGCTCTGTTTCTATCTTTGCATACATGTCTACGATATATTGATGAAAGAGTCTCCGACATTTCAAAATATGATTTTCCTGATTTTGTCGCATCATAATTTTATGTGCGTAACCACAAACTTATGCAAACTGTAATCAATTGCGTGATTATATCTAAATCCAGCACCAACAACAACAAACAACATTACCGTAGATTTGTGCGGCACGCCTTTGAACATTTAGATTAATACTTGTCGGCCTACGATCTGAATCCGATCTTGCAACACGTTCCCTTGTATTTGCAATCTCTCGTCCTCGCTGTTCTTGCGATTGATTTGATTTTCCCTTTCGTTTGATCTATTTTGCATTCTACGCGACCGACGTCCAATGTCAGCTCTGCTCTTCGTGGCATTTTTAGAAGAAACTAAACTAAAGATAATAAAGAACTTCAGTAATAAATTGATGAAATCCAGCAAATTCTGGACTCGAAAAGCTGAAAATGTGTCAAAATTCAATTAAAAATTGGCCAAAAAATCGAAAAAATGTTTGTCTTACCGTTCGGAAGCTAAATTGAAACGTTCGAGATCGTCTGCACTCGAAAAGCACCAAAAAGTGACGAAAAGACACGAAAATCTGCTGAAAATGTGACAAATTCAATTAAAAATTGGCCAAGAAATCCAAGTAATTTTTAGCTCACTGATCGGACATTAAACAAAAAAAATCACTCAATTTTTTAGTTTTTTCACAAAATATCAAATTTGTGATTATGTCACTTGTAACAATCAGAACACTTGTTTAGTAAAACAATCGATTTTTATCTCAGTAATCATTGTTTTTTTTTTTAATTTTGTTTAACAAAATATTCAAATTAAAACGATGATTATAACGAAAATTAATTTATTTTTATCAAAATAAAATGCGAAGAAATTAATATTTTCAAAAATCGATTATGATAAGATCAATCACCAACGACGTTCTAAGAGAAAAGAGAAATGATAAGAAATTGCTATTTGCATCACTCCGTGCAATGGTCTCCAATACACAAACGACCAAAATGTATTCAATACTAATGAATGCTGTATGCGGTATAAAAAAAGCCCGCGGCAAGAACACACTCACTTCACATACGCACCGCACACACATGCGTTATCGGATTTCAACCAAAATTCATATAAACCATATATGGACCAATGTGTAAGTTTGGTTGAAATCGTTCAACGTGTTTATGATTAGTTCGGCGACGTACATATACGGACTTATTTTTATATATATAGATTTAAGTGTTTTAATGTATTTCCATAAAATGGACGACTTCAAACAGGCATTCAGTTCATCAGCTGGCGTTGAGCGTGGAACAACTGCCAAACCGGTTTTTGTTATTTCGTAAATCTTGCATCGAGCGATCTAATGCCTCCAAAGACTTTTTGTGTGCCATCGTACATTCATCCCAAATGATCAATCTTGTTTGCTGCAGCACTTTGGCCATCGCAGAATTCCTCGAAAAGTTGCAAGTTGGAGTTTCATTAATTTGAAGGTTTAACGGCAACTTGAGAGCTGAATGAGCTGTTCGACCGCCTTCCAACAACGTAGCTGCAATACCTTATGAAGTTAGGGCTAGTGCAATCCCATTTTGCGACCGAATTGTTGCCAAAATCAATGATAACAAAAAAGTTTTCCCAGTTCCACCGGGAGCAACTAAAAAATAAAATCCGCCAGCTCCATCGTTCACTACTTTCATGAGCGTATCGTAAGCATATTTTTGTTGTTGATTTTAAAGGTTGGTACGCAGCTCTCAAGTAATTGCTCAAGGAAAAAAATACATTATTTCTCAAGTAATTTTGACAACTGGTTACGCATTGTGAATGATCAACATTAGAAGAGCAAGAGAGAATAAACAAAGTAAACAAACTTTGTGCGTATGTATGTATGTATGTATGTGTATGGTAACACAAATATTTTCATTGAGATTTAAGGAATGTTGTTGATGATTGGTTGGTTTTATACAACATTTCAAAATGGAATATACTTTATAATAATGATTTCAACTAATTTAGGATGAATTTGACGATTACTTCGAATTTCCTTCAAGAAACAATTGTTGATTTGATGTTTCTTCGCAAAACCAGGTTTGCCATATTCACATTTTATAGAAAAAAAGTATTAAAAATTAGTACTAGATTTCTTGAGAGCTGCGTACTAGCACAAGTAACTTTATCGCAGGAACGTTTCTGGACCGTTTCTTAAGCGTTTTTTTATATAAAGTTTTTACGTTTCTTGAGAGCTGCGTACTAAGCTTAAAGGGGAACTGTTCTATCAACCATTTCTCGTAATGTTTCGGAATCGTATTGGGCTTCGCGTATCAAGCACATGCCCTCAATTAAAATTATTGCTTCATTGTGAATTTCTTCGTTCATTTGCAAATCTGCATTCGATGTTCTAAGATGCATCTGATGAAATATATCTTCCGCCATATGATCTTTGTATTTATGCCATAAATCAGTCGGTGCTGATGGGAAGCATGTAGACAAAATTATAGAAAATAATGTTCGTATTTATTTAGCATTTGACGAAATCACAGCATCTTCGAGAGTCTGGTCCCAATGAGTGTCATTCTCTAACAATCCCAAATGTTGACAGGCTTCTCCGTATGTGTCACACAATACACCGTTAACAGTTCGCAGATGTTGGAATGATGTTGGACCACGAACATTGACTAACAATAAACGCAAATAAAAACACTCATCTTGACTGGTATGGACTGCATAAAGACGGCCTAGTGCATCGGCGGAAAATACTTGTGGGTAATCTGAAACTGGCTGTCCTCGTTTTCGTCGTTGAAATTTTTTGGATGATTGATTCCAGGTATAATATCTTGGCAATTCAGAGTAAAGTAGCGTTCTGATAAAATAATCATTCTGGCACATTTCAAAGAAGTTGGTTAATGTTGTCGATGGTGGCCTGTCAACTCGTTGTAATACGTTTGCATCTGTAAAATGCACCCGTTGACCATTTTCCAAATGTACGGCCAAGTGAACAACAGTAGGGTGTCGTTCATGTATTGGAAACGAAAATATACGCCACATGCCTTCGTTACTACTAACATAGCGTCCCATTTGATATTGAGTGACTTCATCATTTGAATTTTCGGCAGCAACTGCGAAGACAGCTACCTTTGTTCACATACTTGCAAATATATTTAATAGATTTTACGGAGTGGCGAAATTCGACGTTTATGTGTGCTTTATATGCCTTGGAAAGTAATGGCGAAAACGGAACAACCCAACGATTATCAACTTCAATGTCCTGTCGATTTACTTGGACTATTGTTGACTTTCCATTGTCATCAATGGATCGGCGGTGATAAAGTGGATGTCCATCATTTCTAGTAATAGTTTCTGTTACCAATTGTCTTGGGTAGCGTTTTGAACATTTTCCTTAAACCATACACGGAGAAATTGGATTTAATATTCCACATGGACCATGTATCATATTTTTTGTAATAACCTCATGTAACAGTGGGTCTTCATTATTATCGGGAATTTCTGCTGATATCACATTATCAATTTCATTCGGTCTTATCCTCTCAACCAACCAAATGAGGATATGTGTATGAGGCAATCCGCGTTTTTGCCACTCAATTAAGTACATCCAACAGTGCGTCTCGCTGAAAACGCGATGCTTAACAATAAAATCCATGAGTGATTTTAATTTCATTTTGAACACCCTTGCAGTGATATCGTGGCGATCAATAGGTGATTGCCTAGTAAATAATTCTTGTTGAATTTCTGTCCACTTTGGATTGCATGTGAATGTGATAAACAAAACTGGTGTGCCATAATGTCGTACATAGGACATAGCATCTTGAGCATATTCATGCATATGTCGCGGGCTTCCGACGTATGTTGCTGGGAGAATAGTTATTCTGCCGACATTCTGTGCATTTCCATCAACATTAATGGCATCCCGAAGATGAATATATTCCTCGGAACGGAGTTTTGCCTGGTTCAACCTGATAAATGTCAATCGTTCAGTTTCAATTTTCACATACATATCCACAGCATATTGGTGAAATAGACGCCGACACTTTAAGATGTGATTGTCCTCATTTTCCCGAACCATCAGTCTGTAAGAATATAATTCATTGAACTAACTTTTTTGTTCGTTTCAGCACCGATAAACAATTTTTTTTGTTATTAATTTGATGATATAAATTTTAAGTTAGTAAACATATATTTTAATGTGGTAAACATATACTGTTAATTAATTTACCTGTAACTGGATTCACCTTGCCAAAATAGGATAGGATATTGTAAGGTATCATATGATCGATGTGTTTGAAATACACGCTGAAGTTGATCGTTCCGTCGAAGTAAAACAATGTATCGGTTTTCTAAATTTTCTCCCACGACAACAATAGCCACTTCATTAATTGTTGGCGCATTAAAACGTCCAGCATGTTGTCCTGCAGGGGCATATTTGCAAAAATTTATAGTCTTCATCAGGCATTGGCAATAAGATGATATATTTGACCCTGCATCTGCAAGAATATATGTAAATATGTATTTAGGTAATTGTATAGCAAATTGTTTATACCACCATGTGGCTCGCAAAATACTCCCAAAATACTTTATAGATCATTTCAAATTACAACTAAATCTCAACATTGCACAGTAGCTTTCCATGGCAGTTTTAGGCTTTACCAAGTATTGGAACACTTTATAAACACATCTACACAACACTGGCTCAACATATTTTGCACTAGCTATATGGCTGTAAAACTAAATAAAGTTGTTTGCCATTATAAATACTTATATACCTTGAAAGTAGGCATAAAATTGTCTCCAATAACTTTTGTTGCGCCAAATGATGTCATTTGAAAGCAATTATTGTATTGCTGGATATGAGTCAAAAAATGATTAGAATCTGGCCCATTTCCGGAAACCAATGAATGTAGTGGCTCTGGTGGTGGTACCAATGCCATCAATTTGACTTGGCCGCTGGCGCAGCACAATCCAGGGGCTTCATTTTTGAATTTCAATGCAATGCAATGTGGACATACAATATTCATTAGTCCAATAGCAACAATTTGCTCTGAACTGTAATCAATTGCCACATTATAACAGAATGCAGCTCTGTGGGGATTAAACACAACATATCTATGTTGATTTCGATTTCTTTGTAGTTCATTTCTTTGATTTGTTCTTATATTTCTTTGACTTGCCGTATTTCGAATTCTGCGGCCTAAGTTTGTACGTTTGGTTGGTGGCATTGTTAAAAACGAAAATCAAACTGAAAATTAAATGATCTCATATTTTTTCTGTTTAACCATGTATAACAAATTGTAATATTGTGTAGTCAGCAAAAGTTATAAAAAATCGATATAAGGCGAATTTAACTTCTTCTTCTTCTTAATTGGCGTAGACACCGCTTACGCGATTATAGCCGAGTTAACAACCGCGCGCCAGTCGTTTCTTCTTTTCGCTACGTGGCGCCAATTGGATATTCCAAGCGAAGCCAGGTCCTTCTCCACTTGGTCCTTCCAACGGAGTGGAGGTCTTCCTCTTCCTCTGCTTCCCCCAGCGGGTACTACGTCGAATACTTTCAGAGCTGGAGTGTTTTCATCCATCCGGACAACATGACCTAGCCAGCGTAGCCGCTGTCTTTTAATTCGCTGAACTATGTCAATGTCGTCGTATATCTCGTACAGCTCATCGTTCCATCGAATGCGATATTCGCCGTGGCCAACGCGCAAAGGACCATAAATCTTTCGCAGAATTTTTCTCTCGAAAACTCGCAACGTCGACTCATCCGCTGTTGACATCGTCCAAGCCTCTGCACCATATAGCAGGACGTGAATTATGAGAGACTTATAGAGTTGGGTTTTTGTCTGTCGAGAGAGGACTTTGCTTCTCAATTGCCTACTCAGTCCGAAGTAGCACCTGTTGGCAAGAGTTATCCTGCGTTGGATTTCTAGGCTGACATTGTTGGTGGTGTTTACGCTGGTTCCAAGATAGACGAAATTATCTACAACTTCAAAGTTATGACTGTCAACAGTGACGTGAGTCTCAAGTCGCGAGTGCGACGACTGTTTGTTTGATGACAGGAGATATTTCGTCTTGCCCTCGTTCACTGCCAGACCCATTCGTTTTGCTTCCTTGTCCAGCCTGGAGAAAGCAGAACTAACGGCGCGGGTGTTAAGACCGATGATATCAATATCATCGGCATACGCCAGCAGCTGTACACTCTTATAGAAGATTGTACCTGCTCGATTAAGTTCTGCAGCTCGAACTATTTTCTCCAGGAGCAGGTTGAAAAAGTCGCACGATAGGGAATCGCATTGTCTGAAACCTCGTTTGGTATCGAACGGCTCGGAGAGGCCCTTCCCGATTCTGACGGAGCTTTTGGTGCCGCTCAACGTCAGTTTACACAGCCGTATCAGTTTTGCGGGGATACCAAATTCAGACATCGCGGCATAAAGGCAGCTCCTTTTCGTGCTGTCGAAAGCAGCTTTGAAATCGACGAAGAGGTGGTGTGTGTCGATTCTCCTTTCACGGGTCTTTTCCAAGATTTGGCGCATGGTGAATATCTGGTCGGTTGTTGATTTACCAGGTCTGAAGCCACACTGATAAAGTCCAATCAGTTTGTTGACGTTGGGCTTTAATCTTTCACACAATACGCTCGATAGAACCTTGTACGCGATGTTGAGGAGGCTTATCCTACGGTAGTTGGCGCAGATTGTGGGGTCTCCTTTTTTATGGATTGGGCATAGCACACTTAAACTCCAATCGTTGGGCATGCTTTCGTCCGACCATATTTTACAAAGAAGCTGATGCAGGCTCCTTATCAGTTCTTCGCCGCCGTGTTTGAATAGCTCGGCCGGCAATCTATCGGCCCCTGCCGCTTTGTTGTTCTTCAGGCGGGCAATTGCTATTCGAACTTCTTCATGGTCGGGTAATGGAACGTCTGCTCCATCGTCATCGATTGGGGAATCGGGTTCGCCTTCTTCCGGTCTTGTGCTTTCACTGCCATTCAGCAGGCTGGAGAAGTGTTCCCTCCATAATTTAAGTATGCTCTAGGCATCGGTAACTAGATCACCTTTGGGGGTTCTACAAGAGTATGCTCCGGTCTTGAAACCTTCTGTAAGCCGCCGCATCTTTTCGTAGAATTTTCGAGCATTACCCCTGTCGGCCAGCTTATCGAGCTGTTCGTACTCACGCATTTCGGCCTCTTTCTTCTTCTGTCTGCAAATGCGTCTCGCTTCCCTCTTCAACTCTCGGTATCTATCCCATCCCGCACGTGTTGTGGTCGATCGTAACGTTGCGAGGTAGGCAGCCTGTTTTCTCTCCGCTGCGACACGGCACTCCTCGTCGTACCAGCTGTTCTTTTGCACTTTCCAAAAACCAATGGTTTCGGTTGCAGCTTTACGTAAGGAGTTTGAAATGCCGTCCCACAGCTCCCTTATACCGAATTGTTGATGAGTGCTCTCAGAGAGCAGGAGTGCAAGCCGAGTAGAAAAACGTTCGGCTGTCTGTTGTGATTGCAGCTTCTCGACGTCGAACCTTCCTTGTGTTTGCTGGCGTGCGTTTTTTGCTGCACAGAGGCGGGTGCGAATCTTGGCTGCAAATCGATGTTAGGACCTCGGAGCGCACGCACATCTAAAACACTGAAGACGTGTCTTCCGTCTATCACAACATGATCGATCTGGTTGGTGGTTTTTCGACCCGGAGACAGCCAGGTAGCTTGATGTATCTTCTTATGCTGGAATCTAGTACTACAGATAACCATATTTCGGGCCCTGGCGAAGTCGATCAGCCTCAACCCATTTGGGGATGTTTCGTCGTGGAGGCTGAATTTACCGACCGTAGTGCCAAAGATACCTTCTTTGCCCACCCTGGCGTTAAAGTCGCCAAGCACGATTTTGAAATCGTGGCGGGGGCATCTCTCATAAGTGCGCTCCAAGCACTCATAAAAGGCATCTTTGGTCACATCGTCCTTCTCTTCCGTCGGGGCGTGGGCGCAAATAAGCGATATGTTGAAGAACCTCGCTTTGATGCGGATTGTGGCTAGACGTTCATTCACCGCAGTGAATGATAGTACTCGGCGACGGAGTCTCTCTCCCACCACGAATCCAACACCAAACTTGCGCTCCTTTATATGGCCACTGTAGTAAATGTCAGACCTACTTGTCTCTGTCCTTGTCCCGTCCATCGCATTTCTTGGACGGCGGTGATGTCAGCCTTTATTTTTACGAGGACATCAACCAGCTGGGCAGCGGCACCTTCCCAATTAAGGGACCGGACATTCCAGGTGCATGCCCTCAATTCGTAGTCCCTATTTCGTTTGCGATGGTCGTCATCAAAAGGGGGATCACTCATCCGAGGCTTGTTGTTCCTATTCATTGGGGGTTTTTTTTTACGTGGCGGGTCCCAAACGCAGCGCACAACCCTATGCAGGGGATGTTTCGCCTTCTCACGTTAGCTCGCCTTCAAACGGATGTTCCTAGGCTACCCAGAGGATACTTGCTCAAAGACCGGAAGTCGTGAGCTTCTTGAGTCATATGCAAAAGAATCGTTTCTGGCCACTCCCAAGTGAATGGCGATCAGAGAACTTTCCTCACTTGCGTGAACTTCTACACATGACTCCATCCTTACCGTGATTAATAAACACTTATTAGCAAACAAAAAACTTCTTAGTCTTTAAAATAAAACGAACTTTATCAAAAACTTAATAAAAAGTACATGAAAACAGATTACCACATTTTTTTTTTTTAATTGAATGACGTTGACATTTAAATTGAATTACGTTTACATTCGTAACGCGCGTTTATTAAAATATGCAAAATGAAATGTATATTTTTCAAACTTTCTGAGAGATTTTCTTAATATTTTTTCCATAAGAACCTTGTACAGAGTATTAGAAAACTACAAAAAAAAATCAGCCACATCGGTTTAGCCATTCACGCGTGATGCCGTGACAACGCATGCGTTGTCCTGCGTGAAATTATGTGTTTTGAAATAAAAAAAAAGTTGAATTCACGTTGTGTTAAAAATCATTTTTTTCAATGTAACACAGTTTGATAAGCAACATTTTTTGGTTTCTATTCCGGTGCGTAAATGTACAGAGGAGATGGTTTTCCAACTCGGGAAAACGTCACGTATAATTGGCGCGCACCCATGCAATCGTAGTTACGATAATTTGGCCAATTTGGCATAAACATTCGTGATGAGTTCATATTTCGTTGAAGTGAATTGACAAAAGGCAGGTGGAATTAATATCAAACCACTGGAACCGAAATTTGCCTATTTCCAATTCTTAACGAATACGATGTAAAATGTCTTCGGCAATGTACTTTTGTTCGTGTTCCATAATTGACGCGGATTTGAAGGCTGATATGTCGAAATGGCCATCGCGAAAAGTATTAGCAATCATAGTTTTTCGGGTGGATTATGTAAATTCGTCCTAAGGAATTAGTTGAGAACACACCTGGATGTCAATCTATTGGTTGGCCTTACTTTCTGCGTACCTATTTCTTCGGCGATGCATTCCATGCATAATATCAAAGCATTTCCAAATAGAGCAATGTTCTCACAAACGAATCACTGACGCAGGTTGAGAAAAAACTCGTCAATGTAAATTTTGTTGTTGGAAGTGTTTCCGCTGGCTGTACTGTATTCTCTGGGTTGAAAAACACTCTTTAGCCATTCTCCAAATTAACTGCGAAACGCACAACAGTCGGAAAAGTCGATTACACCAAACTACAATATCACACATTGGCATGAGTTTTGAATGTGAATTAGACAATAGTGGCGAATATGGTACGATCCATATGTTGTCGACTTCGATATTCACTACTCTAAGTTGAATAGTAAATGTCCTGCCATTGTCGTCTGATGAGCTACGACGATAGAGTGGATATCCATCATTTCCATGCACCATATTGGTTTTCATCACTTCGTAGAATAATGGATCTTTCTCTGCATGAGGAATTTCCTCAGAAATGATTTCATCAATTTGATCTGGTGTAACCACCATCCACCATTCAAAGAAGAATGTGTGCGTGCGGCAAACCTCTTTTTTGCAACTCAACAGAGTACATCCAGTATCTGACTGCACCATACTTGTAATCGTATATATGTACATACGTTGCTTCAAGATAAAGTCCATCAAACATCGTAGCTGTTGTTTGAAAAGTCTTGCTTTATTATCGTGATGATCGCCGGCTGATTGACAGCGATCCATAATTCCACACATACATATGTCATCGCATCATGGGAGTCTCATGTAGTTCATGTGTCTTGGGCTGCCATACGTTGATGGCAAAAAGAACACCGACCGATATTAGCGCGATGTCTTCGTTGCTTCGTAACAAATTTCAATCTGTAATTGATCACTTCGTTTGAAACACACATAAAGTTTTCAATGAATAATTTTCAATAATTTTTCTTTTAAATAGCCGGAATAAAACAGCAAGCGACCGAAATAGAACGATTCAAATAATTTACAAATCAAAATATTGAAAAACAAAACAAAAAAGAATTGTATGAAAAGTCACTTTTTGGAAATTTCCAATTTTTCGACTTTTCCTTATGAAAAGTATATGGTTTTTTTATATGTAACCCTTCCCATATCGACAGCGAACAACTTCTGATTTCATGAAGATTGGTTCCGCCGTTCTCGAGCGTTAGCGTTACTAACAAACAAACAATAATTTTTACTTATATATGTACACATGTATGTATGTATGTATATTTATACAAAATAAAACGTTTGTATGGAAAAAGAAAAGGGCTGTTTTTAGGGGTTTTCCGGGCAACTTTCGTAATTTTTTCTTACATAAGAACCTTCTCCTAATAATAACAAATACAACAAAAAAAAAAAATCAGCCAAATCGGTTCAGCCCACCACGCGTGATGCCGTGACAACGAAAACGGTTTCATTTTTATATATAAGATAATATAGAAAGGCACTTTATTTTGGGTATTATACGTGTTCTAGGTATCAATACCGTCTCTCATTTGACCCCTCCTGTAAGAATGGTGGCCTGGACGATGCGCCGTGTCAGCTCTATGTCGATGCACAGTATTGGCGCGTCCAGGTTACGCAACAGTATGACAGGCACACCAACTTAGAAATTTAACTTGTGAGAGGGTACCCCTGACAGGCCGCAAGAATTTAAGAACTCTAAAGGGTATAAAGTTACGTCGTCAGTTATCATCACCTTGTCAATTAAAATGTAGGTCTCACCTCACCTTGAACTTTCTCTAATAGTATTTTATTAATTTTTTCTACCAATTAGTTTTGGGCGCCATGATAGCTCTTTTGCACAACTACTCCTTGTTAGCCAGGGTTTATTGTAAATCTGGAACCTGTGAACCGGAGCTTCATTCATTCGCCTGTGAGACATTGTGCATTCAATGAAAAAAACTCTGATCCACTAGCTACGCGGTTTGCTATTAAATTGAAAATTTACTTTTGCTCCGGTAGTAACAAAAGTATCCTAACAGTATCTTAACCAAGCTCTCTGACCAAATGAGTAGACACTTTTGCCGTTGTTTGTGAGGCATAATGAAATCGGGAAATCATTTTTCCACCCGTCGCAAAGATTATATCATAAAAAAGATCGGTGAGGGTGGTAATAGATGGTGTTGCAACACGGTATCGTACATTTGCCTCTGGGAAATACACGGGCTCGCCGTTTGGTAGGTACAGGGTGGGCCATGTAAAATTTTAAATTTAAAAAGACAATAAAAACGGCTTGATATTTTTCATGGGTCTCACATTAATTTAAAAGGTTGTTTTATGGAATTTATTTGTGGAAAACAATTTCGGACAAATGACAACCACGGCTGAGTTTACAGCAGCTTATCCGATCCACCCAATTTTGGAGTACTTTCTCGATGGTTTCAGGCCCTATGGCAGCTACAACAGCTTGAATCTCGTTTTTTAGATCTTAAATTGTTTCTGGATGGTTGGCGTAACATTTACCTTTAACAGCTCCCCATAGAAAATAGTCCAACGGAGTTAAATCGCAGCTTCTGGGAGGCCAATTCACATCACCTCTTTTGCTGATTATGCGATTTTCGAAAATAGGGCGTAAAAGATTGAGTGTAGTGTTCGCTCTATGGCACGTAGCGCCGTCCTGCTGGAACCAAATGTTGCCCAAGTCTTCCTCTTCAATTTGCTTGAAGAAAAATTTGGTTAACATTGCGCGATATCGCTCACCATTGATGGTTACGGCGGTTCCTTCTTCATTTTCGAAGAAAAATGGGCCAATGATTCCACCAGACCAAAATCCGCACCATGTAGTGATTCGTGCTGGGTGCATTGGCTTCACAATGATTACGTGCGGGTTTTCTGTGCCTCAAATGCGACAATTCTGCTTGTTAACGTAACCATCGAGGTGTAAATGAGCCTCGTCCGAAAAGATGGTTTTTCGGTAAAATTGACCATCCTCGGTCAAACGATCTTCTGCCCAATGTGCAAACTGTAGACGGCTCGGGTGGTCAAGTGGCTTCAGGCAATGCACCAATTGAACTTTATATGGCTTCATAGCGAGGTCTCTTTTCAAAATTCGCCGCAAAGTTGTTTGCGGAATGTTTAATTCTTGCGATCGACGGCGAGTTGAGGTGGATGGATTCTCACTAACATTTTCATCCACAAACGCAATATTTTCTGTTGAACGCGCGGCAAATGAACGTTGACGTTTTGGTTTGTCCACCAACGAGCCAGTTTCACGCACGCGCTTGACAAATTGTTGCACAAATTGAACTGATGGCACTTTTTGTCTGTCTATTTTTTTGCAAAATTTCTCACAGTTTGGGTTGAAGACTCACCACTTTTGAAAAAGTTTTCAATATTTCCCAGTTTTCTTCTAAGGAATAGCGGCCCATTTCGTAAATTTTAAACTTTTTACTGAATATCTGTCACTTTCCGAATGGTATTTGACGTTTCCAATGTCGAAATATAGATAATTCAAATTTAAAACGTCAGATGGCCCACCCGTTGCATAGCAAGACTTTTGGGAGCCTTTCGTGTAACGGCAAACCGAGTAATCTCCATGCCTCTTCGTTACTACACAAAAGTCGGCTCGCCCGATATATCTGGACCTCATCCTTTGGGTCGATCGTGATGTTTCTATCCTGTCTCACGGTGAAAAAGGCCTGGTCACTGCCCTTATTTATGTATTGATGCATGGACCTAGCTGCAAAACTCCACATTTGTGGGGGCGCCAAAAATTTAAGAAAGCAGGGTCAATTTGGGAGTATCCACGGTGTTTCTCAAATTAATATTTACAGTAAGCCCCTTCGTAGGGCGCCCTACGCCGAAACAACCGGTATTAATTTTCATTCGTTTGCGTATATTTTAAGAGCGAGCGAGTTCTTTTATTAAAACACAATACAAAGCAATATACAAGGTAAACAGGACTTAAAAAAAACAACAGAACAGAACGGCTAAATCAATTTATTTTATTCAAAATAGTCTCCTTCTGCTTCAATACAGCTTTTGGAATGGTCCAAAGGCATGTCGAACGAATGTTTTAGCTCGTTGGTTGGTATGACCGCCAGTATGCCGGTGCAAGCCTTTTGAATGCCCTCTACGTCTGCATCACGCTTTCCTTTCATGAGCAAATGCATTTTCCGAAAAGGAAGTAGTCACGTGGTACCATATTAGGTGAATACGGGGAGTGGTAGTGGATGGCAGTTTTTGGCCATCTTTGGAGATGTTCAATTCCATTTCCATGAATTTCAGTGATGATTTCGGCTAACTTTTGATGAATTCACGCAGAAATTTCCGGTGATCACAAATTTTGATTGGCCTACAAGTTGATCGTCATTTATGTCCTCAAGACGTTTGAAATCGTTGAAACCACTCGTGCACTCTGCCACGGGATAGGCAATCATCGCCCTAAATTTCATCAATTGAAACGTTTCGGTAAAAGTTTTGCCAATTTTAAAACAAATTTTAATGTTGGCTCTCTATTCGAAGCTCATTTTCGCACCGATAACACAAACATACTGACACTTAAAACGCAATAACTTCACTTCCTATCAATGCAATGTCATGAAATTCTCACTGCACAATCGATAAAAAATAGCAGATTCAAAAAGAATCCAGGAAGACACCTGGTATATATATTTTTTGTTAATATGCTGTTGAACATAGATATATTATATCGAACTTTTGACTTATACAAGTACTAGCTGACCCGGCGAACTTTGTACCGCCTAACAGTCAATGAATGTGGTGTTACAGATAAGCAGAACTTTATGATTTTTTGAAAGCAATACAATGAATAATATTAAATCAAACTCATTTATAAAAAAAATATATTTCATTATTTGCTAGCTATCCAAAACATTTGGATAAACAATATGTTTTGTTTTTCCATTTTGAGCATGAATAAACAAACGGCTGGGGGTACCGACTCTGGAACAGGCAACATAAAGTTGGCCATGTGAAAAACATGATTCCTCCAAGTTCACACCACAAACGTTAAGTGTTTGCCCTTGAGCTTTGTTGATGGACATCGCAAATAATAAACGCACAGGATATTGTAATCGTTTGAATTCAAATGGCATATCAGTTGGAATCATAGGGATACGCGGTATTAAACAAACTTCTCCTTTTGATTTACCAGTTAAGATCGTAGCTTCAATCAAATTTGGCAATACATTTTTTATTGCCAATCTGGTGCCATTACACAGTTTTGGTGGATTAATATTTCGCAATAATATAATCAAAGAACCCACTTTTAGATTCAAGCAATGCGGTGGCATACCAGCCGGTTCTAATGAATTTAAAAATTCAGTTGGATAATTCATTGCTTTTTGATTCATAGCACTGTCAATTGATTTATGTGTCGTCGTGACTACGCCTGGGCGTTTTGCTTGAATTTGAAAATTAATGGCAATGATATGAATGTTCTTCGGTGCTAAAATGGCGCGTTCTCTCAACCAATCATGGTTTCTGTAATTCTGAAGAATATTTGGAAAAACACATTCAATCAATTCATCTATCGATTTCATAATTGTACCAAAATTGTTCGGTACAGTGATCAATCGTTGGTTCTGTCGATTTGTATTTTGCCATCACCAATTTGTAACAATTGTTTTGAAAACTCATGGGCAGCTGGATCATTTTGTAGGTGAATACGCATATTAATGTTCAGTGTCAATTTTTGTACATATCTTCAAACAGGCATTTATTTCATCAGCAGGAGTTGTACATTTCCAAAGTTATCAACAAATCAGGATTTCTTGCATGATGACGCATACGAATTAAAATATCTTCTGCAATATTATGTTTATATTTGTTCCATAATTCAAGTGGATTTGATGGCATACATGTTGATAATATAACGGCAAACAGCATTCGTATTTGTTGAGGATGATTTCGGCTCATCCTCAACAAATAGATGCATCATAAAGTGTTGAATCCCAATGAGCATCATCCTCCAAGAAATGCAAAAGTTGGCATGCTTCACGGTATGTTTCACACAAATGACCGTTGACTGTTCTCAATTCTTGAAATGATTTTGGGCCATTCGCGTTAACTATTTTTTTTTTTTTTTTTATTACAAACATTTTTAAAACTTTAACAATGTTTGATATCACTACAACTAGTTTCAAAACTAACGAGCAGTTTGATTTGAATAACTTAAAAACGAATTACATAGAAATTAATAGTAATATTCATACATAGATGGTAAATAATTAATTAATTCCTTTATATTTTAGCTTCCAACTAAGCTATGAGATTTTTTGCGACATAATCGACTAGAGCGGCATGTGTCTAAAAGAAGATTTCTCGCCTCCTCGTTCACATGTGCATTAAGCCTTTTGTAGTGGGCATCTGCCTGACTCCTTATTTCTTCGGCGACTGTATTCATCCTTAGGTCTCGATGAATATCCGCATTTCTGCAGTACCAGGGAGCATTTACAATGCCTCTTAGCACCTTGTTTTGAAAACGTTGTATAATATTAATACTGCCATCATTGGCACACCCCCACAGTTGCGCACCATATGAGCATACCGGCTTGATTATTTGTTTATAAAGAAGTAATTTGTTGTATATGGACAGGTTTGACCTTCGCCCAATTAGCCATTTCATTTTCGACAATTTCAGGTTAAGTTCAATCCTTTTTATTTTAATATGCTCTTTCCAACGTAATCTAGCATCAAGCGTGATGCCAAGATATTTAGCTGTATTTGCGTATGGTATGCAGACATCTAGAATACTTATAGGTTGATAAGTGATTCTTTTGTTTGTAAAATTTACATGAACCGATTTGCCACCGTTTAGTTTTATTCTCCATTTTTTAGTCCAACTTACTACAGAGTTGATCGCATGTTGCAGGTTTAGCGCAGCTTTTTCTGTTGTTTTTTCGACGCATAGTATTGCGGTGTCATCAGCAAAAGTGGCAGTCATACTGTTTGGTGCTAACGGTAAGTCTCTTGTATACAGAATATATAAAAGTGGACCTAAGATACTTCCCGGAGGAACTCCTGCTTCAATTTCTTTAAGTTTTGAGATTTCATTTCCTTGTTTTACACGGAAAAATCTCGTGGTGATATATGATTCTAAAAGAGCACAATACTCAACCGGAAGGCATGATTTTAGTTTTTGCATAAGGCCTTCGTGCCATACCTTGTCAAACGCTTGTGCAACATCAAGGAATACAGCTGAGCATACGTTTCCCTCCTCCAGGGATTTTTCTATTTCTGATGTTATTCTGTGAATTTGTTCTATTGTTGAATGCTTATTTCTAAAACCGAACTGATGCGATGGGATTAACTGCTTTTCGTCGATTATAGATTTTAATTAGATAAATTATTTTTTCAAAAAGTTTTGAGATTTGTGGAAGTAGTGAAATCGGTCTATATGACGAGACTACGAGAGGATCCTTTCCTGGCTTAGGAACCATAACAACTTCGGCGACTTTCCAAAGGCTTGGAAAATGTGTCAGACGGATTGCTGTATTGTAAAGATTGGTGAGCTTCCGTAAACACTTGTATGGTAACTGCTTTAACAGCTGTAATTAAATCGAAGCCAGCTGCTTTCTTAACTTTAAGCTTTTTAATTTCACTTTTAAGTTCACAAATGGTGATTGCTGGGATTGCTGTATGATCCTGTTGAATACTACTGAGGAACGCGATTTCACTATCCTCGTTTGGACGAAAAGTTTCAGCTAGGTGTTTTGCAAATGCATTAGCTTTATCACAATCACTTCTAGCCCATGTATTTGAAGCAACTTTTAGTGGTGCAACGTGACTTATTTGACGTTTCAGATACTTTGTACTTTTCCAGAGTGAGTATTCATCTTTTTTGTCAGCGGATAGTTGAGATAAATATTTATTAATTGATTCATTCTTAATATGAGCAATTTCTCGTTTTAATTCTGCTGTTGCCTTATTAAGGTTGGTTTTGTCGAGAGGTGAACGGGTTTGTTGCCATTTCCGTCGTAACTTTCTTTTCTTAATTAGAAGGATTTTTATTTCTTTAGGGTAATTTGAAACTATAATTTTCCGCTTTATCTCCGGAGTATTATCCCAAGCTGCTTGTTGAATTTCTTTCGTAAATGTGTTAACTTCTGACTCTAGTTGTTCAATTGTTGTGATTTTCGGACACTTTATTTTAGTCTGAAGTATTTGTTTGAACGAAGTCCAGTCCGTATTTTTGTTGTATAACTTCAGACTAGTATCTCTTTGAATTAGTGTTTCACTTACTGTTAAATATAATGGGGAGTGATCAGAGCTTAGATCTAACCCACTTTCTATTTCTATGAAATTTCGAGATATTTTCCTGGTTATAAAGAAGTCTATAACATCTGGTATTTTGTTGGTGTCCGTTGGCCAATAAGTTGGAGTTCCGGTCGATACAAACTCACATCCGGTTTCCTGAGCTGCCTGGAATAAGTCTCGCCCTTTAGCTGTCGTTAGGCGCGATCCCCAGTAAACATGCTTAGCGTTAAAATCGCCCCCCATAATAAATTTGTGTTTGTGCATATAGAGAAGTTCTTTATATTCTTCAACGAGGATTTTGTATCTCGGCGGGCAATATATTGCAGTAATTGACAAGGGCTGATTCATTGCTTTTAATGTAATACTTGTGGTTTGAATATTGTGCGTACTGATTTTTCTATCCTCATAATGTTTAATGCTGTTTTTAACAATAACAGCAGTGCCTGCCCTCGCACAATTACTAGGGTGGATTGTGTGATAGACATCGTAATTTTGGAAAGTTATATGGCTGTGTCTCGTAAAATGAGTTTCGGATATTAGACATACATCTATTTTCTCTCTTTGTAAAATAAGTAGAAGCTCTTCTTGGTGCTTTAATAGTCCATTTGCATTCCATGTCATAACTCGGAGAGCACCATTCATACCTTAGATTTTGTTTTATTTTTATTTTTTTTGAGGTTATTCAAACGGCTGCACAGATCGTTATTGAATTTTTCTTGTTTATTTAACTTCTCAAGGATTTGAGTTAGTAGGTCTTCGGTAATCTTTGTGTTTTGTTTTTCGTTCACCACGTTTGAGTTGTTTTTCAATACTTCAGAAAAAGTGAGCTTACTCGTCTGTACACGATTCTGCTTGTTGACAGTACTTTTATTACCAATGGGTAGATTTTTTGATGTACTGGGCAAATTTGTGGAAATTTTTTGTTTCTTCAAGGCTTTGTTACGAATACTTTGAAGCTTTTTGGCAACAATACATCCTCTGTAGTTTGCCGGATGGCTTTCGCCACAGTTACAGCATTTTGGTTTTTCTGAGTTGGTTTTTTGGCACTCGATGGTTTTGTGCTTACCACCGCATTTAACGCACTTTGACATTTTGCCACAGAAGTTCTTGGTGTGTCCAAATGCCTGGCAATTTTTACATTATGGAATAAGTTTAGAATTCCTAACAGGCTCGATGAGAACAACGGTGTGAAGAATGTGTTTGATTTCATAAATTTTCTTGATGTCTTCATTAGAATCAAAAGTGGCTAAAAACATGTTTAAAGGTTCTCGTGTTTTCCACTTGAGTTTATTTACGACGTTCATAACATTTAAACCTTGTTCTTTTAAATCAGCGATAATATCACTAATGCTGCACGAATGGTGGAGATTTTTAATAATGACCTTTATTGGACGCGTTTGTTTGTCTTCAAAGGAATACCATGAAGCTCCCGACGCAGACAACATTTTTGTCACTGATCTGTAGTCATCACTTGATGTAACGCTTATCTTATGAATATCGTTATTTAATAGTTTAAATACAAATGAACCCTTAGTATTATCTTTAATTATGTTATTTAGTTCTTTATAATTAGAGATATTCGAAATCATAATAGGTGGAGGCCGCGGTTCATATTTCGGTTTTTCATTTTTAACTGTGTAGTTTTCACTCGATGAAAAAGTATTTTCTTTTAAGATCACTTCTGGTGAAGCTTCGGCCTTACGCTTTTTACTAGGCCTTTTATTTTTCATCAAAATCCAGTCTGTTTCCATAGCTAATTCTTCTTCATCAGTTTCGTATTGAGATTGACTATAATTAGGCACAAGTGGATGATTATTTTGTTCTTTAAGCTTTTGATTTTCTCTTTTTAATTGTTCGCATAATTGTTCTAAATCTTTCAATTTTTGTCTCAATTCATCTATTTCGGAAACTAATTTTTTCGGTTGGTTTGTTGTTATTTCCTGACCCCCTCCAGGGGGCGGGGTACGAATCATAATCCAGCTATATATTATATGTTTGTTGTAACGGGTGATTTTTTTGAGGTTAGGATTTTCATGCATTAGTATTTGACAGATCACGTGGGATTTCAGACATGGTGTCAAAGAGAAAGATGCTCAGTATGCTTTGACATTTCATCATGAATAGACTTACTAACGAGCAACGCTTGCAAATCATTGAATTTTATTACCAAAATCAGTGTTCGGTTCGAAATGTGAAAATCCGCTTTTTTATCGACAAATTTTGTTCAGCGATGAGGCTCATTTCTGGTTGAATGGCTACGTAAATAAGCAAAATTGCCGCATTTGGGGTGAAGAGCAACCAGAAGCCGTTCAAGAACTGCCCATGCATCCCGAAAAATGCACTGTTTGGTGTGGTTTGTACGCTGGTGGAATCATTGGACCGTATTTTTTCAAAGATGCTGTTGGACGCAACGTTACGGTGAATGGCGATCGCTATCGTTCGATGCTAACAAACTTTTTGTTGCCAAAAATGGAAGAACTGAACTTGGTTGACATGTGGTTTCAACAAGATGGCGCTACATGCCACACAGCTCGCGATTCTATGGCCATTTTGAGGGAAAACTTCGGACAACAATTCATCTCAAGAAATGGACCCGTAAGTTGGCCACCAAGATCATGCGATTTAACGCCTTTAGACTATTTTTTGTGGGGCTACGTCAAGTCTAAAGTCTACAGAAATAAGCCAGCAACTATTCCAGCTTTGGAAGACAACATTTCCGAAGAAATTCGGGCTATTCCGGCCGAAATGCTCGAAAAAGTTGCCCAAAATTGGACTTTCCGAATGGACCACCTAAGACGCAGCCGCGGTCAACATTTAAATGAAATTATCTTCAAAAAGTAAATGTCATGAACCAATCTAACGTTTCAAATAAAGAACCGATGAGATTTTGCAAATTTTATGCGTTTTTTTTTAAAAAAAAGTTATCAAGCTCTTAAAAAATCACCCTTTATAAGGGATTACTCGTAGGTAATGGTGAGTTAGTCAGCCAATAGTTAGTAAATATAAATAAATAAATAAATATATATGTGGCAACTACCAGATGAAACGTTTACCAATTTAGGTGTATACTTTTAGGCTAGCCTAGTGCAGCTAAAAAAGCTTAACTTAAAGAACGCAAATACAATTTGGTTCTTGTATTGGATAACAATAAAGCTTATACTATGGTAGTGACTTTTCCAAATTCCTTTTTGCGGGTCAAAGTCCAATAAGAAAAAATGGTAATAGGCTGCCTTACCAGAGAACGTAAAGTATAGAGAAGGTGCAGGTTCGATGTCGAACATTTTATAGAATTGGGACGGGGAATTCACCTTACAGCACGATGAGAAATGTTAACATTTTTAACAGTTCTCTCACATACTCAAACAGAGAATTTGAAGAGAAGTAAATACATATATGTATTTTCGGCATATGACAGTGGTCGGCATTTCATAGCAAAATTTTGCAAACTAACTTCACACGTACGCTTACGCTCTATCGTTCAGTCGTTGTCGAGCCATCAACGAATTAACGTCACGCAAGACCATAACGCAAAACGAAATATGCCCTGCGAGAAATATTTTATGGTTCTAAATGCCTTTGATGCCATGCAATGCCTTTTATGTTCCAAGTCTTTTAAAGATAATAGGGAATATATCCTATAAAGACAATTTGTTAATTTTCATTATGCTATTAATTAATAATTAAAATTGCTTAATTTTAATTCCAATTTCTCACTGGGCTACTTTTTTTCGTGCTCACCAACACAGTGACAGATCCTCTCATGCCGACCACTGGCATATGATGACAAGGCATACCTTAGTAAAGAAATTATATGTGCACGACTTCAAAACCGTTAAATTTGTAAATAAAGAAAGCTATCAAAGTTTTAGTTTTTGTTCATATATTTATTTTCTTAGTTACATCATACAACAAAAATTAATTAAAATTCCTTTGGTGCATATAACAAAATGAAGAATTAAACATATGCTTTATAGAAAGTATTTATATGTGCATGTTAAAAAATAAGGTGTTTTCTTCAAATATTTTGATAAATTAAGTTTGTTAGTAATTAATATGTTTTCCTTTATTAATTTTGACTTGGTTAAGTCGAGATGGCATCGATTCAACCAAAGATTTTAGCGTTGACATGCCGATTGAAGCCCATTCTCTCTGTATTGCAAGTTTGAGTTCTTTTGCGGTAGTAAACTGGCGTCCATTTTTGAAAACTCTAGCAGATAATATTCCCCATAGATCCTCGATAGGGTTTAAGTCTGGACTTTTTGCTGGCCACTCCAAAAGCGGAATCTTTCTTGACTCGAAAAAACTTTTAGTAAGGGTTGCATTGTGGATCGGGGCATTGTCTTGCTGGAAAGTCCAATCGTCCTCGTAAAATTGGCCTGCAAATTCAATCAATTCACTATCGAGCAAGTCTAAATACATTTGTGCATTCATTTTGGTTGATATGTAGCATATGGGAGTTTTTCCTTCATAACAAAAAGCAGCCCACACCATTATAGAACCTCCGCCGTGTACTCGTCGGAGACAGGTGCGTCGAGGGTTTTGTGTATGATGCCAATATTTTTTATAACCATCAGGTCCATCTAGATTAAACTTTTTTTCGTCGCTGAACACAACGCTTCGCCATTCTTCATCCCAAAATTGGTATTTATCTGCAAATGCTAAACGTGCTCTTATATGCCTAGGCAAAAAGTCTGGTTGTGGTACCATAGAAAGGTGTTTTATGCTAGCATTTTGATGAATAATTTGACAAATTCTCATTCTTGTTACATCTAAATCCAAATGACGTTTTATTTCTGAACAACTCATTTGATCAACGAGAGCAAGGCGTTGTATTTGACGTTTGCATCGAACATCTATTTTGGTTTTTCTACCACTACGCTGATGAGTGCCATACTTTGAAGGGTTTTTTAAGAAATTACTAATCGTATTTCTATGACGGTTTAACACTGTGCAAATTTCTTTAATTTCCATACCACTTTCACGCAATCCTAGTGCTCGTCCCTGCTCAAACCCTGAAAGACTTCTTCCCCGCGGCATATTTGACTACAAATCCGAAATTATTTACTAGAATCTTTTTTTTAATTATTTCAAAATTTAAATTATTTACTTACTTTTAGATTCAAAGATATTTATTATATTAACTAAATTCCAAACGCGTCTCTAAAAAAGAACAACTGACTAATGCTCTCGCGCACATATAAATATTTTCTACTGAATTCGAAAGACATAATAACAAACGCGTACTACGAGTGAAATAAAAAGAAGCATTCGATTAACAGTAAATACTAACTGTATATAACACCAACAATCTACTATAAAAACAAGTGTACAGTTACAGAAAAAAAGTAGAAACATAAAATATGTATGCACATATAATTTCTTTACTAAGGTATGTGCCCAAATAGAGAATATGAATAGACAGAAATATATGTATGCATGCCCATGAGTACACTCATCAACCTCTCACACAGAGAACATAAAGACATTTTTTATGTTCTCTGTCTCACATGCCCAAGAATATGAAAAGACATAAATACATACATATATGTATGTATGCATGCCCATGATGATACTCCCAAACAGAGAATATTGAAGAATAATAATATCTTTGATATTCCATAGGAAATATGTTCCATTATATATGGAAATATGAATGTATGTAGAACTTTTATTAATTTTTGTTCAAATTATTTTATGTTAATTTTATTTTATTTTATAATTCTCATTTTCATTCATTTTAAATAAATAAAAAATTTACCTAACACCATTATGATATTTTCATGATTCATATTAGCTTTCATCCAAGGAATTCCTTTCATATACAATGTACGAATGTAAGGAATTTCGTTTTGCCGTCGGCATTTCAATTTGTCATGCTTCAATTTTTGCTTTCAAGCAAGAAATCGCTTGTATGTACATATGTGCAATGTATGCCTTTGCGTTTTGCCGTCATATTTGAATATGTCGCCAACAAAAAATTGAAGCATTGTTCTACGAAAACAACAATCGCCTCAGCATAAGCATCACAAGTCAATATGGCAGCCGAATTGGCGAAGCTGAAATGTAGTAAATTTTACAACAAAAACGATTTCATTCATAAACGCAGGCGCATATGCCACAAGTGACTTCGCTTCATTCATATAAACAGACGCCGTAACATCTCCCCGAGCATGCCTTTGCCTACAAGCGTCTTTTCGCGACGATGGCAAAAGCTAAAAATCATAAATTGAACAACTTTCTGATGCTTCTCGCAAAAATCTGCGTCGATATGTATGCAAGCTCATACAAAAACATACATATTTACGCACGTTTGTAGGCGAAGCTGTGTTATAGCGACAAAGGAAGCGGTGACAATCGGCGGCCATTAGTTTATTTTTTTCGGCACAACTCCGATTTTCTATCATCATACAAGTACTGAACACAATGAGCGCGACAGACTGCAAACGATTATTAGAATACACACGTTCTTAGGAACACAGTTATTGAGCCAGCTGCACAACTACACTGTGTCCATAAGAACGTGTGTATATTAATATTTGACAGATTACAGTCTGTCGCACTCAATGTGTTCAGCACTTGACTCTTCCACAAAACGCCTGTTTCGGCCATTGGTTGACCGTGAAAACGGAGATGCGAAAGATGCGTGCGACACTTGTTGTTATGAATGTATGTACATATGTATGTGGCTCGTATTTGTGTTCGTAAACATACAGAAAAGTGTGCCAAAGAAATAATATACATACATATGTATGTGCCATAGAAATTCTATTGCTACGAATATGGAAATTATAACGAAATAATGCGAATATGCATCTGTATTTCATGAAGGTCATTAATATTTTAGAAGAAATGAAAGGAATGAAATGAAGTGTTTATATGAGCACATTTATGTAAGTTCATTTGGCACATCTACATTTTATAATAGTCAAAATTAATGCAATTTCTGAAATAATAATTTATTTAAAACAATTTTTTATTTAATTTTATAATATACAATTTTTACCATTTTTCGAAAAACAATGGTTCATATATTGTAATACAAGATAATCACGCATATGTGACAATGGTTCATATAATACAAAATACGCATGCATATGTGACTCAGAGAATGCTTTTTTACATTCTCTGTGTCGCTTTGCATATTTTTCTTCATATCATTTCTCTTTACTCATTCTCGCATGAATTCAGTCGTTTTACATATATTTATGCCAGAGAACGTGCTCATTTCTGCTAAATAGCAGCGAGAATGGTGAGTTCCCTGTCCAAATCTTATAAATTCTGTTAGCCGTCCAATCGAACATCATACAGAATTCAGTTTGCACCTTCTCTATACTTTACGTTCTCTGGAGAAGGTGCAAATCGAATTCTGTATGATGGTTCGATTGCGCGGCTAACAGAGCTTATAGGATTGTGACACAGAATTTCACCATTCTCGCTGCTATTTAGCAGAAATGAGCATGTCTCCGGCAGAAATATATGTAAAACGACTGAAAATGAATAAAGAGAATTGCTTTGTAGATAAATATACAAAGTCACACAGAGAATGTAAAAAAGCATTCTTTGAGTCACATATGCATGATGATCTTGTATCATATGAACCATTTTTTTCAGAAAAATTATAAAAATTTTAATTTTTTTACAAAATCGTAATAAATTAGGTAAAAAATAATTTAATTATATTATTATTACATTTCAAAAAAGTTATATTTAATTCGTGTATTACAAAGTGAAGATGTATCAAATGAACTTCATTTCTTCAAAGAAAATTGATGATCTTCATGAAATATGCATATTCGCATTATTTCGTTATCATTTCCATATTTGCACCAGTAGAATTTCTATGGCATACATATATGTACACATATTATTTCTTACATTTGTCTTGTTTGTTTACATTTTTTTGGCATCTATGTTGTCATGGGCAACCAGGGCAAAAAAAATAAAGTAATGGCCGCCGATTGTCACCGCTTTCCTTGCCGCTGTGACAGCTTCGCCAACAAACGTGCGTAAATATGTATGTACGTATGATCGTGAATACATATCGACGCAGATTTTTGCGAGAAGCACCAGAAAGTGGTGCAAATTATGATTTTTAGCTTTTGCCGAAAAGACACTTGTTGGCAAAGGCATGCTCGGGGAGATGTTACGGCCTCTGTTTTTATGAATGAAGCGAGACCGCTTGTGGAATTTGCGCCTGCGTTCATGAATGAATATTGTTTTTGTTGTAAGATTTACTACATTTGTTCTTCGCCATATTGACTTGTGAAGATCAATTTTTTGTGGTGACATATTCATATGTATGTGTACGCATATGTATGTAGGTCAATGCACGCACTTGCAATAAGTATGTTGGTAAGTGATGAAAATATGAGCAAATTTTGTAGAGCATTTGCTTTCGCAAACATACAGACAAATGTGCAAACGACATAATATATGTATGGTTGCTTCGCATTTTGCTTCTACGCCGGTCAAATTTCCATACAAAAATCGGCTGAAATGTGTGAGAAAATAAAATGGACAACTATGGCAAATAATTTTTAAAAGTTTATTGATAATTAAATATAAATGAAAATACATGTAAATTTACTTAAATTTATTTAAATTTAATAAAGAATTTATTGAAAAATTACTTAAATTTATTAAAAAATTTATTGAAAAATTACTTAAATTTATTCAAATTTATTAAAAAACTGCAAAGAAAAATAAAAAGAAAATTCATTTTATTAGAAATATGCATATATAAAATTATAAAAAAAATATAATTTTAGTAGCTTACGCCATCTTTTGCCACATAGTAGGCCACATTCGCGACTAGGCCTTTCAACATGAAAAAACAACACTTATTGCCGATCACGCTTTCCCGGTGACCTTCTCCATTATCGACGAAGCCATCAATCATATCTCGTACTTTGTTGTACGTCAGATCTTTTCTGATTGATACTTCGTCGAAAATTAGTTGGCATATGCGTTCTTCTGGTTTAAAGTCTTGAACAATTTTCTTTAACCCCCCACCGTTAGTACTATCACACTCGCGCACGCGACACTTACGAACTTTCGGCATAATTCACTTCACTTTTTAAAATTAATTAATACAAAATTCACGACGTAACCGCACAACAACAGGTCTTACCCGCACAAAATCAGAAAACTTTATGAAAATTGGCGCAAATATTGCCACTTCAATTTTATATAAAGTTTAAAACATATTTACATATGAATACATAATATATTTTATTTTGGCGCAATTATCGGCACTTGTCAATTGGGCCAATATACATATAAGTAGGGGAAAGAAGGATGGTTAGCAACCATTGGTTACTTTCATTTGTGTGTACAATACTTATTTGCATATGACATATACAAAGAACATGTAAGAAGAAGATTTCTGGTTCCCTGGTATGTGATGTGTAAATATTTATTTGTTTTTGGCGCAATTATTGACACTTGTCTTAATATACAAAATTGGGCCAAAACGAAACAAAGAAATACATAATTACTTTTATACATCTTCTTCTTAATTGGCGTAGGCACCGCTTATGCGATTATAGCCGAGTTAATAACCGCGCGCCAGTCGTTTCTTCTTTTCGCAACGTGGCGCCAATTGGATATTCCAAGCGAGGCCAGGTCCTTCTCCACTTGGTCCTTCCAACGGAGTGGAGGTCTTCCTCTTCCTCTGCTTCCCGCGGCGGGTACTGCGTCGAATACTTTCAGAGCTGGAGTGTTTTCGTCCATCCGGACAACATGACCTAGCCAGCGTAGCCGCTGTCTTTTAATTCGCTGAACTATGTCAATGTCGTCGTATATCTCGTACAGCTCATCGTTCCATCGTATGCGATATTCGCCGTGGCCAACGCGCAAAGGACCATAAATCTTTCGCAGAACTTTTCTCTCGAAAACTCGCAACGTCGACTCATCTGTTGTTGACATCGTCCAGGCCTCTGCACCATAAAGCAGGACGGGAATTATGAGTGACTTATAGAGTTTGGTTTTTGTTTGTCGGGAGAGGACTTTGCTTCTCAATTGCCTACTTAGTCCGAAGTAGCACCTGTTGGCAAGAGTACTTTTATACATACATATGTCAATATGGAAATGCCGACGGCAAAATGCAAAGGCATACATTGCACATATATACAAGCGATTTCTTGCTTGAAAGCAAAAATTGAAGCACGAGTAATTGAAATGCTGACGGCAAAACGAAATTCCTTACATTCGTACATTGCGTGAATTCGTAGCTGTGTGGTGAAATTCTGTGTCGCAATCTTACAAAATGTTCGCTGTCGAACCTGCACCTTCTCTATGTTTTATGTTCTCTGCTCTGACTTAACCACCCAACGATTATCAACTTCAACTTCCTGGTTATGCATTCTATTGGTTGCCGTTTTGCCATTATCATTAGGTGATCTACAACGGATATCCGTCATTGCCCGTTATTGTGTTTGAAGTAAATTGCCTTGGGTATCGTTTCAAACACTTTTCATCAATCATACATGGTGAATTCATATTTAGTTCACCGCACGGTCCAGGTATCATGTTTTTAACGACAACTTGAAATAACTCAGGATCAGCAGTGTGATAAGGAATTTCAGCTGATATAAGGTTATCGATTTGATCCGGAGTTACTTTATGTACCAGCAAAATTAGTATATGTGCGTGCGGCAATCCCCTTTTCTACCATTCAATGGAGTACATATGGCAACGCACCTCCCCAAATACATATAATTTCCATAATTGCTTTACATTTTTGCCGAAAAACACGCGCTGTAATGTCATGACGATTGGTTGTCGACTGTCCTGCAAATAAATTGTTTTTGATGTCATCCCACTGCGGATTACATGTAAATGTAATGAACAGATCCGGTCGACCGTATTTTCTTACATAACCATTGCGTCTTGTGCATATTCGTTCATATTCCGTTGGCTACCTATATACGAAGATGGCAATATAGTTAAACGTCCGATGTCATTAATATTAGCATTATTCGCTATCGCATCTGCAAATGAATATATTGTTCAGATCTTAATTTTGCTTGGTTGAAACGAATAAAATTAAGACGTTCTGTTTCTATTTTGACGTACATATCAACGATATCTCAAGATATAATTTTGTTCTTGTGGACGAACCATCAATCGATAAGAATAAAAATTCATGGCACTAACTTTTTTCTGTACATGTAGACCTTAAAATAAGTGGAAAATGTAACTTAAGAAATTTCTACAAATGATGAAATGTCAACACACTAAAAATATTATTTACCTGTTCGTGGATCAATCATTGGTATATTTATATTATAGCCATCGTCACCTTTCCAATGCAATGTTGGGTATTGTAATGCGTCGTAACTATGTTCCGAAACACGTTGCAATTGGTCATTTCTACGATGAAGTATAATATCACGCGATTTAAACTGATCACCACGAATTACAATTGCAACCTCATCAATTGTCGGTGCATTGAATCGCCTTTCATGCTCTGAAAAAGGTGTTCTATCAACCCTTGTTACGATTTTGTGATGATCAGAGGTCATACGATCGAGAGCAATTTTGAACAATTCAACTAATGCGTTATGCTGATGGAAAAACCTTTGTAGCTCACAAATAATTTCTCGTCTTGTATTCAAAGCAATTGCACAACGTTGATCCAACTCACGGTTTTCATCACCAATAAAATAAATTTGCAAAAATTGATAATCAGCGTCGGGGTATGGCAATAACGAACCAGCTTGATGATAAATTTGGCCCTGAATCTGCAACATGTATGCAATTTTAGGTATATGTCGCATAATAATTTTTAAAACTATAGGATACTTTTATGATTCAGATTGATTGGGACAATCCTGTTTAAGTATTTACCTTAAACGTCGGCATAAAATTATCTCTAATAATGTTAGTAGCACCAAAAGAAGTCATTTGAAATGCCGAATTGTATTGTTGAATATGACTCAAAAAGTGCTACGAATTTTGAGAAGTCCCAAAAATTAATGAAGACAATGGTTCGGGTGGAGTTTCTAATGGGGGCAATCTCACTTTGCCATTAGCACAACACATGCCGGGCGTTTCACCTGGAAATTTAGCCGCATCACAATGTGGACATATTGCGTCCATTATTCCAGTATATCTGTACATACCGTAATTAATCTGACTGTTGTAATTAAAAGCAGCACGCATAATTTCAGGTACAACAGATCTATTTCGTGCATTACGTTCACGCTGCGATGCATTAGCTTGTGCTCGTTCATCAGGAGTCTGTGATCGCCTTTGTAATGCCGTAGCATTTGCATGACGCGTTCGCCGACCTATATTTCCTCATGTGGGTCGTGGCATTATTCTTTCAATTAAAAAAGAAAAAATTAAATTTAAAAAAATGCCTACATTAAGAGTGGTGCACCATATGTTTTTTCAAATAAGGAAACACATACATTCGTGTAATTCACTTCAACAGTTCAAAACTTACCGTTTTTTGCTCGGAAATTTACGCTCCAGCGATGTTTACACTCCAATGTCATATATTCTCCTAATTTGAATTTTCTTAATGCTAAGAGTCAAAGCTCTATATACTTACAAAAAACAAAATATTCAAGTATTTCTCTATGCAAAATAAATGCACCGTAATATAGTTCGATATCTTTTTGTTTGTCGATCTGCCTGCTACATACATACATACATGGTGATATAAATATAATGCAAGTAAGTTTGTAGGTGGGACTAATAACTATGCTAGTTAAGACGAAAGTTCCTAAATTTTGAGAGCGAAAGAGCGTAGCTAAGTAGGTAACAAATCGTTTAGTAAATGATTAAACTATTATTGATGTATGTATGTATGTTAATATGAAAACGTATAATCCGCTGGCTAAGTGGAATGAATCTGACCAAACAAATGGGTTTTTGGTGTGTTTTTAACAATAATTTCACCATACATTGAGCACTTTTCAGCTTTCCAATTAGGTACGAGTTAAATAAAAAAAATGTAACATATGTGTGGTGAAATTTTTGAAACATTTTGGCCGATATCTCGAGACCCTAGTCACGGAGCGGCATCAAAAATACTCTATACTATAGAAATCATCAACAGCTTCCATTTTCTACCCATATTGTACAAACACATCTTAGGGTTACCCGGGTCCACCTGTTGGCCTATTTCTCGAGACCCTGGTATCCGATTCTTAAAATTTCAAAACACAAAACCATCTACTGAATAGTCCAAACAAAGCCTAAAAATTTGGTTTGGATAGGTGAGCCCATTCTTGAGTTATAAAGTCACAACGAAAAATGGCATTCATTTATATATATGTATATACATAGATGTTCAACACAAGAATGAATTGAGGACAAATTAAAATATATCTTCTTCTGTTTCGGTATCTTTTCCATGGTGTGAACAACGAGCGAATTTGAAAGTTTTAACTCTTCCAAGGAATTCTGTTATTTTATTTTGTAAAATGTTATACTAACTATCATCTAGCTCGGTACATATCTCTTTTTTCCTTTTGTTAAATGCAATAGATGATGCAGCCATTTGTAGAAGTTCACGCAAGTGAGGAAAGTTTTCTGATCGCCATTCACTTTTACATATGGCTCAAGCAGCTTACGACTTCCGGTCTTTGACCAAGTATCCGCACCGTAAAAAAAAAATCCAATGAAAACTAACAACCAGCCTCGGATGAGAGACCCCCTTTTGGTGACGACCATGGCAAACGACATAAGGAGTACAAATTGCGGGCATACACCAGAAATGTCTGGTCCCTTAATTGGGAAGGTGCCGCTGCCGGGCTGGTTGATGTCCTCGTGAAAATAAAGGCTGACATCACCGCCGTCCAAAAAATGCGATGGACGATACAAGGACAGAGAGGAGTAGGTCTTTGTGGCAATTACTACAGTGGCCATATAAAGGAGCGCAAGCTTGGTGTGGGACTCGTGGTGGGAGAGAGACTCCGTCCCCGAGTACTATCATTCACTCCGGTGAATGAACGTCTAGCCACAATCCGCATCAAAGCGAGGTTCTTCAACATATCGCTGATTTGCGCCCACGCCCCAATGGAAGAGAAGGACTATGTGACCAAAGATGCCTTCTATGTGCGCTTGGAGTGCACTTATGAGAGCTGCTGAGGGCAAGAAAGGTATCTTTGACCATACGGGCGGTAAATTCACCCTCCTCGACGAAGCATCCGCAAATGGGTTGAGGCTGATCGACTTCGCCGGGCCTGAAATATGGTTATCTGTAGTACTAGATTCCAGCATAAGAAAATTCATAAAGCTACCTGGCTGTCTCCGGATCGCAAAGCCACAAACCGGATCGATCCTGTTGTGATAGACGGAAGACACCTCTCCAGTGTTTTAGATGTGCGTGCGCTCCGAGGTCCTAACATCGACTCGGACCACTATATTGTTGCAGCCAAGATTCGCATCCTCCTTTGTGCGGCAAAAAACGCACGTCAACAAACACAGGGATGGTTCGACGCCGAAAAGCTGCAATCACAACAGACAGCCGAACGATTTTCTACTCGGAGCAGGAGTACACTCTTTGAGAGCACTTGTCAACAACTCGGTATAAGGGAACTGTGGGACGGCATTTCAAACTCCTTACGTACAGCTGCACCGAAACCATTGCTTTTCGGAAAATGGAAAATAACAGCTGATACGACGAGGAGTGCCGTGTCGCAGCGGAGAGAAAACAAATTGCCTACCTCGCAATGTTACGATCGACCACAACACTTGCGGGATGGGATAGATACCGAGAGTTGAAGAGGGAAACGAGAGGCATTTGCAGACAGAAGAAGAAAGAGGCCGAAGTGCGTGAGTTCGAAGAACTTGATAAGCTGGCCGACAGGGGTAATGCTCGAAAATTCTACGAAAAAACGCGGCGGCTTACAGAAGTTTCAAGACCGGATCATACTCTCATAGAATCCGCAAAAGTGATCTAGTCACCGATGCCCAGAGCATACTAAAATTATGGAGGGAACACTTTTCCAGCCTGCTGAATGGTAGTGAACGTACAATGCCAGGAGAGTGCGAACCCGATTCCCCAATTATTATGGAGCAGACGTTCCATTGCCCGACCATAAAGAAGTTCGAATAGCAATTGCCCGTCTGAAGAACAAAAAAGCGGCAGGGGCCGACAGATGGCCGGCCGAGCTATTCAAACACGGCGGCGAAAATGTGATGAGGAGCATGCAACAAGTTCTTTGGAAAGTATGTTCGGACGAAAGCATGCCCAACGATTGGAATTTAAGTGTGCTCTGCCCAATCCATAAAAAAGGAGACCCCACAATCTGCCGTGGGATAAGCCTCCTCAACATCGCATATAAGGTTCTATCGAGCGTATTGTGTGAAAAATCAAAGCCCACCGTCAACAAACTGGCTAAACAAGGCCATTCAAATACAATTCAAAAAAGTAATCCGTTATCCCTAATTTTGGATAACCTAAATGAACAAGAAAAGCTATTTAAGTCCTTTAATCAGCGGCTCAACGCTCTTGAGTACCATCTACAATTTATTGATGAACAGTAACTCTTTGAGAATAATGCTACGGAACGCTAATGGTCTTTCCAAAAGTAAAAATGAATTAGAAGTTACTATACATGACAGAAATATTGATATTATCTGAAACGCATTTTACGAACCATTCATTTTTAAAATTTAAAAATTATGAATTATATCACACACCACACAGAGGAAACTCAGCACGAGGAGGGAGTGCTATAATTATCAAAAGCAATATTGAACAATGCGAGGAAGATTCGATTAAGACGGAAGAAATTCAAGCTACAACCATTTCAGCTAAATTGCACAATCACCCATTGTATCTTATTGCTCTGTATAGTCCATCTAGACATAACATAAAAATAGAAACGTACATTTATGAATTTATTAAAAAATATGATACTTTAACGCAAAACACACTCATTGGGGATCTCGTTTAACTACAATATTATTTATAATTAATAAACTACCGAAACTCAATTCATGTATTAAAGATTACTAAGACCTAAGCTCTGACCATTCTCCAGTAATACAAACTCTGTATGAAAAGTCATTTATTTCGGCCGCCAAGCCAACGTTATGTAATAAACACACTAATTGGTATAAATTTAAAAGTAAAGTGAATAAAGTCGACCCAAAGCTTAAGCACATATCGACTGGTATTAAGTTGGACTGTGAGGTTGAAGATTTTACAAAAATAATTCAAAACGCTGCGTGGAAGAGTATACCAAATACCCGCGTGAACCCAGGTGGTACCAAATACCCAAAACACATCTTAGAAAGTATCCATAAAAAGCGCAAGCTTCGACGGAGATGGCAGCACACTAGGTCCTCTGCTCTCAAAACTTAGCTTAATAAATGTACAGCGAAATTAAGAACACAAATTAAGTAGTTTTTTCCTTCAAAACTTATCTTTCTAAACTCACAGCTGATAAGTCCATCGACTATTCACTCTGGAAAGCTGCAAGAAATATTAATAAACAAATAAAACATGTAGCACCATTAAAACTAAACGAAACTGCATGGGCCAATACGAATGAACAGAAAGCTGCCGTATTTGCAAATCACTTGAGAAACACATTTACGCCTAACGATGGGTATGAGATAAACTGTGAAAATAATTGGTTGCTGTTAAACTACTATTAAATACATTAAAAATCTTATCAGGAACACAATACTCAAAAAAGCACTTGGGTACAATTTAATAACGGGAGAAATATTACGCAATTTACCAAAGAATTGTATAAAAAAACTTGTAAACATTATAAACAGTGCTTTATGCCTAAGATACGTGCCATCGCTTTGGAAAGTATCTGAAGTCATAATGATACCTAAGCCGGGTAAGCTAGTACACGATGTTCCATCATATAGACCATTTCGCTGCTGCCAGCTTTATCTAAAATCTTTGATTAATAATGTATGTAAAATTGCTCGCTGATTTCGAAAATCGAGTAATTTTTTTTTTTATGGATACGTTTTTAAGATATTTGCAATTAACTGTTATTCGACCAAAAAAAAAAGGTGTCTTCATTTAATCATGTATGTATATCTCACTGACCAGTTGAGTAATCTTACTGCAAGTTATAGAAAATAAAAGTGAATGAAATTTCCTAAAATTTAATCATGTATGTATATCTCACTGACCAGTTGAGTAATCTTACTGCAAGTTATAGAAAATAAAAGTGAATGAAATTTCCTAAAAATATTGTCTACTCCATTTTTCCATAGGCCTTATAATTTCTGAGAAATTGACAAACAAGAAGTGATTAATTGTTTTTAAATTTTTTTATGAAAAAATTAAAAAAAAATAAACTTTGGCAAGGAAAAAATTTTAAAACAAAAGATATTTTTTAAATTTTTTTTATTTTATATGAAGTCCTGTTTCTTTATAAAAAACTGAGCTACTAACGAACAAAATCCATGGATAAATAGGAAAGTTGTACATGATCAAATAAATATATCCAAGTCGCGCAAAGTCAATGTATACGTATATGCGTATGTAGTGTGTAAAGTAGGGGTGGGATATCTAGCTATGCGCTGGGAAATCAAGTTGTAATGAATTTTTAATGGAAAACGAGAGAAACGTTCTATCACAAGCGCAACTAAACGATTGGATTAGAGATTTGGAATTATCCAAGGAAAAAGCAGAGCTACATGCCTCTCGTTTGCAACAATTTTAATTCGTGTCACCCCATTTTAAGGTGACATATTATAGAAATCGTCACGAACGAGCTCGTAAAGACCACTATTGCATTAAGGATTGGCCGGAAAGAGTTGAATTCTTCCGCCATTGCACATCAAGCTCGGCCTCATTAAAAATTTTGTTAAGGCGTTGGACAAAGAAGGCAAAGCATTCAATTATTTGCAAAATTTTTTCCCAAATATTTCCCAGGCCAAGATAAAAGAAGGTATATTTGTTGGACCCCAAATAAAAAAGTTGATAAATAATGACCAATTCAAAGGACTATTGTCACCAGTTGAGGCAGCAGCGTGGGATTCCTTCGAAATGGTCGTTTCTTCTTTTCTCGGTAAACACAAAAGCCCAAACTACGAGAAGATAGTGAGCGACTTAATCAAAAATTATGCAGAAATGGGTGATTATTCAAAACTTATTTAATTGAATTATATAAAATTGTATAATTTACTTATTTACATTTTCTTTTTTCTCCAGGCGTAAATATGTCTTTAAAAATTCATTTTCTGTATTCCCATTTAAGTTTTTTTCCAGCAAATCTCGGAGACGAAAGTGACGAGCATGGCAAAAGGTTTCACCAGCAAATGAAATTATTTGAGAATCGATACCAAGGTCTCTGGGACGTCGGTGACTACTGTTGGTTTCTCATAAGAGAAACCGATCCTAAACTAAATAAACGACAAAACAAAACACATAATCATTTCGACTATAATGTAAGAACATCAACTTAAGACAAAAATAACACACTGTTTTAATATATATTACTAATATATAAATAAATGAGTTTATAAAAACTAAAAACGACATGAAAATTGACTTTTTACTTAACAGAAACAGCGCATAGCTAGATATCCCACCCCTACTTTACACACTACATACGCATATACGTATACATTGACTTTGCGCGACTTGGATATATTTATTTGATCATGTACAACTTTCCTATTTATCCATGGATTTTGTTCGTTGGTAGCTTAGTTTTTTATAAAGAAACAGGACTTCATATAAAATAAAAAAATTTAAAAAATATCTTTTGTTTTAAAATTGTTTCCTTGCCAAAGTTTATTTTTTTTTAATTTTTTCATAAAAAAATTTAAAAACACGAAGTGATTAATCAATTTCTCAGAAATTATAAGGCCTATGGAAAAATGGAGTAGACAATATTTTTAGGAAATTTCATTCACTTTTATTTTCTATAACTTGCAGTAAGATTGCTCAACTGGTCAGTGAGATATACATGATTAAATAACGGTAAATTGCAAATATCTCAAAAACGTATCCATAAAAAAAAATTAACTCGATTTTTGAAATCAGCGAGCCATTTCACATACAAATTGGATAGTGGCATCCGTGGAACAAAAAACAAATTCAAATTTGTGATCCAGTGTAATCGGTCATAGACACCTAATACCAACACATCAATTTGGCTTCCGTGACCACCATTCAACAATTGACCAGGTATACCGAATCGTTAATTTTATTGAAAATACAACCGATAAAAAGAACGTTTGTACGGCCTTTTTGGACGTGTCTCAAGCTTTTGACAAAGTTTGGCATACGGGTCTACTGCTCAAATTGAAATACATGCTACCCAAACAATTTTGTGAAATAATTGCTGCATACCTAGAAGATAGATACTTCCGCATTAAACAAGAGAATGCATATTAAAACTTGCAACCGATAGAAGCGGGTGTTCCCCAGGGAAGGGCCAATGCTTTATTTATGACAGCGGCATTTGCGGATGACACAGCTTTGTTAGCAGCTGGAGAGTCAACTTCAGTATCTAGTCGACGAGTGCAGACAGCAGTCAACGCAATTACTAAGGCGCATCAAATTAAACGACACCAAATCAATTCATGTCGACTTTACCTTGAAAAAGCAACAGTGATAAGTACCTAGGTATCACCTTAGATGCTAAGCTACGCTGGAAAGAGCATGTCAAAAAAAAAAAAGAAGTGAGCTTGATATGAAATTTGGCAAACTTTACCATCTAGTTGGCTAGAAATCCACGCTATCAATTCAAAACAAACTGTTACTATATAATGAAGTTCTAAAGCCAGTTTGGGCCTACGGAGCTCAACTATGGGGTTGCTCAAGTCAAAGCTGTATTGCCAGCATTCAGTGTTTTTAAAGTAAGGTACTGAGGACTTTAGATAATGCCCCTAGGTACATTAGATCTGCTGACCTACATTGTGATCTAGGCGTGAATTCAGTGGTAAGTGAAATCTCCAAAATAGCAAAGTCTCACGAACTGAGACTTAGACAGCACGTTAATGAGGAAATCCGGTTGAAACGCAAGAAGCCTTCCGACCTAGTAAGACAACAGTAGCAGCAAATGTATTTCTTATCATTTAGCTTTTAAGTATCTCTCCTAATTAATTAGACTAGAATTGTTGTTAGTATTTTATTTTTATATACTAGGTACAATGTAAAATAATAATAAAACAAAAAAAAAAAATAAAATTTCTTGGATTTCTATCCTCAGCTTGACACTTTATACCATAAGCCAGTATTTCCTTGGGTTTGATTCTTGTTAGTTACAAGGGTATAATATGTTCGAACTTAACTCTTCTTTATCCATATGTATGTATGTATGTATGGAAACATGTATGTTTAGTGAACTGTATGTGTTGTCATGATCGTAAGTATTACATATTGCTTATCTTTTCTTATTTAAAGATTTATTTATTCTTATATGTAGAATATATAAAAAAGAACTAAATATAGTATTGTACTCTCCGCCCTTTGGTAGCAAAGAACATCTTCAATTTTGAACATTCTGCCGGGCGGATGGTCGTAAACTACGTGTCGTTCATGATGACCATGTGCTTTCCTGTGTTGTATCAGTGAGAGTTTTCTCGTAACTATTTGTTCATATGCACATCGGTCTATTCGTTTTTTGTACTTCTCTGCACTGATTCTGTCCTTCGGTGATTGTTGTATATGTTTTGTCGGCGGACACTCATCCTTTTCTTCGTCTTGTCTTTTGGGATCAGTTCTGCATCTTCTGCTTTCATACCTCCATCGTCAGCGGGTTTAATTTCCACGTTCTTATTTGGCTCTTCATCAGGTAGATGAGAGTCCAGTGTTGAATTATCAGTATTTTCACATTGTGTTTTTAACTCCAAAGTAATCGATATAAAATCCTTTGGGGCAATGGGCACGGTCAGATATATTTAATTAACTTGTGTATTGGAAACTTTGGAAGAGTTGATTAGATCTTCTTTGATGGTACAGACGCGATATTGTTTTTCTTTAACTTACATTTTAGCAAGTTCGCGAGCTGCTGCGTTCCGTAGTTTACAACATTTTTTCATTTTCGGTGAGATTAGAATTTGAATTTGTACAAAACCTGAAATCCCTCTTTTTTCTCATATGCTTCAGCATAATCTCCTAAAATTTGACCGATCACTTCAGCTTCAGCTTCGTCTTCATCTTCAAACGCTTTAACTTGGACTTCACTTTTCTGCATATCCAAAATGTGAGCCGGAAGAGATAAATGTGAAGGTAATAATTCAGTTGGTTTTTTCTCAATTATTGAAGGTTCATGAAATACTTCAAGGATTCTTCTTCTTTAACTTCATTTTCTTTTCTGTCTTCCTCAATTACTTCTGTTGTATTTTTCTCATTTTCAGAAGATACATACTCGTATACTATATAGAAGATATATTGAAACTTTTGAAAAAGTCAAAGCGGTAAAAAATTTCCGGTTCTTCTTCTATGATAAAATTTTCTAACTTATCAAGCTGAAGAGAACTATATGTAATTTCGGAACCTCCTTCCTGTAATCTCGTTTTAAAATGTTTAAGATTCCCGAAATACTCTGCCGTTATTTCAAAGAACAATTTTTCAACTTCAAGATAAATTTCTGTAAAGTAGGTACTTTGTGTGAAAATTGTGCATTTGAGGAAACACAAATTTTAAAAGTTTGATATGATCGCTTTTTATTATTACTACCTTGTTGAGATCACTCATTAATTTTCCTCTTAAATATGGAAATTTCTCTCAATGGCTTTGTTGAAATAGTGTTGGACGTGTACAACACCTTCTCGGATAAATCTGCTCGGGCATCAAACATTTTCTTTCTATTTATACACATTATTCTGCCGTAACACTTTTCATATTTATTGATTAACTGCTTGTTATTCTCCAAACAAATCGTTGGAAATGTATTGATTTGGTCACCTAGTTTATCTTGCTGTGCCTCTACTCACAGCCGCTGGATAGTTCTTTGGATGGCAGTTAGATCACTGCGTTTAGTCTGCTATATGCTGAATATACAAATATAAATATTATTATTTTATTATATTACTTTCATATTGTTAAAATGCGGGAATACAATATTCGTCTTACAATAATTATTGAAATATTTAATTTTGCCTGTATTTTTATAAATAACATGGTTTCTTTATATATTGTCTGTTTTATTACTACAGGACCTTTTTAATTTGGCTGAGCACTATATCCGACTCGAAGTACCAAATACAATTACTTCAATGAAGTTTTATTCAATACCTTGCCGCTGGCGGCGGGCGGTCTTATTATCATTTTGTTTTAATTTGCTTGTAACAGGGCTATTTTATATATTGCCTGTGTTATAACTCTCCTTCATCACTGGCGTATAAAACGCTTACGCGGTTATAGCCGAGTTAACAACAACGCGCCAGTCTTTTCTTCTTTTCGCAAGGTGGTGCCTATTGGAGACATGACCTATGTCAATGTCATCGCATATCTCATACAGTTCATCGTTCCATCGAATGCAATATTCGCCGGGGCCAACGCGCAAAGGACCATAAATCTTTCGCAGAAACTTTCTCTCGAAAACTCGTAACGTCGACTCATCAGATGTTGTCAACGTCCCTGTCTCTGCAGTATAGAGCAGGACGGGAATAATGAGTGACTTATAGAGTTTGGTTTTTGTTCGTAGAGAGAGGAATTTATTTCTCATTTGCCTACTTAGTCCGAAGTAGCACCTGTTGCCAAGAGATATTCTGCGTTGGATTTCCAGGCCAGACCCATTTGCTTCGCTGCCTTACCCATTCTAGAGAAAGCAGAACTAACGCCGCGGTTGTTAAGGCCAGCCAATGATATCAATATCATCGGCGTACGCCAGCAGTTGTTCGATCTTGTAGAAGATGATACCTTCTCCCTTTAGTTCTACAGTTCGAATTATTTTCTTCAGAAGTAGGTTGAAAAATTCACACGAAATGTAGTCGCCTTGTCTGAAGCCTCGTTTGGTATCGAACGGCTCGGAGAGGTCCTTCCCGATCACGACGGAGCTTTTGGTGCCGTCAACGTCAGTTTACACAGACGTATTTGCTTTGCGGAGATACCAAATTCTGATATCGCGGCATAAAGACAGCTCCTTTTCGTGCTGTCAAGAGCAGCTTTGAAATCAACAAAGAAGTTGTGTGTGTCGACTTTCTTTTCACGGGCCTTTTCCAAAATTTGGCGTATGGTGAATATCTGGTCGGTTGTTAATTTGCCGGGGCTGCAGGCACACTGATAAAGTCCAATCAGTTTGTTGACGGTTGGCCTTAATCTTCCACACAATACGCATGATAGAAACTTATATGGGATATTTAGGAGACTTTCCCCACGGTTGTTGGCGCAGATTGTGGGATTGAGGGGTTTCCCTTTTATTGGTGTGGGCAGAGCACACTTCAATTCCAATCGGTGGGCATATTTTCGTCTGACCATATTTTGCAAAGAAGCTGATGCATGTTCTTTAACAGTTCTTCGCCACCGTGTTACAATTACCCCGACGGGTAATTTCTATTCGAACTTCTTCATGGCTGGGTCAAGCTCTTCATACTCACGAATTTCGGCTGCTTTCATTTTCTGTCTACAAATGCCGCTCGCTTCCCTCTGCGACACGGCACTTCGCGCCATACCAGCTGTTCTTTTGCATTTTTCGAAAACCATTGGTTTCGGTTGCAGCTGTACGTAAGGAGTTTGAAATGCCTTCCCACAGTTTCCTTATACCGAGTTATTGACGAATGCTCTCCGAGAGTAGGAGTGCATTTTCCGAGTAGAAAATCGTTCGGCTGTTGTGTAGCCGAGTAGAAAATCTGATTGCAGCTTCTCGACGTCGAACCTTCCTTGTGTTTGCTGACGTGCGTTTTTGCTGCATAAATGCGGGTGCGAATCTTCACTGCAACAAGATGGTGTTCGGTGTCGATGTTAGGACCTCGAGCGTACGCACGTGTCTTCTGCCTGTCATAACATGATCGATCTGGTTTGGTGTTTTTCGATCCGGAAACAGCCATGTAGCTTGATGTATTTTCTTATGCTGGAATCTATGTAGTACTACATGTACAATAAACATACCATATTTCGAGCCCTGACGAAGTCAATCAGCCTCAACCCATTTGAGGATGTTTCCTCGTGGAAGTTGAATTTACTGACTGTTGCGCCAATGATATCTTCCTTGCCTACCCTGGCGTTAAAGTCGCCAAGCACGATTTTGACATCGTGGCGGGGGCAGCTTTCATAGGTGCGCTCCAAGTGCTCATCGACGGCATCTTTGGTCACATTGTCCTTCTCTTCTGTCGGGGCGTGGGCGCAAATCAGCGATATGTTGAAGCATCTCGCCTTGATGCGGATTGTGGCTAGAAGTTCATCCACCGGATTGAATGACAGTACTCGGCGTCGGAGTCTCTCTCCCAAACTGAGTCCCACAACAAACTTGCGTTTCTTAATATGGTCACTATAGTAATATCAGGTGTGCAATTCAATAGATGTTTGTGTATGTGTTTAATGTTATCTTATTTGGGGTTTTAAAGTGTAAATTTATGACTTGTAGTTAACCATTTAATTTACAATTCCTATATGCATTTTTATTATGTATTATTGTAAGCGCATTGAATGTAAATGCATATGTCTGATTATGTCCATATGTATGTATATATGCAGTGGCGGATCCAGAGAAGATTCTTGGGGGGGAAATTGAATTTATCCTTCCATTTGAGTTTCAAACTTATAATTGCGAGAGAAATACAGTACAAATTATGAAACAAAAATTATCAATTCCAATTTTTAGGTAAACAAAGTGGTTATAATCGAAAAGTCAACAATATGCATGCATTACATAGTGGCTCATTTTATTGAAAATTCAAACAGAAAAATTCTTTTACATTGCGTGTTTCATAACACAAAACGATGACTGCCAAGTTTTGCGAATCTTTCGATGACTTCTTCGGCGGTGATTTCGATGTCATGATGCGTATGAAGCAACGCTAATCCAACTAGTCTTTCTTGAAGCATGGTCGTCCTAAGCCATGTTTTGATGCGGCGAAGATAAGAGAAAAAACGTTCAGAGCTCGCGTTTGTTACGGGAAGTGTACAGAATACTCGGAGACAGGTGTGGATTGTTGGGAATATGTCGACATCACATTTTCTAATGTTAATGCGGAAGTTGGAATTTTGTTGCCTTAAATTGTTTGTTGCTGCTGCCAGTGACATTGCCAGTAGCTTAATTCACCTTTGAATTTCAATTTTTGTACGCTTTTTTCATCATCCGATCATCAGATTCCCGAATCTTTCTATCGAGCATCCGATTAGATCATCGATTTCGTTTTCTTTTAAAAGACTTGCTTTTTCTACGAGCAACACACTCAATTGGTAACCATCCAAAACTTCTTGTGAAAAACGAGCTTCCAAATCTTCTTTGATGGTATCCAGCAGAGGTATGTAGACTGAGACCCTGTAGTAATCTTCGCAAATTTTCACGCCGTAATTTTCGCGTTTCGTTTGTCGACCACATGTTCTCGGTTTCGCTTTGTCAACATCGAGTTTTTCCGCCATTTTCTTAGCTTCTGAATAAATCAATCGGAATATTTCATCAACTCTTTTTGTCCAACATGGCAAGCAAGATCCCAATCATTTTTGATGCCTTCGCCAAATCAATTGTTTCCTTTTGAAGAACTACGCTGAGCGAATGGATGAGCGATAGAATGTCGCTGAGACAGAAGAGCCCGACGATAAATTCGAACTTGCACATAGCCGATATGAGAATTGTTGCTTTGCCTGCTGATTCTCTGTCCTTCCGCTCACTGATTTTTGACAGAGCTTCGATGATCAACGGTAACTTCGCAACAAATTGAAGGACAGCATCATGCCTGTCTACCCATCTTGTTTCACAAAACTGGACAATTTTTTCACCAAGTATCTTTGCTAATACAGTCACACGTTTTGGAAATGAGTTCTTGAAGAATTTGTCGACTTCTCGTATGGCACGGGCAAAGTTTTCGAATAATCGTACTTTCACTGACTTTGAAATACTGTTGTTGAGTTTGTGCGAAAAACACGGACTCATGACAGCATTTTTTGCTTCTTTCCGAATTTCGTCGACTGCTCCGATATCTGACAGCATGACCTCACATCCATCAGTCCCTATCGAAGCGCATTTCTCCATTTGGAGATTCATTTTCTTCATGTCTCCAAGAACAACCCCCCCGATGGCAGATCCACTTAGATTTTCCCACCATGCAAAGGTAAATAAAAACAAATTTTAATGCGAAACTCTAAACTCTGCAAATTATGTTTACCTCTTTTTGTTCAGACAACTGTACAATTCCGATATGAAGTAAACTTCCGCTCTTTAATTTGTGTACAATGTCAGTATTGCCGCAACGACTCTGCGATGAACATTAAGTTACGGAGGAATGTAACTGATTTTTTTTCGCAACTTCTTATGCCCTTCTCTCCGTAAACTGACATTCCCCTCATTCCCCTCCTAGCCCCCGTGCGCACTTTGCTAACTTTGCAGGCTAAAAATGTGCCCATCCCTGATATATGTAGATGATTCCGCTCAGCTGGGCATAGCGTGATTCTATTGGACAGTCAAGTTGAGGCGTTTTTGGCGAGATAAACGGATTTAAATGAAACGTCACCTTGCGTCGAGTGTTTTTATATTCAATAGTACCAATTGTATTAATTGTTCAGGTAGTCACCCAGCTTCTAGCAAATCATGTCCCAAATTTGTACAAATGAAAGAAATAATAAAAATAAAAACAGATAACAAATGCTCCATGCGTGAGGCAATAAGAATCCAAAAAATGCAAATACCTACCACCTTCAATGAGAGTTCCACTCCATATGCTGTTATAGCAAAAAACAATAGCAACAATATACAAGTACAAGAAAACAACAATGCTACGCAACTTACTTACCACAGAAAATGAAACAAAAGAAAACAAAACCACTTCACATATATCAAACACAACAACTACTACATCAGTCGATGACTCATCAGCACACAATATGCTTTCCTCCTTGCTTTCCCATCTCTCTTCCCCTGCATTAACCCAGCCCCTCTTCCCACCTTTCACAAACCCACAAATGCCAGAGCAAATGATCCGAATTTTGCAATGGAATATGAACGGTCTTTTGAATAATTTTCCAGATTTAAACATACTAATCAATGAATTTTCGCCGGATGTTATATCCATACAAGAAACACATATCCCATTCAACAAAAAGCTACACGCACCTAAAAAATACGATAGTTATTTTTATAATAGCACTCAGAACACTTCCTGCAAGCAAGGGATTACTGTCTTCATTAGAAAGAGCCTAAACCACAAAGAAATACCAGTTTCCTCCAATATCTCTTGTTTAGCAATCGAAGTAGACATTGGCTTCAAAATTACAATCATCAACTGCTACATACCCCCACATCAAAGCTTTAACGTTAAAGATATATCGGATGTTCTCAATTATTTTGCTACCCCCATCATCATTATGGGCGATCTCAATGCATGGAGTCCATTATGGGGTTCCACGGCTACAAATAAAAGAGGCGAAATAATAGAAGGTATAGATTTATCTCATGAACTTATCGTTCTTAACGACGGCTCACCCACACACTTTTCAACACATGGAACATTTACCCATCTCGATATTATTCTTGCTTCCGCTACTCTAGCTCCCAAACTTACCGCCCTTACCCTTGATGATCTCCACAACAGCGACCACTTCCCTTTCCACTCCCAAGTCCTACAACGTGAAGCCCAGGTCGAAGTTCTTGACAGAAAAGGCAGACTGGCCAACGTTTTGCTCGTTTGCCATATCTCTCTCCAACAATAAACCACCCTGTCATAATATAAATGCCGAAACTACTGCAATAAAATCAATTATCCGTTCTGCCGCTCATTTAACCATTCCTCAATCCAGCACTAAAAAATTTACAGCGAAATTGCCTTATTGGTCAAACTTACTCGCTATCCTTAGAAATAATAAAAAACGCTTGTGGACGAAATTCAAACGGAATAGAACTGATAACAACCTTATAGAATATAAAAAAGCCAACGCCGTGTTTAAGCTAAAGTCGGCCAAAAGAATATCACTAGAAAATATTACATATAACATAAACCCATCTTCGAGCCCCAAACAAATTTGGTCGAATATAAAAGCTCTTACAGGATGTAATAAACGTTTTGGTTTATCGCATATTCACACAGACCAAGGGCCTTTATACTCACCCCAAGATATCGCAAAAAAATTTGCACAAACATGGTCATCTCTTTCCGAAAATTCCTTTTTCCACACCAGTTTCAACTCACTAAAAAATCAAGTCATTACTGAACCCTATAATAACCCTTCACCCTCCCCAAAAGCTCTCTCGATTGAGGCCGATATTACCACAAGCGAATATGACATCACGATTTCGGCACTAGCAGGAAAAACACCAGCCGCTGACAAAATATCCTACCCCATCCTAAAAAACATCCCTAACCCCATTAAAAGTAGACTCGTTAACCTCTACAACAAAATTCTTAACTCCGGAATATATCCCCAGCAGTGGAAAATAGCCACAATCATACCCGTCCCAAAGCCTAACAAACCCACTTCCCACATAGAAAATTATAGACCCATATCCCTCCTCCCCTGCATGTCCAAAGTTTTAGAAAAAATAATTTCTACACGAATCATGTGGTATGCTAGAGCTGATGACCTTATAAGCCCTAACCAATTTGGATTTCGAAAGGGATTAGTAGTTATTGATCCACTCCTATTCTTCGAGCACTTTGCCTATACGGCCTTAGCAATTCGAAACCACGTTTCCATATTAAGCTTGAACTTTGAGAAGGCTTTCGATAGGGTTGGAGCACATATAGTGCTCAACGAACTAAAGCGTTGGAAAATTGGCACCAAAATTTACAATATTGTAAAATCATTTTTATGTAATCGCAAGTTTGTTGTCTGCGCCAACAGACACCAATCTCTAATATATAATCTCTACAACGGCATACCCCAAGGTACCCACACGATGTCGTAATTTTCACAAAAATCAAAGATCTGCAACAAGTTAAGCATATATTTTTAAAAATTCTAAATGACATTAAGAAATGGTCAGAAAGGTCTGGTGCCAATATTTCAGCAAGCAAATTCTCCAGCTTTCATATCTGCAGAAAGCACAATTGCTCATTTCCCTCCCTTTACATGTTTAACATCCAAATCCCACACACTAATACTTGAAAAATACTAGGCCAAATATTTGATAAGACTTTGTCATACAAAGAACATTGTTAGTCTGTTAGATTAAGCTTATTATCTAGGCTTAATATCATAAAATTTTTGTCTTCTAAATATAGCTTATGTCACTCAAACACAATTGTTAATGTAACAAAAGCCTTATTGTTATCTAAGATTGACCATGGACTGTCGATATACGGGCACTGTGCTAAAACCCATATCAAACTTATTTTCCCATCATACCACGCGGCAGCTAGAAGGAGTATTCGAGCCTTTCCTACTTCGCCAATAAAAGTCATTTTACCGGAAGCTGGACTACCAAATATTGCGCAAAGAACCGCACGAAACACGATGGTGCTCATTCCAAAGATATTTCAGGCCAGAAACGAATTGCTGCTTACACAGGTTAGAACAGCTTTAAAACACACTAATGTAGCTGCAAGCCATCTACGATATCACGTTGCCTATCTATTGCGAAACAACTTAACATCGTCGCAACTCCATCTTTGGTTGAAACAGCAATATCCCCATCTTACTCTTCACTTACAACATCACTTATTACCACTTCACAACAACACCGCAAAGAGTCTACAAGCAACAACGAATACCAACAACTACATAACAAAGCCTTAGAGCATTACAACAAAACTTGGGAAGTTGTGTATACAGACGGATCTAAATCCGACACAGGTACTGCGTTTGCTGTGACAAATAAGCTAGGTTCCACCATTGTATATTCTCTGCCACCGTACTGCTCGGTATTCACAGCCGAAGCAGCTGCAATACTTGAAGCGGTACTTTTTGCCTCCCGCAATGGAAAGAAAACGGTCATTTGTACCGATAGCAAATCCGCCATCGATGCTATTTTTAACCAGTCAAATTGCATACCAATGATCCAAAAAATCATAACATTATTATGCAGCATAGCATTGTAATCAAAATAATGTGGGTACCTGCCCACATAGGGATCCGTGGAAATGAAACTGCAGATAGAAGAGCGAAGGCAGCCTGTTGCGAGCCTCTGTATATATCTGAACACTTCACCGACAAAGATATACGTAAGCTTGTAAAACAATCTATTCGTATCACCTTTTCAAGTGAGTGAAGAGATTAAAACACCATTACAAAGACTGTAACCCTACTGGGTCGAAACCATATTACGGCACTAGCTGTCCTACTAGGAATATAGCAACATTTACCCGCCTGCGAATTGGTCACACACTTGCAACACATGCGCATCTCTTGAATGGCACTACCAAACCAAACTGCCCGCATTGTAGATCCTCCGATTTTAACGTGATGCACATCCTCGACAACTGCCCAGACCTGCAACAGATACGACTTTCTTTGTTCAATAACACTAAACCATCTGACTATCTCAAAACGACAAATGAACGTAGTATTAACCTAATTGCAAAATTTGTAGCACTCTCTAAATTAAATATATAAAAATACATAAGTATAACCACTACCCTTAAGATCTTAAAAATAGATATATCATTATTTCTTCTTCTTTAAACGATCATGTTCTCATATACTGTCATAACCACCTAGAACTTAATGTATACTTAAGCCGAAGGCCCTGGCAGCCATTGCTTTAGCTCGTAACTGAGGTAATTATTTATAATTGTTTCTCTTTTAAATTGGCTAAATGGGTATCAGCCTTCCCACTTCTGCCCGTCAACATCATCCCACACATACGTATGCAACACTGATTCGCCACATTCACCACAGTCATCATCACTTTCTTCACATCATCCACCACGTTCTAACACACACACAAGGACATCACACACCAACATCTACTTTCGCCGAAGAAATGTACAAAAAGGACGGACACCTTGTTTAAGTTCATTATTCTGGCGCTACGACATCGGTCCGATCAACACGTTTCTTTTGGCGAACATCCACCATTTTTCCCCGAACATCATCATAACACCTTTTGGGAACATTAAAAGTTTCACTTTTTTTTCCACAAATCATTGTTTTAATTTTTTTCCAAAAATCATTGTGAGCAAATCGCTTAAAAATTAAAGTGCATTTCTATACATACATAAAAATTAAAATGCATTCATTATACATCCATATACTGATTTTAAATATACGGTGAGTGCGTAAAGGGTACATGGTCCTTCGAGCCTAAAAGAAAGGCACTATGGAAAAAAAAAAATATATATATATATAAATAAATGAACAAATAAATAAATAAAAAATGTAAAATTTGTATATACATTATATTTTATTTTTCGTAGTTACCATGAAAATCTCATTCAACATGACTAAAAACAAGTCCTGGTAAAATCTGAGCTCTTTATATTAATATTAAGAGGTGCCTCATCGACATTTTCGATTTCCCATATAAATTACATGGAAAAAAATCATTTTTTTTTGTGGTGGTTATTGTGCGGAGGTTTTAATGTGCACGCGATGGCGGCCAGTAGGGATGGTAAACTCGATTCCGATACTACTCGAGAATCGAGTTTTCTCGTAAAATAATCGATTTTTCGAATGTCAAGAACCGATTCTTAATCCACTTCGACTACTGAAGATCGATTTTTAAAAATCGATTATTTAACGAGAAAACTCGATTCTCGAGTAGTATCGGAATCGAGTTTACCATCCCTACTGGCCGCCATCGCGTGCACATTAAAATCTCCGCACAATAACCACCACAAAAAAAAATGATTTTTTTTTCCATGTAATTTATATGGGAAATCGAAAATGTCGATGAGGCACCTCTTAATATTAATATAAAGAGCTCAGATTTTACCAGGACTTGTTTTTAGTCATGTTGAATGAGATTTTCATGGTAACTACGAAAAATAAAATATAAACTAATTTTTGGCCCACCTTAATACACATATATGTATACATATATACATGGGAAAGTGACCGAAAGTTTAAAATAATAATTGAATCTCAAAATATAAAATCAAGTGTGGTGGAAATATAAAGTGATCAAAACTTAAACATAAAGTAAACGCAAGCTAAGAACATAAAAGCAAGTGCTAGAAAATTAATATATACATATACAAAATACAACAATTAGAAACAAAAAAGAAAGTGTTAGTGGCAGCAAAATAAAGTGCTTAGTACATAGAAGAACAAGTCAGAGAATCTCTCATCAAAAAAGAAAAACAAAAATAACCAAAAAAAAACCAAACGGGCGCGAACTAAATTAAACATATAAAGCTAAATACGAACAAACACACTTACAACAAATTATACGGGCGCGAATTCAAACAAGATTTTCCGGCAATACTTCTACTTCTTAAAGCAGTAAGCTTGATTGCTCAAAGGAAGTAATAGGCGCAATTAAAAATATTAAAGCAAACACAAAAAAAAAGAGAGAGTATAACATACATATATACATACATTTATACGATATAAACATCAGTGTTAATATACATTAACCCACATTGGTTATTTATATACATACATACATATACTTGCGTTTAAGTGCAGAGGTTAAAGTTGCAACAGCAACTCCCGAAACAGAAACTCAACAAAATTGCCAGGAGACACCATGCTGCTCAAAGGCATTAAAAACTCAAACGCTACACAGCGAAAATCAGAGTAGATTACTACTACCCACAGCAGTTGTCTCCATCGAACATCGAGGAGAACTGTTCAAACTAAGAGCCTTAATAGACCAAGGGTCCCAACGATCCTTTATAGCGTCTAGGGCACAAAATAGGCTAAAACTGCCAACAAAACAAGCCAATTATGAAATTACGGGAATGGGCGGACGAGTAGTACAAAACTCACATAAAATCTGCCCCATTACCCTAATTTCCCCCCAAGCGGATAAGCGCATTCAAGCAAATGCTATTGTCTTACCGCAACTAACAAACATGATTCCAAGCTATCTAATAAATAGCAAGCATTGGGATAAGATTTCACATCTGACACTAGCAGATCCCAACTGCAACACCCCCGCTCAAATAGACCTGCTATTAGGCAGCATAAAAAATTATCATCATTATCACGAACCCAAGATCCGCACTGTGCATCTGCCTGTAAATGATCTACCTGTACTTCCATGGTGACACATTATTCACGTCGTTGTTGCTGTAACGATATTCTGCCGGATTATAACGATGATTACCGCTATTTCTCATACTTATATGTAGGTTGGTTTGAAAAATAATTGTTACTAATAATAAGAGTTAGAAAAACTCCGAGAATTTGCATGTCTACTCGTATTTTGATTATGAAAGACCTCCGAATTAAATTGCTTATTATAAACATGATTTTGTATTGAAAAAGTACAAGCAAACATTGTAATTAAGTTTACAAATATTGGCTGCCATTACGTTTATTGGTTTCTTAAATTTGTTTTTCTTTCATTGCGGCATAAACTATTTGCTTCTTGAATATGAAAGCCATATGTAGTATTTGTAACTTTGGAGTTCATAAGGGCTGAAGCTAGGTTGATGTCAATATTATTAAAAAAAAAGAACTTAAATATAAACTTATAAATACGTTGTGGTTCGTACTCCAGAGACTTCTCATTTCAAATTTTATTTGATTTTACAACAAATATTTCAAAACTTTGTTGTTGGTGATAGTAAATGAAAACTCACCACTGCTTCTACCGTCCATAAGGTGCATATTTGCGCAAACGCAGGGTGGGCAATAAATATTAAAATGTTAAGCTTACTGAGCAGATTCCGAAGTCTGATCTTGAAACTTTATTAATTTATTATGTGCTAACATACATTTGGAGAGGAGTTTTCTCTCTCACAAGAGCTTGTACTTCTCGTATAAATTATACTAATGCTTGTGAGGTATCGTGAGGTACTTCTCGTATAAATTTTACTAATGCTTGTGAGGTATCGTCTCAAAGACAGTTGCGTTGCCAAGGTATACTGTTATTCAGCCCAACCCAAATTTTGTATTGTTTTTGTTGCAATACGTATTATACCGGCTTTATTTCATTTTTCGTCTTATTTTCGCAAAACGATTAAATAATATACATATAATTATTTAGAAATCTTATTTCTTTTCTACTACATTTCCAGAGGTTAAAGTTAAAGTAAAGGAAGGTTGAGAAGTTGATAATCATATATTTATTAAGGAGAGAAAAATTAAATACTAACATAATGATAACGTTACAGTATGTATAGGATGAAATATTATAGTATAGAACTATAAAAAATATATACAATGAATTATTATTATAATAATACGTTACTCGCGTTGATATTTTATGGCATTTTCCGTTCTTCAAACATGAGGCCGTACGAATCAGTACGCCGCATGCTCCGTCAATCATGCTTTTATTGACGGTGTTATACGAGTAAAGGGTCAACCCACTTCAAGCGGTCTAGGGAAATTTCGCAAAATCACCGATTCATTAGGAGGGGAGCAGATGATAACAAATATTTCGTCAAAAATTTGTCTTTTTTTTTTAAGTTATTGAAGACTAAAATTTAGAGTACGATAAATTTGAAAACTCGATAAAATTTTGGAAGCCAAAGAAAAATGTTCATGATATATTATCAGATCGATGCGCAGCGCGCTACGTAAGCTTGCGACATCTGTGCCACAAGAAAAGCATAAAATTATAAGAAAAACAAGTAAGAAAGGGCTAAGTTCGGGTGCATCCGAATATGTTATAATCTTGCAAGTTGCAAGAATCAAAGGCAGGGAAATACTTTAAGGTGTAAAACCAATCATATAGAGTAAAGTCAGCCGGATGTTTGAAAATCCTGATATTATTTATATAGGAAATAGGCCAAGTTTTCGCACAAATTTATCTATTTTTGGCACAAAAATACACTGCTACGAATAAAACACATTCTCTTATTTTCATTGCGATAACTCACATATTGGCCGATAAATGCGATACAAAGTCACACCGAAGTTCGAAAATTTTTATATGAAACTAGCGGGCCCGGTGAAAAAACATTCCTCCAGTTTCGTTTCGTACTGATTCCATTATGGTATCACATGCGAGTTACATCTCAGGTTACGTCTGACGGCATGCAGTTGTGCACCACATCGCATGATCAGCCAGTACGTGACCAAAACAGCAGAGTCAGCATATTTTGAGTCTGTTGGAATGTGCGGTATACCCACACATTGGGGCAGACTCGAGTTGCTGATCTGATGGCAGAGTCAGTTTGATTCTTGCTACAAATCAGACCGGAAGACTTTTACTTCATAATTGGCGCAGTCGGCTTTTGTAAGAACCAAGTTATTGTTCGACCGCGACCGAAAATTGAACGCAAATAAAAATATGAAAAAAAGCATTAAAAGTAATAAATAAATATAGAAACATTAATAACTTTCCGTGATCAAATTGAAAGGTGAAACAATTCCTATTCAGCAAATAAAAATATTTAAAAAAATAAAAATTTTAAAAATTAAGCAAGAATTTGGAGTAAAAGTGAGGCAAGAATAACAACAGGGGTAGCAGCAAACTCAACAATAACAGCAACACCAGCAACAGTGGAGGCAGCAGCAGCAGCTTTAACAAAAAACAAAACAACAACATCAACAGCAACAAAAACAGCAGCAGCTATAATGCAGAGAAGTATTGTAAGAATAAATTAAATATTGATATTTTAAGAAAACATAAGTTCTAGGAAAAGAAAGATAAACCAATTTAAATAAAATGGCTCATAATAATAGGAATTTAGAAAAATGTGTAGTAGCAATTACACAATTGTTAGAATTAAATGCAATACATAATCAGCGGTCAATAAGACAACGTATTGAAAAAGATTTAAAATATGTAAATTCTTTTGGGGGTGATGCCGGCCAATTGCCAGCATTCATTGAAGCAATAGATAGGATTCTGAGGGATTATCCAAACCAGGAACAAGAAGTTTTTAGAGTGGTGTACGATTTAAAAATAAGCGGAAAAGCAAAAAATTATTTGCATCTTGCTCCACCAGCTAGTTGGGAAGATTGCAAAATAAAACTTAAACAACATTTTAAGCCAAGGAAAGATCAAATGACCATAACTAGAGAAATAAATACATTGCGAGTAGGTAGCATTAGTGAGTTAAGCAGGAGAATCAATGAAATAATTGATGCTATAACTGAATTTGGAGCTTTGGATGAAAACGGGGAGGCAATGAAGGGAATTTTTTCAGGTATGCTTATTCAACGTATTAAGCAAATTACATCGGGGACTTGTGCTTATGCAATAAGGAATTCAATTTCATTGACACAGTTATCAGGAATTATATACAGTTTCATAGGGCTAGACGATGGAAATTTAAATCCCACACTTTTAGCAAGAAACAAAAATTCAAACCAATTTGTTCAGAAGGCAAGAAATTTTAATAATAACCAAAATCAAAATAATCAAAGAATAAACAACTTTAGGGGACAAAATATTGGCGATCAAAACCATGATCCTTATTATACACAAAATAATTCGGGACGATACTCTCAAAGGAATACCAACTTTTCAGGGCAAAATAATTATTACCCAAATAATCCACAGAGACAAACTAATTATCGGACAGGAAATTCAGGCCAATATACAAATCAATATCGTAATAATAATACTAATAACGGCTATGGTAATTCAGCAAGACAAAATATACAGAACGGCACTCGACAAACAAGACGTTCAAATGGCCCAACACGCATGGATGTTGATGCTGTGAGCAGGACAGAAGAAACGAATAACAACGAGGAATTTTTTACCAATTAGCCTCGGAAAATCAAAATAAAATATTAATTTCACTGACTTTGTTTAACAAAGAATGATGTGCATTGGTAGACCCGGGCTCTACTATCAGTATTATGAAAAAATCAAGCTTCGAACATTATAAGTTACCGGTTTTAGAAAAAAATAAAACAATAATTAGTACACTGAATGGTGATATAAGAGCGTCTAACGAAAGAGTTAAGACACCATGTCCGCTAGAATTTAAATACCCTCACTATGCTAGGATGAGATGGTTGAAAATAGACTTTGAAAAACCGTACGATCTTCTGCTAGGGAACGATTTTATATTTAATAATTTCAGTATAATTGATATTGAAAACGAAGAAATTGAGCTTAAAAATGGTGTTAAAATTCCATTCTATATGAAAACTATGCAAGAGCAAGTTTATTCATTAGATATAAGTGAAGTAAAGAACATCAACCTCGATCATTTAAAATCAAATGAGAAAAAGGAAATCGAAAAATTATTAAAGCATTTCAATAAACTTATCTATAAAGAAGGGGACAAGCTCACAAATGCAAATACGGATAAACAAATAAACTCAAGAATTTATAGATTACCTCCAAAACATGAAGAAGAAGTAAGAAGACAAATTTCTGAATTAGAAGAGCAAGGGATAATAAGAAAAAGTCACAGTAGATATAGCTCACCTATTCTAATAATACCGAAAAAGATAAATAAGTCAGGAATACAAAAATACAGGCTAGTGGTTGATTATAGGAGGTTAAACCAATTGACTGTAGACGATAAGTATCCTCTACCGAATATCGATGCAATCTTAGATAAATTAGGCAAAGCACAGTACTTTAGCACTATAGATCTAGCAAAAGGTTACCATCAGATTTTAATGGCAGAAAGGGACATCCAGAAAACAGCTTTTGTCACTCCGGCAGGACTATATGAATACGTCCGAATGCCTTTCAGGTTGAAAAATGCCCCAGCTACTTTTCAGAGATTTATGAATGACATATTGAGGGAATATATAAATAAAATATGTGTCGTATATTTAGATGACATATACATTTTTTCAACTTCATTAGAGAGCACATAAACTCATTAAAAAAATTTTTTTTGAAACTACAAGAGAATAAATTAAAAATACAGGCAGATAAATGCAGTTTTATTCAAAGAGAAACTACATTCCTAGGACACATTTTAACAAAAGAAGGCATCAAGCCTAATCCAGATAAAATTATAGCAATTCAAAAGCTACCAATACCAAAAACTGAGAAACAGTTAAAAGGATTTTTAGGAGCAACGGGCTATTATCGAAAATTCATAAAAGATTATTCTAAAATAGCTTACCCAATGATTAAATATTTAAAAAAGGCTATAAAATAAATTCAAGAGATCCACAGTACATAGCTAGTTTCGAAAATTTGAAAACACTAATTTCATCGCATCCAATTTTAAAATACCCTGAATATGATAAGGAATTTACTATTACAACGGATGCAAGCGATTACGCAATAGGAGCAGTGCTTTCTCAACAAGGTCAGCCAGTGTGCTATATTAGCAGAACTTTAAATAACCATGAGCAGAAATATGCTACAACAGATAAAGAGTTTCTAGCTATTATATATTCAATAACTTATTTCAGGCCGTACATATATGGCACAAAATTTAAAATTATAACTGATCATTGCCCGATAGTATTTTTAAATAATAAATATAAAGGAAGGGAGTTTTCACAACGTCACCAAAGGTGGCTTTTGAAACTGCAAGAGTTTAATTATGAAATTGAATATCAGAAAGGGAAAAATAATGTAGTAGCAGATTTTTTAAGCCGAATTGAAAATTCTCCAAAAATCGATGAAAGCAATGATAAAGAATCCAATTTAGAAATGTCAGATACAATACATTCCGCAGAAGAGGAACTATTAGAACACTTCTTCATAAAAGAAGAAATTGTCAACAAGTATAAGACCCAAATTATAATAACATATAGTCCCCAAACTGAAGTTCAAATAATACACGGAAGGAAAGTAATCGAAATAAACCCTATCGATACGGAGAACATATTGAAAAATATTTTCCGAAGACATATTGACAAGGGCAAAGTGGGAATTTTTTCCGAAGTAGAGGAGACCGATTATCACAAAATTCAACTACTACTAATAAGCATGTTTTCTTGCAATAGAAAGTTGCAATTCATAAAATGTACAAAAAAAGCAACAGAAATTATACAAGAAGAGGACACACAAATTACACAAATTTCACTTTACCATAGTAACGAGTCAATGCATAGCGGAATAAACGAGACTTACAATACACTTAAGGATAAAATATACTATCCAAAATTAAGGGAACATGTACAGCTAATTATAGGTAATTACGAAAAATGCAAGCAAATTAAATATGACAGAAAACCGATAAAGCCGAAGTTTAAACTAACAGAGACCCCTTCAGATAAAAATGAAATTATACATATAGACATTTTTCATTTTTAAAAGCAGTCATTTGTCACAGTCATTGATAAACTAACAAAATTTGCCGCAGCATACAATATAACTGATAGAAATTGGAGAGCAAAGAAGGCCATCATAATTGAACATTTCACGAAATTTGGGAAACCAAAGAAGATTATCATGGACAACGAATTCAGGGCCGAACAGTTAATTCAGTTCTTAAATACAGAAGGAGTCGAAGTACACTTAACAAAACCAAACTCTCATACAGGTAATGCAGACATTGAGAGGCTGCACTCAACCTTGTTAGAAAAACTAACAGGAATTGAGGATCCAAGCCTCTCAACAGAAATGAGGATACAGATCGTTATAGGAAACTATAATGATCGCTATCACTCAACCATAAAATGTACACCCAATAATGCAAGAAATACTATTGATCCAACCAGAAGAAACAACTCACCATACACAATAGAAATAGGTACAGAGAAGACTATAAAGAAACAAGACAAGTAGGTCCGATAAAAAATTATAAAAGAGTACGACACAAAGACGAACCATATTTTCGAATCACCCCCTTGCAAAACATTCATGTAGCAAACATAAAAAGACCACTTAAATTAGATAAAGTAGGCACGGAAAATGAAGAGGATAGGTTTAGCATAATAGTACATAATGGGGATGTATTGGAAAGTGTTAATTCACGAGTCAACACATTTTCAGATGATGTGGATAATAATGTTTCTGATGACCGCCATGAAATTGGCTATAGCATTCCTACAAGTGTCACCAATAGTTGAAGAAGCAGGATACACCATGATCCAACTAGGCGAAATAGAGATCGTAGACGAAGTAAATACAATCCTACATATTATACATCCAAAAGAGCTAGCAAGTTTGGTGGAGGAAATGGAAGAAAATATAAGACAAGCAGACCTAAGTAATAAGGCGCTTCTTTTTAATGAAATTAACGTAATAAAATCAAAAATTAGGTCAATTACTCCCAAAGTAGGAAGAAATAAGAGAGGTCTAGTTAATTTAGGAGGGACAATGTACAAATGGTTGTTCGGGGTAATGGACGAGGAGGACCGACAGGAGATAATTAGTCATTTAGAAGTAATGGAGGGAAATTCGCACAATGCAATTTCAAATCTCAATAGGCAGATTATAATAAATGAGCATTATAATGATTCAATTAATTTAATGAAAACAATAGTAAAGAATGACAGGAGTAAAATATTAAAAGAATTAAATCAGATACAAAAGGAGGATAGAGAGCTAGCGAAATTGGCCCTTTACAATGATCAATTGAATAAATTAAGACATATAGAAGGGAAGATTCATGAAATTCAAAATAACATAGCCGCCGCTAAAAACAATTTGATACATCCGGGGATGTTAACAAAAGAGGAAATAGATAGTTTTGATATAGATTTTTATAAGCTGAAACTAGCCAAAATAGGAGTGGTAGCTATCAAGAATGAAGCACTGGTGTTCGCTATCCAAATACCAAAAACATATTTTTCTACAGATTTAAAATTAATTACACCATTGCCTAATAGAAATAATTTAGAAATTGATCAAATAGATGAGGAAATAATAACGTTAGAATCTAAACATTATCAATTTAAAACTAATACATTGTTACGAAAATTAAAATTAAGTGAAAATTGTATTTTTAATCATAATTGTATATTTAAATATATGTAATAACATAACCTATGTGCAAGAGTTGTCTGATGATACTCTGCTAGTTAAAAATGCCAATAACAATGAAATGATCCAAAACTGCGATAAACGGAAATTTACACTTCAAAAAAATTATATAATAAATTTCGGTAATTGTAAAATCGAAATAAAAAATAAATCGTATGAAAATTGTAAAAAAGAATTTTTTGACAAATACATATATCATGTATCAATATTAAATCAGACATATGAAGTGAAAGTAAACTTTGAAAAAATGATATTAAACCATATCGAAAATTTAAATGAAATCAAAGAGTTAAAGTATCATAAGAATGTATCCTATGGCATAAGTGCCTCACTAATTATAACAATATTAATAAGTATAATTATTGTTACTATTTACTTATGTAAAAGAAATAATGAAAAGATAAGTTTGAAAATCATAAATAAAAGAAGTCAGGAGACTTCTCAGAGTGGCTCTGGGGGAGTTACATCTCAGGTTACGTCTGACGGCATGCAGTTGTGCACCACATCGCATGATCAGCCAGTACGTGACCAAAACAGCAGAGTCAGCATATTTTGAGTCTGTTGGAATGTGCGGTATACCCACACATTGGGGCAGACTCGAGTTGCTGATCTGATGGCAGAGTCAGTTTGATTCTTGCTACAAATCAGACCGGAAGACTTTTACTTCATAACTTGCGTGTCTCTGTTCCGGATTCAATTTACGCAAATTCAAGTTTATAAATGTGGTCAACTCATTCAAATCATATTGTTTTTCAGGGTTTATTTCTTGATTGGATGCATCATGCATTGGTCGATTTGGAGCTGCCAAACCCAATTGTGTCAATGCTTTATTTGCAATTACCAAACAAATATCTTCAATGATAATCAATGCCTCATTAAACATTTCAAGTGTAATAATTAAATAGTTTTTTCCTGCAATTCGGCGCATTCGATGCAAAATGTCTTCGGACATAAAATCCTTAAAATTTTCCCATAATTGCAGTGGATCAGATGGAAAACATGTTGCAATAATAATAGCAAATAATGTTCGTATTTGATGAGGAGAACCTGTTGCTGATGCATCCCTAAGTGTCGCATACCAGTGATTATTATCTTCCAGTAAATGCAATTCCTGACATGCTTGACGAAAAGTGTGACACCGTTACCTCTTTTCAAACTCAAAAAAGATGTAGGCCCACGAACATGAATCAATAATAGACGCAAATAAAAACATTCAGCATGACTGGGATGCACTGTATAAAGACGTCCAATGACATCACTTTCAAAAATGCCAGTATAACCTTGAACTGGTCTTCCTTGCTTACGTCTGTTCCATTTCTTTCCAGATGCATTCCAAGTGTAATATGTTGGTACTTGTGAATAAAGCAATGTTTTAGCAAATTGATCATTTTGACACAATTCGAAACAATTGATGGTGGTCGCTCTACAAATTGCTGTGCAGTAACAACTGTGAAATATACACGTTGTCCCACAAAATAATCATTCTGGCACATTTCAAAGAAGTTGGTTAATGTTGTCGATGGTGGCCTGTCAACTCGTTGTAATACGTTTGCATCTGTAAAATACACCCGTTGACCATTTTCCAAATGTACGGCCAAGTGAACAACAGTAGGGTGTCGTTCATGTATTGGAAACGAAAATATACGCCACATGCCTTCGTTACTACTAACATAGCGTCCCATTTGATATTGAGTGACTTCATCATTTGAATTTTCGGCAGCAACTGCGAAGACAGCTAGCTTTGTTCACATACTTGCAAATATATTTAATAGATTTTACGGAATGGCGAAATTCGACGTTTATGTGTGCTTTATATGCCTTGGAAAGTAATGGCGAAAACGGAACAACCCAACGATTATCAACTTCAATGTCCTGTCGATTTACTTGGACTATTGTTGACTTTCCATTGTCATCAATGGATCGGCGGTGATAAAGTGGATGCCCATCATTTCTAGTAATAGTTTCTGTTACCAATTGTCTTGGGTAGCGTTTTGAACATTTTCCTTAAACCATACACGGAGAAATTGGATTTAATATTCCACATGGACCATGTATCATATTTTTGTAATAACCTCATGTAACAGTGGGTCTTCATTATTATCGGGAATTTCTGCTGATATCACATTATCAATTTCATTCGGTCTTATCCTCTCAACCAACCAAATGAGGATATGTGTATGAGGCAATCCGCGTTTTTGCCACTCAATTAAGTACATCCAACAGTGCGTCTCGCCGAACACGCGATACTTAACAATAAAATCCATGAGTGATTTTAATTTCATTTTGAACAACCTTGCAGTGATATCGTGAATTTGATTTGGTGTGCCATAATGTCGTACATAGGACATAGCATCTTGAGCATATTCATGCATATGTCGCGGGCTTCCGACGTATGTTGCTGAGAGAATAGTTGTTCTGCCAACATTCTGTGCATTTCCATCAGCATTAGTGGCATCCCGAAGATGAATATATTCCTCGGAACGGAGTTTTAGTTAGTAAACATATATTTTAATGTGGTAAACATATATTGTTTAATTAATTTACCTGTAACTGGATTCACCTTGCCAAAATAGGATAGGATATTGTAAGGTATCATATGATCGATGTGTTTCAAATACACGCTGAAGTTGATCGTTCCGTCGAAGTAAAACAATGTCTCGGTTTTCTAAATTTTCTCCCACGACGACAATAGCCACTTCATCAATTGTTGGCATTCTTAATTTCGAATTCAGTGTGTGCGGTCACAAAACTTAGTGCGTACGATTACAGGTAGTGCGAGTTTAGTCGAAAAGTGTATTTGCATTTTTGTCCGTGCATTTTTGTAAACATATTATCGTGTGTAATAAAAAGCGAAAAAGCAAAAACAAAACCCCGACTTAATGGTTAGTGAGGACGTTGTAAACGTCGATATGTGTGATAACAGCGGGGGCTGGCAAAATGCGTACCAGCCCAAAGCAACAAAACGTAAAACTATTGAATCCCCAAATGTAATGAAAAAACAACTAAAGCCGAACAATACTCCAAATACATCAAACCGGTTTGCAATTTTAGACACAAACAACCAAAGTGATAATAACAATGCCATTGATAAGAATAATGAGCAAAACGCAGAGACAGCTACAAGTGTTTTCAAACCACCACCGATTTTCATACCACAAATAACCGATATAAATAAAATGATAGTCAATTTCTCAACTTTAATTGGTAGAGGAAATTTTTCATACAAGTCCGGCAGAGACGGACAAGCCAGAGTCATGCCTGCAAACAGTGACTCTTATAGAAAACTTGTGACGTATTTAGACTCAAATAATATAATTTTTCACACGTATCAGTTAAAAGAGGAAAAGCCCTATAAAATTGTCATAAAAAATATCCACTATTCCACACCCATAGACGACATTATATTTGATTTATCTCAAAAAGGTCATATTGTGAGAAACATTGTTAATGCAAAAAGCAAAGTTACAAAGATGCCCATGTCACTATTTTTTGCTGACTTAGAGCCGTCGGCAAACAACAAAAGTGTATTTGACATTAATCGATTATGTAGCGCGGTAGTTAAAATCGAACCTCCCCGCAAATTTAATGATTTAGTTCAGTGTCATCGTTGCCAAGAGTTTGGACATACTAAACGATACTGTAAAAAACCATACAGATGTGTTAAGTGCAGTCTGGACCACCAGACTGCTCTTTGCGAAAAAGACCCTGGTACTCCACCAAAATGCGTACACTGCTTGCAAAATCACACTGCCAACTACAAAGGTTGTCAAGTATATCAGAAACTGGTTTGCAATAAAGATCCCAACAAATCGACTGTGAATAATACTCGACCTAAAGACAGTGTTCGCTCAAGTATTGAGCAACCAGTTTACAATAACAACTTTAGTTACGCAGAAATTACAAAAGGACAACAAAACACTGCTGCACATAGCCACAACAATTTCAAGAAGCTAGAGGCGCTAATTTCCAAACAAATTGAACTAACCTCTACGTTAATATCAATGATGTCTTCTCTTGTTTCAAGATTATGCAATTAAGCCTTAAGATGGCAATATGGAATGCTAATGGACTTAGTAACCATAGATTAGAAGTCGAACATTTCGTTGTAACTAACAACATAGATATTCTCATGATCTCAGAAACTCACTTTACTAACAAGTCTTTTTTTTTTAATAAATGGTTATGATATTATTACTTGCAATCATCCTGATGGTAAAGCACATGGCGGATCTGCAATTATAGTGAAGTCAACTTTAAAATATAAGATATTAGAACCAATATCGTTGCCTTCAGTTCAAGCTGCGTCCGTTGAAATCACAAGCGTTAATGGAGGGATTGCTATAACCGCACTGTATCTACCTCCGCGATTCAACATAAGTAAACAGTCGTTTACTAATTTGTTTAACAAACTGGGCAACAGATTTCTAGCTGGTGGTGATTTCAATGCCAAACATCCATGGTGGGGATCTCGTCTTACTAATCCCAAAGGCCGCGAACTATGCAAATGCATTATGGAAAAAAATTTAAATGTTCTTTCTACTGGTTGTCCCACTGGCCCACAGATCCCAGCAAGACCCCCGATTTGATTGATTTTGCTGTTTATTTTGGAATTGACGCTAACCTAGTGGAAATAATAAATAATTACGATCTTATTTCAGACCATTCCGCTTTAATTATTCCCTTTAATTTGCCTGCTTTACTTACTGCTCAGAAACAGCATATATTAAATAAAAGATCCGATATTAAACTCTTTCAATCTCGACTTGAATCTAATATAAATCTCAACATGGAGATAAATTCAACTAGGGATTTAGATGATGCAGTAGAGATTTTAACCAACAAAATACACGAAGCCGCCTTCTTAGCCTCAACCAACTATGGTAATATAACTTCTCGAACACATGGAAGCAGACAACCATATTCTGATGAAATATCTAAATTGGTTAAGAACAAGAGGCGACTTCGAAGGATATGGCACAACAGCAGGAATCTGAATGACAAAAAAGCCCTCAATAAAGCAACTAAGGAGCTTAAAACTAGTTTAGCTGAATTTAAAGAAGCATTGATTGGAGAATATCTCAAAAAACTTGATCCAAGCAACAATAACGAATAAAACATCTGGAAAGCCACCAAATACTTAAAACGGCCAACCATAAGACAGGTTCCGGTTAAAGATATTAACAATACTTGGTGCAGATCAAACATAAGCAAAGCACACGCTTTTGCCAACCATCTTAAAGATATATTTCAGCCATTTAACACCAGTAGCACCAGCCATCGTGAGGACGTTGAATCATACATTGACTGCCCATGTCCAATGGATAAGCCTCTTACATACGTAAGACTCTCAGAGGTCCAATTTGAAATATCGCGTTTGAAAAATTCAAAGTCTCCAGGTCATGATAACATCGACGCTTGGAAAATCAAAAACTTTTCCAAGAAATGTATATTATTTTTGGTCTTGCTTTTTAATAGTAGCTTAAAATTGAGCCATTTCCCCACGCAGTGGAAATGTGCTGAAATTATAATGATACCAAAGCCAAACAAGCCGGAAAATGAATTATCTTCATATAGACCAATAAGCTTACTGACAATATTCTCGAAAATACTCGAAAGAATATTTCTTCGAAGACTACTGCCAGAGCTGGAAAAGCAATCAATTATTCCAGATCATCAGTTTGGTTTCAGACATATGCACGGCACACCGGAACAATGTCATCGCGTTGTGAAAACTATACTTAGTAGCTTGGAGGAGAAGAAGTATTGTTGTGCAATTTTTCTAGATGTTCAGCAGGCATTTGAGAGAGTCTGGCACTCGGGCCTACTGTATAAAATTAAAAAGACGCTATCTACTCCACTCTATCTCTTCCTCAGATCTTATCTGAGTCAAAGACATTTCTATGTTAAAGTTAAAGATGAAATCTCAGACATACACGAAATAAAGGCAGGTGTCCCGCAAGGAAGTGTTCTGGGACCAATACTATATACAATTTTTACTGCAGACATGCCAATATTGGAAAATGGTAATTTAACAGTTGCCACCTATGCAGACGACACTGCTGTACTCTCATCTGCCTACTCGGCTAGCGAAGCTGCTGAAACTGCACAAGCACAGCTAAATGAAATACAATCTTGGCTTCGCAAATGGAACATCTCTGTAAATGCTGGCAAATCAACTCACATAACTTTCACATTGAGGAAGGAAGAGTACCCCGGTGTGAGTCTTAATAATCGTTTAATTCCAAAGTCCAATTGGCGTGAACATATTAGAGCCAAGAGAACGCAGCTCAAAATTAAAACTAGAAAAATGTATTGGTTGCTTGGCCCTAAGTCTAAACTTAGTTTACAAAACAAAATTCTTCTCTATAAAACTATGTTGAAACCCATATGGTCTTATGGCATTCAAATCTGGGGTACAGCAAGTAGATCCAACATAGATATAATTCAAAGGTTCCAGTCAAAAACCCTTAGACTTCTAGCTAACGCTCCGTGGTACATTAAAAATATTCATCTCCATAAGGATCTGAGAATGCCTATGGTGATTGAAGAAATAAAAAGATACAGCTCAAGGTACATAACAAGATTAAATTGGCACCCTAACCCATGCGCTATAAACTTATTAGACAACAGCGATGACACACGACGATTGAAAAGAATACATCCTCTAGACCTGCCATTTAGATCGTAAGAACTATCTAAGTATAAAATAATACACTTTGTAAAAATATTGATACAAATTACGTAATTTAGCTTAATAAATACTAGTTACTAAATAACCTTATATTAAGGCCAAATTGCACTTAATGCATCAATGTGAATCACATTAATCAATTACATTTGCTTATTGTCTTACGACAGATTGTAAATTAAGATGAATACTAATAAAAAAAAATCAATTGTTGGCGTATTAAAATGTCCAGCATGTTGTCCTGCAGGGGCATATTTGCAAAAATTTATAGTCTTCATCAGGCATTGGCAATAAGGAACCTGTTCGATGATATATTTGACCCTGCGTCTGCAAGAATATAAATATGTATATAGGTAATTGTATAGCAAATTGTTTGTACCACCATGTGGCTCGCAAAATACTCCCAAAATACTTTATAGATCATTTCGAATTACAACTAAATCTCAACATTGCACAGTAGCCTTCCATGGAAGTTTTAGGCTTTACCAAGTATTGGAACACTTTGTAAACACATCTACACAACACTGGCTCAACATATTTTGCACCAGCTATATGGTTGTAAAACTAAATAAAGTTGTTTGCCATTATACTTATATACCTTGAAAGTAGGCATAAAATTGTCTCCAATAACTTTTGTTGCGCCAAATGATGTCACTTGAAAGCAATTATTGTTAAGTAAAGATATTGCAGCTCTGCGTCACTTATTCCTTACCTCGGGTGGGGGGTAATAAGTGATAGGCACTGCTCTTTATTTTAATTCTTTCCTTTTATTTTCTTTTACCCCTTACCACTGGTGGGGGGAAGTACAAAATATAAATAAAAGAAGTCTTTTAAGCTGAGATTGTCTTTCAAATCTGATTTTACTTTTATTGAACAGCTCCTTTTATACAAAAATTCTTAGCCTATGTTCTTAAATTAATTATCAGACCAACGCATAACACATAATAAGTGCGTTGGTCTTATCTAAAAATAGATGTATAGTTTATCAGCAAATGCATTTGTATGCATTTGCTAGTGTGCATCTATTGCATTTCTATTTGTTAGTTTATGTAAGTATGTATATGTGTGTGTGTGTTTGTGACTAAGGCACTTGAGATTTATACTGAAGAATGCAATAACCACCATAAAAGTTGTTTTTCTGTATTGTATTCTTATTACATATTTTTCTTATATTTGCTGCATTTTTGTATGCAGTCAATTGATACATAGTGGACTGTATATTATTGTTCAAGTAATTTGAACATACTGCCGAGGGCCAAAAATGTGGTTACAATAATATAATAATTATTATTATTTTTGATTACATTTATACAATTAATTACAAATTATGTGTTTGTGCGATTAGAAAGATTAATCGTAATTTTCCCTTTTGGTTTGGATTTGTAGCGTACATAACATATGACTAAAATTACAATTATTATAATAACTAATATAAGCGATATGTGTCCGCTGTAATTTTTTAGATTTAAATCCTTTAAATTAAAATCATTATTACTTATTCTATTGATCTGCTCCTTAATTTGTTCGACATCTTTGTTATTGTTGATGCGGTCAATCTGAAGCGGCACTATTTTGTCTTCTGTAATATCATGTATTACTGATATAATTGGATCTTGCGTTAAGCTGATTGTATTTTGCGACCATCATTTCCCGGATGAGTTTCTATAATTTTAGCAAGAGGCCACTTGGCTGGTTGTGAGTTTTTTGTGCTAACTTCCATTTGTTTAATGTAGAGTAGTTGACATCTGGTTCGAGAGATGGAATTGACTTTAATGGTCTTCCAATTAGGAAATGACCCGGTGTTAATGCATCTATTCCATTATCGTCGTTTATTGAATATAGTGGACGCGAGTTCAAAGATGCCTCTATTTGAGCTAATACTGTAGACATTTCTTCAAAAGTTAATTTTGTATCTGCGATGGCTCTTTTTAAATGGTATTTCAATCCTTTTACACCTGCCTCCCACATTCCTCCGAAATGTGGGCCTGCCGGGGGAATAAAATGCCAAGTTATTTGCTCGTTGGCCAAAATTGGTGCTACGTCTGAGTTTTGCTTTATTGCTGCTTTAAACTCTTTATCAAGCCACTTATTTGCTCCAACAAAATTGGATCCATTGTCCGAGTAGATATGAAGACACCTTCCTCTTCTGCCGAAAAATCTCCTTAGTGCTGCCAAAAACGCGTCTGATGATAACTCACTGACTGCCTCAAGATGAACAGCTTTAGTTGAGAGGCATATAAACACTGCTACATACCCTTTGAAGGACTTTTGACCACGGCCTTTTGAGCATCTCATTTGGAATGGTCCAGCGTAGTCAACTCCAGTATAAGTGAACGGACTCGACATTGATACTCTGAATTCTGGTAGATCGCCCATTATTTGTTTTGCAGAGACTTGTTTGTATCGTATACACTTACAACAATTTCGTATACAACTTTTTATTGCGTTCTTAACGCCGATTATCCAGTATTGTCTCCTGATAATTGCTTCTGTTAACCGGTTTCCACCATGTAATGTAGCATGGTGTGCATCTTTAATTATTAATGCAGCTAAAGTTGATTTGGGAAGAATTATTGGGTGTTTTGAACTATAAGGCAATTCCGCGTTTGTGAGCCTACCTCCAACTCTCATAACGTCATTTTCGTCTAAAAATGGGTTGAGGTTGACAATTTTGCTTGTATTGCTGAGCTGTTTGCTATTCAATAGTTGTTTCATTTCATCTTTGAAGAATTGTTTTTGTGACTGTCGAATTATTGTATTTTTCGCTCTTTGTAATTCTTTTACAGACAAATTTACGGAGTGCTGATTTTCTCTTTTCTTACCGAAGCGCAATAAGTAAGCTACTACTCTTTGTAGCTTTAACCAGCTAGAATATCGATTTATTAGGTTGTCGATGAATTGATTTTCGGTTTTTGATGTCATTAGTATTGTTGCTATATTGATATCTGCAACTGTTGGCCATTGGTTTTCTGACAATGCTAGCCATTTGGGCCCATACCACCAAATATCCATGCCTAGTAATTTGGGAGATGATATACCTCTTGCCGCTGAATCAGCAGGATTATCTTTTGTGCTTACGTGTCTCCAGGTTGCTTATGGTATAAGTTTTTGGATTTCTTACACTCGATTTCTAACAAACTTATCTTTGTTTTTGAATGTGTCAATCCAGCTCAGGGTTATTGTAGAATCGCTCCATGCATAAACTTTATGACTTCTTGTGATGATTTTACAAACTTTATTTATTAACTTCGCCAGCAAATGAGCTGCACAAAGTTCTAGTTTAGGTAATGTTTTCTGATTTTTAAGCGGATTAACTTTTGTTTTTGCGGTTAACAGTTTTACGGAATTGCCAATTTTGACATAAATGACTGCAGCATATGCCTTTCCGGAAGCATCGCCAAATCCATGAATTTCAACCTTGGACTGCAAATGTGTTTCTATCCATCGTGGGATACGCACGTTTTCCAAATCTTTTATATTTTCTAGGAAGATCGACCATTCTGATTGTAAACTTTCTGACAGCTGCTCATCCCAGTCAGATTGCTGCATCCAAAGTTTTTGAATGAATAGCTTTGCTATGATTGTTATTGGTGAGAGCCAACCCAGTGGATCAAATATTTGAGCAAGCTGGGAAAGAACGCTCCTTTTGGTGGTCTTTTTGACATGTGTCAAATTAATTCTGAATTGGAATTCGTCTTGTTTTGGATCCCAATATAGTCCAAGAGTTTTCACTGCTTCGTTTTCTTTAATTTGAATTATTTCGTTGTCTTCTTTCGCTTTTATATTTTGTGTTATGCTACTGCAGTTTGAAAGCCATTTTCGAAGATGAAATCCAAAGATTTGAAGATGATTGCTGATGTCTTCTTGAATGGCTTGACATTGTTTAACTGAATCTGCTCCAGTCATAAGGTCATCCATATAGAAGTCTTCTTTTATTAGTGTTTGGAGCTGTTTATTTGGACATTTATTTGCAATTTCAAATAATGTGCGCACTGCTAAATATGGAGCTGATGCAGTACCATAAGTCACTGTGGTCAACTTATATTCCTCAATTTCGTTCAAAGGACTTTCGCGCCATAAAATTCTATGATATTCGCGATCCTTTTCAGCAATTTTTATTTGTCTGAACATTTTTTCCACATCAGCAGTGATAACTACTTTCCAAAGTCTCCATTTGAGAAGAATGTCAAATATGTCTCTCTGAAGTTTAGGACCGGAAAACATTATGTCATTGAGGCTTTTTCCGTTCGAAGATTTTGCAGATGCATCAAATACAACGCGTAACTTCGTCGTTAAGCTGTTTTCTCGTATTATTGCATGGTGTGGTAGATAATATTTACCGTTTAAGTGATCATTTGCTTTGACCATATGACCAAGGTCCTTATATTCATTGATGAACTGATGGTAGTCCTCTTTTAGTTTATTGCTTTTTTGAAATTTATTTTCCATAGAAATGAGGCGCGCCACAGCTTGTTTGCGAGAATCACCCAAATTTGTATCTTCTTTAAAAGGGATTTCTACAATAAATCGCCCATCATCATCTTGTTTGATGGTTTCTTCAAACTGCTTTAAACATGCATCTCCTTCTTCGATATCGTTTTCATCTGGTATTTCCTCCAGTTCCCAAAATCGCTCTAGGTTGGTAGTCGTTGATGTTATCCTACTGAATTCTTTTTGTTTGATGATTCCGGATAAAATCCAGCCGAATTTTGTTGCTTTTCCAAGGACTCCGTCACTTTTTTTGACTCCATCTTCAATGATTCTGCTAAAAATGTCTCCACCAATTACCATGTCTATTCTATCTGCTTAATTAAACAATGTGACCCATATATAATAATTATTATTATTTTTGATTACATTTATACAATTAATTACAAATTATGTGTTTGTGCGATTAGAAAGATTAATCGTAATTTTCCCTTTTGGTTTGGATTTGTAGCGTACATAACATATGACTAAAATTACAATTATTATAATAACTAATATAAGCGATATGTGTCCGCTGTAATTTTTTAGATTTAAATCCTTTAAATTAAAATCATTATTACTTATTCTATTGATCTGCTCCTTAATTTGTTCGACATCTTTGTTATTGTTGATGCGGTCAATCTGAAGCGGCACTATTTTGTCTTCTGTAATATCATGTATTACTGAGATAATTGGATCTTGCGTTAAGCTGATTGTATTTTGCGACCATCATTTCCCGGATGAGTTTCTATAATTTTAGCAAGAGGCCACTTGGCTGGTTGTGAGTTTTTTGTGCTAACTTCCATTTGTTTAATGTAGAGTAGTTGACATCTGGTTCGAGAGATGGAATTGACTTTAATGGTCTTCCAATTAGGAAATGACCCGGTGTTAATGCATCTATTCCATTATCGTCGTTTATTGAATATAGTGGACGCGAGTTCAAAGATGCCTCTATTTGAGCTAATACTGTAGACATTTCTTCAAAAGTTAATTTTGTATCTGCGATGGCTCTTTTTAAATGGTATTTCAATCCTTTTACACCTGCCTCCCACATTCCTCCGAAATGTGGGCCTGCCGGGGAATAAAATGCCAAGTTATTTGCTCGTTGGCCAAAATTGGTGCTACGTCTGAGTTTTGCTTTATTGCTGCTTTAAACTCTTTATCAAGCCACTTATTTGCTCCAACAAAATTGGATCCATTGTCCGAGTAGATATGAAGACACCTTCCTCTTCTGCCGAAAAATCTCCTTAGTGCTGCCAAAAACGCGTCTGATGATAACTCACTGACTGCCTCAAGATGAACAGCTTTAGTTGAGAGGCATATAAACACTGTTACATACCCTTTGAAGGACTTTTGACCACGGCCTTTTGAGCATCTCATTTGGAATGGTCCAGCGTAGTCAACTCCAGTATAAGTGAACGGACTCGACATTGATACTCTGAATTCTGGTAGATCGCCCATTATTTGTTTTGCAGAGACTTGTTTGTATCGTATACACTTACAACAATTTCGTATACAACTTTTTATTGCGTTCTTAACGCCGATTATCCAGTATTGTCTCCTGATAATTGCTTCTGTTAACCGGTTTCCACCATGTAATGTAGCATGGTGTGCATCTTTAATTATTAATGCAGCTAAAGTTGATTTGGGAAGAATTATTGGGTGTTTTGAACTATAAGGCAATTCCGCGTTTGTGAGCCTACCTCCAACTCTCATAACGTCATTTTCGTCTAAAAATGGGTTGAGGTTGACAATTTTGCTTGTATTGCTGAGCTGTTTGCTATTCAATAGTTGTTTCATTTCATCTTTGAAGAATTGTTTTTGTGACTGTCGAATTATTGTATTTTTCGCTCTTTGTAATTCTTTTACAGACAAATTTACGGAGTGCTGATTTTCTCTTTTCTTACCGAAGCGCAATAAGTAAGCTACTACTCTTTGTAGCTTTAACCAGCTAGAATATCGATTTATTAGGTTGTCGATGAATTGATTTTCGGTTTTTGATGTCATTAGTATTGTTGCTATATTGATATCTGCAACTGTTGGCCATTGGTTTTCTGACAATGCTAGCCATTTGGGCCCATACCACCAAATATCCATGCCTAGTAATTTGGGAGATGATATACCTCTTGACGCTGAATCAGCAGGATTATCTTTTGTGCTTACGTGTCTCCAGGTTGCTTATGGTATAAGTTTTTGGATTTCTTACACTCGATTTCTAACAAACTTATCTTTGTTTTTGAATGTGTCAATCCAGCTCAGGGTTATTGTAGAATCGCTCCATGCATAAACTTTATGACTTCTTGTGATGATTTTACAAACTTTATTTATTAACTTCGCCAGCAAATGAGCTGCACAAAGTTCTAGTTTAGGTAATGTTTTCTGATTTTTAAGCGGATTAACTTTTGTTTTTGCGGTTAACAGTTTTACGGAATTGCCAATTTTGACATAAATGACTGCAGCATATGCCTTTCCGGAAGCATCGCCAAATCCATGAATTTCAACCTCGGACTGCAAATGTGTTTCTATCCATCGTGGGATACGCACGTTTTCCAAATCTTTTATATTTTCTAGGAAGATCGACCATTCTGATTGTAAATTTCTGACAGCTGCTCATCCCAGTCAGATTGCTGCATCCAAAGTTTTTGAATGAATAGCTTTGCTATGATTGTTATTGGTGAGAGCCAACCCAGTGGATCAAATATTTGAGCAAGCTGGGAAAGAACGCTCCTTTTGGTGGTCTTTTTGACATGTGTCAAATTAATTCTGAATTGGAATTCGTCTTGTTTTGGATCCCAATATAGTCCAAGAGTTTTCACTGCTTCGTTTTCTTTAATTTGAATTATTTCGTTGTCTTCTTTCGCTTTTATATTTTGTGTTATGCTACTGCAGTTTGAAAGCCATTTTCGAAGATGAAATCCAAAGATTTGAAGATGATTGCTGATGTCTTCTTGAATGCCTTGACATTGTTTAACTGAATCTGCTCCAGTCATAAGGTCATCCATATAGAAGTCTTCTTTTATTAGTGTTTGGAGCTGTTTATTTGGACATTTATTTGCAATTTCAAATAATGTGCGCACTGCTAAATATGGAGCAGATGCAGTACCATAAGTCACTGTGGTCAACTTATATTCCTCAATTTCGTTCAAAGGACTTTCGCGCCATAAAATTCTATGATATTCGCGATCCTTTTCAGCAATTTTTATTTGTCTGAACATTTTTTCCACATCAGCAGTGATAACTACTTTCCAAAGTCTCCATTTGAGAAGAATGTCAAATATGTCTCTCTGAAGTTTAGGACCGGAAAACATTATGTCATTGAGGCTTTTTCCGTTCGAAGATTTTGCAGATGCATCAAATACAACGCGTAACTTCGTCGTTAAGCTGTTTTCTCGTATTATTGCATGGTGTGGTAGATAATATTTACCGTTTAAGTGATCATTTGCTTTGACCATATGACCAAGGTCCTTATATTCATTGATGAACTGATGGTAGTCCTCTTTTAGTTTATTGCTTTTTTGAAATTTATTTTCCATAGAAATGAGGCGCGCCACAGCTTGTTTGCGAGAATCACCCAAATTTGTATCTTCTTTAAAAGGGATTTCTACAATAAATCGCCCATCATCATCTTGTTTGATGGTTTCTTCAAACTGCTTTAAACATGCATCTCCTTCTTCGATATCGTTTTCATCTGGTATTTCCTCCAGTTCCCAAAATCGCTCTAGGTTGGTAGTCGTTGATGTTATCCTACTGAATTCTTTTTGTTTGATGATTCCGGATAAAATCCAGCCGAATTTTGTTGCTTTTCCAAGGACTCCGTCACTTTTTTTGACTCCATCTTCAATGATTCTGCTAAAAATGTCTCCACCAATTACCATGTCTATTGTATCTGCTTTATTAAACAATGGGTCAGCAAGTGTATAATTTTTCCATTGTTTTATATCATATTTAAATGATTGATCTGGTTGAGCAGTGGTCAGTGATGATAAAATTACTGCATGTACTTCTTCCACATGTTGGCTTAAGAATCTTGGTTTTATTTGTACTTGAATCTTGTATTTTGATTCGCCAACCACAACACTTCCCAGCCCATAGAGTTTTGTTTGGATTTTTGTCCTTGGTGCACCTAATATCTGCGCTGCTTCTTCAGATATTGATGTTATTTGAGACCCTTGGTCAATTAGAGCTCTTAACAATATGTATTCGCCGTTCGCTGCTTTTGCTTTTATCTGAGCTGTGGCCAGAATTACTTTTGTTGATGTTGAATTTGTAGTTATTGATGTTTTACTATCCCTAGTCTCTGGATGTAGAAGTTCGTTATGATTTTGATTGCAAATTTTGCATTTCAAATTATTATTACAATTTTCGAACCAATTATGGTTGAGACATCTGAAGCAAATTTTTTTATCTTTTGCATATTTACGTCTTTCTTCTGAAGACATATTCTTAAATTTTCGGCAATCAGTAATTATATGACCTAATATCTTGCAATAGGTACATTTTATACTTTGCTGCCTTGCGTTGAAAGATATATGGTTTGCTTTATATGTTTGCAGCTTGCGGTTTTTATACAATTATTGCTTATCCTCTACTGCTTTTAATGTCTGAAAGTGCTGGCCCAGAAATCCTTGAATGTCAGATAATTTCTGAATATCCCTGGTCTTTCTTACAAATTGCTCATATAATCTGAGCCCTTCCTTGTCTAGCTTCCGTACAATGACTCGAGCTATAAAGGGATCAGCCTCTTCTGTTTTAACGCCCAATGACTTTATTGCATTGAGGCATTCGTTTGTTGTGTCTAGCAGCTGTCTTACGCTTTCGGCGTTGTCACTATTAATGACTGGCTGATCCATTATTCTGTCCCACTGTGTCGTGAACAAAATCCGTTTGTTGTCGTACCTCTCTTGAAGGATACTCCACGCTGCTTTGTAATTATCGGCTGATATCTGCAAATGTTGAATCAGACGAGCAGCTTCACCTTTCAAGCAAAGGCGTAAACGAAGCATTTTTTCAGAGCTAGATATTTGATCGTTGTTGTGTACCATGTCTTGGAACACGTTGAAAAAATTAGCCCATTCTTTTATTTTCCCATAGAAATTTGGAATTTTCAGTTTTTCCAATTCCAAATTATGACGAAATGCTATTTTTGGCTCTTCAATTTTTAAGCCATTTTTTAGACGATATTCTGCTACTATTTCGTCGTAAGCTTCTTCAATTTCCAAATTAAATTGTTTTGAAAGATCGCTGCTGTACATATTTTCTATGGTATTAAACAGCGTTTCCAAATATGCAATTTGATCAGAGTTGATAACCAATTCGAAACTCAAGTCAGCCATTTGCTTCCGAAGGTTCTCAATTTTCCTTCTAAAAATAACAATTTTTCTATCTGACATAGTTTGCTGTTTTTCTAGTGTGCCAGATTGAGTTTTCTGGTTTCTTTCTGACAATGGAAACTCAACTTCGTCTTTAAGAGCTTGTTTGAATTGTTGAATCATTTCTTCTATTTGCTCTGTTATGCGGTCATAAGAATTCGACTTAAAATAGTCCTCTTCACCTATGCCATCCGCCATTAGTTTTTCATGGTTAGCGTCAAAATCTTTTTGTATTTTACTAACATATTTATTTAACTCTTCAACTTTTGTTTTTCTTATCGATTTGCCCGCTATATTATTATACGTTTGCAGGACTTTCTCCGCTAAGTCAAGTTGGCTATCAAGGATCTTTCCCCTGTTGATTCCCATGTTGACAGCTTCTTCTTTTTTTGTTGTGCTATTGCGTTTTTCTTCTTCAAAGGGATCGTTGGAGGTTATTGATTGGTCGCCTAGTTGACCTTGCTGTGCCTCGACTCACAGCAGTTGAGTATCCCTTTGAATCGCAATTAGAGGATTTTTGCGTATAGTCTTTTGCTATTACGGCTTACGTATCCTATTCCTTATTCTCAATATAAGGCTTTATATATACTCAATTGTTGAGTTTATAGTCGCCTGAGCTCAAAATTTTGAGGCTCGAATGGACCAAAAAATGTTAAGTAAAGATATTGCAGCTCTGCGTCACTTATTCCTTACCTCGGGTGGGGGGTAATAAGTGATAGGCACTGCTCTTTATTTTAATTCTTTCCTTTTATTTTCTTTTACCCCTTACCACTGGTGGGGGGAAGTAAAAAATATAAATAAAAGAAGTCTTTTAAGCTGAGATTGTCTTTCAAATCTGATTTTACTTTTATTGAACAGCTCCTTTTATACAAAAATTCTTAGCCTATGTTCTTAAATTAATTATCAGACCAACGCATAACACATAATAAGTGCGTTGGTCTTATCTAAAAATAGATGTATAGTTTATCAGCAAATGCATTTGTATGCATTTGCTAGTGTGCATCTATTGCATTTCTATTTGTTAGTTTATGTAAGTATGTATATGTGTGTGTGTGTTTGTGACTAAGGCACTTGAGATTTATACTGAAGAATACAATAACCACCATAAAAGTTGTTTTTCTGTATTGTATTCTTATTACATATTTTTCTTATATTTGCTGCATTTTTGTATGCAGTCAATTGATACATAGTGGACTGTATATTATTGTTCAAGTAATTTGAACAATTATTGTATTGCTGGATATGAGTCAAAAAATGATTAGAATCTGGCCCATTTCCGGAAACCAATGAATGTAGTGGCTCTGGTGGTGGTACCAATGGCATCAATTTGACTTGGCCGCTGGCGAAACACAATCCAGGGGATTCATTTTTGAATTTCAATGCATTGCAATGTGGACATACAATATTCATTAGTCCAATAGCAACCATTTGCTCTGAACTGTAATCAATTGCCACATTATAACAGAATGCAGCTCTGTGGGGATTAACCACATCATATCTATGTTGATTTCGATTTCTTTGTAGTTCATTTCTTTGATTTGTTCTTATATTTCTTTGACTTGCCGTATTTCGAATTCTGCGGCCTAAATTTGTACGTTTGGTTGGTGGCATTGTTAAAAACGAAAATCAAACTGAAAATAAAATGATCTCATATTTTTTCTGTTTAACCATGTATACCAAATTGTAATAGTGCGTAGTCAGCAAAAGTTACCAAAAATCGATATAAGGTGAATTTAACTTACCGTGATTAATAAACACTTATTAGCAAACAAAAAACTTCTTAGTCTTTAAAATAAAACGAACTTTATCAAAAACTTAATAAAAATTACATGAAAACAGATTACCACATTTTTTTTTTTTAATTGAATGACGTTGACATTTAAATTGAATTACGTTTACATTCGTTACGCGCGTTTTTTAAAATATGCAAAATGAAATGTATATTTTTCAATCTTTCTGAGAGATTTTCTTAATATTTTTTCCATAAGAACCTTGTACAGAGTATTAGAAAACTACGAAAAAAAATCAGCCACATCGGTTTAGCCATTCACGCGTGATGCCGTGACAACGCATGCGTTGTTCTGCGTGAAATTATGTGTTTTGAAATAAAAAAAAAGTTGAATTCACGTTGTGTTAAAAATCATTTATTTTCGATTTTTCTAAATTTTTTTCAATGTAACGCAGTTTGATAAGCAACATTTTTTGGTTTCTATTCCGGTGCGTAAATGTACAGAGGAGATGGTTTTCCAACTCGGGAAAACGTCACGTATAATTGGCGCGCACCCATGCAATCGTAGTTACGATAATTTGGCCAATTTGGCATAAACATTCGTGATGAGTTCATATTTCGTTGAAGTGAATTGACAAAAGGCAGTTGGAATTGATATCAAACCACTGGAACCGAAATTTGCCTATTTCCAATTCTTATCGAATACGATGTAAAATGTCTTCAGCAATGTAATTTTGTTCGCATTCCAAAATTGACGCGGATTTGAAGGCTGATATGTCGAAATGGCCATCGCGAAAAGTATTAGTAATCATAGTTTTTCGGGTGGATTATGTAAATTCGTCCTAAGGAATTAGTTGAGAACACACCTGGATGTCAATCTATTGGTTGGCCTTACTTTCTGCGTACCTATTTCTTCGGCGATGCATTCCATGCATAATATCAAAGCATTTCCAAATAGAGCAATGTTCTCACAAACGAATCACTGACGCAGGTTGAGAAAAAACTCGTCAATGTAAATTTTGTTGTTGGAAGTGTTTCCGCTGGCTGTACTGTATTCTCTGGGTTGAAAAACACTCTTTAGCCATTCTCCAAATTAACTGCGAAACGCACAACAGTCGGAAAAGTCGATTACACCAAACTACAATATCACACATTGGCATGAGTTTTGAATGTGAATTAGACAATAGTGGCGAATATGGTACGATCCATATGTTGTCGACTTCGATATTCACTACTCTAAGTTGAATAGTAAATGTCCTGCCATTGTCGTCTGATGAGCTACGACGATAGAGTGGATATCCATCATTTCCATGCTCCATATTGGTTTTCATCACTTCGTAGAATAATGGATCTTTCTCTGCATGAGGAATTTCCTCAGAAATGATTTCATCAATTTGATCTGGTGTAACCACCATCCACCATTCAAAGAAAGAAGTGTGCGTGCGGCAAACCTCTTTTTTGCAACTCAACAGAGTACAGAGTATCTGACTGCACCATACTTGTAATCGTATATACATACGTTGCTTCAAGATAAAGTCCATCAAACATCGTAGCTGTTGTTTGAAAAGTCTTGCTTTATTATCGTGATGATCGCCGGCTGATTGACAGCGATCCATAATTCCACACATACATATGTCATCGCATCATGGGAGTCTCATGTAGTTCATGTGTCTTGGGCTGCCATACGTTGATGGCAAAAAGAATACCGACCGATATTAGCGCGATGTCTTCGTTGCTTCGTAACAAATTTCAATCTGTAATTGATCACTTCGTTTGAAACACACATAAAGTTTTCACTGAATAATTTTCAATAATTTTTCTTTTAAATAGCCGGAATAAAAAAGCAAGCGACCGAAATTGAACGATTCAAATAATTTACAAATCAAAATATTGAAAAACAAAACGAAAAAGAATTGTATGAAAAGTCACTTTTTGGAAATTTCCAATTTTTCGACTTTTCCTTATGAAAAGTATATGGTTTTTTATATGTAACCCTTCCCAGATCGACAGCGAACAACTTCAGATTTCATGAAGATTGGTTCCGCCGTTCTCGAGCGTTAGCGTTACTAACAAACAAACAATCATTTTTACTTACATATGTACATATGTATGTATGTATGTATATTTATACAAAATAAAACGTTTGTATGGAAAAAGAAAAGGGCTGTTTTTAGGGGTTTTCCGGGCAACTTTCGTAATTTTTTCTTACATAAGAACCTTCTCCTAATAATAACAAATACAACAAAAAAAAAATCAGCCAAATCGGTTCAGCCCTCCACGCGTGATGCCGTGACAACGAAAACGGTTTCATTTTTATATATAAGATATACAATTATCATAAAAAATATAATTTTCACTTAATTTGAATTTTCTTAACAATGTATTAGCTTTGTACTGATAATGTTGAGATTATCTAGCGTTATTATTTCCTCATCTATTTGATCAATTTCTAAATTATTCCTGTTTGGCATTGGTGTAATTAATTTTAAATCTATAGAAGCATATGTTTTTGGTATTTGAATAGCGAACACAAGTGCTTTTTTCTGAAAGCTACTACTCCTACCTTGGCTAGTTTCAGCTTATATAAATCTATGTCGAAACTATCTACTTCCTGTGTGTTAAATTGTTTTAAGCGGCGGCGATATTGTTTTGTATTATATGTATCTTTCCTTTCATATGTCTTAATTTATTCATTTGATCATTGTAAAGAACCAATTTCGCTAGCTTTCTATCCTCCTTTTGTATCTGATTTAATTCTTTTAAAATTTTATTACTGTCATTTTTATACTCTCGCAACAAAGTTGCTAAGGAGAGTATTATAGTTTTGTTCACATAACGGTTGTTTGTAAGTCCTAAAACTAAAAGAATCAGATATAGGGTTATATATACCAAAGTGATCAGGGCGACGAGTAGAGTTGAAATCCGGATGTCTGTCTGTCCGTCCGTCCGTCTGTCCGTCCGTCCGTCCGTGCAAGCTGTAACTTGAGTAAAAATTGAGATATCATGATGAAACTTAGTACACGTATTTCTTGGCTCCATAAGAAGGTTAAGTTCGAAGATGGGCAAAATCGGTCCACTGCCACGCCCACAAAATGGCGGAAACCGAAAACCTATAAAGTGTCATAACTAAGCCATAAATAAAGATATTGAAGTGGCAAAAAGGATCGCATTAGGGAGGGGCAGATTTGGACACAATTTTGTTGGAAAAGTGGGCGTGGCCCCGCCCCCTACTAAGTTTTTTGTACCATAGCTATGTCAACCAAACTCTACAGAGTCGTTTCCTTCAGGCATTTCCATATACAGTTTAAAAATGGAAGAAATTGGATAATAACCACGCCCACCTCCCATACAAAGGTTATGTTGAAAATCACTAAAAGTGCGTTAACCGACTAACAAAACACGTCAGAAACACTAAATTTTACGGAAGAAATGACAGAAAGAAGCTGCACCCAGCCTTTTTTGAAAAATTGAAAATGGGCGTGGCGTCGCCCTCTTATGGACCAAAAACCATTTCTCAGGAACTACTCGACCGATTTCAATGAAATTCGGTATATAATATTTTCTTGACATTCTAATGACATGTACGAAATATGGGTGAAATCGGTTCACAACCACGCCTTCTTCCAATATAACACTATTTTGAATTCCATCTGATGTTCTCTGTATAATATATACATTAGGAACCAATGATCGTAGCAGAATAAAACTTTACACAAATACGGTATTTGAGCTGAGGTATCCCTTGTGAAAAAATTGTCGTGATCGGACTACAACTTTTCAAGGCCTAACCTAGCCTAACCTAATTTTTCACCGAAAGTATCGGTAAATCTCTCAGAATTTAATTCTAATTAATTTTACAGCAAAATAAAAAAAAATATGTAAACGACGGATAATGAAATCTCGATTATCACTTTATCATGCGAGAGTGTAAAATGTTCGGTGACACCCGAAATTAGCCCTTCCTTATATGTTTACTATTTTTTTCATTAAATTAATTGAATTGTTAAAATGCTCATTTATGATAATCTGCTTATTGATATTTGTTACTGCATTGTGCGAGTTTCCCTCTATCACTTCTAAATGACTAATTATATCCTGACGGTCCTTCGTGTCCATTAGGGTGGGTCGATTCCGGACTTTTTTCGATTCGGGATTTCTAATAGTGCGGAAAAGTTGCCTTAGTACTTCCTGATTCCAATGCAACTTTTTGTTTTGAGATCGAATTATATCTTCAACCCCAACTCCAGCCTTGAAATTTCGGAAATTCGCCTAAAATCGTGAAATTGTCTACCTAGCGCCTGAAATACGCATCTCATGGCAAAATGCATAAAACAAAAGTTATTTGTCAGGTCAGTTGCTACCGAAATGGTACGAGTGATCATGGCCGTAGGACGAACCGTTCCCGAGATACGAGCGAAAAGGCGGCGCGCCACAGCGCAAGTGAAAATTGTTGCAGCCCTTAGCTAACCTGTATTGGTCACCCAGAACCCACCGCGTGGAGGTGGCTGCTCTTCGGGTTCCTCCCACGCCCAACCCAACCAACCAACCATATGTCAGGCTTGCTTTAGTCTGAATCTGTGTCAAATTTATTGATAAAATCAAATTTTTTACTAAACTTTGGCACTTGTTGCCTAGATTTCAGTGTAGAGCGTATAAAACGATCACGAGATTGGGGGCCAATAAGTTTAGAAGATGCCTCTTTCACCAGTTTGAATGGATGAATCGACAACCTTGCGCAGTTTAGCAGGATAGAGATGGCGCGAGCCATCTTTGATTGAACTGTTGAATCTTATTGAGAACCACAAAGGTGAGTAAACTGTAAGTATGTACTTGACCAAAATCTTTATTTCCTTTGTTGGTTTGTCAGTAGAAATGTATAATCTCAGAATTCTATTTGCTCAGGTGAGCCAGCGAGATTTGCACATGTTACCTGGATGCATCGTCGCTAAATCTGAGGAACATTGACCGGAAATAACAGCTTCTGATATTTTATAGAGATAAGCTTGGTCTGTGCTAAGTTGGATCGGTTTAATAACCTCAGAAAGTAATTGGCAGGATGGAAAACTTTCAAATTTGAATTTGAATTTGGGAGCAATTTACTTATGTCGCCAGAGAATGTATTTGGACTCTTTGAGACACCATCTATGTGTTCGAAAAGAGCACGAAATGGAAGTTCGTTGAAATATAGAAGACAAACAACCCACTGTTACGGCCTACCTATTCTTTCTTCTAGTTTCCGAATGATTCCACCTTTCCAACCTGTGTTCGTATTGGTGCCATCAGCACCGACAACTTCTAGATGTTCCACATCAACTGAATTGTCTTGTAAATGTTGACATATAGCTTGCGTCTCATCCTCAGCTGGCCCGGAAGGAGAGGTGACGTGGCTAAAGTAATGACAACCAGGTTCCGCTATAAGAGAAATATGTTCCTCTTTGACAGTGTCGTGGTAGCCTTCGCTGACTTGTGTAAGTGTATTGTCTTTGCGGCCCATATACAGAGTCAATACTTTTGGTGTTTTGGAGCTTAACTCCAACTTTTTTTTTCCCGACTAATCTTGCATTTGTCAGTGACAAAGCTAGCCTGATCCTCTGTTATCAAACCTGCTTTTTTGGCATCCATAAAAGCAGATGAAACAATCAAGGCCGCTGCTCTATCACTTACTCCAAATCTTTGGGCAGCTAAAGCAGTGTGTTCTACTAAAGGGTGATTTTTTAAGAGCTTGATAACTTTTTTTAAAAAAAAAACGCATAAAATTTGCAAAATCTCATCGGTTCTTTATTTGAAACGTTAGATTGGTTCATGACATTTACTTTTTGAAGATAATTTCATTTAAATGTTGACCGCGGCTGCGTCTTAGGTGGTCCATTCGGAAAGTCCAATTTTGGGCAACTTTTTCGAGCATTTCGGCCGGAATAGCCCGAATTTCTTCGGAAATGTTGTCTTCCAAAGCTGGAATAGTTGCTGGCTTATTTCTGTAGACTTTAGACTTGACGTAGCCCCACAAAAAATAGTCTAAAGGCGTTAAATCGCATGATCTTGGTGGCCAACTTACGGGTCCATTTCTTGAGATGCATTGTTGTCCGAAGTTTTCCCTCAAAATGGCCATAGAATCGCGAGCTGTGTGGCATGTAGCGCCATCTTGTTGAAACCACATGTCAACCAAGTTCAGTTCTTCCATTTTTGGCAACAAAAAGTTTGTTAGCATCGAACGATAGCGATCGCCATTCACCGTAACGTTGCGGTCCAATGATTCCACCAGCGTACAAACCACACCAAACAGTGCATTTTTCGGGATGCATGGGCAGTTCTTGAACGGCTTCTGGTTGCTCTTCACCCCAAATGCGGCAATTTTGCTTATTACGTAGCCATTCAACCAGAAATGAGCCTCATCGCTGAACAAAACACGCGCGCGAAACACATTTCGAACCGAACACTGATTTTGGTAATAAAATTCAATGATTTGCAAGCGTTGCTCGTTGGTAAGTCTATTCATGATGAAATGTCAAAGCATACTGAGCATCTTTCTCTTTGACACCATGTCTGAAATCCCACGTGATCTGTCAAATACTAATGCATGAAAATCCTAACCTCAAAAAAATCACCCGTTACTAGTGTGTTTTGTTTAGTTTTAGAGGATGGAAGAGAAAATTCATCATAAGCATCTTTTTTGGAAGAATCCCAGTGCGACGCACCTACATTGTTGTCGTCTGTATGAGAGTCTGGTTGGTCTGAATGGTCACGTGTTCTAGCTGTTACTTTTGTGGTAAGTGTTGATGTTGAATGACGTTTTGAAAGCTTTACGTTCATTTTTCCTTGTAATCTTTTTTGTTTCAGGTAGATCAACACTTCCAATGCGACCAATTCTTCTGGTTCTCTGGTCCAAGAGAAATTGTTGTTCATTGATAAGAACTTTCCTTTCCTTTTGACAAGTGCAAATACATTTACAAGCAGCGATGTCAAATAATTTTCCGGCAGAAGAGACAAAGTCGACTCTTTTAGAGCTTAAACCTATTGGGTTCCTTAAAAACATTTGTTTAAGAGCCAAAAATTTCTTATGGTATGTGGTGAGCATGGAGTCATGTGTAGAAGTTCACGCAAGTGAGGAAAGTTCTCTGATCGCCATTCACTTGGGAGTGGTCAGAAACGATTCTTTTACATATGACTCAAGCAGCTCACGACTTCCGGTCTTTGACCAAGTATCCTCTGGGTAGCCTAAGAACATCCGTTTGAAGGCGAGCTAAGGTGAGAAGGCGATATATCCCCTACATAGGGTTGTGCGCTGGGATTGGGACCCGCCACGTAAAAAAACAACTCCAGCGAATAGTAACAACCAACCTCGGATGAGTGACCCCCCTTTTGATGATGACCATGGAAAACGAAATAAGGACTACGAATTGAGGGCATGCACCTGGAATGTCCGGTCCCTTAATTGGGAAGGTGCCGCTGCCCAGCTGGTTGATGTCCTCGTGAAAATAAAGGCTGACATCACCGCCGTCCAAAAAATGGGATGGACGGGACAAGGACAAAGACGAGTAGGTCCTGTTGGCATTTACTACAGTGGCCATATAAAGGAGCGCAAGTTTGGTGTGGGTTTCGTGGTTGGAGAGAGACTCCGTCGCCGAGTACTATCATTCACTCCGGAGAATGAACGTCTAGCCACAATCCGCATCAAAGCGAGGTTCTTCAACATATCGATGATTTCGAAAAACCACCAACCCGATCGATGTTGTAATAGACGGAAGACACGTCTCCAGTGTTTTAGATGTGCGTGCGCTCCGAGGTCCTAACATCGACTCGGACCACTATCTTGTTGCAGCTAAGATTCGCACCCGCCTCAGTGCAGCCAAAACGCACGCCAACAAACACAAGCACTCGTCAACAACTCGGTATAAGGGAACTGTGGGACGGCGTTTCAAACTCCATACGTACAGCTGCAAGCGAAACCATTGGTTTTCGGAAAGTGCAAAAAAACAGCTGATACGACGAGGAGTGCCGTGTCGCAGCGGAGAGAAAACAGGCTGCTGTTTCAAGACCGGAGCATACTCATGTAGAATCCCCCAAGGTGATCTAGTCACCGATGCCCAGAGCATACTTAAATTATGGAGGGAACACTTCTCCAGCCTGCTGAATGGCAGTGAACACACAACGCCAGGAGAAGACGAACCCGATTCCCCAATCGACGACGATGGTGAAGACGTTCCATTGCCCGACCAAGAAGAAGTTCGAATAGCAATTACCCTCCTGAAGAACAACAAAGCGGCGGGGGCGGATGGATTGCCAGCCGAGCTATTCAAAAACGGCAGCGAAGAACTGATAAGGAGCATGCATCAGCTTCTTTGTAAAATATGGTCGGACGAAAGCATGCCCAACGATTGGAATTTAAGTGTGCTATGCCCAATCCATAAAAAAGGTGACCCCACAATCTGCGCCAACTACCGTGGGATTAGCCTCCTCAACATCGCATATACGGTTCTATCGAGCGTACTGTGTGAAAGATTAAAGCCCACCGTCAACGAACTGATTGGACCTTATCAGTGTGGCAAATCAACAACCGACCAGATATTCACCATGCGCCAAATCTTGGAAAAGACCCGTGAAAGGAGAATCGACACACACCACCTCTTCGTCGATTTCAAAGCTCCTTTCGACAGTACGAAAAGATGCTGCCTTTATGCCGCAATGTCTGAATTTGGTATCCCCGCAAAACTAATACGACTGTGTAAACTGACGTTGAGCGGGACCAAAAGCTCCGTCAGGTTCGGGAAGGACCTCTCCGAGCCATTCGATACCAAACGAGGTTTCAGACAAGGCGACTCCCTATCGTGCGATTTCTTCAATCTGCTGCTGGAGAAAATAGTTCGAGCTGCAGAACTTAATCGAGCAGGTACAATCTTTTATAAGAGTGTACAGCTGCTGGCGTATGCCGATGATATTGATATCATCGGTCTCAACACCCGCGCGGTTAGTTCTGCATTCTCCAGACTGAATAAGGAAGCAAAGCAAATGAGTCTGGCAGTGAACGAGAGCAAGACGAAATATCTCCTGTCATCAAGCAAACAGTCGTCGCACTCGCGACTTGGCACTCACGTCACTGTTGACAGTCATAACTTTGAAGTTGTAGATAATTTCGTCTATTTAGGAACCAGTATTAACACCACCAACAATGTCAGCCTGGAAATCCAACGCAGGAATTTCCAAATGGAGAAATGCGCTTCGATAGGGACTGATGGATATGCGGTCATGCTGTCAGATATCGGAGCAGTCGACGAAATTCGGAAAGAAGCAAAAAATGCTGTCATGAGTCCGCGTTTTTCGCACAAACTCAACAACAGTATTTCAAAGTCAGTGAAAGTACGATTATTCGAAAACGTTGCCCGTGCCATACGAGAAGTCGACAAATACTTGGTGAAAAAATTGTCCAGTTTTGTGAAACAAGATGGGTAGACAGGCATGGTGCTGTCCTTCAATTTGTTACGAAGTTACCGTTGATCATCGAAGCTCTGTCAAAAATCAGTGAGCGGAAGGACAGAGAATCAGCAGGCAAAGCAACAATTCTCATATCGGCTATGTGCAAGTTCGAATTTATCGTCGGGCTCTTCTGTCTCAGCGACATTCTATCGCTCATCCATTCGCTCAGCGTAGTTCTTCAAAAGGAAACAATTGATTTGGCGAAGGCATCAAAAATGATTGGGATTTGGAAGCTCGTTTTACACAAGAAGGTTTGGATGGTTACCAATTGAGTGTGTTGCTCGTAGAAAAAGCAAGTCTTTTAAAAGAAAACGAAATCGATGATCTAATCGGATGCTCGATAGAAAGATTCGGAATTCCGATGATCGGATGATGAAAAAAGCGTACAAAAATTGAAATTCAAAGGTGAATTAAGCTACTGGCAATGTCACTGGCAGCAGCAATAAAAAATTGAAGGCAACAAAATTCCAACTTCTGCACTGAAAACATTAAGAAAATGTGATGTCGACATATTCCCAACAATCCACACCTATCTCCGAGTATTCTGTACACTTCCCGTAACAAACGCGAGCTCTGAACGTTTTTTCTCTTATCTTCGCCGCATCGAAACATGGCTTAGGACGACCATGCTTCAAGAAAGACTAGTTGGATTAGCGTTGCTTCATACGCATCATGACATCGAAATCACCGCCGAAGAAGTCATCGAAAGATTCGCAAAACTTGGCAGTCATCGTTTTGCGTTATGAAACACACAATGTAAAAGAATTTTTCTGTTTGAGTTTTCAATAAAATGAGCCACTATGTAATGCATGCATATTGTTGACTTTTCGATTATAACCACTTTTGGCTAAATGAGTTACGCTTCCCGCCCTCACGCGCCACTACACCACACAACACCCCACTCACAAGCAACACTGGCACATACACCACACCTGAAGACAGCTGTTTTCCCACACACCACACATCCATTGGAAGCAGCAGAAAACACACACACACCAATACGAGTACACGCAACTGCTAATCCACCACCGCATAACGAGCAAAAAGCTTCGTCTTGGAAGTAAACGGCCTTTTTCGGTCAAGATTTTCGATACGCACACATCGGCGAACGTTTATACTAGTTTTTTCATACTCGACACGCAGTTAAAACACCTTTTATATTCATATTCGGCACGCATCTAAAACATCAGTTTTGTTCATCTGGCGATCTTCGACGCATCTAAAACATCCTTTTTTTATTCAAATGGCAATCTTCGACGTATCTAAAACATCCTTTTTTTATTCATCTGGCGATCTTCGACACGCATCTAAATCATCTTTTTTTATTCATCTGGTGATCTTCGACTCATCTAAAACATAATTTTTATACCTCTGGCGATCTTCGACACGCAGCTAAAACATCTTTTTACATCTGGCGTTCTTCGGCGCAGCAGTTCAATCAACATCATAATTTTCGAGTGTCTCCTTTTTATAATTGTGTAATCCTAGGGATACAGCCTTCACTGGTATCCGACCAGGGAGTCCATCAATTTCATTCCTTTTTACAAACATAAATTTTCACAACTCCACTGGTATTCGACCAGGGAGATTTTTTATTATAACATTTATCATTTTATCAAATACAATTGTGATCATTTTAAGTGAAACATTGCGTTAAGAAAATCTTCTTTCCGGAGTCAGTGAAAAAGTAAATGGTATTTTATATAACTTTGTTTACCTAAAAATTGGAATTGATAATTTTTGTTTCATAATTTGTACTGAATTTCTCTCGCAATTATAAGTTTGAAACTCAAATGGAAGGATAAATTCAATTTTCCCCCCAAGAATCTTCTCTGGATCCGCCACTGCATATATACATACATATGGACATAATCAGACATATGCATTTACATTCAATGCGCTTACAATAATACATAATAAAAATGCATATAGGAATTGTAAATTAAATGGTTAACTACAAGTCATAAATTTACACTTTAAAACCCCAAATAAGATAACATTAAACACATACACAAACATCTATTGAATTGCACACCTGATATTACTATAGTGACCATATTAAGAAACGCAAGTTTGTTGTGGGACTCAGTTTGGGAGAGAGACTCCGACGCCGAGTACTGTCATTCAATCCGGTGGATGAACTTCTAGCCACAATCCGCATCAAGGCGAGATTCTTCAACATATCGCTGATTTGCGCCCACGCCCCGACAGAAGAGAAGGACAATGTGACCAAAGATGCCGTCGATGAGCACTTGGAGCGCACCTATGAAAGCTGCCCCCGCCACGATGTCAAAATCGTGCTTGGCGACTTTAACGCCAGGGTGGGCAAGGAAGATATCATTGGCGCAACAGTCAATAAATTCAACTTCCACGAGGAAACATCCTCAAATGGGTTGAGGCTGATTGACTTCGTCAGGGCTCGAAATGTGGTATGTTTATTGTACATGTAGTACTACATCGATTCCAGCATAAGAAAATACATCAAGCTACATGGCTGTTTCCGGATCGAAAAACCACCAACTAGATCGATCATGTTATGATAGGCAGAAGACACGTGCGTACGCTCCGAGGTCCTAACATCGGCACCGAACACCATCTTGTTGCAGTGAAGATTCGCACCCGCATTTATGCAGCAAAAACGCACGTCAGCAAACACAAGGAAGGTTCGACGTCGAGACGTTGCAATCAGATTTTCTACTCGGCTACACAACAGCCGAACGATTTTCTACTCGGCTTGCACTCCTATTCTCGGAGAGCATTCGTCAAAAACTCGGTATAAAGAAACTGTGGGAAGGCATTTCAAACTCCTTACGTACAGCTGCAACCGAAACAATTGGTTTTCGAAAATTGCAAAAGAACAGCTGGTATGGCGCGAAGTGCCGTGTCGCAGAGGGAAGCGAGAGGCATTTGTAGACAGAAAATGAAAGCAGCCGAAATTCGTGAGTATGAAGAGCTTGGCCCAGCCATGAAGAAGTTCGAATAGAAATTACCCGTCGGGGTAATTGTAACACGGTGGCGAAGAACTGTTAAGGAACATGCATCAGCTTCTTTGCAAAATATGGTCAGACGAAAGTATGCCCACCGATTGGAATTTAAGGGTGCTCTGCCCAATCCAAAAAAAGAGAGACCCCACAATCTACGCCAACTACCATGGGATAAGCCTCCTCAACAGGAGCCCTTATTTCTCCTCTCTCCAGACTGGACAAGGAAGCAAAGCAGATGGGTCTGGCAGTGAACGAGGGCTACAGGAAGTATCTCCTGTCATCAAACTAACAGTCGTCACACTCGCGACTTGGCTCTCACGTCGTAGATAATTTTGTATATTTTGGAACCAGTGTAAACACCACCAACAATGTCAGCCTGGAAATCCAAAGCAATATAACTCTTGCCAACATATGCTACTTCAGACTGAGTAGGAAATTGAGAAGTAAAGTCCTCTCTCGACGAGCAAATGCCAAACTCTATAAGTCTCTCATAATTCCTGTTCTACTATATGTTTCAGAGGTTTGGACGATGACAACAACTGTTGAGTCATTGACATAGTTCAGCGAATTAAGAGACAGAGGCTATGCTGGCTTGGTCATGTTGTTCGAATGGACGAAAACACTCCAGCTCTGAAAGTATTCGACGCAGTATCCGCCGGGGAAGCAGAGGAAAAGGACGACTTCCATTCCGTTGGAAGGACCAGGTAGAGAAGGACCTGGTTTCGTTTGGAATATCCAATTGACGTCACGTAGCGAAAAGAAGAAACGACAGGCGCGCTGTTGTTAACTCGGCTATAATCGCGTAAGCTGTGTCTACGCCAATAAAGAAGAAGAAAATGAGAGTAAATTAAAAGAAACAGAGGAAGTTATTTAACATTTAGCTAAGTCGCAATACACTGATAAGGGGGAGTAAATTCTTAAAGGTTCGAGAAACATGTAAGTGAAATATATATGTACGAGTACAGATTTAGCACTTCATACGAATTTCCTGTCACATTTGTGATACATGCGCGGATAATGAGATAGTTTACGTTCAATATGTTGCGCACTAGACGAACGAATTAAATAGTTGTAGCGATTTCGCAAAAATGAAGCTCAACAAAAACCTAAAATATAGTAAAATGAGTTTGAGGCCCCTGTGAAGCCAAAAATTTTGTTAGCAAATTGTACAATCTGAAAAATGGAGTAGGGAAACAAGATAATTCAAAAATGGTTTATAACTGCAACGCATCCGCGCTACTAGGCAAAAACCCCATATTAAAAAAATGGCATGAAAGTTAGTCAGCAGGTTAAACCGAAATTTATGTAGGAATACGTTTCGATTTATCTTAAATACGATACATTTGGAAAATGCAATCACTTGTTATGTGTATTTACACAGTTTAATACGAAATCCAAAAGTTTATATATAGTTGAGTTATTCCTCTGAAAAATGTACCAAATATTGTTTTATGTGGATTTTAAATTTTTATTCGCTGTGTTTAATTTAAATTTGCAGGATTTGTAAACGTAATAATATTGGGAGACGTTCGCGTGAGTTATGTTTGTAAAGCTGGGAGCAAATTATGTTATCCAAATTAAATGTTATTGAAAAGAATGACTACACTGTATGGTCTCTGTTTAACGACTGTTTATTAAAATCAAAACTTATGTCTCCTTAAGCTACATTTTATTCTATACATAGAATTGTATACATTAGAAAATGCTGACTCGAGACATTCCGTCACTTTCAGCTTCTGATCCATGCCTCTGTGGCATGGTTGATTTCAACTTACAACTATTAGGGCAGTCATACATAACCCCCCTTCTATGCTTTTAGGGTTCTCCTGAATCCTTGTATTTAAAATTTTAACTTTTACATTATTTATTTTGATCCTTATGCCTAGCCATATAACTGCTATTATTATAATGACTATTAAAATAGTATTTACTCCGTATGAAATATTTTTATGATATTTTAGTTCTTTGATTTCATTGAAATTTTCGATATGGTTTAATATAATGTTTTCAAAATTTACTTTCAGTTCATATGTTTGATTTAATACTGGTGCAGGATATATGTATAGAGGTTCGGAGCGAAATAAAAAAACGTGTTTGTTCTTCAAGATCCAAATAAATGCACATGGTTGTATTTGCGAAATATAAATTTTATAAGCTTTTTTTTATTCAAAACAGTTTCCTTATGCTTGGATCAGCGTTTAGCCCGGTCAATTAACATTTCAAATGAGTGTTTAAGGTCATTTTTCGGAATGGTCTTGAGAAACCAGTGTCTCATGGGAAAATGAAGGTTTCCAAACAGGTAAAAATCACATGCAAAAAATCGAATGCATGAAAAAAGACGCTTCATAACACCAAGGTGAAACACAGCATTAATTGTTTGGCCAGGTGGGACGAACTCTCGGTGTACAATACCTCGGAATCGTAAAAACAAATCAGAATTGTCTTTATTTCTGACTTCTGAAGACGACTTTTTATCGGTGATGGCAGAGGTCCTCACGACCTTCTTGGAATCGCTTAAACTACTCATGCACATTACTACGGTATAGGCACTGACCACCATAAACTTTTTCATCATTTGAAATGCTTCAGCAAACGTTTTCCCAAGTTTAAAGCAAAATTTAATATTTGCTCTTTGTTCAAAATGGATTTTACGACCGATGACCAAAAGCTGCTGTCACTTTTTGATCGATAACATCGATTGTAATTATCCAATTGTCGTAAAATTTTTACGAAATGTCAACAAGAGATCAAACTTTTTTATTTGATATACCCACCAATAGGTGGCGCCACCAGAACTGTTCTATTTAAAAAGTTCTGCTTGTATTATGTTTTCTTCCATTTCCTCCACCAAACTTGCTAGCTCCTTTGGATGTATAATTCGTAGTATTGTATTTACTTCGTCAACGATCTCTACTTCACCGAGTTGGATCATGGTGTATCCTGCTTCTTCAGCTCTCGGTGACACTTGTAGGAATGCTGTAGCCAATTTCATGGCGGTCATCAGAAACATTATGATCCACATCATCTGAAAATGTGTTGACTCATGAATTAACACTTTCAAATACATCGCCATTCATTTTCTATGCCTACTTTATCTAATTTAAGTGGTCTTTTTATGTTTGCTGCATTAATGTTTTGCAATGCGGGGGGAATCGGACATATGGTATGTGTCTCACACTTTTATAATTTTTTATCGGTGCCGTCGTTCTCAGTTCTTCGTAGTCCCCTCTGTACCTATTTCTATTGTGTACTAGCTGACCCCGCATACGTTGTCCTGCGTGAAATTATGTGTTTTGAAATGAAAAGAAAGTTGAATTTACGTTGCGTTAAGAATCTTTTATTTTCGATTTTTCTAAATTGTTTTCATGGTAGATGGTTTTCCAACTCGGGAACACGCCACGTATAACTGGCACGCACTCATGCAATTTGTGGTACGATAATTTGGCAAATTTGGCATAAACATTCGTGATGAGATCATATTTCGTTGAAGTGAATTGACAAAAGGCAGTTGGAATTGATATCAAACCACTGGAACCGAAATTTGCCTATTTCCAATTCTTATCGAATACGATGTAAAATGTCTTCAGCAATGTAATTTTGTTCGCATTCCAAAATTGACGCGGATTTGAAGGCTGATATGTCGAAATAACCATCGCGAAAAGTGTGCGAACTTCAGTGGCATGCGAAGTAGCTATCGAATCGTCCATCGTATGATTACATTTATTATCATGTTCCAGCAATTGTAACTGCTTGCATGCTTCTCAAAAAGTTACACACACTCTACCATTTACAGGGCGCAATGACTCAAATGAATTTGAACCACGTACATTTAACAATAGCAACCGAAGGTATTAGCAATCGTCGTTTTTCGGGTGGATTACGTAAATTCGTCCTAAGGAATTAGTTGAGAACACACCTGGATGTCAATCTACTCGTTGGTCTCGCTTTCTGCGTAACTATTTTTTCGACGATGCATTCCATGTATAATATCAAGGCATTGAATGCGAATCACTGACGCAAGTTGAGAAAAAACTCGTCAATGTCAATGTTGTTGGAAGTGTTTCCGCTGGCTGTACTGTATTCTCTGGGTTGAAAAATACTCTTTAGCCTTTCACCAAATGAACTGCGAGACGCACAACAGTCGAAAAACATTCATGAATTGCAAAAGTAAATACCCTACAAAGCGCTTTATTGCAGTTCACGTATCGACCGTATCGTTCAAGACCAATAACCGCCATATTAGTTCCTTTGGTGACGTACTTACAAACGTATTTTATAGATTACACCAAAATGTAATACTAAACATTGATATGAGTTTTGAATGTGAATTAGACAACAGTGGAGAATATAGTACGATCCATATGTTGTCAACTTCGATATTCACTACTCTAAGTTGTATGGTCGTCTGATGAGCTACGACGGTAGAGTGGATATCCATCATTTCTAGTTTGCGATTCCGAAAGAAAAGCAAGTGGATAGTGTTTCGTGCATTTATTGTTAGATATACAAACCGAAGTGGGATTGTGGTGTCCGCAAGGTCCATGAACCATATTGGTTTTCATCACTTCGTTTAATACTGGATCTTTCTCTGCATCAAGAATTTCCGCAAAAATGATTTCGTCAATTTGATCTGGTGCAACCACTATCTAACATCCAAAGAAGAATATCGTAACTGTTGTTTGAAAAGTCGTGCTGTGACAACGTGACGATCGCTTGCTGATTGTCCCGATCATGTGCCTCGGCGTTGATGGCAAAAAGAACACCGACCGATATTAGCGGGACCTCTTCGTGGCTTCGTAACAAATTTCAATCTGTAATTGATCACTTCGTTTGAAACACACATAAAGTTTTCACTGAATAGTTTTCAAATTTTTTTTTAAATAGCCGGAATAAAAGAGCAAGCGACTGAAATTGAACGAACCAAATAATTTACAAATCAAAATATTGAAAAACAAAAGAAGAAGGAATTGTATGAAAAAAGTCTATTTTTGGAATTTTCCAATTTTTCAACTTTTTCTTATGAAAAGTTTTTGTTTTATTTCTCAACCTTTCCAGATCTACAGCGAACAACTTCTGAAAATTTCATGAAGATTGCTTTCACCGTTCTCGAGCCTTAGCGTTACTTACAAACAAACATTCATTTTTATTTATTTATTATTTAATAAAAATTGAAAAAAGTAATTAATTACAATTACAATTTAAATATATATAGCACTAGCGGTTAAGCTTGCTTACATATGTATATACAAAATAAAACGCTTGTATGGGAAAAAGAAAAGGACTGTTTTTAAGCGTTTTCCGGCTACTTTCGTATTTTCTTTTACATAAGAACCTTCTCTTAATAATAACAAATAGGTACAACAAAAAAAGAGTTAGTGAAATCGGTCCAGATATTCATGCGTGATGCCGTGACAACGGAAAACGGGTTTCATTTTTATATACAGTGGCGAACAAAAGTCTACATACACCCCCTATTTCCATTGATATGAGAGTACAAAAAGTTTTTAGAAAAATGTATTTATACAGTTTTATTCTAATATTTATTATAATAGCAATTAACTAAAAAAATTCATTATTTAACATAAAACAACAAATTTATGGAAGAAAAACTCAAAAATTGCTTTGACAAAAGTCTACATACAGTTCAAATCTCATACTTTGTACATTGTTATATTAACAGTAAGGTAACGTTAGCCTTTTTCTTTTATTTTCAATATGTTTATTGTTCCAACGAAAATAAACCGCGCAGTGGACGCCCAAAAAAACAATCTCGTAGATACGTCAGCCTGATTCTCAACGAAGTAGACCAAAATCCAAAAGTAAATGCTCCAAATTTAGCCGAACGCATAGCAAATACGTCACAAATGAGTATGCAACGATCCGATACATGCGGCGCAAATTGTTAAGCACTGGTTGCTTTATTATACTCCAAGGCAATTAAATACACCACCTCAAAGTCCAAATAAGGATATTATTGAACATGTCTGGGAGATTTTGGAGCGTAGAATTAGAAAGAACCAAACTTCTAGCTCTGCTATACTCTAAGAGCGCATATTGGAACCTTGGAACAGCATTACATCTGCAGCGTCTTAATAACTAGCATTTTGTACAGTTTTTCGCACTGAACTAAGATATTTTTGTACTGTATGTAGACTTTTGTCAACACAATATTTGAGTTTTTATTCCATAAATTTGTTGTTTTATGTTAAACTAGCTGGCCCCGCAGCCGTTGTCCTGCGTGAAATTATGTGTTTTGAAATGAAAAGAAAGTTGAATTTATCATTTCATTTTTTTTTTTCAATGTAACGCAGCTCGATAAACACAATTTTTTGGTTTCTGTTCCGATGTACAGAAAAGATGGCTTTCCAACTCGTGTGCACGCCACGTATATCTAGCCGTGTGAAAAACATAGAATTTCCAAACTTATTGCACACACTATGCGACTATCCTTGTGTCCTGTTGAGTGTCATCTCAAATGCAATTTTCGCTGGAAACTGAAATGGCAAATCGTTGGAACTCAAAGAAATTCGTTGAATCAAGCATTCAGCCCTTCGTATTCGATAGCTGCGTCACCATCAGTCGGGTTCCATTACATAGTTTCGGCGCTTGCAGATTGCAAAACATAATAACGACAGATCAAACTTTGAGACGCAAATGATGCGGTGGCATACCAAGCCTCTCCAAAGAATTTAGAAACTCCACTGGATAATTCACGGCGACGTCTTCAATGGAAAGACGATCGGTCGATTTGTATGAGCGCAAGTCTTCCGGAATTTGACTTTGAATCTTCCAGTTTAAGTCAAGAACATCTGTATTTTTTGGCAGTTAATATTGCGCGTGCATTTAAGGAATCATAGTTAAGATAATTTGGCCAATGTCCGAAGATTGGTGATGAGTTCATCTTTCGTGAATTGATAAACCGCTGATGGAATTGATATCAAACCACCGGAAGCATCAACCGGAATTGACCCATTTCCAATTTTTAGCGAATACGATGTAAAATGTCTTCGACAATGTCATTTTTGTTCGTATCTCATAATTGACGCGGATTTAAAGGCTGATGTGGTGAAATGATTATCGCGAAAAGTGTGGGAACTTCAGTGGCATTCGAAGTAGCTATCGCATCGTCCAACATTTGTTTCCACTGATTATCGTGTTCCAGCAATTGTAATTGCACACACCATACCATTCACAGTACGCAATACGCCGCGTACATTAATCAGTAGCAACCGAAGGTAGAAGCAATCATCGTTTTTTGGGTGGGTTGTGTAAATTCATCCTAATGCATTAGTTGAGAACACACCTGAATGTCCATCTACTGTTCGGTCTTGCTTTCAGCGTAACTATTTCTTCGACGATGCATTCCATGAATGCAAGGTATTTTCAAATAGAGCAATGTTCTCGTAAGCGGATCACTGACGAAAGTTGAGAAAAAAACTCGTCAATGTTAGTTTTGTTGTTGGCGGTGTTACCACCTGCTGTAATGTATTCTCTGGGCTGAAATAAACTCTTTGGCCAATCTCCATATTAACTGCGAGACACACAACAATCGGAAACCGTTCATGAATTGCAAAAGTAAATATCCTACAAAGCGCTTTATTGCAGTTCACGTATGGACCGTATCGTTTAAGACCATTAAGCGCCATGTTGCTTCCCTTGGTGACGTACTTACAAACGTATTTTATAGATTACACCAAACTGCAATACTAAACATTGATATGAGTTTAGAATGTGAATTAGACAACAGTGGAGAATATAGTACGATCCATATGTTGTCAACTTCGATATTCACTACTCTAAGTTGTATGGTCGTCTGATGAGCTACGACGATGGAGTGGATATCCATCATTTCCAGTTTGCGATTCCGAAAGAAAAGCAAGCGGATAGTGTTTCGTGCATTTATTGTTAGACATATAAACCGAAAAGGGATTGTAGTGTCCGCAAGGTCCATGAACCATATTGCTTTCCACCACTTCATATAATACTGGATCTTTCACACGTAAAGTTTTCACTGAATAATTTTCAATTGTTCAATTCACAACCTGTCGTAAAGCATCGTAAATCGTAATAGTAATAATTTTTCTCTTGAATAGCCGGAATAAAAAAGCAAGCGATCGAGACTGAACTATTCAAATAATTTCCAAATCAAAATATTGAAAAACAAAACAGAAATTGAAAAAAAAATGTTTTTGGAAAAAAGTTACTTTTTGGAATTATCCAATTTGCCGACTTTTCATGAAAAGTATAAGATGTTTTTATTTCTAAACCTTCCTTAATCCACAAAGAACAACCTCTTAAAATTTCATCAATATTGGTTCAGCCGTTCTCTTAGCGTTACTAACGAACAAACATTCATTCGTTTGTATGAGAAAAAGAAAAGGACTGTTTTTAGGGGTTTTCCGGCAATTATTCGAATAATCCCTGAACCTAAACGAATATTTAAAAAAAAGAATTATCAAATTTCGTTCAGTCGTATTAAAGTTATGAGCGTACATACATTTTGGCGATTCATTTTTACATATATACATATTTATATAGACGAAGATGTAAGGTTGTTTTTATTGTTTTTTTTTTTTTTTTGAAGAAATGAAATATTGAAATGATTCCTACAAACATGAATTTTGAACAAATGCTTATGATTTGAAATATAATTTTTGTATTTATGAGTTGTATTAAATTTTGACATAAAGAGATAAAAAGTATCCTATGTCCGTCTCCTGGCTCTAAGCTACCTCCCTACCAATTTTCAGCCAAATCTGTTCTGCCGTTCTTGAGTTATAAGTGGTGTAACTAACACGACTTTCTTTTATATATATAGATAATGATTTTTTTTAGTTAATTGCTATTATAATAAATATTAGAATAAAACTGTATAAATACATTTTTCTAAAAACTTTTTGTACTCTCACATCAAAGAAATCAGGGGGTGTATGTAGACTTTTGTCCGCCACTGTATATAGATTATGAGTTATTTCTTCTGGTCTATTGTGTTTTTTAAAATGTTTGGATCTATACGATTTCTTGCATTATTGGATGTACATTTTATGGTTGAATGATAGCGATCATTTATAATTTTCTTGCGTTTTTCGCAATTGCCTATAATTAGCTGTATATACTCCCTTAATTTTGGATAGTATATTTTATCCTTAAGTGTATTGTAGATCTCGTTTAATCCGCTATGCATTGACTCATTACTATGGTAAAGTGAAATTTGTTTATGCAAGTCTACTTTTTGTATAATCCGGCTTAAAAAATCTGCTACTACATTATTTTTCCCTTTCTGATGTTCCATTTCATAATTGAACCTCTGCAGGCACCTTTGGTGACGTTGTGCAAACTCCCTTTTATATTTATTATTTAAAAACACTATCGGGCTATGATCAGTTATAATTTTAAATTTTGTGCCATATATGTACGGCCTGAAATAGGTTATTGAATATATAATGGCTATAATATCTTTATCAGTTGTAGCATAATTCTGTTCATGGTTATTTAATGTTCTGCTAATGTAGCACACTGGCTGCCCTTGTTGAGAAAGCACTGCGCCTATTGTGTAAGCACTTGCATCCGTTGTAATAGTAAACTCCTTATCATATTCAGGAAATTTTAAAATGGGATGTGATGAAATTAATGTTTTCAAATTTTCAAAACTAGCTATGTACTGCGGATCTCTTGAATTTATTTTACAACCTTTTTTTTTAAAGTAGCCTGTAGCTCTCTAAAACCTTTAAGCTGTTTCTCTGTTTTAATTTTGTGCCATATATGTCGGGCCTGAAATGGGTTATTGAATATATAATGGCTAGAAATTCTTTATCTGTTGTAGCATATTTTTGTTCATGGTAATTTAATGTTCTGCTTTCTGTTGAGAAAGCACTGCGCCTATTGCGTAAGCACTTGCATTCGTTGTAATAGTAAACTCCTTATCATATTCAGGTAGTTTTAAAATGGGATGTGATGAAATTAATGTTTTCAAATTTTCAAAACTAGCTATGTACTGCGGATCTCTTGAATTTAATTTACAACCTTTTTTTAAAGTAATTTATTATACCCTGTAGCTCTCAAAAACCTTTAAGCTGTTTCTCTGTTTTCAGAAGTTCCAACTCTTTCATTGCCACAATTTTTTATGTATTATGTTTAAATCCATCTTTTGTTAATGTATGTCCTAAAAATTTCGTGCTTGAATTTTTAAATTGTGATTTGCTAAAACCGCGAAAATTTGTTCAAGTGATAGAATATGCTCTTCCAAGGATGTGGAAAAGACCAAAATATCATCCAGATAGACAACACAAATTTTGTTTATGAATTCTTTTTAAATCTTGTTCATCATTCTTTGGAACGTGGCTAGGGCATTTTTAAGCCCAAAAGGCATGCGGACGTACTCATACAGTCCTGCCGGAGTAACGAAAGCTATATTTTCGATGTCTCTTGCTGCCATTAATATTTGGTGATAACCTTTGGCTAAATCAATGGTGATAAAGTTCTGCGCTTTGCCCAATTTATCCAAAATCCCATCAATATTTGGCAGAGGGTATTTATCATCGAGTCAGTTGGTTAAGTCTCTTATAGACAACCTCCGTTTTCTTTGGTACAATCAAAATAGGTGACCTATACCTGCACCTACTTTTTCGGATTATTCCCTGACTTTCTAACTCATAAATTTGCTTTCTTACCTCATCTTCGTGTTTTGGAGGTAGTCTACAGATTCTTCAATTTATCTGCTGGTTGGTTGTGGTCTTAATCTCATGTACTACAGTTTCTGTGTTGGTGAGATTATCGCCCTCTTTGTAAAATAATTTGTTGAATCGGTTTAATAGAATTTCAATCTTGCTGTTTTCATCTTTTAGATAACATACAACGCCGCTTAGGTCTCAAGTTAACACTTACGCACAACTTTATAGTTTTAAAACAGAGAATCTTTTATTAAAAATAAAACTAAAATAATCGATCCATATATAAAAACTAATGTGAAGGATGAATCTGATTCTGTTTAATAAGTTTGTTAATATCAGGTTCCAATTTACTCAAGAACAGTCGCAAGGGGCCATGTTCGGTAACAAGCAAACGATTTCTATTTTTAGTATGCAGTGTTGTCACAACACTAAATCCACGTTCACACAAATATGACGATGGGAATTCTATCAAGAATCGTTGAACGATTGACCACAATCCAGGGTACAATTGCGAGATCGGTTTTTGTAGCCAAAATTCTTGGTAACCATTTTTGAACTTGATTTTTATTTCCTCGTTTGTTGTCAATTCTATAAGTTCTTCTTCCAGCTGAGGTGACATTGCTGTGTTGACATTTGAAAACGGATCCAAAACCCAGTCTGGTATTTCAAAGTTCAAAATGTCCTGGTATCGTTCGGTGAAGTCAATGTGGAGGTGTTCCAAATGTTGGCAGTAGGCAAACAATTCGTCGTTACTGCATGATACTGATAAATTCGGAAAATTGTGAAACTCTCGTCTGCCCTGATTCTTTTTGTGTAGAAGCAGTTTGGCTGCGAAGGCAGTACCGACGTTTTTTTATACTCTCGCAACAAAGTTGCTAAGGAGAGTATTATAGTTTTGTTCACATAACGGTTGTTTGTAAGTCCTAAAACTAAAAGAGTCAGATATAGGGTTATATATACCAAAGTGATCAGGGCGACGAGTAGAGTTGAAATCCGGATGTCTGTCTGTCCGTCCGTCCGTCCGTGCAAGCTGTAACTTGAGTAAAAATAGAGATATCATGATGAAACTTGGTACACGTATTTCTTGGCTCCATAAGAAGGTTAAGTTCGAAGATGGGCAAAATCGGTCCACTGCCTCGCCCACAAAATGGCGGAAACCGAAAACCTATAAAGTGTCATAACTAAGCCATAAATAAAGATATTGAAGTGAAATTTGGCACAAAGGATCGCATTAGGGAGGGGCATATTTGTACATAACTTTTTTGGAAGTTTTTTGTACATATCTCAGAAACTACCATAGCCTTGTCAACCAAACTCTATAGAGTCGTTTCCTTCAGGCATTTCCATATACAGTTTAAAAATGGAAGAAATTGGATAATAACCACGCCCACCTCCCATACAAAGGTTATGTTGAAAATCACTAAAAGTGCGTTAACCGACTAACAAAACACGTCAGAAACACTAAATACGGAAGAAATAACAGAAAGAAGCTGCACTCAGCCTTTTTTGAAAAATTGAAAATGGGCGTGGCGTCGCCCTCTTATTGACCAAAAACCATTTCTCAGGAACTACTTGACCGATTTCAATGAAATTCGGTATATAATATTTTCTTGACACCCTGATGACATGTACGAAATATGGGTGAAATCGGTTCACAACCACGCCTTCTTCCAATATAACACTATTTTGAATTCCATCTGATGTTCTCTGTATAATATATACATTAGGAACCAATGATCGTAGCAGAATAAAACTTTACACAAATACGGTATTTGAGCTGAGGTATCCCTTGTGGAAAAATTGTCGTGATCGGACTACAACTTTTCAATGCCTAACCTAGCCTAACCTAATTTTACACCGAAAGTATCGGTAAATCTCTCAGAATTTAATTCTAATTAATTTTACAGCAAAATAAAAAAAATATGTAAATGACGGATAATGAAATCTCGATTATCACTTTATCATGCGAGAGTGTAAAATGTTCGGTGACACCCGAAATTAGCCCTTCCTTACTTGTTTTAATTAAATTTAGTTTATCGCCTTGCAGTTGGAGATTCATGTCGTTGAACAATTTGAATGAACAGGTCTGTCATGTAAGCTATATCATTCTTTGATGTTATGAGCTTGTCTTGAAATTCTGTATCTTTAGTTTCCAAGAACTCTATAACAGAGTAAAGCAAGTTGTAGAATCGAGTCAGACAATTGCCTCTTGATAGCCAACGAACTTCAAAGTGGACTCATCGAGAATTGAGAATTGGCTTGTCCTCAGGTGATCGCACAACGTCATTTCATCAATTCGTCTTTGCACAGAATTATTACACAAAGGAATTTTTCGGATAATATCTGCGGCCGGTTTATGAAGCACGGTAGTTAATACTTCATTTATTGCTGGCAATATTAACTCTTCTCCGATGTTATGTGGTTTGCCTTTTTGAGCAATTAACAAAGCGATATTGTACGAAGGTCGAAGTCCGTCGTCATCTTGCTTAGCAGCCGCCGAAAATAGTTTTGCTACACTTGGCGGAGTATTATGCTTCTTCTCTAGGTCTTGATATGCTACATTCTTGTCTCTCTTATAATAAAATGCATCCATTCAAATGATCTTGCAGTCTTGAAGGCTTCATTGCTTCATTCGAAAATGTTTTTAGACATAGAAGACACAAAGGCCAGGATGGGTTTGTGGGATTTTCAATCCGAATTTAAAGTATTCCGCACAGTATTACCTTCTCTCTCTCTCTTCTTTTTTACTTCCGACATTGTTTTGCTTTGAGAAATTCGTTTAACTTCGCGAGTAGTGTAAAGGAGGCGTAAGTAATGCTCATTTATTGCGCGCAAAACCACAAATGAATATAAAATAAATATAACATTGTTTATATAGGAATGCTTAAGCACAATTATTATATAGTGGTCCAAAGATATGAATTCTTATTTTTCCGAGAAATACATTTGTAAAAAAATGGTCTTTATCCAGTTTTACCGAGTAGAGGGGGTGGATGCTTAACTCATTTAAACATCCTGGGCCCCCTAGGCGACTATTTTGCCTAGTTTTAGATAAATAATCGGATGCGTGTAATTCGGCTTACTGTAGGTGGAGTAAGCGAGGCCGCAGAATATTAGCTGTAAGAAGCAATTTTGGTTTTAATAGCCAATTGTATTTTGTGTAAATATTGATGCTTGAGGTAATAATTGATTTTGCGTGCTTTGACGACTTATTGTATTATTATACCAAAAAAAAGGTTGTTTGCTTCTATTAAAATATTATTAGCGGTTATTTACAATTTATTATTTTATCGGTTTGGTATACCGGTTGTTGCCTTTTCTGTATGATCGGCAATTGTTTGCATTTAATTTATTCTCGGCTTTTGAAGGATAGTAACTCCACGCCTTGCTCAGATATCGCCAGAATGGGTACTCCTTAGCCCTGGAGTTAGGACCTTTGATAATAGAGGGATCTTGCGGGAGAATGGCAGTGAATTGCGAACGGCTTCAATTCGTACAGTATAGAATTCTTCACAATTGTTTAATGCTTTGTATAGCTGATTTCCCTAACTCACCCATATGAGGAGCGCTTGCATAGATGCGATAAGAGCCACCTTTGCTTTTTGTAAGTGTAGGTGCGTCACTTTATCGCATTGGGAGTGCAGATTTTTTTTTCATTATTGGTGAAAGCCATCCTGCGGGGCCGAAAAGTTGTATGTGCTTTAATTAGTTTAGATTGTCATAGGCTAGTTAGTGAACAACGCAGAACGTGTCAGCTGGCACGACCTATCTTGTGGGCGCGCAATGTAACTGAACAGTGAAAAACGCTACTCCCTTCTCTCTGACGTGACGATGACGTGAGAATCCGCGACATTTGGATTTTGCCGCCGCAAACGTCGCAGCTGATTGCTCTCTCACAACGCAAGGTTGCCAATATCGATATACTGCAGTAAATATCAACTTTTATAATTCAATCTGTTCAATATGTTTGAAATTTTCTTAAAATAACTCAAAATCAGGATCGAATGCTATTATTTGTAAATATATAAACTATTTTTAATAGTTTGTTTTCAGTTTTGATATTTTATATTGTAAAAAATTGTAATTGAAAACAAAGATGTGCTCAAAACTTGTGGCTCTAGCGGTAGTCGTACGACGTACCGGCTATTATTTGATTGAGTAGTTATAGGGGGAAGTTTCTTTAACTTTTGACATTTCCTTAATTGTGAATTAAGGTATTTGTTTTTATTATACTCAACTGTAGTTGGTATGGTGGTGACCAGTTCTGTAACTAGTCCACCTTGTGCTTCACTGTGCAGCGTTTGAACTTTTTGTGCCTTTGAGCAACATGGTGTCTCTTGGCTATTTTTAAAATTTTGGTTTTCGGGATTTGTGTTTGCAATTAATCCCGTGGTTCTTGATGTATTAGCGCTCTTATAGGGTGAGATGGGATAGTTATTTAAGTGCAACATAGAATGATGTCTTTTGTGGCAATGTACGCAGTTCAATTTGCTTTTGCAATTTTTAAGATAATGTGTATGGGACAAGCAGTTTGTACAGAGTCTTTTTGATCTGACAAAGTTGTTCCTTTCGTTAATCTTTAATTTTTTAAACTTCTCGCAAGTTTTAAGTTTATGTCCTCTTGTGCATAGTTCGTATGACGTATGTTTTCTTTGTTCGGGTGTGAACGATTCTGTTTTGTTAAAAATTATGTTTGATTTGTTTTTGCTTCTAGCTTGGGGTCTATTGAAGCTTACATTGAGGTCGTGTTTAATGATCTTATTTTTTATTATTTTTTCTTCTAACCTTTCTTTGGGTGGTGAGAAAATCTTTCATTTGTTGCCACGTTGGGCAAAAGCGATCCTCTGGTTGAAAGCTAACATGAAGCATGAAAATATCACAATGCTATTGTTGGGAGTATCATAAGGAGCATGCATACACACGTATATTAGACTTAGATAAAATCTAACTACTTGTATATAGTATACAAAAGCATACAGGAACTTTTCCGCCAACCAAAAGTCACCTGCATATAAATACACATGTATGTATATTGCCCTGCATTGGTTCTCTTTTATTTACATTTACATGTTATTCTCATAGACTCTAAAAACCCCTCAATCGCTGTTAAATGTGGTGAAACACGCTCATAATTTGTCTGTGGTGAGACTCTTCCATCTCTGCCGAGTTAGCCAAAAATATTTTTACGTTATTCGCGCCGTGAACCTTCTCTATATTAAACGTTCTCTGGTTTGACTATTACGCCAGCTTGACCTTTCGTTTTGCATCTGAGGTGATACAATTCTTGCGCTTGTGATAATTTATGATGGTTTATGTAAACGGCCGTAAACTTGTCCCGAAAGACGGCCATTCTTCATAATCTCCGTCACATGCGGGCAACTCGAGTTGGATGCCGAAATTTGCCTTTTGACTGTCTACTTGTGGCAGCTCTACTCTACTGTGGGGAGTAAGTGCAATTGCTTAAATGAGCGTTAATTGATCGGAGATCATAGCTTTCGTTTCTTCATATTGGTCCAAGCAGTTTTCAAAAATATCGTAAGCCGATGATTTAAAATTTTGTGGTAAATCTGAATTGTCAGAATCTACTATGGCGTCATGAGCCGCTTGGAGGCGAGTCCAAAAATTTTTGAGATTTTGGCTTTTTATTTTTAATAATGATTCCGAGTTTTCGTGAATCGGTGAAGAGGTAAATCTAGTGCAGTATCTTGTTAAACTGTAACTTTCTGAAATAAATCTAGCAGCCTGTTTTGAGCGTGTAGCTCCAGGTGTACTTTAATGTTTGTTATTAACCATTTTTGATATATTGTATATTTTTGTATTAAAATATTGTTAAAGTTTTTCTCAGTGTACACTGATTTATGGTATCTAATAGAAGCAAAAAGTGTAATAAATTGTATACTCTTTTTTAAATAAATAAGAGTTTTTTCAGATTACATCGGTACAAACGAATATTTTATTAATATCGTTTTGTATTTATTTGCAGCGGTATTATTTTTATTTATGTTTTATTTTGAATTGTTAATTTCTATTAAAAAACCGTACTTTTTATTAATTAAAATATTTTATGTCCGAATTTTTGTATTTAGGTACACCCTAATACTTGGACTTATGTGTACACCCTAATACTTGTGTTATGTGTTTGTATGTGCGTATGAAGTTACTTATGTTTTGTGCAACTGAGAGCTCGTCGAAGAGATCAATTGTTATGCTTTGTTCGTAAGCAATTGAGAGCTCGTTATAGAGATCAATTAGCTTTTTGTCCACAATCCTGCTTGTTTTTGTTTGCCAAAGAGCAAGAGATATTGCCGGATAACTGCAGATGTGGACTTTGAACTTTTATGTTTTAATATAAGATGTATGTTTGCATATACGATGGTATATGTATATATGTATGTTCGTACTGGAAGGAGAACGCGAAAGCGAATTAGTGTAATGTGCAGGTACACTCCCGTATGCACTTTGATATTATGTTTGGTATATGTAATTTATCTGAACGCGGTAAATATGCATATATGTATGTATGCATGTCTGCTTTTTGTACGGTTGTGTCCACAAACTTATGTATATTTAGTGAAAATGATTTTTTTGTATTCGTTCCAACAAACGTAATTTACGGAAAGTTCCGATTACCTTTTTTTTGAAAATTAATTAAAATTAATATTTTTAATAATTTGGTACCTAGTGTAGGGTATGTAAAGAAATGCAGATTCTATGCCGTATGTAAGCATAAGGTACGCTTCTATATTTTGCAATAGAAAGAGTGCACGAAATGGAATTGAAAAAAGTTATTTTCCTTTGTGCTTTTATGTATGTACATACATATACAAAAAAATGTAAGTAAATATGCACTGCAGTCCGGTTTATTGCTTTATTAAGCATAAGGGGTACCGCCGGAATTTTTTAACCAGTAAATATTTTAATTTTTCTTAATTTTTGGTAATTTTGTGTGTTTCAAGTACGAAAAAGTAAGCTTCTATATCTTTATATATATAAATCTTCTGACCGTGTGTTTGCATTTGAACTGCTCCTAAACGGATGGACCGATTTTGATAAAATTTTGTGTGTATGTTCAAGGAGATTCGAGAATGGTTTAGATTTACAATTTTGTCCACTGGAAAATGTTTTTTAAATTATTTTTTCATTTTTAATCAATTATTAATTTTGGAATGTTTGATCGATAGATGGCGCTACCATCGCAGTATCCAGACAGACAGAGTTGTTCGTCCTTAAGTAATAAATTGGGTGATTCAATACATCTATGGGTGGCTATAACATTTTTTTCATACCTGCTAACTATTGGAGGGTGTATCTTGACAGGCAATTTAAAATTGCAAAAGGTCTGGCATAAAAAAATAGCGGCATAACTGAAGTGTTGATAAAAAATTTGAGATATACAGAAATCTTTTCGAAGCATTTCACAGAGCAATGCAATATTTAAACGTGAACGATGAATACATATGTACACTTGTGCTCATACAGAGAACGTAAAGTAGGTGCAAATCGAAATCTGTATGATGGTTCGATTACGCGGCTAACAGAGGCGATAGAATTTGTGCAAGGAATTCGCCGTGCTCTGGCTTTTTAGCAGAATTGAGCACGTGCAGTGGCAGAAATATATGTAAAATGACTGAGAATAAATAAAGAGAATTGCTTTGTAGAAAAATATACAAAATATACAAAATCACACAGAGAATGTAAAAAAGCATTTTCTGAGTGACATATGCATGCTTATATTGTATTTTATGAACTATTGTCACATATGTATGCTTATATTGATTTATATGAACCATTGTCACATATGCGTGATTACTTTGTGTTATAAGAACCATTGTTTTCCGACAAATGGTAAAAATTTTATGTGATAAAATTAAATAAAAAATAATTTTAAATAAATTATTATTTCCAAATTATATTAATTTCGACTATTATAAAATGAATTTAAATGTGCTCATATTTATAAACACTTCCATTAATTCCTTTCATTTCTTCAAAAAAATTAATGACCTTTAGAAATATTCATGTTTGCATTATTTCGTTGTCATTGCATATTCGTAGCAATAGAATTTCTATGGCATATACATATATTATTTCTTTGGTACATTTGTCTGTATGTTTACGACAACAAATACGAGCCACTTATGTACAAACATCCAATAATGGCCGCACGGATCTTTTGGCATCTATGTTGTCACGGGCAACCAAGGCCGAAGCGCACGACAAGTGTCACAGCATTTGCTGGTAGAAAATCGGAGTTGTGCCGAAAAAAATAAAGTAATGGCCGCCGATTGTCACCCCTTGCCGCTGTAGCAGCTTCGCCTACAAACATGCGTAAATATGTATGTATGCATACGTATGATCGTGAATACATATCGACGCAGATTTTTGCGAGAAGCACCAGGAAGTTGTGCAATTTATGATTTTTAGCTTTTGCCATCGTCGCGAAAAGACGACTTGTTGGCAAAGGCATGCTCGGGGAGATGTTACGGCCTCTGTTTTTATGAATGAAGCGAGATCGCTTGTGGAATTTGCGCCTGCGTTTATGAATGAAATCGTTTTTGGTGTAAAATTTACTACCCTTGTTGTTCTTCGCCAATTTGGCTGCAATATTGACTTGTGAAGATCAATTTTTTGTGGTGACATATTCATATGTGTACGCATATGTATGTTGGTATGCTTATAGAGCATTTGCTTTCGCAAACATACAGACAAATGTGCGAACGACATAATATATGTATGATTGTTTCGCATTTTGCTTCTACGCCGGTCAAATTTCTATACAAAAATCGACTGAAATGCATTGGAAAATAAAATGGACAGCTAGGGAAAACAATTTTTAAAATTTTTATTGAAAATTAAATAAAAATGAAAATACTTGTACATTTATTTTAATTTATTTAAACTTATTTAAATTTATTAAAAAACTTATTTTAATTTATTAAAAACTGAAATGAAAAATAAAAAGAAAATTTATTTTATTAGAAATAAACATATAAAAGAATATAATTTTAATTAAACACGACTTTCAGAATTTGTCTATCTACAACCACAAATTCTCACACAACCTAATCAATAAAGATTAGGTCTTTTTCACCAGCTTTTTTCAAAGCTTGGCTCACGTGTTCGTACTACTTACTAAATTAATAAATACTAAAACTAACTAACAATAACTAATACTAAAACTACTACTACTACTACAAACTATTTACAACTTAATTCTACCCTGAAAAAAATAAAAAGAACATTATTAGTTTTTGAAGAATCTGAAATGAGAAGATAGAAATGCGTTTTAGTTATTTGAATAATGTAAAGTATTTATATTGTATTTGTTTTTCATATATGTATTTCTTTTACCTTTTATCAAACGGAAGCTACTAGAAAAATTAAATATGGCCTACAACCTAAGTCACCAGTTTCTTTAATTTTTGCTGTTTATTAAAATACCTCGACCTTACTTCATTTTTGTAAGACTCTTCCTGCTGCTGTGCCAGCCATTTCGCGTTTTTAAACAGTAAAACTGTTATTAAAAAATCTAAAAATTGGTGCCTATGCTCGAGGCAATCTCCAGCCTCTGGGTATTTTTGTTCGGTAATTGCAGTAATCTGGGCTAAAATCATCGATTTTATACCCACTCTGCAAGAATTTTCCATAAACAGTTCTTTATAGAGGTTCATTTGAAGGCGGCTTATATCGAAGACTCTATCATTGGGATTAACCAGCCTTAGGTCATCCGCGCTTTTATAATTTTTAGACTTTATAAGGGCTTCCGATGAGGCTTGTAGAGAGGTATCACTCTTCCTCATTAAATATGCACATTTTTCGCATTTTAATCTGCAGAAAACCTTCTAGTATATTGCATATCCAGTATAATAGCGACGAACCTGTTTTTCTGCTGGTTTTTCGGTCTGAGCAAAGTGCTCATCTGGAACATATATTTGTTCCACGGCAAGTTGCTCAAACGGTTTTAAATTTTCTTTAAGGTCGTCTTCCTGGCCAATATTCCAATCAAGGTTTACATCGTCGTCTTCTTCGCAATTGCTGCCTGTTTGCGAGAAGTTGCGTCGCAATATATGCATGGATACTAACCTTGCAACAATATATTGCATCTCGTGTGCTGATGGATGATTATTACATCCTAAATTTGCCCCTATCCTATAAAAAAAAGTTTTCCAGTGCATCCTGGTTCATTCTCCCTAAGAGTATAAAGGATACATTCGAATATTCTTCGAATATATCGCCGCTCAATGCAATCATTGCATTTATTGTTAATATATATGAATCGAGGCACATTATTTGGCTGTTGGGCTTTTTAATATTCTTTATGTACTGAATGTGATCTTTTAATCTATTAATTTTTTCAATACAACCACTTTGTATTGGTCGTCTTCGCGGATTTGGATTGCAAAGCGTCTTGCAATCCAATTCGTCGAGAAGATCATTCATTCTTTTCACCAGCAGTTGGGTTGCTTTAGCGCATTTTTTTACGTGCTCATCGGAGCCCAACAAATTTTCCTTTATAGCCATATCAATTGCCGCGGCGACCGAATTGCTAAATACTTGTGTCGCTCTTGACACTGACATTTTTTCTAAATTTCCGGGGTACACGTGCGAATACGTTAATTTAGGGCACATTTTAAAATAACCGTTCGCCTGGTCTATGGCATATATTTTTCGGACAACTTTAAAAGTTGTCAGCCCATCTTGCGTTTCAACGTCATACTTTAAGTACATATTGCGCATGCATTTTAATAAATGGCAATAGTCAAACATCATATATATTTCTCTTTCATTATGAAAGAAATATGGTTTTTCGTTCGTAGCTCCTAATAGGTGCCTCAATTTGGTATTTGGTGTACCTTGGTCGCACACTATTGATTTAATTTGAAGCCCGATTTTTTCCGAAGCATTTATATTGCTCTTGAGCAAATCCAACAATTTCTCACTTTTGACGCTACCTTTTGCCACATAATAGGAAATTACATATTTCCATTTCGCGACTATGCCTTTCAACATAAAGAAGCAACACTTATCGCCGATCACGCTTTGCCGGTGACCTTCTCCATTATCGACGAAGCCATCAATCACATCTCGTACTTTGTTGTACGTCAGATCTTTTCTGATTGAGACTTCGTCGAAAATTAGTTGGCATATGCGTTCTTCTGATTTAAAAAAAATTGTTCAAGACTTTTTCGTCGATACCGGGGCAGACATACCGGATCGGATGCCAACGCAAAAGTGTTTTTCTGTGGGGCAATGCAAACCCCAAGTCGTCGCGCATAAAATTATAGGCCTTAGTCGACATATAATTTATATTCAATGCCATTGCTTTCTCCTTTTCGGTGTAGGAGTTCTTTTAATGGCGTAATGGCATGCTCATTTGCATCTCCTGATAATGAAACATTCTTCCCTAGAGCTTCACATTTTCTTGTCAATAAGAAAACTCTCCTTTTTAGCTCTTTAATTTTTTTGGCTTTTTTCAAAGAATTATTCTGAAACCGCCTAGCTACTCGAGCGTAATTCTCGCGGTCGCAAACAGAGATATTCTCTTCATTGTTGCACTTCATTTCTATCTCATGAAGGCGTGAATATTTCTCGAATTCTTCGAATGATATGTCATTTGGAAATCCAAATTTGAAATTTGGAAATCCAAATGACATATCATTTGGTTCTGTATTCTCTGTTTTTACGTTGTATGTTTTTAAAATCGGCGGCAAAACCCACTCCGATGACTGCTGGCTACTTTCGTCGAATCCTAAATTTCGCACAGGAAGAGCTTCATTAAGTATTCGGTGCGAAGATACATCTTTTGTGTGAAAATGTTTTTCACATATAAATATATTTTTCTGAATTGGTAACTCAAGATTGCAGGCCTTTACCCAATTAATCCTAGCAACTTCCGTTTTCGGAAATTTGAACAATCTTTGTCCACCGGCACAGTTGCTAACGCAGCAACTTTTTAGCGGAGGTGCCGGTTCGAATAATTGGGTTGGGGCCTCATCTATAAATTGCAAATAAATATGAATAAAAAATATGTATTATAAAATTTAAATATATAAATAATAAAATTTAAATATATAAATAATAAAATTTAAAGATATACACATATACATATATACAGTTGCGAGCATTAAAAAAGAAGTGCCTAAAGGCTAAGAGAGTAGTGCTTTATCCTGTCCTCTTATGAAATGATCCACTATTGCATTTCAATGAACACACAAAAGACACCCACTTGTATGTGCACCCGCAAAAATCCTCACGCACTTGTAAGGGTACCCACAACAAATAACGGGTGATTTTTTTGAGGTTAGGATTTTCATGCATTAGTATTTGACAGATCACGTGGGATTTCAGACATGGTGTCAAAGAGAAAGATGCTCAGTATGCTTTGACATTTCATCATGAATAGACTTACTAACGAGCAACGCTTGCAAATCATTGAATTTTATTACCAAAATCAGTGTTCGGTTCGAAAATTTTTTATCGACAAATTTTGTTCAGCGATGAGGCTCATTTCTGGTTGAATGGCTACGTAAATAAGCAAAATTGCCGCATTTGGGGTGAAGAGCAACCAGAAGCCGTTCAAGAACTGCCCATGCATCCCGAAAAATGCACTGTTTGGTGTGGTTTGTACGCTGGTGGAATCATTGGACCGTATTTTTTCAAAGATGCTGTTGGACGCAACGTTACGGTGAATGGCGATCGCTATCGTTCGATGCTAACAAACTTTTTGTTGCCAAAAATGGAAGAACTGAACTTGGTTGACATGTGGTTTCAACAAGATGGCGCTACATGCCACACAGCTCGCGATTCTATGGCCATTTTGAGGGAAAACTTCGGACAACAATTCATCTCAAGAAATGGACCCGTAAGTTGGCCACCAAGATCATGCGATTTAACGCCTTTAGACTATTTTTTGTGGGGCTACGTCAAGTCTAAAGTCTACAGAAATAAGCCAGCAACTATTCCAGCTTTGGAAGACAACATTTCCGAAGAAATTCGGGCTATTCCGGCCGAAATGCTCGAAAAAGTTGCCCAAAATTGGACTTTCCGAATGGACCACCTAAGACGCAGCCGCGGTCAACATTTAAATGAAATTATCTTCAAAAAGTAAATGTCATGAACCAATCTAACGTTTCAAATAAAGAACCGATGAGATTTTGCAAATTTTATGCGTTTTTTTTTTTAAAAAAGTTATCAAGCTCTTAAAAAATCACCCTTTATTACACTTAAATAAAAAAAATTGCACTTACGTAGATCCAACGTTGGGACAGCATTCTTTTTGAGATATTTTGGGCCAATTGCCTCTTTTTGAAAATGTTTCTCACAAACGAATGAGTTGGTGACTGGAAAGTGGTCAGTGGGAGAAATTTTCAGATTCTCCTTCCACTTTTCAGCCAGCTCCCATTCATTTGGGAAACAGAATAATCGGAGTACCCCACCGCTGGTACTCTCACACCCGTGCACACGACACTTTCGCACTTTTGGCATTTTTCGGCACTTTCAAATTAATTAATATAAGTAAAATTCACGACTTAACCGCACACGTCTTATTCGCGCAAAATTTCCAACTTTATGAAAATTGGCGCAATTATTGACACTTCAATTTTATGTAATGTTTAAAACACATTTACATATGATTATATAATATACTAGCTGACCCGGCGAACTTCGCCCCGCCCAATTTTTATTTTTTTTTGGAAGTCATAGACTCGTATAACTTTACCACAAATAATATAAACTTCAAACAACGCATTTTCATTTAATGTTTTTAATGTTTGTAGCGCCATCTACCGTAACATACCGCACTTACTCAATACCGCTGTTAGCGCTACCAACTGGTGGATAGCTCTTTGCTAATAATAAACAAATAATTTGCAATAAATAAATAATGCGACTATAAGGAGAGTTATAAACTATCCTATCTTTCAAGTTGGACCAAACTGCACACAGTGTTAAAAATTTCATTAAAATCGGTTCAGTAGTTTAGGAGTCCATCGCAAACAAACAACGTGACACGTGATTTTTATATATTAAGATTTGATTTTGGCGCAATTATCGGCACTTGTCAATTGGGCCAATATACATAAAAGTAGGGGAAAGAAGGATGGTTACTTTCATTGGTGTGTAAAGCTCAATACTTATTTACATATGATAAACAAGTTAAGGTATCAAAAGTGCAACTGTTGGTCAACAGAGGGTTAACAAAATATAACAGCAATCATTGTCCTATAATTTGAGTTGATCCAATTCTTGCACTCAAGTTTTGCCAAAGTACCCGATATGTGCAGTATGTGCGTGGCGTTCGCTCATTGGCCAGCACTGCAACCAACAACGACACCCACGCAGCTCGGTTTTCCCACCAAAACTCACTTGCGATGATCCAGCATTACAGCAACAAACAACAACTCAAACTCAACTATAAGCATACGGAGCAGGTCACTTTAATTAAAGTCTAATTTTAGTAGAGCACTAAGAAAACTGTAACCAAGCGAGCAACATCGCAGTAGATTAAAAAGTAATGAAATAATAGAAATAATAAAAGGTACAGTGAACAAAAAACTAACTGGCGCCCAACGCAAGGCTTCTTATAATATCCTTACAAGTGGATTATAATATCCAAGGACATAAAAGAAGGACACTTATCCTGCAGGAAAAGGACTACTTCCACTGAGGACAGGAATCTCAAATAAATTTAAAAAAAATAAATAAATTTTGTATGTAAGTACTAATTTAAGATCAATAAAAGTGGTCGTATTGTGTTCAATAAAAAATTAATAAAGCTCTGAAAAATTTTGTTAAAAAAAGAGAGTAATTTACTTATGTGGCATAAATTAAATTTGTTTTAAATAACAAAAGGAAAAAATATTTTTTTTAGTTACAAACTTAATTTTTTCATTTAAAGGGATAATAGAGCACGTGCTTAAAATTTATTCTTATTAAATATTTTCTTCCAACACGTTTATTTTCTGATCGGAAAGCCAAACATTTTGTATGTTAAAACTTGTGAAAAGTGCGAATAATAATAAAATTTATTTAACTTAAGCAATAAAGATTTTGCTTTTTAAGTTCTCGTTTGATGACCCATTTTGCATAAAAAATTATAATCCCCGATTTGGTTTGGTAAAAGAGTCTCTTTCATTGCTCACATATCGTTTTCAATAAATTAATTTTTCTCCACTTTTCAAAATAAGCTGGCGTCTTATAAATTAATATCTCGTGATATTTGCTACAAACCACGATTTAAAGTTTATAAAAAGTGAAATTTAAGTGTTTTTAAATATCAACATGAACATTAGCAGGGAACAAGTTGTAGAAATAGTTAACGCTGCTACTGAGCGGACTAGGGAAGCATTTTCCGAGCAGCTTGACCAATTAACCTTACAATTGAATCGATTAGCGCCCCCCACTGTTCAGACTTATGCTCCGGTATCCATCAACCCCTTAGTTGCACAAGCTTGGACTTAATTAAGTCGCTTCCAGAATTTAAAGGCGATTCTTCATCATATCCGGCATGGCGCACCGCTGCGCAGTTTGCAATGAATTATTATAAAGAGGGTTCGGAAAAATATTATATTGCAATGTGCATATTTCGAAACAAGATTACTGAATCTGCTAACTCTACTCTTTCATCGTTCAATACAGTTCTTAATTTTCAAGCAGTTATTGCGAGGTTACATCAATCGTAAAAGACCATTGGTCGTTCTAGACCATTGTACGTTCTAGAGAATGAACTTAGCGTGTTAAGGCAAGATAGGTTATCAATTTCAGACTACTATGACAGAGTCGACAAGCAATTAACTCTCATAATTAACAAACAAATAATGACCCATAGTGGTAATAGGGAAATTATTTCAGCTCTTAACGATCGAGCGAGAGAAAACGCTTTGCGGGTGTTCATATCAGGGCTTCGTCGTCCAATGTGCGACATTCTATTTTCGGCAAGGCCAAAGAATCTGTCATCCGCTTACTTCTAGCTCAAGAGCTCGAAGTAAGTCACATGCGCCATGACTTTGCTAGCGGTTTTGCCACAGGTAACTCAATAAAGGTAACACCTCATTTTCAACTGATTGATCGGAATACTCATCCCAGTACACGAAATTTTCAAAACGCCAACATTAAACCTACACCAATGGAAATCGACAACAATACCTCTTATTACCATAAACGCTCCTCTCCTCAGAATCATTATAATCCCCATTATCAGCAAAATAAAAATAATGTTCAACAACATCAGTTAATACGAAATGCTCCGCCGCAGCAGCATTTTACAGTTCATCATCCGGTATATGAGCGATCACGCGAGCAATCCTCCCCAAATCACACACCCCTAAGCAAAATGCAAAAAGTTAACTTCATGCCTGAAAAAGAAATATTCGACCAAGAAGATTGGGAAGGGTATAATGAAAATAATTTTCAAGGTGACAGCTTAAGAAATTATGCTGAAAGTTATTGCTTTGATGGTAATACCAATAACGTTGATGTCGATACGCAACAAGTCGAGGAAATTAATTTTTTAAACTAAAGTCGCTCCTGCCGTTTATAACTAAAACTACCAAAAGCGGTCAGGAGCTACGTCTTTTAATTGACACCGGAACTTCTAAGAACTACGTTAAAAATTTTTCGTTTCTGCACGGCATCAAAAGTATCGATAAGCCGTTCAAGTTAAAGTCTTTCAATGGGTCGAATTTAATAAATAAAAAATGCCTAATGAATGTTCTCGGTCATACCTCAACGTTTTACTTACTTCCTGACTTAGGTGCGTTTGACGGTATCATTGGATACGATTTCCTTAGAGAAATTGAGGCAAATGTTGATGCTGAGAATGGATACTTGTCTTACCGTAACGGTGTAGAGAAACTAAAGCATCTCTCATGCAACCAAAGCAATCATATTACAATAGAAGAAGGCTCTGTTCCATTTCACATTAAATCTATATTTCACGATATGATTAAAGGAAACATAAATGCATTTGCTGATCCAAATAGAGCACTACCATTTAACACTAGTGTTAAGGCTAGGATTCGCACTCAAACAAACGATCCAATTTATAGCAAAAGCTATCCGTATCCGGTATCAGTTGCGCTGTTCACTAATAATGAAATAAAAACACTCCTCAAAGACGGTATAATCAGAGAATCCTGCTCTCCATATAATTCTCCCGTTCATGTTGTATCCAAAAAGGGTCTAGGTGAAGGCGGTAATCCGAAGCTACGACTGGTAATCGATTATAGGAAGATTAACGAAAAAACAATTCCTGATCGATACCCAATACCTGATACTACCACAATTTTAGCCAATTTGGGAAATTCGAAATTTTTCACCACCTTAGATTTAAAATCCGGTTTCCATCAGATTGTTATGTGCGAGGAAGATAGAAAAAAAACTGCGTTTAGCATTAACAATGGGAAGTATGAATTTTGTAGGCTACCCTTCGGTTTAAAAAATGCGCCAAGCATATTTCAGAGAGCGATAGACGATGTCCTGCGCGAAGATATCGGAAAATGTTGTCACGTTTATATCGATGATATAATTATTAAATCGCATTTGGCTAGCATCGATAAAGTCTTAGGCAAGTTAGAAAAAGCGGGAATGAGAGTGTCGACAGAAAAGTCGAAGTTTTATAAAACTGAAGTTGAGTTTCTGGGCATGTAGGAGCAAAAAAGTCGAAAAATGTTGAAATAACACTTGATTGCGAGGCGCTAAGCGCCTTTGAAAAGGTGAAGCTAGTGTTAGCTTCCGAAGATGTCCTTCTTCAATATCCAAATTACAACCAACCTTTCGAATTGACAACGGACGCCTCGTCAACGGCCTTAGGTGCAGTTTTGTGTCAAAATTCCCGCCCCATTACAATGATTTCAAGAACTCTTTCTGCTACAGAACAAAATTACGCCACCAATGAACGCGAATTGCTTGCTATCGTATGGGCTTTGAAAACGTTGCGATATTATCTCTACGGAGTAAAAAATATAGAAATTTTTACCGACCATTTTTTCAATATCTGAAAAAAATCCAAACAGTAAAATAAAGAGATGGCGCGCATTTATAGAGGAATTTTCGCCAAACTTCCACTATAAACCAGGAAAAGAGAATAAGGTAGCTGACGCGCTCTCTAGGCAGTACGTTAATAACTTAGAAGAATCTGAAACAAATGAAACCGCTCATAGTGAAGAGTCATCTAGTAACATTATAAAAACCATAAAGCAACCCATTAATCAATTCAAGAATCAGCTCATTTTAACTAAATCGAATACTTTCAGTAAAACCACTAAAATTTTGTTTAAAAAATTTATTCGATACACAATTTTTTTTTAACACTGTCGAACAATTAATACACTGCCTAAAATCTTCAATAAATTATAATGTAACAAATGGAATTCATTGCGACCTTCCTACTTTAGCGAAAATACAGAACCTCATATTATCTAAATTTCCAGGTGTAAAATTTGTTCACACAGAATTACTCGTTATTGATCTGACAAACAAGGATGACCAACTGGAAACAGTCGCTACTGAGCATAATCGAGCACACCGCTGCTTATCTGAAAACTTTAATCAAATTTCCAAAGAATATTGCTTTCCGAATTTAAAACAAATGTTAAAAAATCTAATCGCAAATTGTAAGATTTGTTTGGAGAATAAATAAGTACCAGCGCAAACCACCAGACCCTGGCATTGTCAAAACGCCTATCTCAAACTTCCCGGGGGAAATCCTCCATTTAGAGATTTTTATTACCACCAAACAAAATTTTTTAACATGCGTCGACAAATTTTCTAAATTTGCCGTCGTGAAGCCAATCGCATCAAGATCCACTGTTGATGTCAAAGATGCTCTTCTACAAATTTTATTATTGTTCAAGAATACAAAAACCATTGTATCTGACAACGAAAAGGCTTTCCACTCTAATCTAATAAAAACACTACTGAGAGATCATTTTTCTATTGATCAATTCTTCATACCCACACTTCACAGCGAAAGCAACGGCCAAGTGGAAAGGTTTCACTCCACCTAATAATCATCCGGCTGAAATTTTAAATGCTGTTAGAAGAAGGTTAGCAAAAGCTCAGGAAAAAACTCTTAAAAGACTTAACGCAAAGAAAACACCCAAAACATACGAAGTTGGAGAAAAAGTTTTTTTGAGAAGAAACAAACGATTAGGTAATAAATTTGAAAAAATTTTTATAGAAAAAGTTGTCGAAAGAGATCTCGGTACTGCAGTTATGATCGAAGGGAAAAGAATCCATAAAAGCAATTTGCGATAATCCTCTTTAATGATTTCCTGATGAAATTAAGTTTAAATAATGAACTAAAGTAAAATAACATGTTTTAAGCCACATAAAATTAACAAACTAATTGAATTAAAAGAACATATTTTTTTTGATCTTGAATTATTACCATTTCATTAAAACAACTTGTAAAGTAAACTTAGTTCTAAGCTACTACAATTGTAAAAACAGAAACAAAACAAAAACATTTGACCTGCTTCCACTATCACGCCGATTTTGAGATTCAAAATGACCTTATCGAAACGGGGACGTTCGAGCTTAACAAGGGGAGTAGTTAAGGTATCAAAAGTGCAACTGTTGGTCAACAGAGGGTTAACAAAATATAACAGCAATCATTGTCCTATAATTTGAGTTGATCCAATTCTTGCACTCAAGTTTTGCCAAAGTACCCGATATGTGTAGTATGTGTACCCACGCAGCTCGGTTTTCCCGCCAAAACTCACGACTTGCGATGATCCAGCATTACTGCAACAAACAACAACTCAAACTCAACTATAAGCATATGGAGCAGGTCACTTTAATTAAAGTCTAATTTTAGTAGAGCACTAAGAAAACTGTAACCAAGCGAGCAACATCGCAGTAGATTAAAAAGTAATGAAATAATAGAAATAATAAAAGGTACAGTGAACAAAAAACTAACTTACATATGCAATAGGGTGATTAAAAAAAAAAAATTTTTGTTTTTTTTGATTGGTACTCGGAAAAATGGGTTCCTAGAGACCTCTGAGAAAGCCTCTCCAAATGTGAGTTTTTAATTGTACCGGGAAGGTCCTCCGCCTAACGGTTTTCTATTTTTTCTTATTATCAGATAGAAAAATTTATATCTCGCTTCCAACTACTTGAAAAAATATATTGTTAATTAGGTTTTGTAGGAAATTGAATGCTCTAAAATATGGTCTCTCATGATTTTTTCGTAAACCCAACCGTTTAAAAGATATTAACAGTTAAAGTTTGATTATTTTTGGTACAATTTTTTATTTCTTATTAATTTTATAACTCAATGAAAAAAAATTGTTATGAATAGGTTTTTGGAGAGGCTTTCTTAGAGGTGTCTAGGAACCCATTTTTCCGAGTACCAATTAAAAAAAAACAAAAAATTTTTTTTTTGAATCACCCTAATATGCAAAGAACATGTAAGAAGAAGATTTTTACTTAATATGTAAATACTTATTTGATTTTGGCGCAATTATTGACACTTGTCTTAATACACAAAATTGGGCCAAAAGGAAACAATGAAATACATATGTATGTAATTACTTTTGCATGTCCATATGGAAAAGCCGACAGCAAAATGCAAAGGCATATATTGCACATACATACAAGCGATTTCTGGGTTGAAAGCAAAAATAGAAGCATAAGAAATTGAAATGCCGACGGCAAAACGAAATTCTTGATATTCGCACATTGCGTATGAAAGAAAATCCTCGTTGAAGCTAACATGAATCAAGAATATATCATCATAATGTTTAGGTAAATCTTTTATTTACTTAAAATGACTTATTATAAAATAAGATCAAATTAACATTAAATAATTTGAAAAATAATAGATCAAAAATAAAAAAAGTTCTACATACATATTTCCATACAAAATGGAACATTCATATTTCCTATAGAATATCAAAGAAATTATTTTACTCATATCATAATTATTTTTACATGCTAATCGGGAAATGCAGACGGCAAAACGCAAAAGCATACACATTTGCATACATTGCGATTCCCAAGTTGAAAGCAAAAATTGAAGCATGAAAATATAGGAGCATGCATACATATGTTTATGTCTTCATATTCATATTCATGAATACATATATTTATGTCTCTTCATATTCTTGGGTATGTGAGACAGAGAACATAATGTGTTTTGTACACATTTTTCGGTGTCAAAAATGAAACAAAAGATAAACAAACAAAACGAAATTCTTCGTTGGGAGTCTCTTCATATTCTCTGCTTCGGCATATATGCCTTGTCATCATATGCCGTAAATACATATATTTCTGTCTCTTCATATTCTCGGTTATAATATGTGAGAGAATTGTAAAAAATGTTAAAATTATGAGGCGAATGCCGACCTACAATGTTAACAAATGCGGCGAATTCCTTGCACAAAATCGAACAAATTTTCGCAGTCGAACCTGCACCTTCTCTATACTTTACGTTCTCTGGCTCATATAATTAAGTCATTTAGTACTTTTTTACAACATGTAAAAAAACAAGGTATATTTCTTTATGCAACATCCCTAATATTGCACGAGCACAAAGTTCCGTTATTCTAGGAACGCCACCGATTTACAGCACATTCAAGTATTTTCGTTTGGGAGAGTTTAAATGAATTTTCCATTTATTGTCTATAAAAGTGTGCTCACATAATTAAGTCATTCTGTTTGAAACGGGTAAATTAAATTTTTTTCGCCACAATTTACATCAATATTGTTCTTTTTTACTAAATTAAGTTATTTTTAACAAAATTTGTAGTCATCGTCGTCATGGGCAAGAATAAAAGCACAACTTCAAGCGAAAGAAGGGTCATATGGGAATGTTTTCAAAAATATCAAAATATTGCCGAAGTTGTAGATGTTTTAGGATTTTCTCGAGGCAAAATTAATAACGCTGTTCAATTTTATAAAAAAAAATAAGACTTTTGAAAATTTACCGCGTAAAAAGCCAAGAAAGACCACCCGTTCTGACGATAGGGCCTTAGTAAGGCTAAGTAAGTCTGATCCATTTTTAACCTCCACAGAAATTAGGGCTCAATTAGAGGAATACCACGGCGTACAAATATCTGCGCAAACTGTACGAAGACGAGTACAAGAAAATTCATTGAATGGCCGTTTAGCAAGACGAAAACCTAACGTTTAAAAAAAAAATATTGAAAAGCGAAAAGCGTTTGCTAAAGACCATCTCTGGGAGGACTCTAAATTTTGGAATTTGGTGGTTTGGAGTGACGAATCCAAATTTAATGTATTTGGTAATGATGGGAAACCATATGTAAGACGACCCCCTTTGCAAGAACTCAATCCCAAATACACTAAAAAAACCGTGAAACATGGTGGTTCATAGGTGATGGTGTGGGGTTGCTTCACGTCATCAGGCGTTGGCCCGATTGTTAAAATAGACGGGAAAATTACAGGTGAAATGTACAAAGGAATACTGGAGAACAATTTAGACGGTGATTTTGTGGACAACTTACCATTAGCTTGGATTTTCCAGCACGAAAACGACCCCAAACACTGCTTGCGGGTCGTTAAAACTTGGATACGTAGTCGAAATATTAAAATTCTGGATTGGCCAGCTCAAAGTCCGGACCTAAACCCCATAGAAAACCTATGGGGGATTATGAAAAGAGCCGTAGCTGCACGAAAACCTCGCAACAAAGATTCTTTATGGGAAATAATACAGGCAGAGTGGTACAAAATAAGTCCCGCTCAATGTGCTACTTTAGTCCAAACAATGCCTAAGCGATGTACTGAGGTGCTACGTAATAAAGGTTATCCAACTAAGTATTAGTCTTAGGTAAGGTAAAACTTCAAAAAAATGTCGTATACTTCGAATAACTACATTTTTCTTTAGGTGACTTAATTATATGAGCACAGCAACATGGATGGGCTAAGCGAATGAACGCAATATTTTTATTATTTTAGAAGTTAAATAAAAAATAAGTATTCTGTTTTGAACTGAATTAAATTTCTTCCATTTTTTGTAAAATTAAGTTTCATTCCTGTACCATAGAAGTTGCTTTGAATAAACTTTCGTTCTGTTACTGGCGTGACTTAATTATGTGAGCACAAGTGTATATGCGTACAATTTCAAACTGATCCTTCCTGAAAAATAATAAAATTGCTAAATATTGGGAATGGTAGAATAGAACTGCAATCAAATACACAATGCAATGAATTAAAACTGGCTCATTTATCATTCGATGAATAATATACTTCGGGCATCCCAAAAGACTGATGCCATAACCTTGCCAGCCGATTTTTTTGTCTTTCCACGCTTGAGAACCGTTTCTTAATATTCAGTCCACCAGGATGACAATCGATTGGACTCGATTGATTTCACTGATGCACAGCCCAAATAGTATTTTTAGTATTTTTGCCCCAAAAACCAATTCTTTCTTAACGCACGAAATGCTTTTTGATTCATTTTTGTTGCTTCATCAAAAATCCGATTATTCCTTTACTAATACTTATAATCTAACTAATAGAAATCATATACATATGTAGATGGTATTAGTAGTACTATCTATGTATCAGCCACAGTAAAACGTAAGCGGGTCCTCTAGTTATACTCTCGCAACAAAGTTGCTAAGGAGAGTATTATAGTTTTGTTCACATAACGGTTGTTTGTAAGTCCTAAAACTAAAAGAGTCAGATATAGGGTTATATATACCAAAGTGATCAGGGCGACGAGTAGAGTTGAAATCCGGATGTCTGTCTGTCCGTCCGTCCGTCCGTCCGTGCAAGCTGTAACTTGAGTAAAAATTGAGTTATCATGATGAAACTTGGTACACGTATTTCTTGGCTCCATAAGAAGGTTAAGTTCGAAGATGGGCAAAATCGGTCCACTGCCACGCCCACAAAATGGCGGAAACCGAAAACCTAAAGTGTCATAACTAAGCCATAAATAAAGATATTGAAGTGAAATTTGGCACAAAGGATCGCATTAGGGAGGGGCATATTTGGACATAATTTTTTTTGGAAAAGTGGGCGTGGCCCCGCCCCCTAGTAACTTTTTTGTACCATAGCTATGTCAACCGAACTCTATAGAGTCGTTCCATATACAGTTTAAAAATGGAAGAAATTGGATAATAACCACGCCCACCTCCCATACAAAGGTTATGTTGAAAATCACTAAAAGTGCGTTAACCGACTAACAAAACACGTCAGAAACACTAAATTTTACGGAAGAAATGACAGAAAGAAGCTGCACCCAGCCTTTTCGAAAAATTGAAAATGGGCGTGGCGTCGCCCTCTTATGGACCAAAAAACATTTCTCAGGAACTACTCGACCGATTTCAATGAAATTCGGTATATAATATTTTCTTGACACCCTGATGACATGTACGAAATATGGGTGAAATCGGTTCACAACCACGCCTTCTTCCAATATAACACTATTTTGAATTCCATCTGATGTTCTCTGTATAATATATACATTAGGAACCAATAATCGTAGCAGAATAAAACTTTACACAAATACGGTATTTGAACTGAGGTATCCCTTGTGGAAAAATTGTCGTGATCGGACTACAACTTTTCAAGGCCTAACCTAGCCTAACCTAATTTTTCACCGAAAGTATCGGTAAATCTCTCAGAATTTAATTCTAATTAATTTTACAGCAAAATAAAAAAAATATGTAAATGACGGATAATGAAATCTCGATTATCACTTTATCATGCGAGAGTGTAAAATGTTCGGTGACACCCGAAATTAGCCCTTCCTTACTTGTTTTTACATACATATGTATGTATATTTTGAAATAGCTATATTACTCGAAACGGTATTTCGGCTTTTACCGTGTTTGGTAAAATTATATTATCTTTAGGCATTTGTATATCAAATAAATAAAGGACATAATACGCTCACTGTGCTTTCCAATAAGGGTTTTTTGGGATAATGTGGCTGTATATATGTGTGTGCATTAGGTAAAATGCCTTTGCTCCTCTCCGAATCGTTTCCAGTTGGTTTGCCTGTTCGCCTTGTTCCAATTCCTGTTCTCTGCCTGGCCACATCCTTGTGTTGTTGGGTTGTTTGTATGTATGTATATTTGTTTTAATGTTCGCGCCCGTTTGTTTCGTTTTGTGTTTGTTTTATTGTTTAGGTGTTTTTGCTTTTCGCGCCCAGTTTATATTTTAACCCTATTCGTACCACGTAGTGACTTTGAGTCACTTTTTAAATTTAAACTGGTGTACTTGTTGTAATATTTTTTAATTTTGGGCAAGATTTTATATATTCGTTCAATCATAATTCACCTTTGAAAAAATTCATAATTCATTATAAAATTATTTTTTTAGATATTTGTTAAAATAAATTTATGTTTATAGCTGCGCAAAGTACCACGTAGTGACTTACAGTCACTGTATGAAAATATTGTTTTGATAAAGATAACAGATCAACATGTCGCTCATTTGCTGCAAGACCGGCATAAGTCAAAAAAATCGATTCGCCAGAAAACGCGTTTAAAGTTTTCAACTTACTACAACCTTACACGGTGACTCCAACCTTACACCTCTTCTCAAGCGGAGCATATAAGAGGTATTCATATGAATTTTTCACTCAACATGAAGTATGATATAACGAACAATTCTGCAGCATTAACTCCAAAATCACGTTTTTTGAATTATGCCGGTCTTGCAGCAAATGAGCGATGTGCAGAAGATAACGGATCAACACGTGCAAAAGTTGAGTTCTTCATAATTGGCAAAGCTGATATTTTTACTACATATTTATTTCATTTCTTCTTGTATCATTCACAACAGAGAAAAAAATAGTTACATTTGTCTTTCGTAGCAGCAGGTTGTATTATTTAGCGCAGTTTATGTTTATGTAAAGAAAATTTGGTACAGTTATATGTTACATACTTGAAATTTTTAATTATTAAAGGTTTGCGTTGCAAACTTATATTGTTTATAGTCTGTAGTTTAACTATAAAATTATTGGAATATTTAGAAAAATGGCAAAGAGGAGAGGATTGGCAGAAATGGAAATTCGCGCGGCTATATCAAATAGTGATGATGAGAGTAGTGATAATGAGGCAGAATGTGCAGTAATTGTTAATGACTTGGAAGATGTAGTGCCTTCTGATAGCGAAAAGGACTGCTGTGAAACTGGTTCTGAAGTGGATGATGAAATGTGTGTATCAGATACTGAAGAAGTGGAATCTCTTGTAAATGTTTTTGTTGGTAAAGACGGGACTGAGTGGAGTGAACTTCCAATTATTACCGGGAAGACACCTTCTCACAACATAGTGACAGGAAGCGTAAACAAAGTAATGTTGCCGCCAGCCAAACACATTCAATCTCCATCGGATGGATTTTCCTTATTTTTTGACAATGACGTTCTGAAAATGATTGTTGATTGCACAAATATAAATGCTACTGAACAGCTGCAACAAAAATGGAAGCAAACTGATGAAATTGAGATGCGCGCCTACATAGGATTACTGATTGATGCAGGAATCCGAAAAAATGGAATAAGTGACTACAAAGAGTTTTGGGATCTTTTATATGGAAGTTTACTTTTTCGAGCTTGCATGTCAAAAACCAGGTTCTCTGACTTATCGCGCTACTTACGATTTGATGAAAAAGCAACAAGAAATTCTCGTAGAGCGGGGGATAAATTTGCTGCTATACGAGATATTTGGGACATCATTCAGGACTTCGGAAAATATTATATGCCTGGTGTTAATTTGACTATCGATGAAGAGCTCGTTCCCTTTCGAGGTCGTGTTTCATTTCGACAATATATGCCTGCAAAGCCAGACAAGTATGGAATGAAAATTTGGTGGATATGTGACAGTGAGACGAGTTATCCATTGCATGGAATACCTTATTTGGGTAAGGAAGGCGCTAATAGACAGACTAATTTGGCGCAGAATGTTGTCAAACAGCTCTGTGAATTCTATGAGGGTACAAATCGAAACATTACTTTTGACAATTTCTTTACCAGTTTTGATTTATCGCTCGATCTTTTACCAAAGCGTCTTACATGTGTTGGAACTCTTCGAAAGAACAAAACATGCATTCCTTCAAATTTTCTGCCTTCCCGGCAACGAGAAGCAGGAAGCAACCTTTTTGGCTTTCGAAAGAACATGACTCTAGTAAGCTTTGTCCCAAAAAAAAAAAATAAAGCTGTTCTCTTGCTCTCCTCGATGCACCAAACTGCCGATATTGACGCAGAGACAAAAAAATCGGAATTAAATTTGTATTATAATGCCACTAAAGGCGGCGTAGATACGTTTGATCAATTGTGCCATGCTTTTACAAGCAAAAGAAAAACTCGCAGATGGCCTGTAGCTCATTTTTACAATTTAATAGACGCCGCTGGTATAGCATCCAAAGTAATTTGGTTGTCCTTATATCCAAAATGGAATGATTCAAAAAAGGTCACTCGCCGCAAATTATTTTTAAAAGATTTGTCCTGGGAATTAATTATGCCAAACATCGAAAGAAGAAGTTTAAGCCGATTGTCAAATGCTAATAAAGCAGTTATCACTGACACTATATCAACATCATTATCCCCCAATAAGTGTTTACCGCCTCCATCCAAAACAGTTCGCCGCCGATGTCACTTATGCCCCTACAAAAAATGCAGGGTTTCTATGCAATGTTGCCCAATTTGCACCAAAAATGTTTGCAATGAACACTTGCAAAAGGCTATAATATGCGAGAATTGTGTGCAAAATAATTAGTAGTTTAATATTAATTATGAATTAGTTTCTTTTATATATGTAAGGGCCAATTTATTCACTCTCCATTACAACTTAATGCTCCATTAGAGAGAGTGAATAAATTGCCCCTAAATATCTTTGCGTTTATTTTGTGATGAATCACTTTAACCATTGAAATAAAACCAATTGAATAATACTTAAGCCGTTTTATTTATACGAGTGACTCTAAGAAGCTAGCCAGTCAAAAACGCTACTCCCTTCCTTCCTTTTCCTTCCTTATCTGCAAAATGTGTGCACAGTCAAAAACGTGGTAAAAACGCAGAAATCAGCCATCTTTGCTTTGTTTTCATTTGAACAATGTTGCCATTGCCCAATACGCATATATAGTTTTGAGCACATCTTTGTTTTCAATTACAATTTTTTACAATATAAAATATTAAAACTAAAAACAAACTATTAAAAATAGTTTACATATATAAATAATAGCATTCGACTCTGATTTTGAGTTATTTTAAGAAAATTTGAAACATATTGAACAAATTGAATTATAAAAGTAGATAATTACTGCAGTATATCGATATTGGCAACCCTGCGTTGTGAGAGAGCAATGAGCTGAGACGTTTGCGACGGCAAAAATCCAAATGTCGCAGATTCTCACGTCTACGTCACGTCAGAGAGAAGGGAGTAGCGTTTTTCACTGTTCAGTTACATTGCGCGCTCATAAGATAGGTCGTCCCAGCTGACACGACCCACGATTCTGCGTTGTTCACTAACTAGCCTATAAGTCACTACGTGGTACCCTACGTCCGCACAAGCACGTGGTACGAGTAGGGTTAAGTATTTTATTGCTTTTTGTTTGTATATTGTCACTGCAGTTTTTGGATTTTTGATATTGTTTTGTTAGGTTCACTGCACTTTTTGTTTTTTTTTTGTTCACCGCATTTAAATTTTGTGATAAATCACTTACACTAGCAGATTTAATTGTATCCAACTACTGCTTTAATTAAAATAAAAACACTTTATACATTTAGGTTTTTTAACCACTTTATTTATAAAATAAATTTATATTTTTAAAGATTTTGTTATAATAACGTTTTGCTGGAACTGGCGATCGGGGTTCCGCGAATCGAGGTCGAACTGGGTAGTCGCGGTTGAGCAGCGAGATGTATATGTAAGTTTATCTACTGTAGACGAAAGTTAATGTGCGAATGTCGATGTGCGCAGTGTGTCGAACGAATGGTGGTAGCGAATCGGACCGGGTGATGACGACGGGGCGCAGTGTGTCTGCGAATGTGTGTAGGGCGAATGAGAGTGCTTTCCCGTTGCCCATCCTTTTTGTTGAGTGGGTTGGCGTACAGATGTGTTGAGTTGTGCTGTAGTCTCATCAGCTGTGGTGAACTGCGATATAGCATTAGGATGTGCCAGTTTTACCAAGTAGAGGGGGTGGATGCTTAACTCATTTAAACATAATCTTTAATCTGTCACTTTGATTGATTTCTTTTAAATGTTCAATAGCCGATGCGAAATAATAATTTATTTTAATATGTTCCTTAAATAAGTCATTCGTTTGTAAAAGATATGTTTGTATATTTTGTCTGTCGTCTTCGTCCATTGTTCCAAAAAGCCATTTTGACATACTGCCAATTGCATTAATCAATCCTCTTTTATTTCTAGTTCTAAGTGTCAGTTGTTTATTCCTAATATCTAACAACTCTCTTTGTAGTATTTCTTTATTCTCTAACCTGATCAAAATTATATTATCGGTCATAGCATTAATAATATTTTCTAATTGCTGAACGTCAATCATATATAGTACTATATCGCTATCTTTTGGTATTGCCTGATTTCTAATCTGTAAATCTATGAATTAATTTTGTTCCTTTATTTCTGTCAAAACCATTAGCCCGTCACAATGTTGTGTCATTAAAATTATTACCGTCAACATTATCAAAATCTGTAAATTTTAAAGGTCATTTTATATTATTAGTATGGATTTTTTCTAAGTTTTTTTTCTATATTTAGGCTGTTCCTTGTGCCTAACTGCTTCATAATTTTTTTTTATAAATCCCTCCGTTCTTTGTTCTGTATAGTCTTCCCTGTTCCTATTCAGTTGTTGATTGTATTTTCTTTTTGCTGTTCTAAATTTTTTCTTAATATCTCTTTATCTGCTTTATTGTTATGTACCTCGTTGGGTGTAAATTTTATTGTAGAATGAAATCTTTCATTACAATTCCTAATAGCTTTTTGAATTAGCTGCTTAACTGATACATTTTTATTTAATTTATATAATATTCTAAATTTTTCTGAAATTGTATTATGGAATCTCTCAATGTCTGCATTACCCGTATGACTGTTGGGTTTGGTTAAATGGAGTTCCATATTATCATTATTTAAAAATTCCCTAATTCTTTTAGCATTATATTCATTGGCAGCTACTATTTTCTTCGGTTTTCCTATTTTGGTAAAATAGTATTCTAATTGTTCGATGAATGTACTGTGATTTCTATCTGTTAAAGGATATGCTACTTCATATTTGGAGAATTTGTCTATAATTGTTAAAATATGAAATATTTTTATTACATAGCTGTCTATGTAGATTATTCATTATTCTTCCTAGGCGTTTCTGTATGAAAAAAAAAAATTTGTTTAATAGGTTTCCTATCACATTTTACTTCTTGACATGTTTCGTATTGGTTAATTACTACTTATATTAACTCTGTTATTTTCGGATAATAAATTTTATTTCTAAGTTGATTATATGTTTCTTGTATGCCCAAATGCATACTTTCTCTAATGTGATACAACGAAATTTGTTTAACACAAGATTATAAAGGGCACAATTCCTACTTTTCCTTTTGTTATATATTTTTTAAATATTTCACTCAATCTATCGAAATCATACTCTGAAATAAAAATAATTTTTTTCCATTTATCTGTTGTAGTTTATCTGTCTTGTTGTTTGTCAAAATAATATGAGTTTTATATTTATTAACTATCTCCTCCTCTCGCCGAGGGAAGCAGAGGAAGAGGAAGACCTCCACTTCATTGGAAGGACCAATTAGAGAAGAACCGGACTTTGCTCGGAGTATCCAATTGGCGCCACGTAGCGAAAAGAAGAAACGACTGGCGCGCTGTTGTTAACTCGGCTATAATCGCGTAACCGGTGTCTACACCAGTAAGGAAGAACTATATCCTCCTTGATATAAAAATGATCTTGTAAATTGTCTTCTGCTGAATGTATTGTTTGCATTGATGTATTGTCATCTAAATTGTTAACTATATTTAGGTCAAGCTCTGATATTTCATCGGTATTTTCATCCTCATTTTCTTTTATCACATCTTCCTTATCCTGTATTCTGCTAAGAAAATCTGCTACTCTGTTTTCCTTTCCTTTATATTAGGTTGTCAAATATCTCCCTTCCGCCTTTTTGTTTTTTGAATTTCGCGGCTATGTATAAAGCGTTACAGAGCTCGTATCTGGCAATACTATACATCTTTGAAAGGTCTTGACATAACCTACAAAACGACGCTATGCATGATTAGTTTGGATATTGCGTCCAACAGTTATAGACGTGTAAATTTGGAGTTCACTTACGCCGAAATTCGCGCTATATTAAAGTTTTCTTTCGGTTTTATGAAGTTGCTTTGGTGACATGTCTTTCCCTCTATATTTTGAATGTAAATATTTAATTGGTTGATGATCTTAAATTTTCTACCGTATAAATATGGTCTAAAGTAGTTTACGCTCCAAATAATTTCTAACAATTCTTTATCAGTTGCTGAATAATTTCGTTCATGATTATTTAAGGTTCTTGATGCATAACATATTGGGTGTCCTTCTTGAGATATAAATGCGCCTATTGCATAATTTGATGCATCTGTAGTTAATGTAAATACTTTATCAAAATTTGAATACCGTAAAATTGGATGCGAGCTTATTAATTGTTTAAGTTTTTCGAATGCTTCTATATATGAAGGATCTTTTATATTAATTCGGACTCCTTTTTTTAGATATTTTGTAATTGGTTGTGCTACCGTTGCATAGTCCTTAACAAGTTTTCTATAATAACCTGTTATACCTAAAAAGCTCTTAATTCTAATTCTTCTAATTCTTCTAATCCTTTGATTTTATTTGGATTAAGCTTGTTACCATCTTATGTTAGAATATGGCCTAAAAATTCTGTTTCTTTTTTCAGAAAATTACATTTATCCATTTGCATTCTTAAATTTTTTGATTCTAATACCTTGAAAATGTCTCTAATTGATTGTACGAGTATATGTTCCTGTAACGTTGTACTAAAGTTTAATATATCATCTAAGTATACTACGCATGTTTTTATACTCTCGCAACAAAGTTGCTAAAGAGAGTATTATAGTTTTGTTCACATAACGGTTGTTTGTAAGTCCTAAAACTAAAAGAGTCAGATATAGGGTTATATATACCAAAGTGATCAGGGTGACGAGTAGAGCTGAAATCCGGATGTCTGTCTGTCCGTCCGTCCGTCCGTCCGTCTGTCCGTCCGTCCGTGCAAGCTGTATACAGTTCAAAAATGGAAGAAATCTGATAATAACCACGCCCACCTCCCATACAAAGGTTATGTTGAAAATCACTAAAAGTGCGTCAACCGACTAACAAAAAACGTCAGAAACACAAAATTTTACGGAAGAAATGACAGAAGGAAGCTGCACCCAGACTTTTTGTAAAAATTGAAAATGGGCGTGGCGTCGCCCACTTATGGACCAAAAAGCATATCTCAGGAACTCCTCGACCGATTTCAATGAAATTCGGTATATAATATTTCCTTAACACCCTGATGACATGTACGAAATATGGGTGAAATCGGTTCACAACCACGCCTTCTTCCAATATAATAAAACTTTACACAAATACGGTATTTGAGCTGAGGTATCCCTTGTGGAAAAATTGTCGTGATCGGACTATAACTTTTCAAGGTCCCTGATATCGAACACGAAGAACTCAGTGCCTAACCTAACCTAACCTAATTTTTCACCGAAAATATCGGTAAATCTCCCAGAATTTATTTGTAATTAATTTTACAGCAAAATAAAAAAATATGTAAATGACGGATAATGAAATCTCGATTATCACTTTATCATGCGAGAGTATAAAATGTTCGGTGACACCCGAACTTAGCCCTTCCTTACTTGTTTTATAAAGTCTCGTAAAATTTCGTTCATGAGTCGTTGGAAAGATGCTGGTGCATTCTTTAACCCGAATGGCATTCTTGTAAATTCATACAAGCCATGATTTGTACGAACGCTGTTTTACACCTATCTTCGTCTTTGATTGTAATTTGATGATAACCTTTTGCTAAGTGTAGTGTAGTAAAATATTGGGCTCGTTCCAATTTATCTTCAATTGAATCAATATTAGGAAGAGGTTATTTATCATCTATAGTTACCTCATTCAACTTTCTATAATCTATTACTATCCTGTACTTACTTTCCCCGAACTACCCATTTTGTTTGGAATTACTACTGAAGGGCTGGGATATCGAGAATTACTTTTCCTTATAATTCCTTGTTCGTCCATTTCTCTGACTTGTTTTCTAACTTATTCTTTATGCTGGGGTGGATATCTACATATATAATTTAGAATTTATATGCTCTTCTATACTAGTTTTTATTTCGTGTTGAATTTCTGTAGTACTTGTTAATTTTTCTCCTTCTTTAAATAAAAGGTTTTCGAATTTTTTCAATAATTTTTTGATTTCTCTAAACTCTTCTGTATTTAGATGATATAACTGAATTTCTTTTAATTTCTCATTTGTTGCTTCTAGGGTACATATTTCACTGAAATTGATTGGTTTATTTAAAAATTCTGATTCTTTTTTATTTAGTGAAATTTTTTCATATTAGATTTATCATCGTGTTTAAACGAATTAAAAATCGATTCCTATTATTAAATTATATTTCTTATTTTTTAATGATGTCGATCGCCATCTTATATACGCGTTTTCAGGTAAATTGAATTCTTTTGGTGCTTTCGTATGCACTTCGTGGGTAATTGTTTCCATGCTTTTTACTGTTCTATTTGTTATATTATTTCTAAGTGGAATTTTTCGAAATTCGTTCAATTCAGAATCCACTAAACTTATATTCGCAATATATTTTTTATTGTTAATTGTTATTACTATTATTGTAGGTAGGTATATAATCTTCAAGTTCTCTATAGCTTTGCCTAGGCGTTTGCAAGCGATTTTGGATGTTCTTTTTGCAATGGTGTCCTGCCATTTAAGATCTCTCTTGATCGCATTCTATATTATCTATTTCCATAGGCTCTCCTTTATCTAGCCTTAATTGGTTTGAATTCATATTTTTCCTACCTGAATTATTATCCCTGTAATCTATATACGCTGGGTACCTTTGCCCATATTGGTAAGAATTATTATCTCTATTTCCTTTCTGTTGGAATTGGATTGTTTTCAACATTTCCTTTATTTTGTGAAATATTTTGAGCATTTTGCCTTGCTTGACCGGTCTATCATCTTTGCCTATATATTTTTCATTACTATTATTATAGTATTTTTTATTATTGTTGTATTGTCCGTACTATCCATATGCGAGTTTGGTTCTTTTAAATTCTGGCCTAATACACGTTTCTTCATATCTTCTTTTTGTCATGATATCTATAATGTTATGAATATCATGTTCCTCGCAAATTTTTGTCTAGTAATGTTCTCTGCGTCATTTCTTTAATGGTGTTCACTAAAAGACTGTCTACGTTACTTATGTCTATCCCTACACTGTGCTTATAATATATTCTAATTTCATCAGTTTTGTATTTGATATTTTGTATTACTATTGATAACTTACTCTCCGTGTTTGTCTTTATACCTCATATCCTCCTATACACTTCATGGGGTTTCAAATCAGGCTTGTATCTTAGCTTAGCTTTACAATAAAATTTGCAAAAGCAAATGTACTGGTGCATTGATCCAAATCCAAATTGATCGGTGGCACGTAAGATCAACGGCGATCAAAATGAAGATGTGCAGAATCGTAATCCAATCCAAGTATGGATGCTGTACCGAAGGATGCTATATTCGGATGGCGACGTCGTCGAAGTTTTATCAAATCTTAAAAATGCAGCGCGCGGGTTAGTTGTCGATAAAACGAATGTTGAAAGCGAATGTGTTGTTCTAATGAATTGCGTAAACGAATGTGTTGAATCTGCTCAGGGGACCATCCTTTATGCTGAGTGGGTGGATGTACAAGTGTGGTGAGTTGTCTTGTGTGCGAGTGTGGTGTCGTCAAGTATTAGTGTGTGCTAGTTTTTCCGGTTAAATTGGGGGGATGCTTAACTCATTTAAGGGGTTACATACGTCCAGAATTTTTAAAAAATCGATTTTTTTTATAGTTTATTATTCTTTATAGTTTTAGGCGTATTTCTGTGAAAGTCGATTGTAAAAATAGATACAAAGTTATGGTAGAAAATCAGACCGCCCGACGAGGGTTTTATACACACCGGTGAAAGTTTAAACGCGTTTTTCTCGAAACTACTTTTCCCGGCACGGTCTGCATGATAACTCATACAGTTTTTTACATTTTTTGATGCGGTTTTTTTTTAAATATTCGAAAATGTTTTCTTTATAGTCTGTCGAGCCGGATTTTTGATATTTTTATTAAAAAATTTTATAAACATAATTAAAGTGTGACATTTATGACGTAGAACGCATTTTTTTTCCAAATTCCGTAAATTGGAAAATTTTTCGAAATTAAAATATTCGGCTCGGCAAACTATAGAGAAAACATTTTCGAATATTTAAAAAAAAACCGCATCAAAAAATGTTAAAAACTGTATGAGTTATCATGCAGACCGTGGATCAACTTTTTTCTTATTGTACTTTGTGGCACGTTATAACGGGTGATTTTTTTGAGGTTAGGATTTTCATGCATTAGTATTTGACAGATCACGTGGGATTTCAGACATGGTGTCAAAGAGAAAGATGCTCAGTATGCTTTGACATTTCATCATGAATAGACCTACTAACGAGCAACGCTTGCAAATCATTGAATTTTATTACCAAAATCAGTGTTCGGTTCGAAATGTGTTTATCGACAAATTTTGTTCAGCGATGAGGCTCATTTCTGGTTGAATGGCTACGTAAATAAGCAAAATTGCCGCATTTGGGGTGAAGAGCAACCAGAAGCCGTTCAAGAACTGCCCATGCATCCCGAAAAATGCACTGTTTGGTGTGGTTTGTACGCTGGTGGAATCATTGGACCGTATTTTTTCAAAGATGCTGTTGGACGCAACGTTACGGTGAATGGCGATCGCTATCGTTCGATGCTAACAAACTTTTTGTTGCCAAAAATGGAAGAACTGAACTTGGTTGACATGTGGTTTCAACAAGATGGCGCTACATGCCACACAGCTCGCGATTCTATGGCCATTTTGAGGGAAAACTTCGGACAACAATTCATCTCAAGAAATGGACCCGTAAGTTGGCCACCAAGATCATGCGATTTAACGCCTTTAGACTATTTTTTGTGGGGCTACGTCAAGTCTAAAGTCTACAGAAATAAGCCAGCAACTATTCCAGCTTTGGAAGACAACATTTCCGAAGAAATTCGGGCTATTCCGGCCGAAATGCTCGAAAAAGTTGCCCAAAATTGGACTTTCCGAATGGACCACCTAAGACGCAGCCGCGGTCAAGATTTAAATGAAATTATCTTCAAAAAGTAAATGTCATGAACCAATCTAACGTTTCAAATAAAGAACCGATGAGATTTTGCAAATTTTATGCGTTTTTTTTTAAAAAAAAGTTATCAAGCTCTTAAAAAATCACCCTTTATTTTATGTACTAATTTTTGTAAAGAAAAATTAAAAAATATATTTTTTTTTAAACTTTAAGTACCAATAAACATTGTATAAAATTTTTTTTATATTCATTTCTATTGTTATCCCTTCTTAAAACAGTTTTTCTTTTAGTGCATTTTTGGTGCTGCTGGACGTATGTAACCCCTTAAAAAATATGTTTGACAGCAGATATTCGATGCTACTCGTTTATGAATTTATTGTTACTTCTCCTTTTCCCGTGAATGTGGGTATGTGTTGAATGTTTTTCATAATTCGTTGTAGGTCATTTTCATTGGTTGCTTGACGATGTTGGAGTTCGCCGTATGCCTGTCGAAGTTGCTCCAATTGCTGCTCCCTTCTGTTCAGTTGCTCGATGCGCTCTACGTTGGATATTTGGACCCGCTCTTATTAAATTTTTCTGTTATTATCGAATATTTGTTGCCTCGATGGTTTTCCTCGTTACCTTCGCTAATTTTGGTGGCTCCACGCTTTTGTTTTTTTTTTGTCGTGTTCACTGCAAAACTTTTTTGTTTGCGCCAATTTTACTTTGCGTCGCGGTGAACGGGTTTTTAAAAAGTCAAAGAAATCAAATTGGATAACAACGAGGTGATGTTGATGGCGATCAAGAACAGACTGCCTTATTTTATTAAATTGACTTAAAATGAAGCTTATTCTAAAGGGTGATTTTTTTGAGGTTAGGATTTTCATGCATTAGTATTTGACAGATCACGTGGGATTTCAGACATGGTGTCAAAGAGAAAGATGCTCAGTATGCTTTGACATTTCATCATGAATAGACTTACTAACGAGCAACGCTTGCAAATCATTGAATTTTATTACCAAAATCAGTGTTCGGTTCGAAATGTGTTTCGCGCTTTACGTCCGATTTATGGTCTACATAATCGACCAAGTGAGCAAACAATTAATGCGATTGTGACCAAGTTTCGCACTCAGTTTACTTTATTGGAACCAACCACACGAATGCGTACAGTGCGTACAGAAGAGAATATTGCGTCTGTTTCTGAGAGTGTGGCTGAAGACCGTGAAATGTCGATTCGTCGCCGTTCGCAGCAATTGGGTTTGTGTTATTCGACCACATGGAAGATTTTACGCAAAGATCTTGGTGTAAAACCGTATAAAATACAGCTCGTGCAAGAACTGAAGCCGAACGATCTGCCACAACGTCGAATTTTCAGTGAATGGGCCCTAGAAAAGTTGGCAGAAAATCCGCTTTTTTATCGACAAATTTTGTTCAGCGATGAGGCTCATTTCTGGTTGAATGGCTACGTAAATAAGCAAAATTGCCGCATTTGGGGTGAAGAGCAACCAGAAGCCGTTCAAGAACTGCCCATGCATCCCGAAAAATGCACTGTTTGGTGTGGTTTGTACGCTGGTGGAATCATTGGACCGTATTTTTTCAAAGATGCTGTTGGACGCAACGTTACGGTGAATGGCGATCGCTATCGTTCGATGCTAACAAACTTTTTGTTGCCAAAAATGGAAGAACTGAACTTGGTTGACATGTGGTTTCAACAAGATGGCGCTACATGCCACACAGCTCGCGATTCTATGGCCATTTTGAGGGAAAACTTCGGACAACAATTCATCTCAAGAAATGGACCCGTAAGTTGGCCACCAAGATCATGCGATTTAACGCCTTTAGACTATTTTTTGTGGGGCTACGTCAAGTCTAAAGTCTACAGAAATAAGCCAGCAACTATTCCAGCTTTGGAAGACAACATTTCCGAAGAAATTCGGGCTATTCCGGCCGAAATGCTCGAAAAAGTTGCCCAAAATTGGACTTTCCGAATGGACCACCTAAGACGCAGCCGCGGTCAACATTTAAATGAAATTATCTTCAAAAAGTAAATGTCATGAACCAATCTAACGTTTCAAATAAAGAACCGATGAGATTTTGCAAATTTTATGCGTTTTTTTTTAAAAAAAAGTTATCAAGCTCTTAAAAAATCACCCTTTATTTACAACTTGCTTATTAACAACTTATTTTTAACATATCATTGCTGAATAAGCATACGAAATTTACTTGTTAAATTAATTTTTGATTATTTTATTTGGCAAAATTGGCGAAAAGGCTCCAAATTTAATGAATATTAAATGGGACATAATGAGGACTAAAATAAGTCATTTGACTTTTTTATCTGCGCTCAAGTGGAAAGGCCAGACTGTTGCAGGCTTCCTTGAAAGTGGTGATCCTCATAGTGTGGAAGAATACATAAAAAGAATATGTCCTTTTTATGAAGATCTTCACGTGATATTTAGACGTCGTGGACAGAGTTGGTGTCAGAGCTGGACGATACATATATAAAATGTATGACCCCAGAGATAGACCCCTACACAAGTTCTTCGAATTTGTTCCCAGTCCGTCCGTTATAATGTATTCGTCTGCAGATGAAGTAGTTAGTCCGTCCGCTAATTTTGCATGCTCATCTACACTAAGAAGAAATATGAAAAAATCTCATAGCAGTTCAAATCCATTTTCATTACTTTTCGAAATCCAAAATAAGAAGTTAGAACTAGAAACGCAAAAAGTTGGAGTTTGAAAAAGAGAGAGAGGAAAACCATTTTCCATTGCAGAAATTACGGTTGGGGAAAGAAATGGGAGTAGAAATGGGAAAAGTCAGATTGGAACACGAACGATTGAAAAGCTTAAATAGCTCATAAGTTGCCAAAATGTAATCATCTGTATTCCAATATAAGATTTTTTCCATTTCGACTTTTTCTTCTTAATACAGTGTTTGGTTTGTTTTACTTATAAGTGACTTAGTGAATATGGTCTACCTTGTTTTTTTTATTTTATCCGTATTAAGTTATTTCTAGTTAAATAATTTATGTTACTTGTTTATGTAAAGAAATTGAATTTTATTTGAAAAAATACATTAGAAAAGAATTTTTAAATTTAGATATTTATTGATTTAACCTTCATTGGCACGAGCATTTGGTTCCCATAACGACTCGTCAATGCCGTGCTCCGATTCCTCAGGTTGGTAGTCGAAATAAACATCTTGTTGGAGTATAAAGTTGTTTGTTAACTTTTCTCACACCATTTTCATTTTTTATTTGGAGCCTTAAGCGTTTTAAACTGCCAAATCTTTCCTTCAGCATTACAAAACAATGTTAAATTCGAATTCCATATCGACTGAATGTTTTGTTAAAAAAATTCCTTTGGCTTAGTGTTAAATTTCTAGAATTTTCTCTAAATGGCCTTGTAACAGTACTCGATAATTTATATGCACTGCCACCAGCAATCCATTCACCTTCTCCAAAAATTTTATGTGCTTCAATTGACAATTCGCTGTTATTAAAAATACGTGCATCATAAACGCTACCTGGAAAGCCTAACATTAAGTGACTTATTTGTAATCTATGATCGCACACGGCTTATGCCTTAACGGAGTAAATATGTTTTCGTGAAAAGTACGCTTCTAGGTCTTGTGACGGTTTTTCCGCCGATGGAATTTCGATACCATCAACGTATCCTATGAAATTAGGTAACTCACTCGAAGTTTCTAAAACGAGCTTTTTGCGTTCTTCCGTATTTGGCCAATATAAATACTGGTCCTTATATTTCAACAGCGCATTAAATATGCGATTGGTTAAATTCTAAAATATAAAAACATGTTAATGTATTATGAGAAAAACTGACGAATTCTGACCTGAATGATACTACCATCACTGATTCTAAATAAACCTACAATATTCGAAAGAGTAGCTCCTTCATCGCTAGAACCTAAACGGTAACACAATTGCCAGTTGCGTTTTAATTGGAAATTGTTTGCCCGACCGAATTTTGTTGAAAAGATTGTCTCCCTTTATTGGATCAAAAAAGCATCGAAAGTTTTCCAAGTGACACGTGTGATTTTCTTGAATCGGGTTTCGTCTTCTTTACTTTTCCTCTCTTCTGCAAAACAAAAAATGTAGTAATTTAAAATAAAATCAATTTAATTTAAATACATATCATTGTCCTCACAAAAGAATTCAATAATCATTAAATCATTTAACGCTGCTACTCCCAATAACTTCAAAAGATTTTGTCTATTACTGATTCTCAGCATTTACATTTATTACCTACAAATGAAAAAATGACAGACTTATAGTAATATTGCCACAGTTGCCAAAGAGCGCTCATTTAACTTGTGTTACCATATTGCAAATTTACTATTTTTATATAATTGCGACATTAACCACTATTATTTTTTGGCTGTCTACACGCCGTCGTATTTCCCGCAATTGAAATACTTAAATTTTTTGCTGTTCTTACTGTTCGTGTTATTGCTGCTCTTTTTTGTTCAGTTTGTAACATTTTCTTTGTTCTGGAAGTTTCCACGAGCGTCTGACTTAGCAAGCCAACGCGGGTTTTTTTAATATCACTAATAAACAGAATCTAGTGAGTTTACTTTCCAAACTAAACTGAAATATTATATTTCATTTATATTTATTCAATTGATATCTTAAGCCTAGATACAAAGGTTTCCACGAGCGTCTGACTTAGCAAGCCAACGCGGGTTTTTTTTAATATCACTAATAAAGTGAATCTAGTGAGTTTGCTTTCCAAACTAAACTGAAATATCATTATTTCATTTATATTTATTCAATTGATATCTTAAGCCTAGATACAAAGTTTCATCTTATAGTACATTCTAAGAAATGTTAGATGATGTGTTGTCTCATTCTACTTAAAGCGTGCCATAAGATGGCCGCTTCCTTATTGGCGATGTGTCAATAACATATTTGACGCATTCGTTAAATAATGAATTTATACGATTACTGTTTATTTTAGGCATAAGTGCTGTTAGTTATAGGTGGCGTTAACTTGGTCTGCAGCAGCACTACCCTCTAACATATTGAGATACAAAAGCTTTTTAAACAACAGATACAATAGCTCTTTCGGCAGATGGCTTTTACCAAACTTATCTCATATACCCTTGCGCATGTTAAATGCCTCACTGTGACGGTTTTTCCACAACAAAATGAACCTAACGCCTTTTCATTTTTAAATAAAATGCAAACTTTTCTGCATTTGTTATTGTTTCTACTTTGACCTCTCTGCCACATACCACTCACCACATATCAGAGTCTATGAGGACACTTCTCAAGATTCGTCCAATTTTTCTATCTGGAAGAGCCCACTAATTTTTCACTTCCACTTTTACAATTTTCACAAAGATAATTAAATTCAGTTGATCATTAAAAATTGCGACACACAGAATTTGCCCACTTGGCGATTATTCCGGCATACACAACGCACGTTAATCTATTTTCACTTTTTATTTTCCGTAGCCAACACACAGGGAAAAAACTTATTGTTTGTCGCTCATTTTGATGGGAAGTGTAGCCATATCAAACTTTATCCCATATCTCGGGAGCCGACCGACCGGTTTCGAATAAATTGTTCAAATCCAACGAAAACTGTTCAAGCAGCTAGCTACCAAATATTAGGACCTCAGTATCTATAGTTGACTTTTAATCGAAAATGTCGGTCAATGTGTGATAACAATGGTATGTCCGTATGTCAAAAATGGGTTGAATCGGGCCAATAATTTCCCTTCCGATTGATTTTATGCCGCATATGTCCGATATATGTAAGCTTTCTGAATGAAAATGAAAGAGCGGGGTTTATTCATAATAGTGTGACTTTGTTCCTAAAATAGATAAATTTGAGCGAAAACTTGACCTAGCCCCTATCTATCTAATATCAGGATTTTCGAACATCCGGCTGACTTTAAACTATATGATTGGTTGTTATTACTCAAAGTGGCAATATTACGATTCTTTTGGCGCCGCTATTTGATGATACGGATGGATAGAGGAGGTCCTCAAGATTAAAAAATATGTACACATATTCCCTCCTCAGACTCATAGTTTTCGAGATATTTCTGTTTAAATTTCAAAAATTTGTAAAAACAATGCTCGTTATTTAACTACGTTCAACCCACTTTTCACACATTTATCAATTAATATATATGTGGCAACGCCGTATTCACCGCTTATAAGCAACCCTTTGCTACGTTTACAACACTATCCTTTAGCAACGCTGTACTACCTTTTCCATTCTAGCTGTAAGCAACCCGTTTCCCAGAATCCTATCATTTTTCCCTTTTTCTACAAACCTTCATACCGAACGGACGTGTTCACGGACAATCTTTCACCTTGTTAAGGGGCCATCCATAAATTACGTCATACCTTGAAGGAGGGGGAGGGTATCATTCAGAAGTGACATTGTGTGACAAGGGGCAGGAGGGGGTCAAACGCTTTGTGACATCACATTTCAAAATTTGTAATGTACAAACCTGAAATTTATAGGTAAACAAAAAATATTAAGCATTTATAAACACAAACTTTGTTTTTATACTCTCGCAACAAAGTTGCTAAAGAGAGTATTACAGTTTTGTTCACATAACGGTTGTTTGTAAGTCGTAAAACTAAAAGAGTCAGATATAGGGTTATATATACCAAAGTGATCAGGGCGACGAGTAGAGTTGAAATCCGGATGTCTGTCTGTCCGTGCAAGCTGTAACTTGAGTAAAAATTGAGATATCATGATGAAACTTGGTACACGTATTTCCTGGCTTTATAAGAAGGTTAAGTTCAAAGATGGGCAAAATCGGCCCACTGCCACGCCCACAAAATGGCGGAAACCGAAAACCTATAAAGTGTCATAACTAAGCCATAAATAAAGATATTAAAGTGAAATTTGGCACAAAGGATCGAATTAGGGAGGGGCATATTCGGACGTAATTTTTTTGGAAAAGTGGGCGTGGCCCCGCCCCCACTAAGTTTTTTGAACATATCTCGGAAACTGCTATAGCTATGTCAACCAAACTCTATAGAGTCCTTCCGGCATTTCCATATACAGTCCAAAAATGGAGGAAATCGGATAATAACGACGCCCACCTCCCATACAAAGGTTAGGTTGAAAATCACTAAAAGTGCGTTAACCGACTAACAAAAAACGTCAGAAACACTAAATTTTACGGAAGAAATGGCAGGAGGAAGCTGCACCCAGACTTTTTTTTTAAATTGAAAATGGGCGTGGCGTCGCCCACTTATGAACCCAAAACCATATCTCAGGAACTACTCGACCGATTTCAATAAAATTCGGCATATAATATTTTCTTAACACCTTGATGTCATGTACGAAATATGGGTGAAATCGGTTCACAACGACGCCTTTTTCCAATATAACGCTATTTTGAATTCCATATGATGCCTTCTCTGTATGATATATACGTTAGGAACCAATGATGATAGCGGAATGAAACTTTATACAAATACAAATACTGCATTTGAGCAGAGGTATCCCTTGTGGAAAAATTGTCGTGATCGGACTATAACTTTTCAAGCTCCCTGATATCGAACTCGAAGAACTCAGTGCCTAACCTAACCTAACCTAATTTTTGACCGAAAATATCGGTAAATCTCCCGGATAATGAAATCTCGATTATCACTTTATCATGCGAGAGTATAAAATGTTCGGTGACACCCGAACTCAGCCCTTCCTTACTTGTTAATACTTAAGTTGTAACCAAGCTTTTTACTGCGCCTGCTTCTTACAAGTATAACTTGCTGAGGTATACTCGCCGTGTCCAGGGTTCGTTACTATAAATTTGTAAACATTGGGGCTCTTCTGCGAATCGTACTTTATTTTATTTTATATTCTAATTTTAATCAAAGTTACAAAATTGTTCCCGCGTTATTGTTTCAGCTTTACAACATTTTAAATATTTTCATTTAGATGCAATTTACGAGTATATAGCTACAAATGCCCCAGGAAGGAGTGCATTTAACAGAGTTGAACGATGCATTGCACCTCTCAGTCGCGAACTTACTGGTGTACTATTAAATCATGATGATTTTGGGTCACATCTTGATTCAAGTAATCGAACTACTGACTTAGATCTAGAAAAACGAAACTTCGAAAGTGCGGCCAATGTGTTGGCTGACATTTGGAGCAAGTTAGTCATTGATAATTTTCCAGTCGCTGCTGAATGTGTTGCACCCACTGTTACTAGACTGGATATTGGACAGGCTATGATGTTGAAAAATAATGCTACTTGGTATGCTGATCACATACGTGAGTCACAATATTTTTTACAAATAGTTCAATGTGAAACTATTGCATGTTGCGGTGTAAGACGTTATAGTCTTTGGAAATTATTAAAAGAAGGATATTTACCACCACCTGTGTTAATTAAACAGACATCAGAAGGTTATGGAGTCACAGGGAGTGATGGCAACCATGCTAAGTTTGCTCCATTATTACTACAGATATTATTAAATCTCCAAGCATCATTCCATCTGAAACATGTTCCATATCATAGTTATTGCCCTAGTGTCGAGTCACACTTGTTCAAAAGATCGTGTAGCATATGTGGCCTATATTTTTCTTCATATTAAGCCGCCAATCAACACAAACAATCACATAAAAAACAAGAGCTGTTACCTATCGCGAAAATTCGTCCTCAAAGAATTGCGGCACCGCACAGGCATCTCCGCCCGCGAGCGTACGACCGGCAGCGCAGGCGAATCAACCTCAAGGCATTCTGGCCAGATCAGCAATCGAAGTGCATCAGCCCGATCTGCATGTGAAAGCAGCAATGATTCCTCGCATTAGCCCGCCTAATATGAACGACACCAACATCGAGTCTTATTTTTTGTCACTGGAATTCTGGATCGCTGCTACAGGTGTGACCCACGATTCACAAAAATACAATCTGGTCATTGCACAAGTCTTACCAAGCAAGCTAATGGAGCTGAAGGCGATAATCGATTCTACTCCCTCAATAAATCGTTACGACTACGTCGAGTCCAAACTTATAGCTCAATTCGCGGATAGCCAACAACGACGCGTACATCGTGTTCTTTCCGATATGCAATTAGGCGACTTAAAACCAAGTGAACTGTTCAACGGTCAATCGACCTCTGGGCCTCGCGTCTACCTCCACACGCTCAATCTGCTGTTATCGCATCAAAGGGTGACGTAGCAGATAAAGTTGCTATTGCAGAAGCTATCGCGGACTCCATGAATTTTCGACAAATTAGTATGGTAGGTAACCAAGCACCGGCAACAGGCACCTCCACGCGAACTAACAATGAGTCAACCACGCTAGAGGAATTGAGGCAACTGACGAGGCAAATCGAATCCACAAAAACGCACCGATCGCGAAGCCGTAGCCGTAGCCGACCGAGACAAGAACGAAATACACGCCAGGATTGCGCACAGCCAAACGAATTATGCTGGTATCACCATAAATTTGGGGCCAATGCTCGAACTTGTAGGAAACCCTGCTCTTATAATAACAGGCAAAATAGCGAATGACTATCCGAAACGAAAACTGCAGCGCCTATCGGTAACGGAACTCCTGCAGTCACACACCGCTTGAAACTCTTCGACGGACTTTCTCAATACAACTTTTTAATAGACACCGGGGCAGACGCATCGGTAATTCCCAAAACCACTCGAAACAACAACAAGAAGCCATCAACCGTTAAACTGTTTGCGGCAAACGGCACCCCAATTACCGTATACGGTGAAGTGCTTCTAAAAATCAATTTAGGCTTAAGACGAGAATTCCTTTGAAACTTCCTCATCGCCGACGTTACGAGCGGAATTATTGGAGCCGACTTTATGAGTCACTATGGACTGTTGATTTACTTAAAAAAGAAACGATTAGTCGACAACCTAATTTCAGTGACATCGCCTGGGAAGCTCGTAAGTAACAATAAATCTATTTAAATAAAAATGAATCGCCAAAATGTATGTACGCTCATAACTTTCATACTACATACTGAACCAAATTTGATAATTCTTTCTTTAAAATATTCATTGAGGTTCAGGGATGGTTTCTGCGGAGAAAAAAATTCGAATAATTGCCGGAAAACCCCTAAAAACAGCCCATTTCTTTTTCTCATACAAACGAATGAATGTTTGTTCGTTAGTAACGCTAAGAAAATGGCTTACCCAATATTGATGAAATTTTAAGAGGTTGTTCGTTGTGGATCGGGAAAGGTTTAGAAATAAAAAACCTATATGTCTTCCATGGGGAAAAGTCGGAAAATTGAAAAAATCCAAAAAGTTGATTTTTTCCATACACATTTTTTTATTCAATTTTTTGGTTTTGTTTTTCCATTTTTAAATCTTTCAAATTTGGCGTTTGCTTCAAAAATTTTTGAAAATTATTCAGTGAAAATGTTATGTGTTTTTCACACAAAGTGATCAATTACAGATTGAAATTTGTCACGATGCCATGAAGAGGTCGCGATAATATCGGTCAGCGTTCTTTTTGGCATCAACATACATTAGCAGCCCAAGGCACATGAACGAGTACTCCCAGGATTCGATGTACGTGTATTATTGGTCGCGATCAATCAGAAAGCGATCGTCACGATGTCACAGCAAGACTTTTCAAGCAACAGCTTCGATGGACATTATTTTGAAGCAACGCGTATATGGTGCTGTTAGATGCTAGATGTACTTTGTTGAGTGGCAAACGAAAGGTTTGCGAACGCACACATTCTTCTTTGGATTGTGGATGGTGGTTATACCAAATCAAATTCATGAAATCATTCAATAATGCGGCAATTCCTTATGCAAAGAAAGATCCAGCATTGTACGAAGTGATGAAAACCAATAAGGTTCATGGACCTTGTGGACACCACAATCCCACTTCGGTTTGTATGTCTCACAATAAATGCACTAAACAGTATCCACGCGCGTTTCTTTCGGAAACATAAACTAGAAATGATGGATATCCACTCTATCGGCGTTGCTCACCAGACGACAAAGGCAGAACATTCAGCATCCAATTTAGAAGAGTGAATATCGAAGTTGACAACACATGGATCGTACTATATTCACCATTATTGTCTAATTCACATTCAAAACTTATATCAGTGTTGAGTTTTGCAGCTTGGTGTAATCGATAAAATACGTTTGTAAATACATCACCAATGAAAGCAACATGGCGATTATTGGTCTTGAACGATACGGTCGATACGTGAACTGCAATAAAGGGCTTTGTAGGGTATTTACTTTTGCAATTCATGAACGTTTTCCGACTGTTGTGCGTCTCGCAGTTAATTTGGAGAATGGCCAAAGAGTGTATTTCAACCCAGAGAATACTGTATAGCCAGTGGAAACATCGCCAGCAACAAAATTAACATTGTCGAGTTTTTTCTCAACTTCAGCCAGTGATCCGTTTGTGAGAAAATTGCTCTATTCGAAAATGCCTTGATATTATACATTGAATGCATCGTCGAAGAAATAATTACGCAGAAAGCAAGGCCAACCAGTAGATTGACATGCAGGTGTGTTATCAACTAATGCATTAGGATGAATTTACACAATCTACCCGAAAAACGACGATTGCTTCTACATTTGGTTGCTATTGATTAATCGGCGGTTCAACTTCATTTGAGTCATTGCTTACTGTGAATGATACGGTATGTGCAGCTTTTTGAGAAGCAAGCCACCAATTACAATTGCTGGAACATGATTGTTTAAATGAGTTAAGCATCCACCCCCCTCTACTCGGTAAAACTGGCGCATCCTAATGCAACAGTGCAATTCACCACAGGATGCCACTACGATACAACACCAATACAATTCACCATACTTGCACCAACCCGGCTAACAGAAGCAGTGGACAGCGGAGAGGCTGACTTTTATTCGATCATAAACTTGCGCAAGGACACTACGCCTCGTCGCCTCACAATTCGCTACCAACATTCGCCACGTCAACAATTCGTCACGCACTCCTCGCTGAGACAACTTCGCATATCAATTTTCGTTGTTCCTACACCCAACCCGCGCGCTGTAATTAACTATCGTTTATACACATTGGATCGGATCAATCCTGTATGCGGCGTTCAACAATTAATTCGACCGCGATAGTGCTCATCGGCTAAGTTCCACCTGATACCCTTCATTTATTATATCGTATCTTGGCTGTGCAAATGCCTTTATATACTTATGTGCTTATTATGCACATTTATTGTTAAATGATAAGTGTCAAAATTAATCCTTTTAATTAAATTATATTGCATTGAAGCCATAAAAAGTGTTTGTCTTGCCCCCCGATTATTCATGGTCCTTCGAGCCATAGTGACAGGCACTATGGATTTTTAAACAAACAAAACAATCAATCGAGCCAAAAGAGAGTAGTGTGCTAAAATAAAAAACAAAAAGTGTAGTGGGCCAAACGAAAAAAAAAAAACCAGTGCGCAGTGAAAAAATCAGTGCAGTGACTTAACCAGAACAGAAATCAAAAAACAACAACATATTCTTATACTTACGTATATACATATAACTAATAAACAAATAAAAATCAAGGGAAGGTGTAGTGAACAAACAAAACAAACAAAAAATAAAGTGCATTTGAAAGATAAAGCTACTAAGCAGTTTAGTAAAACAAAAAAACACGGTGAAGTGACAAAAAAGAATGTTCAAACTTAAGTAACATATACAACAAAAAACCAAGTGTCGTGACTCGGCAAAAATATATGCATACAAGTATGTATATGCAATAACAAAACTGCGGTAATAAAACATAAACTTACAGAACCAAAACATACCAAACAGTTTCAGCAGAAGGAAAAATAAAACAGTAAGCTAAAACACAAAACGGGCGCGAAAAACCAAAGCACCAATAACATAAAAAAAAAACAACGGGCGCGATAATTACAACAAATGAACAAACAACAGCAGAAGGAGGTAGCCAGCTGGAGCTCAGAGAGAGGAACAAAAAGCAGAAGGCGATAACATATGTGCATATGTACATGCATCCTGCAAAGCTTACCATACGAGTACAAAGTGAGAGTATTATGTTCTTTTTAATTTATTATATGCAAATACATACTATGTATTGCTAAAGCGCCGCTTCAACGGCTTGATAAAAATAAAAAAAAATTCTAAACACGGTAAAAGCAAAAACGCAATACCGCTTAACGCATTATACATTTATGTATAATTTAATAAATATTAATTGAATGGCTACTGTATGTATGTACATACATAAGTACGATTGCCTTCGTGGGGTCTTAACACAATTAACCCTCCAACAATACTTGATTAAGTTATAAGCAGGATTGCTTTAAATTATTAAGCGAAGGCAAAATTTAAAATCAAAGCATAAAAAGCAACACAAAAAACAGACATACGTATCTTTCCATATACTTATATTCTAAATTCTATAACAAAAATATATACTTATATACATAAGTGCATAAGTGCCTTCACATCACTCATTTTCGTTTTTGCACTCTTTTCGCAGTGCGAACATACTCATGTACATATGTATGAACATTTATATATATGTACATATGTAAGTACAACGATATAAAATCCGCCTATCTCTTACCCTACATTGAGTACTGGCAAGTTATTAAAAACAAAAAAAAAACAAAAATCAATTAATCTGATAATTCCAAAAAAGTAATTTTAAATTCACTTACAATACGGCGGTAATGTGAAATAAAATTTCCTTAATTTTAATTGAAAAATATACTCAAATCGCGGTTAAATAAAAACTTTGGGCAATATCCCTTGTTCTTTGGAAAACAAAAACAAGCAGGATTGCATACAAAAGGCAAATTGATCTCTCTAACGAGCTCTCAATTGCTTACGAACAAAGCATATTCATACACACACACTAACAATTCGTGCATACTTATGTACATAGCGCATTGATCTCCTCAGCGAGCTCTCAATTGCACAAAGCAAAACACGTACAAGTCCACGCATTAAGGTGTACCTAAATTCAAAACATTTGGACATCGAATATTTTAATAAATAAAAAGCGCGGGTTTAATTGCAATTTACAATTTATACATATTCAAAGCAAAATATATATTAAAAAAAAAATAACATTTCATATAAATATAATACGATAGTAAGAAAGAAAAAAATCAAAAATGATGAAAGTTGATAATAATCAAAATACACCTGCAGGAGCTACACGCCCAAAACAGGTTGCTAAATTTATTTCAGAAAGTGACAGTTTAACAAGATACTGCACTAGATTTGCCTCTTCACCGATTCAAGAAAACTCCGAATCCTTATTAGAAATAAAAAGCCAAAATCTTGAAAATTTCTGAACTCGTCTCCAAGCGGCTCATGACGCCATAGTAGAATCTGACGATTCAAACGTACCACAAAATTTGAAACAATCGGCTTACGCAATATATGAAAACTGCTTAGACCAATATGAAGAAACAAAAGCTATGATCTCCGATCAGTTAAAGCTAATAAAAGCAATTGTACCTACTCCACATCCGAGAGTAGAGCTGCCACAAATGCAACAATATCAAGAGGCAAGTTCAGGCATCCAACTCGAGTTGCCCGCTTGTGACACAGAAACCTTTTACGGAGGTTATGAAGAATGGCCGTCCTTCCGGGACATGTTCACGGCCGTGTACATAAACCATCCTCAATTATCACAAGCGCAAAAATTGTATCACCTCAGATACAAAACTAAAGGTCAGGCAGGCATAATAGTAAAACAGTTCGCTCTTAATGACGATAATTTCAATTTGGCTTGGGAAGCTCTAAAAGCTAGATACGAAAATGAAAGAATACTGGTCGATAAACAAGTAACGACACTATTAAACTTGCCTAAAATCAAGAAAGGAACAAGTGAAGAATTTGTAACACTACAATCCACTGTTTCTAATTGTTTGTCGACTCTGTCGACACAAAATATTCCCACAGACAGCTGGGACCCAATTCTGGTAAACATTTGCACCGCCGCATTACCAGAAAAGTCGTTACTTCTATGGGAGCAATCGCTCTCATCTCGAAAAAAGTGCCCAACGTGGCAACAAATGAAAGATTTTCTCACCACCCAATATGAAATTGCGGAAAGGTTAGAAGAAAAAATACTCAAATCTAAGAACAAACACGACCAGAATGAAAGCTTAAATAGTCCCCAAGTTAGAAACAAAATCAATTCAAACCAAAACTTTTACAAAACGCAATCGTTCACATCCGAACAGAAAAAACATACGTCATGCGAACTATGTAAAAGAGGGCATAAACTTATATTTTGCCAGAGGTTTAAAAACTTAAATATTAACGAAAGGAACAACTTTGTCAGGTCAAAAGGACTCTGTACAAACTGCTTGTCCCACTCACACAATCTTAAAAATTGCAAAAGCAAATTTAACTGCTTATATTGTCATAAAAGACATCATACAATGCTTCATTACAGCAGATATCCCATCTCACCTCAAAGAAGCTCTTATACACAAAGAACCACAGGTTTAATTGCAAAAGCAAATCCTGAAACCCAAAATTCGAAAAATTGCCAAGAGACACCATGTTGCTCAAAGGCACAAAAAGCTCAAACGCTGCACATCGAAACACAAAGTGGACCAGTTTCAAAACTAGTTACCACCATACCAAAACAAGGCCACTATAATAACAAATGCCTTAATTCACAATTAAGGAAATTTCAAAAGTCAAGGAAAATTCTCCCTATAATAAACAAAACTCTCGAAGGTCAGTATTGTGAAGACTTCTCCAAAGCCACAACTACTCGACCAAATAATGGCCGGTACGTCGTACGACTACCACTAGAGCCACAATTTTCCAATACCTGACATATTGGTAGGAAAAACAAAGTAAAATTTCGGTCTAACAATATTTAAAACTGAAATATATGTTACTTTTCGACCCCGCAGGATGGCTTTCGCCCATAATGGAAAAAACACAATCCTGAATAAATCCTAGAGCGGGGGCGGGCTACTAAACGCCAAATTAGTGCATAAGCACTTAAACATAAAATAAAACAAAAGTGTCTCGAAAAGTAAAAACACAAAAAAAATCGACACTTTTCATACAATATTGCCCCACAGAGGCCTAAATTGTAAAATAGGAAAAAAAAAAAACTATCGCCCCTACATAAGTGCTCCTCATAAGGGTAGTTGGTGAGAATCTGTTGTAAAGCATGAACATCCCACTTAAAAAATTTTAATTCTAATGAAGCCGTTCGCAATTACCGGCCACTCTCTCGCAAGATCCCTCTATTGGCACAGTCCTAACTCCAGGGCTAGGGAGTACCCATTCTGGCCATATCTGAGCCAGGCATGGAGCTACTATCCTTCATAAGCCAAGAATAAATTAAATGCAAACAATTGCCGATCATACAGAAAAGGCAAATAACAAACAATCCACTTAATAAAACGAAAAAAGAAAAAAAATCGCAAACACAAAAGGTTTTCAGTCAATCGAATAAACCCGCAAAATAAAGTTGCTTCTCTTAAGCACCTACCCGCATATTAAAATGCACATTTAAATACACGTGGCATGTTTAAAACTAAAATCCGTTCTCTACACACACGGATAAATACGAGTATATTACAACTCCAATACTTCTGCTGTCAGAACGTATTCCGCGCTTTGGGTACTCTACCAGAAGTACTCCGAAATACATGCAACAACGTGTAATACTAGGCAAAATATTCGCCTAGGGGGCCCAGGATGTTTAAATGAGTTAAGCATCCACCCCCCTCTACTCGGTAAAACTGGCGCATCCTAATGCAACAGTGCAATTCACCACAGGATGCCACTACGATACAACACCAATACAATTCACCATACTCGCACCAACCCGGCTAACAGAAGCAGTGGACAGCGGGGAGGCTGACTTTTATTCGATCATAAACTTGCGCAAGGACACTACGCCTCGTCGCCTCACAATTCGCTACCAACATTCGACACGTCAACAATTCGTCACGCACTCCTCGCTGAGACAACTTCGCATATCAATTTTCGTTGTTCCTACACCCAACCCGCGCGCTGTAATTAACTATCGTTTATACACATTGGATCGGATCAATCCTGTATGCGGCGTTCAACAATTAATTCGACCGCGATAGTGCTCATCGGCTAAGTTCCACCTGATACCCTTCATTTATTATATCGTATCTTGGCTGTGCAAATGCCTTTATATACTTATGTGCTTATTATGCACATTTATTGTTAAATGATAAGTGTCAAAATTAATTCTTTTAATTAAATTATATTGCATTGAAACCATAAAAAGTGTTTTTCTTGCCCCCCGATTATTCAATGATAACCACTGGAATCAAACGATGGGCGATGCGATAGCTACTTCGAATGCAATTTAATTTCGCACACTTTTCGTTATGATCATTTCGACCCTTCAAATCAGCGTCAATTGTGGTATTCGAACCAAAATGACATTGCCGAAGATATTTTATATCGTATTAGCTAGGAATTGGAAAAGGGAAAATTTCGGTTGATTCTTCCAGTGGTTTGATATCATTTTTCCCTGCCTATCCTTATCGTAACTACGATTCCTTAAGTGCACGTGCAATGCTAGCTGCCAAAAATACCGATGTTGTTGACTTAAACTGGAAGGCTCAAAGTCAAATTCCGGGACACTTGCGCTCATAAAAATCGATCGATCGTCTTGACAATGAAGACGACGCCGTGAATTATCAAGTGGAATTTCTAAATTCTTTGGAGAGACTTGGTATGCCATCGCATCATTTATGTTTCAAAGTTGGATCTGTCGTTAATATGTTTCGCAATCTTCATGCGCCGAAAGTGTGTAATGGAACCTGACTGATTGTGACGCAGCTATCGAATACAAGGGGCAGAACGCTTGATTCTACGAATTCTTTTGAGTTCCAGCGATAAGCCGCTGCAGTTCAAACGTATTCCGTTTCCAGTAAAAATTCCATTTGAGATGATAATCAACAGGACACAAGAATAGTCGCATAGTGTGTGGCATAAATTTAGAAATGCAATTTTTTTCACACGGCCAGATATACGTGGCGTGCTCACGAGTTGGAAAACCATCTTTTCTGTGCACCGGAACAGAAACCAAAAATTTTGTCTTTCAAGCTGCGTTACATTGACAAAAAAAATGAAATGATAAATTTAACTTTCTTTTCATTTTAAAACACATAATTTCACGCAGGACAACGGCTGCTGGGTCAGCTAGTTATCAATAAAAACATTCGACACCTCATGCGCATATGCAGGCCTACTGAAAGAGTTTAGCAATTTAACACGCATGGCACAACCCGGAAACCCAGCCGTATCCTCAGCCGTTAATCACATCGAAACTCGCGGCCCACCTCTATCTGCACGACCAAGACGCCTTTCACCAGATAAACTGGCAGCGGCTAAAGCAGAATTCGAAAGTTTAATCAAATTGGGCATCTGTCGCCCATCGAACAGCAGTTGGGTCAGCCCTCTTCACATGGTAATGAATGCAGACGGTACCTGGCGACCATGTGGAGATTTCAGGGCACTCAGCAGTGTAACAGTTCCAGACAGATATCCAATACCATACCTACAGGACTTCACCTGTACTTTAAATGGTAAGACCATCTTTTCAAAGATCGATCTGCAAAAAGCCTTCCACTAAGTTCCCGTAAATTCAGAGGATGTTCCGAAAACAGCTATTATTACGCCTTTCGGTCTCTTTGAATTTATCTTTATGCCTTTTGGTCTTCGCAACGCAGCCCAGACACTACAAAGACTCATACGCAATGGCCTACGAGGACTAGATTTTGTATTTCCATACATGGATGACATCTGTGTGGCATCATCATCCTTAGACGAACATCTATCTCAGCTCCGTCAACTCTTAGAGCGCCTACAAAAACATAATCTAAGACTAAATGCTACAAAGTCAATCTTTGGAAAATCCGAAATCACATTCTTAGGACACACCGTCTCAGCAGAAGGAATACGACCCCTAAAACAACGCGTACAAGCTAGCAAAGATCTTGACAAACCAACTACAGTCAATGGTCTCAAAGATTCTTGGCCACAATAAATTTTTACCGACGCTTTATCCCACAGGCAGAAGCGTAAATACCTCTTCTAGCCATGTGTCCCGGAAACAAGAAGAAGGATCGCTCTATGGATCCACTGGACGGAAATTACGACAGCAGCTTTCGAAGAATGTAAAACCCAGCTTTCGAATGCATCTCTTTTAGCACACCCCTCGAAGAACGCCGAGTTTTCATTATGGGTCGACGCTACGATAAAGCTGTAGGAGCTGTCTTACACCAGGTAACGGACAGAAGCTTCGAACCCTTAGCATACTTTTCAAACAAATTCGACAAAACGCAGGTACGTAATAGCACTTATGACAGAAAACTTATAGCAATATTCATGTCCGTTCGTCATTTTAAATACATGCTAGAAGGACGCATCTGTCACATCTACAGCGATCACAAACCACTAATTTACTCATTTCAGAAGAATTCTGAAGAGTGCTCCAATCGACAAGCCCGCCAGCTTGATAACATTTCTCAGATAACTACAGACATTCGCCACGTAGAAGGAAAAGAGAATGTAACAGCTGACATGCTTCCCAGAATTGCGCAACAACAAACTCGCTGAAGACCAAAAAGTCAATCAAGAACTCAAGCTTCTGCTCCAAAACAACATTAACTCATCGCTTCAGTTAAAATTATTCACAATACCCGGATGCGATAAGCAAATAGTCTTCGACGCATCAACCGGAAACATAAGACCAATCATCACATAGAAGTTCCACTCCGAAGTGTTACTAGCTACTCATGGGTTATGCCACCCCGGGTACTCACGCTACAGCCAAACTACTGACAAGCAGATTTGTTTGACTTGGAATTGCCAAAAGGCAAAAATCACTCGACACACATTTACGCCTCTCAAACGCTACGAGTCCGGAGACTCGGGATTCGATCACATTAATATCGACGTTGTAGGACCATTTCCCTTACATGCAGGTAACCGTTATTGTCTAACAATCATCGAACGCTTCTCGAGATAGCTATAAGCTATTCCTATACCCGATATGACAGCACCAACTATCGCAAAAGCTCTCATCGCCAATTGTATCGCAAGATTTGGAGTTCCAGCCGTCATTACATCAGATCGTGAACGTCAATTTACATACATCTACCTTATTTGCAAAGCTAACAACATCGCTTGGTATGACACATCTGAAGACAACACCATATCTCACAAGCAAACGGTATAGTAGAAAGATGGCACCGAACATTGGACCGACTTTCTACCAACAATACTCTTGGGCCTACGAACCGTCTACAAACATAATTTAGGAGCGTCACCGGCAGAATTAATCTAAGGTACAAAGCTGCGAATTCCTTCAGAATTTTTCATGCACGACCGCCGAATTAAAACACAGTCAGAATTCGTTACTCAACGCCAAGACTTAATGAACACCATCAGACGTGTAGTGATCATGGCACGGTCCAAGGAAAGTATTTGTATATCCCGATCTTGCGACGTGCGAAAACGTTTTCGTCAGAAATGATTCAGTGCGCCCATCACTTTCAAAACCATACGAAGGACCTTATAAAGTTTTATCACGAGAGGAAAAGTATTACAGAATCGAAATAAAAGGAAAACCAGAAAATATTTCTATAGACAGATTAAAGCCAGCATATCTACTGATTGAAGATATATCGCTACAAACTCATGGAACCTTATCAACTGGGCCAGAACGCCGACGAGTATCTTTCGTTACACTTTAGCCACGATCTTAACCATTCACCCAGTCTGGAGGGGGATACTGTGGCAACGCCGTATTCACCGCTTATAAGCAACCCTTTGCTACGTTTACAACACTATCCTTTAGCAACGCTGTACTACCTTTTCCATTCTAGCTGTAAGCAACCCGTTTCCCAGAATCCTATCATTCTTCGGACGTGTTCACGGACAACCTTTCACCTTGTTAAGTAATATTTAAGTTTTTGTAAAAAAACATTAAATAAAGAATAAACTTCCAAATATATTTAATTACATTGTGCACATTCAAATATATCAAAAATTTACACTAATTATGTATTTTTTAAGAAAATAAATATATTTTAAAAACTATTTTGCATATTCAAACTTTCAAGAGATTTGTGTGTTTACATTTATGACAAACAGGAGTGTTGCCATACTTTGTGTCCTGAAAATATAGTCAAAAATTTTTCTGTTTCATATTTAGAGATATAAATTATTCAAAATGAACTATTGTTTCATATATTTATGTGGATTATATACATATATTACTTAGAAAATATAGAAAAATGTTATTATACGACAAGAAGTAGTTCGACATCAAAAAACTATGAATACCCCGGTGTTGGACCGACCAGGGTTATTTTTTTTGAAGAACGGCCGAAGGCCGCCAGTGCAGAAATAGTTCGACACAAAGGAACTATGAACACCCCATTTTCTCTATACATACATATATATTAAACAGAAATTGTTTAATAATGTTTTGAAAACATAGTATGTGGCAACACTAGTATTTGTCATGTCATGTAAATAAAAATAAAATAAGTGAATATAAAATTGTGGAACTTTAAATACAAATAACTCGTACAATAAGTCTGAGAAGCGTATATTTTTTAATTCAGAGATCATCCTCTTTCACATTATACCTTCAAAATCCAAATCCGGCGCCAAAAGAATTGTAATCGTGCCTTCAATGTAGTTTCTAAGAAACCTTACCCCTGGTAGAAGGCGATGAAAGACTTTGACTGAATGAGAATTTTTTTATTATGTTTCAGTCAGTGTATGAATTATATATGTATGTATGTATGTACGTATGTATGTATATATAAAATTGCTTGCATTTCGGCCATTCTTTGGATAACGTTTAACACCTCGAAGTATTTCCCTGGCTTTGATTTTTACAAGTTGCAAGAGTATCAAATGTGCGGTTGCGCCCGAACTTAGTCCACTCTTACAAGTCAATATAAAACGTCGAATAATCAACTGCTTTTTTCACTTTATTCTTTTTATACTCTCGCAACAAAGTTGCTAAGGAGAGTATTATAATCTTATTCACATAACGGTTGTTTGTAAGTCCTAAAACTAAAAGAGTCAGATATAGGGTTATATATACCAAAGTGATCAGGGTGACGAGTAGAGTTTAAATCCGGATGTCTGTCTGTCCGTGCAAGCTGTAACTTGAGTAAAAATTTAGATATCATGATGAAACTTGGTACACGTATTTCTTGGCTCTATAAGAAGGTTAAGTTCGAAGATGGGCAAAATAGACCCACTGCCACGCCCACAAAATGGCGGAAACCGAAAACCTATAAAGTGTCATAACTAAGCCATAAATAAAGATATTAAAGTACAAGGGATCGCATTAGGGAGAGGCATATTTGCACGTAATTTTTTTCGAAAAGTGGGAATGGCCCCGCCCCCTACTAAGTTTTTTGTACATATCTCGGAAACTACTATAGCTATGTCAACCAAACTCTATAGAGTCGTTTCCTTCAGGCATTTCCATTTACAGTTCAAAAATAGAAGAAATCGGTTAAAATCCATGCCCACCTCCCATACAAATGTTATGTTGAAAATCATTAAAAGTGCGTTAACCGACTAACAAAAAAACGTCAGAAACACTAAATTTTACGAAAGAAATGGCAGAAGGAAGCTGCACCCAGACTTTTTTTTTAATTGAAAATGGGCGTGGCGTCGCCCACTTATGGACCAAAAACCATATCTCAGGAACTACTTGACCGATTTCAATGAAATCCGGTATATAATGTTTCTTATCACCCTGATGACATGCACGAAATATGGGTGAAATCGGCTTACAACCACACCTTCTTCCAATATAACGCTGTTTTGAATTCCATCTGATGCCTTCTCTGTATAATATATACATTAGGAACCAATGATGATAGCGGAATAAAACTTTACACAAATACGGTATTTGAGCTGAGGTATCCCTTGTGGAAAAATTGTCGTGATCGGACTATAACTTTTCAAGGTCCCTGATATCGAACACGAAGAACTCAGTGCCTAACTTAACCTAACCTAATTTTTGACCGAAAATATCGGTAAATCTCTCAGAATTTAATTCTAATTAATTTTACAGCAAAATAAAAAAAATATGTAAATGACGGATAATGAAATCTCGATTATCACTTTATCATGCGTGATAATTCGGGTGGTGGAGCCCGGGGCTCGCTCGTTCCAATGATGTGGTTGGCCGTGGGGAAACGGTCGGCGCAATTGTATCCACAAATATTAAATAAATAAAACCAAAGGTTTCATATAATATATAATTTAATTATAAACAAATTGGAACGACACTTACCACGTCTGTATAGCAGGGCTGTCGCAAAAGAAGAGAGCGCGCAACTATATAGTAAGTGTTTAGTTGCGCGCGAATTAAAACTTCGAAAAAACTTCGAAAAGAGAAAAAGATTGCTCTGCCGATACAGACGTGGCAAAGAAATTGGGCGGGGGCGGCGTCAACATTCTCCCCGCCTTGCAGTATTACCGCAAATGCAGTTTACAATCAATTACTTAAAACTAACTTAACTAACTGGCTCCTGCACTTCCCTTCCTTCGTCTTCTTTGCAGATGGGGTGGCCGACGAGACGAATCGAGTCTGGTTCGGTCCGAGAAATGCCGCTGAGATGAATCGAACCTCAGTCGGTCATTGCCATGCCGCCAATTTGCATAGAAGTCACCACCTTCCGAGGTCGGCGAGACGACTCGAGTCTAACTCGATCCTGGGTAGGTGGTGAATGTGAGAGGCGTTGGCAGCCAGTGCACTTTATTGTGCCGATGTTATACGACACCGGATATTATATATCCCAGTGTCGTATTTTGGGCGATGAGTTGGCCCATTGACGCTGGTTGTAACCCTGACAATATGAGCCGGGAGTACACGTCCGCTCCCAAGATTACTTCTACTGGCGCTGCTCTGTGGAACTCATTATCTGCCAGTCTTAAGTTGCGAAATTGTTGAAATAAATTGTCTTCCAAAGACCTTACTGGCGTTGGTGGTAACGGGCAACGTTGTATTTGGGCACTCACGGAGATTTCTGTTTCTCCACCCTGGTTGTCCCGAAAGATTAATTCGCACACTCGGCTGTCTCCACGTGCATGCGTATGCAGTCGCAATCGTGCAACCGTGGAGGCGAGGATAACCGTGGCTGGACTAACTGGGCTAATCATGGCCCGCACTGTTACGAACTTCGTTGCAGTTCGAACGCTTATTAAAGCGGTTGGTGATAGCGCAAGTCTTTGTTGCCAAGGTTGTGTTGCATGCCTGTTCTTTATGATTCGGCGTGCATCGGCTTGACGACGAGTGTCATGTCCACGCCTTCGCTTCGGATGGGGTGGCCGGCGGTACGAATTGAGTTCCGCTCGGTCCCGACAATGTCGCTGAGACGAATCGAGTCTCAGTCGATCGTTGCCATGCCGCCAATCCGAAAGGAAGTTACCAGCACGCCGAAGTCGGCGAGACGACTCGAGTCTGGCTCGATCTTGGGCGTGTAGTATGCGGGAGAGGCATCGTCGGTCAGAGCTTTGCGGCTGCTTAACTGTTGACGTCGGTTGATGTGGTTGATGGGGCTCCGAATACGTCGGGCCGATTGCCAATGAGTTCTCCTCCATTTCCGCTACCTCGACCTGCTGTGCCCATGTCAATTCAATGATATCGTCGTCTTCTTCTTCGGCGTCTGAACTGATTCCATGAAGCATCGTGTGGTGTGGGTTGCCGCAACGTTTGCTGCGTATTACGCTGTCGCATTCACTCTTCGAATGGCTCGACGCGAGGCAGTTGCTGCAATAGCGGTTGATTAATGTGGTCCTCAGCCTAGCTTCTGGGGACATCTGACGGAACTTTGGACTCCAGCGGAGTAGATGGCTATCTACGCATAGGGGGCAGTTGATTGTTGACATTTTAAATAATTTTCTAAACGAAAAGAAAGATTATTAACGTGAGAATATTAACATTGCTTGGGTAAAATTATAATCTTTGTTATAGGCCTAGAAATTAAGCCACGTTGAGTTTGGATGTCTACCACCCGAACTCGTTGGTCCAACCCTGGATGCACTTTGATTATCCTTCCCAATCTCCATTCATTTGGAGGTAAATTTTTGTCACGAACTACCACTAGGTCGTTGACTTGGGCGTTCTGTTGGGCATGTTTCCATTTCTTCCATTTCTGGAGTTCCTTTAAGTATTTGGTCTGTGGAGGATTGGTCCTTTACATTCATCAAGCGGCAGGTCTGTCGTGTCGTAAGGAAACAGAGAAAGAATTAATGTGAAACACCTAACACACGATCACATCGCTCAGCCTACAGATGTGAACGCGACAAATTACATTTTTAAACAGCCCCTTTGTGAGGGCTAATCATTAAGCTTAGTCAGCCGGAATGATTTAGTTGAGATACAAAACACTACAGGTTTGGTTCATGTATGCTCTGAATCTGTCCTTTATTGAAAATATAAGGGTATTTATACATTTTGGTTTAACTGACTCTTCCATGACTCCGCCCCGTGTATTTCCAGTCAAAACCCGGAAAAGTATAAAGGCAGCCAATCAAAGTGATTGCTGACCTTGCAGAATGCATTACAATGCGACTATACTGTTTACTCATTAGGTTGCAACACTTGTTATTTTTAGAGTGCATTGACCGTGTTGTTTGCACATATTGATTGCAACATAGAAAATATTATTGAATTTCGTCTCGTTTGTAATGCGAAACTCTTTTGTGTATGTCGCTTTGCTTATGTATTCTTGTGTGGTCTTTACAAATGTGACTAATTCATGAATTTGCTTATTATAATTTATGAGTGCTTGGTAAGTGGCATTTAGGTAGGACCACTACACCCTTGCCCTTGAGAAAAATTTATTACGTGAAAAGAATGAACGGAATGATTTTTTTTTTTGGTGAAGTCATGGAGTTGCTTTACATTGTTATGTATTTTTTTTTTTTTTTGCTTTTGTTTGCATTTTATGTGTTGTGTGTTTACAGAATAGGACACTTAATTTTTTTGTTTTTTTATTTTTATAATGTGGGTTTTTTTTTAAATTTTTTTTTTTTTTTTTTTTTTTTTTTTTTTTTTTTTACTTATGGTAACGTGAGTGTATGTACATAAATATAAGTGTGTTTATTTTGGTTATCTTCTTAGCGTATCTTATTTGTAACATATGATTAGAAAGTGTGAGTAAAATATTTGTATTTATTAATAGCTAATGTTTGCATATGCCTAATTTATATTCAATTTTGTTTTTGTTCTACATATGTGCCTAAGTATTTTTTTAATTGGTTATTGTGGAACTCTTTACATTTATTTTTTATTTTAACAATTGAATTTGTTCCATTTGTATTTACAATGTTGTATGGCCCGTGGTATGGACTCTGGTGTTTTAGTTTATTTTCATTTTTTATGTACACCATGTCTCCGATTTCAAAATTTGATTTGTTTGTGTTTTTGTCATATTCTTGTTTTCTTTTAATTTTTACCGCGTTTATTAGTTTTCTGGCATTTGTAATTGAGTTTTTTAGACGACTATGCAATTCGTTCGCATAATTGTCAATGTCATAACATTTATTTTCTTTATTTATTTTGTCGCTTGGTAGTGACGGCAATTTTCATACACCAATTCATAGGGTGAATAACCAGTGTCTGTGTGTGGTGTTGTGTTAAATGCAAATGTATAATATGGTATCCACTTATGCCATTCGTAATCGTCAGCAAAGGTGAGTAAATATTCGTTTAATTTTCTGTGGTTTCGTTCTAGTGACCCAATTGTTTGATGGTGATACGGAGCTGAGAATATTTGCTTCGTATTCAATAATGTGCACACGTTGTGCATTAATTCATTAACAAATTCTGTGCCTCTGTCTGATTTCAATGTTTGTATGAAGCCATGCTTCAGAATAAGTTGTTCGACTAGTGTTGTTGCAATTGTTTTTGCGTCTTTTGTTTCAATGGGATGAGCTATGACGAATTTCGATAAATCGCATTGCATCGTTAATATGTATCTGTAGCCGTTTGAGATACGAAGTGGGCCTATTGTGTCGATTGAGACTGTACTGAAGGTTGATGTCGGCGTGTCTGTCACTACGAGCGGTTCTTTAATGTGTTTTGTTGTTTTATTCTGTGCACATTTCGTGCAATTGTTTATAAATTCTTTTACCATTTGCCGCATGTTTTTCCATGTGTATCTTTGTTTCAATTTTAAAATTGTCTTCCTAACGCCTAAATGACCTGATATGTTGGAAGTATGGAATTCATCTATTAATTTGTATTTTAATATTGTACTTTTTATTTCTTCTGGAGCTCTATATAATATTATGTTTAGTGGCGCGCTTTTCTTGTTTTCGATTTTATTAAATTTTTCTTTGAATGCATTCATATCTATATTCTTTAATATATATTCCTGTTCACAAAGGGCTAGCTCCTTTATATGTGATTTGTGCATATAAATATGTAGTTTCTCCATTATTGTATCTAGTTTCAAAGGGTCATCGCTACATGTAACTTGCACTTCTTTATTAATTATTTCAATCGTAACGTTACTTTCTTTATCAATTTTAAATTTCAATTTTTTCAAATTCTTTACGTCATTAAAAGATGTACATTCCCATATGTGAAGTTGATCAGACTTCTTAGGAGATGTATCTTTAATGCGTTTCCCGGGTATATGTTCATGCGCTTTATATTCTATATTTCTTTGCGCTTTTATATTTTCATTATTGCATGCATGCTTAATTTCTTCATTTTTATTAATTTTTGCGGCCTTGCTCCTTGTTAATATGTTAATTTTTATATCTTCCACGTCATTTTCTGTAGTGGGTATCATTGCTTTAAGTGTGTCGCTATCTATTTTGATGCGTGACAGTGCATCTGCGTTCGTGTTTATTTTGCCTTGTTTGTAAATAATTTCGAAGTCATATTCAGATAAATCTATTCTGATTCTTGTCATTTTTGATGACGGATTTCTATGTGTAAATAGTGAAACTAACGGCCTGTGGTCGGTTACGACTATAAATTTTCTGCCGTAAAGGTATGTCCTGAATTGGGTGATGCCCCAATGAATTGCTAATAACTCTTTTTCAATTATGGGCTTGTTGATGTTGTGTTTTTGTAAGGCTTTGCTTGCATACGCGATTGGCAAATCATGACCTATTTCGCCTTGCGATAGTATCGCTCCTAGGGCAAAGTCAGATGCGTCAGTTGTTAATATAAATGGTTTGTCGAAATCTGGGTATTGAAGAATAGGTGGGTTTATTAATTTGTCTTTTAATGTGTTAAATGCTTTTTCGCATTCTTCTGACCAAATGAATGGTTGTCCCTTTTTTAACAGTGTGTTTAAACATTTTGCTGTTAGTGCAAAGTCGGGTATGAATCGTCTATAGTAATTGCAAAATGCAATGAATCTTCGTGTTTCATCTGCATTCGTTGGTGTGGGGTACTTGCGTACAGTATCGCATTTGGCAGGGTCAGTTTTGACACCTTTATCAGTGATTAAATGTCCGAGGTAGAGGACTTCTGGTTTCAAAAATTGACATTTACTGGCATTTAGTTTTAGGTTATATTTCTTTAATCTTTCAAATACTTCTATTAAATTTTTGTTATGGTGTTTGATTGAACATCCAAATACGATAATGTCGTCTACATAGAGAAAAGCTTCTGATTTTAATCCTGATAGCGCTATTGTCAACATGCGTTGGAAGCTATTTGATGAAATCTTTAATCCAAAAGGTAGTCGTTTGAACTGATAGTGGCCATCTTGTGTGAAGAATGCTGTTGGTGGTCTAGAGTCGGTGTCTAGTGGGATTTGGTGAAAAGAACTGGTCATATCTAAAGTTGTGAAATATTTTGCTCTTCCAAGCGTGTCCAAGATGTCTTCTAGTCTTGTTAATGGGAATTTGTCGTTGACGATTTTGTCGTTTAGTTTTCTATAGTCTACTACTAGTCGCCATTTTTGGTTGCCATTTTCGTCATTCTTTTTTGGTACTAGGAGTAATGGGGAATTATAGGGGCTAACTGATGGTTCGATAATATCGTCTTCAATTAAATTTTCTATTTGTTTTTGAATTTCTTCCTGCTGCGAATACGGTAGTCTATAATTTTTTATGTAAACTGGTGAATTGTCTATGAGATTTAGCTTTTGTGTATAAAAAGAGTTTGTGGAAAGACTTTCGCCTTCGAGATGGAATATTGATTGATACTTTTGGAGTATTTCGTGTAGCTCGTTTTCTGTTTGTTTGTCTACGTTACCTAATTTTAATTCTTTTATTAATTTATTGAAGCGGTTGCTGTTGTAAATATTCGGTTTTTGATATGCTGTCATAATATTGTAATCTGATAAATTCTCTGTTATACATTTTATTTGTTTAATTTTAGCTGTATGATTATTGACATTTATGATTTTTATGTGGCAATTGCCTTTTGCAGGTGCTATTGAATTGGCTAGGAATACTCCCTGTTCTATTTCCTGATTTAAAATTATGCTATCTTCGTTTATATTTAGATCTATTGGTACTATAACCTCTGTTCTGGGCGGTACTTCTAAGATTCTATTTGACTGTATTTGTGTATCTATTATTAACGTGTGTTCATAGTTGTTAATTGTTGCAGTTAGAGTGAATGTTTCGTAGTCAATTTTGCATAAATGTGTGACTAAAAAATCTCTGCCTAAAATTCCATCGGTTGTGGTGGGGAATTCGTCTGTGACTAAATGAAAATCAATGCTAGTGCTATCTTTTCCTTGAAAACTTGAAAAGTTAGCTTAGCTGTGCCTAATGAAGTGATTTTGTCTTTTGTGATTCCCGTTAAATTGCTTTTATTGTTACTATCGTAATCGAATTCATTGTTGAAAGGGTTTTTGCATATGGATATGTCAGCTCCTGTGTCGATTAGAAATGTCATGGGTTTGTTGAATTGTGTATTAAAAATTGTAATGAAATTTGTTAAATTCTGAGTGATGACATATATTTTATTTATATTTGTATCTTGCGAATACCCGGAGGAGGTTAATTGTCGTCCTCCGGGTCGCCTACGTTTCCCTGGAATTGCAGGAAATTTACGTGGCGACCGTTTCTGTTGAATTGAGCACCTTGTCTATTATTATTGGGCCTGTTGTTGTAGTTATTACTATTGGTCGGTCTAAAATTGTTGCGGTTGTTGTTGTTATAATTGTTTTGTCTTTGTACACTATTATTATTATGAAAAGTGTTATTGTTGTTATTATTCCTAGGATAATTGTCATTTCTGAAATTATGAAAAGTGTTATTGTTGTTATTATTCCTAGGATAATTGTCATTTCTGAAATTATTGTTAGTATATCTGTTGAAATTGTTGTTGCTTGAATTGTTGTTGTTTCTAAAATTGTTGTTATTGGGGTATCTCCTTTGGTCATTGGTGCGATTATTGTATCGTTTATTATTTGAGATAATCATAACTCTTGAATTGTTGTTTTCAATAACCTGTTCAAGTTCTAGGGCTAGGTCCACCGCTGTGTCTAGCGATTTTGGAAGTGCGGAGAAAACAGTTTGTTTGAATTGGTCGTTTAAACCATTTTTAAATACAGTTAAGCTGTATTGCTCATTTAGTTGGGTGACGAGTGCTTTTTGTTCAGTAGTGGCATTAGGGCCAATTTGTGATATTTGAAGTTTATTTAGTTCAGATATTAAATAGAGAATTTTATTTTTGTAATTAGTTATATTTAGGTTTCTTTGTGTTAAGCTGGCTAGTTGATTTTGTAGTTTTGGTATAGTTGTCGTGCTTTTATATTTATTTGTCAATAAGTTTTTTAGGTCTTCTAGTGTTGTGGGCGGTTGTATTGCAGTTATGTTCGTTCGTACTATTTGTGATAGTTTTACATAAATAATAAAGTCAATCAGTGCTATTTTGCCTGTAGGTGTTAATCCATTGTAGACTATTTCTACAATTTTTAGAAATGATTCTAACTCTTTATGATTTCCCGAAAAGTTGGGAATAGCTTTTGTAGCCATTTCTAAATTGAATTCAGACATGGTTCTTGTTGTGGTATGGGATTCAGTGTTTGAATTTTCAGAATTCGAAGTGATTGGTGTGGATATTGAGTGTGGTATGGACATATCAATGTTGTAATGCGCTAGAATTTTTATTAATTTGTCTCGCAAATGCCAGAAAATTTCTAAACATATATCTCTGTGTTCTTTTGATAATTTCTCTTTGTATACATTTAGTATACTTCGTATTGATTCGAGTGTTACGAATAGTGTTTGCAGATGCTTTTGCACTGTGTCTTCTTTTATTTTTATAGTTTTATTTAAGCATTTATATGCTCTATTGAAATTTTCTTTCTCAATTAAAATATGCTGATAAATTTTTTGCCATGTGGCCATTATATATTTTTATTCATATTTATATTTGTGCCTGTTGTCTAACAAGGCTACGCTTTAGTTTGTTGAAAATTTGCTTTATGATAAATGATAATATGATAATTGTGACAATTATTGTTAGAAAAATTTCTAAATAGCTTGTGCTTGTAATGTTGTCTTTTAAAATATTGTTATTATTATTATTATTATTGAAGTTGGAAGTTTCTTTATTTTTTTTTATCAATTGCATTGTTCACTTCGTATCCTGTGAATACGAGTGTGATTGAGGTAAGTATTTTACTCCAAACTCCCATTTTAAAAACGTAATATGTATTTGATAAAGTATTAATTAATATATTTTTAAAGTTTTTTCAAATTAATAAGCTGCTTCTGTACCTCCCTCTTTGTGTCTGTGCTGGTTGACAGGTTGAGCTGATGGTATAAGATCGCCTTGGCTCTGCGTTGTTGGAATCTTCTGCCGGCGCGTTTCCTTTTTTCCCTTGGTGGTGGTGTAAGAGGGCGTTTTATCGCCTGCTGTCGACGCTTATACTCTTCGATTGTTATAGGTTTGGGGCCCGCGTCTTTTGGGGTCGGCACGTATGCTGGTTGTTGGGTGCTATCGTCCGTCGTGGTGGCTGCTGGTGTGTATTGTTGTGCTCTCAATAGCCTTTCGTACTTCAGTTCGAGGGCGTCAAATGCTGCTTTTGGTACGAATTCGGTGTGTTGGTCCTCTGGTGCCATGTAGATGATTGAAGTAATTTGCAGTAGTGGGCTGATGAAATGTTGTTGCTGCAGGATTTGAAATTATGTCCTTCGTTCAATTGGACAGTTTGATGTGTGTACCAGTAAATTTGGTTCGTGACTGCAGTAATAAAATTTAATGAAAATAGGATCAGCAGACAGGATCAAAAGTTTTGGTCCGCAGGATCGCCATGTGGAGGATTGGTCCTTTACATTCATCAAGCGGCAGGTCTGCCGTGTCGTAAGGAAACAGAGAAAGAATTAATGTGAAACACCTAACACACGATCACATCGCTCAGCCTACTGATGTGAACGCGACAAATTACATTTTTAAACAGCCCCTTTGTGAGGGCTAATCATTAAGCTTAGTCAGCCGGAATGATTTAGTTGAGATACAAAACACTACAGGTTTGGTTCATGTATGCTCTGAATCTGTCCTTTATTGAAAATATAAGGGTATTTATACATTTTGGTTTAACTGACTCTTCCATGACTCCGCCCCGTGTATTTCCAGTCAAAACCCGGAAAAGTATAAAGGCAGCCAATCAAAGTGATTGCTGACCTTGCAGAATGCATTACAATGCGACTATACTATTTACTCATTAGGTTGCAACACTTGTTATTTTTAGAGTGCATTGACGGTGTTGTTTGCACATATTGATTGCAACATAGAAAATATTATTATTGAATTTCGTCTCGTTTGTAATGCGAAACTCTTTTGTGTATGTCGCTTTGCTTATGTATTCTTGTGTGGTCTTTACAAATGTGACTAATTCATGAATTTGCTTATTATAATTTATGAGTGCTTGGTAAGTGGCATTTAGGTAGGACCACTACAGGTCTTCCATCTCTGACAATGGTGTTGACTTAGAGCCATTGATTCTTGCCATTGGTTTACTAAAGATACCGGGATCTTCTGGTCTGGTTTTGCCAATGCATTTTGCATTATTAATTTGGTGCGACTTTGTAACTCTTCCGTGGTCCTTGGTTGCAATGCAAATGCTTTACGCTGATTGCTATTGTGTTGTTTTTGCTGCTGATGTTGTTGTTGTCGTTGTTGTTTAAATATAACATTAGAAATATTTACTTTACAAAAATGATTTTGTGTTATTGTTGAATTTTGTCTGTCGCCTTTGCCATTTATTTTTGTTTCTTCGGAGGGAACGGAACCTGTTAAAACCCAACCGAACACCGTACGTTGGGCAACGAGGGATCCGAAGATTTTCGATTTTACCCCATTTAGAATGATTTTCGGGTAAAGATCCGCTCCAATCAACAAGTCAACCTTTTGACTCGTATGGAAATTATTATCCGCTAAGGGGATATTAGGTAGCCTTTTTAAAATTGAAGAGTTAATTGATCTGGATGGAAGCAGTCCAGTCAATTGTGGCAGTACCAAAGCTTCCGCTTCTAGTTTCAAACTTTTGTTACGGGGCGAGCCAATTGTGATCGAGCATACCGATTGAACTCGTCCTGATACGGTATTATTCAATCCTGAAACTCGCGCGCTGACCTTTTTGGTTGCCAGATGTAAGCGTTTTTGCAGACTATTGCTTACGAAGGTAGCTTCAGATCCCGAATCAATCAGGGCTCTGACAGTGAAGGTGCTGACATATGGTCACCATGGCTGTACCTAAGAGCATGCTTCGACTGGTAGGCACATTTGAAATATTGGCCTTAATAGAGGCCACATGAGATTTAGTAGAAATCTCAGTAGTGTCTGTGCTGTCAGATATCTGAGCTATTCCCTCACTCTGATCCCGATGAATCATAGAGTGATGTCTCTGTTTACATTTGGAACAATTAAACAGACTTTTACAATTTTTGACTTCATGTGAGTCCAATAAACAGTTTAGGCAGACATGGAGTTTTCTGACAGCATTTAACCGTGCGTTAGGCTGCATCTTAATGAATCTTTGACAAGTTTTCAAAATGTGCGATTGAGATGAGCAGAGTTTACATCTGGTATTGTTTGTCTTGGCGTGATGGGAATTGATGGGCCTGGATCCAATCCTTGATTGCAAGGTTGGTATCCGACCTTCACCATCAGCCGACTCAATTTTGGGTTGAGTACTCAACTCGCCTTTGAGGTTTGATACTCTCTCAAGCGTTTTAACCCGTTTGGTTAGAAACTTGTCTAACTCAACCCATTTTGGGATCTCTGAATCCGAATCCAGAGATTGTTCCCAAAGCGACAGTGTATAGTCCGGCAGTCGGATGGAACACAAATACGTAAATATGGCATCCCAGCTATCTATATTGATGCCATGTATTTGTAAAGCTGAAATGCATCTATTTATCTCCCTCTGTAAATTTCTGAGTTCGGTCTCAGATTCTGTAGAAATGTGCGGAAGCTTGAATAATAAATTCAATTGTGTGTTGACAAGCACTCGCTTGTTTTCATACCTACACAACAAATTATTCCACGCCAATGCGAATCCGTCATTCGTCAGTGGCGCTTTCGAAACAATATCTTTTGCCTCACCTCGCGTTCTTTGATTCAAATGGAATAGCTTTTCTACCGGAGATAGCCTTGGGTTATTCCCATAAATGGCGGCAAATAAATCCCTGAATGAGGGCCATTGTAAAACATCGCCATGAAATATTTCGGTATCACATGGCGGTAAGTTGATAGAATACCTCACGGGTTCTACAGTTTGTTGTAACCGTTCAGGTTGAATCACCGTTGAATTGGAAGTAGGGCTTTGGTTGAACCCCGTGAGGTTGTGGATGTGTTCGCCCATCAAGGCCGCGCAACACACATAAGCGTGGTAACAGCTCGTATATTTAAGTTTGAGGTCGTCAATAGAGCTTGTGTCAGAAGGATCCACTTTTGTCAAACACAACTTGTATTCTGACTTTACCTCTGCCCACAGAGATTTCAGTTCAGCTTGTTGAACTTCAGGGGAGTAGGCACTTTGATTGTTTGCTGTTGGAGTAAAAGACTCCTCAAACTCCAGTAGAGCGTCTGCAGCTGTAGTAAAGGCTCTGATTGATTCCATTGTTTCCGAAAATTGAACCGGAACTGCAAAAATGTTGCACAAAATCGGATCTAAAACTTGAAATTAAGATTTAAAAAAATATTTGCAAATATGTTGCAAAAATTCAAAAGTTATAGTACCAATCACGGACAGACTGTAAATTAGTAGTGCATTGTTTCTTAGTGAAGCGTGAATATTCGAAAGCACAAAAAAATTAATCAATTTAGTAAATTATTTCTGAAAGTATTTTTCCGAATTTAATTAGTATGTGCTTGTTGGGTAATCGGCCAATGCACTTGTACTTGCACTTCCAAATTTAGTGCAATCCCAAATTTAATTTGAAAGCGCTTGCTGGGTAATCGTCCCAATGCACTTGCACGCTTAGTCCTTGACTATGTACACAAACAAAATTGATTTGTGTTTAATTGCTTTATTTGAATGCAAATATATATACAAATAGAAATTCAAAAGCACTTATTTGATTTATCATATATCCACTATTCACTTTTGTTCATGGGGTTATTCGAATTTAACACTACACTTTTTTTGTTTGCTGCTGTCTTTCTGGGATGGCTGCTGCGCTGCCGTGCCTTTGCTGCTTTGCCTTTGCTGATTGCCTCTGCTGCTCTCCCTTTGCTGCTTGGCCTGTGCTGCTTCTCTGTGCTGCTTTACCTTTGCTGATTGCCTCTGCTGCTTGCCTGTGCTGCTTGGACTTTGCTGCTCTCCCTTTGCTGCTTGGCCTGTGCTGCTTCTCTGTGCTGCTTTGCCTTCGCTGTTTGGCTTTCTTGCAGTCGCTCACTTCACTTGCTCCAATTTTTGGTGTCGCTCACTTCACTTGTATTAATTTTTGTATTTTGTTTTTTGTTTGTTCACTCGCGAAACTGCAGCTGCGTTATTGCCTTTATTGCTATTCGAGCAATATATGGGAAGGCAGAGTTGAGCGACTAGACTCAAATTAAACATAAGAAAAACCAAAAAACCGAGAGAGATTGTTGACGCTCCAGACGATTTTGTGCGTCTAAGAAATTTATAATTTTTTCTCGAATAACAGAGAGTGTGGTTTTTTTGCAAAGTGAAATAGTGCATTTGCCAGGTGTATTTGTTGTTGTACTTAAATGAAGTACAATACTACCTGCAATCTTGTGCTTTGAATTTGTGGGTAGAGTGCCAAAAATAAGTTTTGGTCTCCACTTCACACAGCACAATGGGTTTTGTACATAAACGATGCACAAATTAACCAATCTATTGCCTTTAGCTTGCAGAGCACAAATCCAAAATATGTTTGGCTGTAACTTGCGAGTTGCTAAAGCGGGCAAATTATGCACTTTCACTTTAATAAAAAATCGACTTGTTACCTGTTATCCGGCTCGAAGGACCAATGATAATTCGGGTGGTGGAGCCCGGTGCTCGCTCGTTCCAATGATGTGGTTGGCCGTGGGGAAACGGTCGGCGCAATTGTATCCACAAATATTAAATAAATAAAACAAAAGGTTTTATATAATATATAATTTAATTATAAACAAATTGGAACCACACTTACCACGTCTGTATAGCAGGGCTGTCGCAAAAGAAGAGAGCGCGCAACTTTTTAGTAAGTGTTTAGTTGCGCGCGAATTAAAATTTCGAAAAAACTTCGAAAAGAGAAAAAGATTGCTCTGCCGATACAGACGTGGCAAAGAAATTGGGCGGGGGCGGCGTCAACAATGCGAGAGAATAAAATGTTCGGTGACACCCGAACTTAGCCCTTCCTTACTTGTTATATTTTGTTCACGTATGACACTGCAACACCAATTATGGAAAATTAAAACGCACAATCATAATGTAACCACTCTGTATACAATATTTATGTAATCTGTATAAAATAACATATATACCGCGAAACATACTGCGAGACACTACTGGCGAAATGGGGGATTTACGTTACTCCGTTACTTTGGCGGTTTAACAAAAAAAAAGTTCGGATGTCGAACGTCTTGATTCATGGATGAAACGATAAGAAGAAGGATCTCGTTTAGATCTATCCCTTTTGCCAGTTTAGTTGGTGAATTCGCGGATTGATCTGTTGGTGATGATGTGGTGGGTTGTAAGATGTTGTGTAGTATGAAGTTCCGTGCTGTGTTGGGTGGTGTGAGTTACTTGTTGTACAAGAGATGTGATGTGCGTAGGCGCAGGTTGTCATGTGAACATCCCCTAGGTGGATTAATTGCATAGGAGTGTCTGCAAATCATCCGAGGATTGTTGTTCTTTTTCATTGGGTGCGTTTTTTACGTGGCGGGTCCCAAACCCAAGCTGGTACGACGGGGAGACCCCAAAATCTGCGCCAACTACCATTGGATAAGCCTCCTCAACATCGCGTATATGGTTATATCGGGCACATTGTGTGAAAGACTTAAGCCCACCGTCAACAAACTGATTGGACCTTATCAGTATGGTTTTGTCCCTGGCAAATCAACAACCGAGCAGATATTCACCATACGCCAAATTTTGGAAAAGACCAAAGGAGCTGCCTATATGCCGCGATGTCTGAATTTGGTATCCCCGCTAAACTAATACATCTATGTAAACTGACGTTGAGCAATACCAAAAGCTCCGTCAGGATCGGGAAGGACCTCTCCGAGCCGTTCGATACCAAATGAGGTTTCAGACAAGGCGACTCCGTATCGTGCGACTTCTTCAATCTGATGCTGGAGAAAATTATTCGAGCTGCAGAAATTAATCGGGCAGGTACAATCTTTTATAAGAGTGTACAGCTGCTGGCGTATGCCGATGATATTGATATCATCGACCTCAACACCCGCGCCGTTAGTTCTGCTTTCTCCAGACTGAAGAAGGAAGCAACGCAAATGGGTCTTGCAGTGAACGAGGGCAAGACGAAATATCTCCTGTCATCAAACAAACAGTCGTCGCACTCGCGACTTGGCACTCACGTCACTGTTGACAGTCATAACTTTGAAGGTGTAGATAATTTCGTCTATCTTGGAACCAGCGTAAACACCACCAACAATGTCAGCGTGGAAATCCAACGCAGGATTACTCTTCCCAACAGGTGCTACTTCGGACTGAGTAGGCAATTGTGAAGTAAAGTCCTCTCTCGACGAACAAAAACCATACTCTATAAGTCGCTCATAATTCCCGTCCTGCTATATGGTGCAGAGTCGTGGACGATGACTACAACCGATGAGTCGACGTTATGAGTTTTCGAGAGAAAGCTTCTGCAAAGGATTTATGGTCCTTTGCGAGTTGGCCACGGCGAATATCGCATTCGATGGAACGATGAGCTGTATGAGATATATGACGACATTGACCTAGTTTAGCGAACTAAAAGACAACAGCTACGTTGGCTAGGTCATATTGGCTATAACCACGTAAGCGGTGTTTACGCCAATAAAGAAGAAGAAGTCTTTGCAACTATTGTTGCGTGCTTACTGCAGCATTCAAGCCGGTTGTGTGGCGATGCCTCTGACGACTGCCATGGTGAGGCGGAGATGTTCGCGAATTTACGGTTCTTGATACTTCCGTATGATATACTCTTTGGCGCTGGGTCGCATCATGATGTAGTCTTCGACGGGAGCTGGTGGAGTTTGCCGATGCATGGTTTTGTTTGGCAAACCGGTGAAATAACGTATGATGGTATTTGGTAGAGTGGTCATCTGCCAAACAGGTCACACAACTCCGGCGGGCCCTTGCAACTTGTTGGCGTTGAGCGGGCTTCATGCTTTTAAAAATGGTGCATCTTTTCAGGGGTTGTGGGCGATGGCATAGGCTTCACCGTTGAGGTCCTTGTTCCTCAATCGATAGCATTTCAGATCTTTCTGTGCATAATTGGGGCAGCGAGGAGCTATCGCTCTAGGTGCCACAATTTCGGATCTAACGGATTTCGAGATGGTTTGGGTCTCCTCTACGTCCATTTCTATGGAAATATAAGATTGTATTAAATTGATTTTATTTACCGTGTTCTAATGTATGTATAATAGGTTTACCTCCATCGCGCTTTTTTGGGTTTCTTTTTATGTACGATTTATAAAGCGGGCTTATTTCGAAATAGCGGAATTGATTTATTAATTTTGCTGATGAGTTCGATTTTTAGGTACAATTGGTTCTTCATTGGTTGGAAGAAAACAAAGCTTTACGAGTGGTCGAATGACTTCTTTCATGAAGTTTATAAACTTTTTCTCGACGGCCCTTTAAGCTCCTAAGATAAGGTTTTTCCATTGTCGCTCATAATCTTTCAGGGAAATCTGCATCGACCGACAAAGCGTGCAAATGCTGCGAGAAAAGCCGCAGTTGTCGGATCCGAACAAAACTCGAGGTGTACTGATTTTGTCGTAAAACATACAAAGACAGCTACATACCCCTTTCTATATGAGGAAGACCTTAACATCGAGGCCTTTATCTGGAAAGGTCCAGTAAAACATAATGCAGCGTTCAGGTGGTAAAGCTGCCATGATCTGCGTACGCAGTTTGTGTTTTACATAGTCTATTTACACATGAAAATCGCCTTTTTGATTTGTGGTCGCGGTATATAGAATTCTTGTCGGACCATTTATTGCATCAAGCGATGCTCACCATGCAGTGTAAGCTGATTGAGGTATATTAGAAATAATTAAGTAAAACTGGATTTCTCTGGAATAATGATGGGATGTCGTTCGTTGTAACTAAGGCTGGAGTGCTAATCTTCCATCCTTAGTATCCAAGAATGGACTTAAGACCCGCTTGGGTGTATTTGATGAGATTAACTTTGGAATATTGCAAGTCGGAATGCGTTAGATGTACGCAAGGATCATTTAGTATTCCTTTCGTTTTTTGCTAAAGCCTTTGATGAAAATCGGTGGAGAAAGTCATCCTCTTCTGAAGTGATATGAAGATTATTAAGTTTCCGAATTTCCGGCGGTATTATATACCGAGCGGGAGACTTTGGCCAGAATTCTTATGATTCTGTTAGCCATGTGAGACCGTTCCACCAGAGTGCAGTGCTGGTGAAGTGCAGTGACTTGCAACTTCTTGTCCCAATATCCGCTAGGTTATCTGCACTTGAAACATGTTGCCATTTTGCTGGGACAACTAAGTCTAAGTTTTGAGATATTCGGTTAGATACATAGGCCTTCCAGCTATAGGGTATTTTTTCTAACCATGTTAAAACTATTTCTGAGTCTAACGAAAGACACATTTTATGATCGGTTAATTTAGATAGGTTTGAACTACTGAAATTAATATTGCTAACAGAAGACCGAAGGAAAGGATGGAGTCATGTGTAGAAGTTCACGCAAGTGAGGAAAGCTCTCTGATCGGCATTCACTTGGGAGTGGCCAGAAACGATTCTTTTACATATGACTCAAGCAGCTCACGACTTCCGGTCTTTGACCAAGTATCCTCTGGGTAGCCTAAGAACATCTGTTTGAAGGTGAGCTAAAGTGAGAAGGCGAAATATTCCCTTCTTAGGGTTGTGCGCTGGGTTTGGGACCCGCCACGTAAAAAAACACCCACAATGAAAGGAAACAACAAGCCTCGGATGAGTAGGCTGATCGACTTCGCCGGCGCCCGAAATATGGTTATCTGTAGTAATAGATTCCAGCATAAGAAGATTTATCAAGCTGCCTGGCAGTCTCCGGATCGAAAAACCACCAACCAGATCGCTCATGTTCTGATAGACGGAAGACACGTCTTCAGTGTTTTAAATGTGCGTGCGCTCCGAGGTCCTAACATCGACTCGGACCACTATATTGCTGCAGCCAAGATTCGCACCCGCCTCTGTGCAGCAAAAAACGCACGCCAACAAACACAAGGAAGGTTCGACGTCGAGAAGCTGCAATCACAACAGACAGCCGAACGATTTTCTCGAAGCGAGACGCATTTGAGACAGAAAAAGAAAGTGGCCGAAATGCGTGAGTACGGAGAATTTGATAAGCTGGCCGACAGGGGTAATGCTCGAAAATTCTACGAAAAGATGCGGCTACTTACAGAAGGTTTCAAGACCGGAGCATACTCCTGTAGAACCCCCAAAGGTGATCTAGTCTCCAGCCTGCTGAATGGCAGTGAGCGTACAACGCCAGGAGAAGGCGAACCCGATTCCCCAATAGATGACGATGGAGCAGACGTTCCATTGCCCGACCATGAAGAAGTTCGAATAGCAACTACATTTACTTTAATTTCGGCTGCTGAGAAAAATTCAATGATGGACCTCATTGAAAAATTCTCTTCTCATAAAAAATTGTTTCGTGTAGTCATATATATGTATATATTACGATGGATCAGGCGGCCACCAAAATACTCCATGGGACAAGATCTGACTTCAGAAGAGCTAAACTTGAGTTTTTTAAAAATTGCACATGTGGTCCAACACTCAGAATTCTGGGATGTTATTCAAAGATTGAATAAAGGCACCACCCTAACCGCAAACTTGCAGAAACTCAACCTGTTTTTGCATGAGTACTCGGATATCCGCTGTCGTTCAAATTAATCCGAGTAAGAGGTCGCCTATTAAATGCGCCTCTCCCATACGATGCCAATTTTCCGCTTTTATTAAATAAAATTTCGCACCTCGTTATAACGTATTTACGGTTCCTGCACATTCAAAATCACCACGCTGGGTGTAAAGCGTTGGTTGGGTTTCTTCGAGAACGCATATGGCTAATTAATGCCCGAGAAGCTTGCAGTAGAACCGTAAGAAACTGTACAAATTGTTTTCATTACAAGCCGAAGTTGCAAAACCAAATAATAGGACATTTGCCAGTCAAAAGACTTCGAGCGCTATGGCCCTTTCTTATATGTGGCGTAGATTTTTGTGGTCCGATATACACAACTTTAAAAATACGCGGTCGACCACCCGTAAAAGCATATATTGCAGTTTTCGTTTGCTTCACTTCAAAAGCGGTACATTTAGAATTAGTTTCGGACCTATTTTCTAATTCATTTATTTTCGCCCTAGAAAGGTTCATTGGACGCCGAGGGATGCCGACGAAGATGTTCAGCGACTACGCCACCAACTTCTTCGGCGCCGACCGCAAGCTGCGCCAGCGGAAAGAGGCATTTCTTGCCCAGTCATCAGAAGTGAAGAGATTCGCAGCAGACGAAGGGTGCAGTTTCACCTTTATACCACCGAGTGCGCCGCACTTCGGCGGGTAATGGGAAGTCGCGTTGAAGTCCGACAAGCAGCCAAGGCCCCAACGACGGCGAGGCACTAACCCCAGCGCATTTGCTGATAGGGTGCTCCCTGCGAGCATTATCTCCCGAGCAGGTACCAGTGGACCCAGTTCGTTGTTGCGAGAGATGGCGACTTGTACTTACCTTTACAATATTTAACGAAAGTTGAAAATTACTATACTTACCCTTTTTTTAATACATCGCGCATTCCCAAGTTATATTATTGCTTGAGAATCAGAATTCAGATGCCAAAGGTAACGCTTTTAAGTTTGCAGTCGCTGATTGGACTATTACTTGATTTGTGGAAGACTACGCGTTGGAGATCTTGGTCATTTTCATGTACTAGAATTTGCCTATATAGTTTTTAAATATGCGCCAATTTAGAACTAGCAACATGAGATCAGGTTGTAATCTTGAGCTCGTACTCTTTGAGGCATTTAAAACCACTCGTACTTTTGTTGTAATTTTATCGCCTCTTATTACCCCATGATGTGCAAGATAAAAAGATAAATATCTACCTTTAGATACTTTTGCATATGGTACAGCTTCTTCCATATGATTGAGGTCAAGATACTCATCCATCACATTATCTATGCTGATTTAAGCTCACTTTTTTTTATCATGCTTTTTTCCAGGCGTAGAAGTTGCTATATTGCTGATATTCTAGACTGGCCCAGAGCTATTTGATTTGGCGATTTTGAGCCTTTGATGATATAAAGGAGCTTTGAGAGCCTTGATCTATTAGTGCTTTTAGTTTGAATAAATCACCTTTATGTTCTATGGCGATGACCGCAGTGGGTAAAAGAATTTTGCTTTCATTTTCTGAATGAAGCGCTTAAGGTTTTGCTGCTTTAGAGCAACCTGGTTGTTCTTCCATTCTTTTGGGATTTGAGGTTTCGAGATTACTTGAAGTGGTTTTAGCGATTAACCCCGTGTTTTTTTCAAACTGATTTTACTTCAGATTTTGAAAATTGGTAATATGAGCAATGAGTGATGTCTTCGTTGATAGTACACACAATTAAATTTGCTTTGACAGTCTTTTGTCGTATGAGCATTCGACAGACAGTAAATGCAAAGTTTATGTTGTGTGAAAAGATTGTTCTCTCAGAAACGGATAGTATTTAAATTTCTCTCGAGATCTTATTTTATGATCGCTCAGCTATCTCGTATTGAACAGTAAGGAATGCTTACCCTTGCTCCCATCGTAGTAACGCAGCATCAGGGAGTGTTTCTGCACAAATAGTTACAATCATAGGCAGGTAGGTAGGAGTGCAGCCCTGTTGTCTTTCGGGCTCAATTAGCACTGTGACATTTTGATGTACTATTCGTACACCTTTTATATCTGCTATCAGATTTCAGCTTCTCTTTCAATCCATTTGTAAGTTTCGATTAAGCTACTTATGTCCGATATGCTTTTAGCAGAAATCCATTCAAGGTTTGGTGCTTGGTGGATTCCAAGTGTTCTGTGTCGGATCTGTGATAGGGCTGGGCATTCACAGAGAAAAAAAGGAAAAATTGTTTCCTTGTCCCCTGCTATTCCGCAGCCTCAGAAGATTTTGGTCGCATGTTCTCCAAATGGCCAGTGCCCTGTTATGGTGGCTATTGCTCTGTAGATACTCGGCAGGTAATAATACGTTAGTTCTTTTCTTGTCATATGTTGGCCACAATTGTTTAGTTGTAATACATTTTGTTATGTTTTTTCATCTGTTATTTGCAACTTGTTGAAATTGTCTATTGATCTCTCTTTTGATCGATCCTAGCGGGCTTGGTATTAGCTCCGCCTCGGATTCGTTAAGGAAAACTCCTGCCTTTGCCAACTCGTCTGCTCGGTGGAGCTTGTCTTTTATTGAGTTCAGTGCTTTCTTGCCATTGCGGAATTGTGTCAACGTCAGGACCGCCGCCTGACTATCTGTAAATATTGCTGCTTTACGTATACTCTCATGGTTTTCCAATAGATCCTTTTCTATGTCCAGTACTTCCGGTTGGAAGATGCTAACCGGGTTCGGTAGACGGATGGAGAGAGAAATATCTACATCCACGGAAAATACCCCCGTGCCTACTCCGCAGTTCATTTTGGACCCAACGGTATAGACTAAGATGGTATCTTCCTCACACCTGGAAGTGTCTATTGAAATGCAGCATTGGGAGAACGTAGTCTGATTTATTACCGTTGAGCTTATTTAATATACTACTATATCCATAGTTCTGCTAATTCCAACCACCCAATTCTTTTATTCTTATAGCAGAACACCCTGCCGTTTTGTGATTTAAGATGTCTATGGATAGTTGATGCAGGACTACATTGAGCGCGTCAGTCGGAAGTGACTTGATTGCACCAGTAACACCTGCACATGCTGCTCTTTGTATTCCATTGAATTCTCTTGCAAGTATAGTAGGCCATATATGCTTTATTTATTCTTTTTTCTATATATATTTTCCAGGACAAATTGGTGTCAATCTCCACCCCCAAGTATTTAGCTGTGGGGGATACAGAGAGTGTTGTTCCGTTTAGTACCGGAAGTTGAAACTGAGGGATTTTGGTTCTGTTTGTGAATAGCATCAATTTGTTACGGTTAACACCTAGTCCATTGTTCTTAGCTCATAGGTTTTACCTTCGTAGTGCTCTTCCATAATCTCGCTGACTGTTGAAGGAAACGTGCCTAATAGCAACAACACTATATCGTCTGCATATGCTACTGCTTTCACTCCTCCATCGTTTAATTGGAGTAGTATTTCGTTCGGCGTTACAACCCATAGAAGCGAGGAGAGGAGCCCTTCTTGTGGCGTCCTTCTACTCACATAACTTGTTTGTGTTGCAGCGTCGTTGGATGCTATAATCTTTCTATCCTCAAACACCGATTGTATCCATCTGCACATAATGTCGTCTATGCCACCATGTGTCAGAGAATTAATGATAGCACTTACTTCTATATCATTGTAGAAGTCCTCTACGGCTAGAAATGCAACCATGGTGTATTGTTTGTAGTGTAGTGATCTTTTAATTACACTTATCACCTTATATTTATATGGATTCCAGATTTTGGCTCTAAAACTGTCATGGAAAGCTTTCCTTAGTTGAATTCTCAAATTCTTGAGCTCACTGTTCCACCAAGGAAGAGACTTTCTCTTTTTCAGAACTGTTAGCGGAGTGGATTTATTGAAAGTTGTAGTTAAAATTTTTTCTAACTTCTCTACTTCTGAACCACCAAAGTAAACAGGACTTAAAAAAAAAACAGAACGAATGTTTTTTTTTAGCAAAATCCATTCATTTTGTTCAAAATAGTCTCCTTCTGCTTCAATACAGCTTTTTGACGGTCCAAAAGTATGTCGAACGAGCCGGTATGCTGGTGCATAACGGTTTCATTTCATGGGCAAATGCATTTTTCCGAAAAGGAAGAAGTCGCACGGTGCCATATCAGGTGAATACGGGGATTGGTTAATGGTTAAAATGTGATTTTTGGTCAAATAATGGGTCACAAACGCCGAACGATGAGACGGCGATTTATCGTGCAACAAACGCCAAGTTTCACACACTTTTTGTAAGCCCAAATGTTCGGTCAAAATGCGATAAATCGATGTTTTGCAGACGTTCAATTCCATTTCCACGAATTTCAATTATGATTTCGGCTGATTTTTGATGAATTTACGCACAGTTACGATGGAATTTCCGGTGATCACGGATTTTGATTGGCCCACATGTTGATCGTCATTTATATCCTCACGACCACTTTGAAAACGTTGAAACCACTCTTGCACTCTGCTACGGGATAGGCAATCATCGCCATAAACTTGTTCCGTCAATTGAAACGTTTCGAGAAAATGTTTAGCAATTTTACAACAAAATTTAATGTTGTCTCTTTGTTTGAAGCTCATTTTCGCACTTAAAACGCAATCACTTTAATTCCAATTAATGAAATATCATGAAATTCTCACTGGACAATCGATAAAGATTCTAACGCACGTCTCGATATATAGATGGCGCCACCAGGGAGCGCTAGATTCAAAAAGTCCTATTTACTTTGGACAGTCCTTGTAGTTCCTGAGGACTACTGATACTCTTATTGCCTCCTTTTTAAAGGCGTTTTGTTGCTATACTAGTAAATTTTTTCCATGCTGTTCTAGGGTTCCGATATTTGAGAGGAGTACTGTATTTAAAATTTTCGTCATTAAAAGCGAATCGCTTGACGATACTACCTTGCTTCCCCTTTTGTTTTGTACTTTATAACTTGTATGTGAAAGTTTAGGATGGTTTATATAAACGGCAGTGAACATTTCCCAGAAGGACGGCCATTGACCATAACATCCATTATAAACTTCAGTATCACAAGCTGGTACTTTTATATTTATGCCTATATCAAGGTATTCTTTTGGTATTGTAACTACTCTGGGAGAGGGAGTAGTAGCTCTACTTGGCCTTACCAAACTTTTTTGTTCAGTTATCATTCCCTTTGTTAATACGTACTGATCGCGGCAGTTATCACACTTTGCTGTAGCCGAAGTTTTTGTGTTTTCTAGGAGTTCAGCGTCGTCAGTATCGAGTACTGTATCGTACGCTGCCATAAGGTGTGCCCATTTATTATTCTAGTATTTTCTAGTTTTATATTCAAAACTGATTCTGTGGGGGAAGCTTGAAATATTGTGCAATATCTTATAAAACTATCACTTTCAGTGATAAATCTCGATATTGTATGATCCTTTGATCTTTTGTGTTTTACACTCTGCTTTGAGTGTGTAGCTTCTGCCGATGTGCGTTGTGGTTTATCTGCATCAGCCATTTTCGGAATTTCTAATGATAGAGGCAGTTTTGGTTTAACCTCTCTTGATTTGTCAGATTGCATTAATTTGTATTGAGTTTGAAGCTTTTAGCTTAAAGTTTTGTCTAATAGGTATATGATTGAAAATTAATATTGCTATAGCAGTGTAGTTAAATCGGTTTTTGAAAGAATATAATTTAAAAATTTGATTAACAGAAATTTTTTTTAAATGTCTGATCAAAAATTATGTTTTGGTATTTATATATTTTTAATTTTTTATTTAATGTGATCAAGTTTTCTACTCGCTACCGCATAAAAAGATTTAAGTTTTTATTTATATAAAAGTTCGACAACATTTTTTTTTTTTGTAAGACTGAAATTTTTTGTGAAGTGTATCAATTTATATTAAGAACGTGAAAGAGAAATGTAATAAGTAAAATTTGTATGTATGTAAATATTTTCATATGTTTGCATTTGCATATGCTTTATATGTACCACACTTGTATGATTTTTCCTTTTGATATTGTTTTGATCGCATCCCTTGTACGAGTAGTTACGTATAATTGTTACATATGTATGTATATTTTTTGTAGCAAATACAATTTCCTACAAGTTTGTCATTTAAATTTTTTTTATAGCTCTTGTCATTTACGAGATATATACAAAAAAATGCGAAATTCGTGGAAAAATCAGGTTTAGACCCCGTACTACCTCGTCGGTGTGAGTTTCGACTTTGTGGCAATGGGCACATTTGTAGAGAATTCAATTCTGAGAAATACATATGTGTCTAAAGTCAAAGCTATGCCATAAAATGCCTCTGAGCTATAGAAATTTAAAGAAAAAAAACCACGATTGTCGTGTATTTTCAATGGAATGCCTATTACATGCCTTGGTCCAGTCCTTAATGTTAATATTAAAGGCTCAAATTTTCAAGGAATTTTGTTTAGTGTATTTCCAAGGAAATTTCATTCCGGGATTTAGAAAAATTAATTGTTAAAAAAACACCCTACTGTACATGTATTAAATAGGGTGTAAAAGAATTTGCAAATTTGGAAGAATATGCTCATGTGTATGTATGTTTTAATTATATATGTATTTATTTGGTTTTCTTTTTGTTTTGTATCGTCCGCTTTTGCTTAGGTTTTGAGCTATCCTGCTTGTTCCTTTTTTTGTTTTTAGCCCAAGGGGTATCGCAGAAAATATTGCAAGTATGTAATTCTTGACTTAGTAAATTTTTTTTTGAAATTTTATAACGGTGGGTCTAAAGACCCAAGCTGAGCAAATCGGCAGGTACTGTACTTTTTGCAGTTATAATTTTTTTTTTACATATACAAGTTAAAAAACTTGTACTTAGTTTAAAAAAAAAAATATTTTTCGGGAACGATGCTCCTTTATTGAATTACGCTTAAGAACTAAAGTTTACAATTAATTACACTTAACTCTAGACCTATGTATGTTTGCTGCTGCAACGGGTATGGAGTTTGCTGACACTGCGCTTCTCACAGGTTGCCACTACACGTGTCGCACTCTCATCGATTTAGCTGGTGTCGTATTATATTGCTTTGTATCATATGAAATTAATGCATAATATGATACTTTTTAAATATATGGGCTGCTAACTAGTCTCCCCTTGAAATTCAAACGTGCTCGTTTGAATCTTTAGGTGTATTGAAAATTTGGTTGAATCCTTCTATTGCTGATTGTGACAGTTTATTGGGTTCATCTTCTTTTTGTTTCATTAAAAGATTCTTCCCGAAAATTAAGGCGATGACTAATAAAATGACGATTGGAGTGATGCTGGTTCCATGTTTGAATCTATTTGCTGCTTCTAACAGACTTACTTCTTTTGTATTGTTGAAGTTAAGCTGTTTCAGCATCTCCAGCGAGAGGAATTCTTCCATATTGAGTGGCACAAATGACGGTTGTAGGGTGGCTGGTAATGGTTTACTTGCTGTTCTTTATTCGTTGTCGAATTTTTTCCCGTTGATAACAATGGTTACATTGATATACAAAATGACGAGTGTCTCGTTTAAAAATGTACATTCGTTGTTTACTGAGATTTCTGCCTTGTACCTATTTAGTAGTATTATTCCGGGTCCCATTTCCTCTCTAGTTGGGATAAGATGGTTGTTGACCACCGTGCAGTTTGGCAAACCTTCTTCTTCTTTACTGGCGTAGACACCGCTTACGCGATTATAGCCGAGTCAACAACAGCGCGCCAGTCGTTTCTTCTCTTCGCTACGTGGCGCCAATTAGATATTCCAAGCGAAGCCAGGTCCTTCTCCACTTGGTCCTTCCAACGGAGTGGAGGTCTTCCTCTTCCTCTACTTCCCCCGGCGGGTACAGCGTCGAATACTTTCAGAGCTGGAGTGTTTTCGTCCATTCGGACAACATGACCTAGCCAGCGTAGCCGCTGTCTTTTAATTCGCTGAACTATGTCAATGTCGTCGTATATCTCGTACAGCTCATCGTTCCATCGAATGCGATATTCGCCGTGGCCAACGCGCGAAGGACCATAAATCTTTCGCAGAATTTTTCTCTCGAAAACTCGCAACGTCGACTCATCAGATGTTGTCATCGTCCAAGCCTCTGTACCATATAACAGGACGGGTATTATGAGTGACTTATAGAGTTTGGTTTTTGTTCGTCGAGAGAGGACTTTGCTTCTCAATTGCCTACTTAGTCCGAAGTAGCACCTGTTGGCAAGAGTTATCCTGCGTTGGATTTCAAAGCTGACATTGTTGGTGGTGTTTACGCTAATTCCAAGATAGACGAAATTATCTACAACTTCAAAGTTATGACTGTCAACAGTGACGTGAGTGCCAAGTCGCGAGTGCGACGACTGTTTGTTTGATGACAGGAGATATTTCGTTTTGCCCTCGTTCACTGCCAGACCCATTTGCGTTGCTTCCTTGTTCAGTCTGGAGAAAGCAGAACTAACAGCGCGGGTGTTGAGACCGATGATATCAATATCATCGGCATACGCCAGCAGCTGTACACTCTTATAAAAGATTGTACCTGCTCGATTCAGTTCTGCAGCTCTAATAATTTTCTCCAGCAGCAGATTGAAGAAATCGCACGATAGGGAGTCGCCTTGTCTGAAACCTCGTTTGGTATCGAACGGCTCGGAGAGGTCCTTCCCGATCCTGACAGAGCTTTTGGTCCCGCTCAATGTCAGTTTACACAGCCGTATTAGTTTTGCGGGGATACCAAATTCAGACATTGCGGCATAAAGGCAGCTCCTTTTCGTACTGTCGAAAGCAGCTTTAAAATCGACGAAGAGGTGATGTGTGTCGATTCTCCTTTCACGGGTCTTTTCCAAGATTTGGCGCATGGTGAATATCTGGTCGGTTGTTGATTTACCAGGTCTGAAGCCACACTGATAAGGTCCAATCAGTTTGTTGACGGTGGGCTTTAATCTTTCACACAATACGCTCGATAGAACCTTATACGCGATATTAAGGAGGCTAATCCCACGGTAGTTGGCGCAGATTGTGGGGTCTCCTTTTCTAAGGATTGGGCATAGCACACTTAAATTCCAATCGTTGGGCATGCTTTCGTCCGACCATATTTTACAAAGAAGCTGATGCATGCTCCTTATCAGTTCTTCGCCGCCGTGTTTGAATAGCTCGGCTGGCAATCCATCCGCCCCCGCCGCTTTGTTGTTCTTCAGGAGGGTAATTGCTATTCGAACTTCTTCTTGGTCGGGCAATGGAACGTCTTTTCCATCGTCATCGATTGGGGAATCGGGTCGTCTTCTCCTGGCGTTGTGTGTTCACTGCCATTCAGCAGGCTGGAGAAGTGTTCCCTCCATAATTTAAGTATGCTCTGGGCATCGGTGACTAGATCACCTTGGGGGGTTCTACATGAGTATGCTCCGGTCTTGAAACCTTCTGTAAGCCGCCGCATCTTTTGGTAGAATTTTCGAGCATTACCCCTGTCGGCCAGCTTATCAAGCTCTTCGTACTCACGCATTTCGGCCTCTTTCTTTTTCTGTCTACAAATGCGTCTCGCTTCCCTCTTCAACTCTCGGTATCTATTCCATCCCGCACGTGTTGTGGTCGATCGTAACGTTGCGAGGTAGGCAGCCTGTTTTTTCTCCGCTGCGACACGGCACTCCTCGTCGTACCAGCTGTTCTTTTGCACCTTCCGAAAACCAATGGTTTTGGTTGCAGCTGTACGTAAGGAGTTTGAAATGCCGTCCCACAGTTCCCTTATACCGAGTTGTTGACGAGTGCTCTCAGAGAGCAGGAGTGCAAGCCGAGTAGAAAATCGCTCGGCTGTCTGTTGTGATTGCAGCTTCTCGACGTCGAACCTTCCTTGTGTTTGTTGGCGTGCGTTTTTTGCTGCACAGAGGCGGGTGCGAATCTTAGCTGCAACAAGATAGTGGTCCGAGTCGATGTTAGGACCTCGGAGCGCACGCACATCTAAAACACTGGAGACGTGTCTTCCGTCTATCACAACATGATCGATCTGGTTGGTAGTTTTTCGATCCGGAGACAGCCAGGTAGCTTGATGAATCTTCTTATGCTGGAATCTAGTACTACAGATAACCATATTTCGGGCCCCGGCGAAGTCGATCAGCCTCAACCCATTTGGGGATGTTTCCTCGTGGAGGCTGAATTTACCGACCGTAGTGCCAAAGATACCTTCTTTGCCCACCCTGGCGTTGAAGTCGCCAAGCACGATTTTGACATCGTGGCGGGGGCAGCTCTCATAAGCGAGCTCCAAGCGCTCATAAAAGTCATCTTTGGTCACATCGTCCTTCTCTTCCGTCGGGGCGTGGGCGCAAATCAGCGATATGTTGAAGAACCTCGCTTTGATGCGGATTGTGGCTAGACGTTCATTCACCGGAGTGAATGATAGTACTCGGCGACGGAGTCTCTCTCCCACCACAAATCCAACACCAAACTTGCGCTCCTTTATATGGCCACTGTAGTAAATGCCACAAGGACCTACTCGTCTTTGTCCTTGTCCCGTCCATCGCATTTCTTGGACGGCGGTGATGTCAGCCTTTATTTTGACGAGGACATCAACCAGCTGGGCAGCGGCACCTTCCCAATTAAGGGACCGGACATTCCAGGTGCATGCCCTCAATTCGTAGTCCTTATTTCGTTTTCCATGGTCGTCATCAAAAGGGGGGGTCTCTCATCCGAGGCTGGTTGTTGCTATTCGCTGGGGTTGTTTTTTTACGTGGCGGGTCCCAAACCCAGCGCACAACCCTATGTAGGGGATATTTCGCCTTCTCACGTTAGCTCGCCTTCAAACGGATGTTCTAAGGCTACCCAGAGGATACTTGGTCAAAGACCGGAAATCGTAAGCTGCTTGAGTCATATGTAAAAGAATCGTTTCTGGCCACTCCCAAGTGAATGGCGATCAGAGAACTTTCCTCACTTGCGTGAACTTCTACATATGACTCCATCCTCCCACTGCAAACCACTTTTTCAAATATTATTTATACATGTATCATTACTTAAATCAACTAAATCATAACTTAAGCAATATGTAGGGAATTACATAATTTTTTAATAAATAATAAAATAATGTTCTATCCCATAAATTCCCTTTTCGCAGTTTAAAATTACATTGAAATTGATTTTATTGATTCTCCCGTTATTTTTTACTGCTCTAATATTTAAAGTTTTACAATTTTGGTTATCTACGGTTGGGAGGCTCACAATATACATAAATTATAATTCTTCCATTAGTTGCAATTTTAGTTTCGGAAAATTCGAGTGCTTCGTCTAGATTTACATAGGGAATATTATTATTGTCTATTACTTGTTTCACTATATTTATTTCCTTGTTTGATAAAATAAAAGAATTCATTATGTTGGCTGTTCAAAATTGAACATGTTCGTTGCTGCCAAAGCACGGACAACAATATTATATTTAAACCTTTTATATATTATGTTAAATAAGATAAGAAATAATCTTACTATTGATACAGTCCACTAATATTAGATATTTATGTATACATATACATAAACATACTTAAAATGCATTGTCATGCAAAACAATAGCATTCAATAGACAATAACACAAATATTACTAAGGATAAGATGTTTACATATGATAACCCATGGGTTCTTAGAATACATTTTAACAACTGTTTGTAAATGTACTTACATTAAAACAAACCCAAGGTCACACAACATATGCACTTGAAAACAATACCCTACCAGGTAGCATAAACAATGTACTACATATATATGAACACACACACATACACATATATTAAGTTATTTAGGATACTTTGAAAAATAGTATATAAGGTTTCCAGAGTTATAAATAAAATCAGAATGAATATATTCTCCCTCAATGTAAGACTTTCAATTCCCCCCACCAGCGGTAAGGATTGTTAGAAGCTATATTGAGGTATTAACATTGGCTTTTGCCCAATGTATTGCGTATGCAATATTTAAAATTTCTTCCTTAATTATTTCTATTTTGTATTTTAGCTGTAAAAATGCTGCAATTTCTAAACTTTTTTCATTTTGAATGGTTTTAATTGTATTATTTGTAATATTGGGTTGTCAAAAAAGTCTTGCGGTATTTTTATTGAATCAATTCGTGTGGCACCCATACATCGAGCTTCTTAGTGACTCCAAGCTTCTTCAAATGGTTTATAACGGTTTGACGACTACTATGCCGGTCTATTTCGACCAATTCAGCGATTTTATCGCAATTTTCGAATACAGGACTTCCGGAGCGTGGCGCATCTTCGACCACCTCTACACCAGAACGAAAACATTGAAACCATCGTTGTGCGGTGGAAAGTGAAACTGTATCGGGTCCATAAACTGCACAAATTTTATTGGCGGCTTGATTTGCATTTTTGCCTTTATCGTAGTAGTATTGTAAAATATGCCGTATTTTCTCTTTATTTTGCTCCATGTTTGCGACGCTATAACTCACGACCGACTTAAAAGAAACGACAATCAAACACGTGTTAGCGCGTGAAATGAAGTTTCCAAAAAGGTATACATGACCCGATGCGACGAATAAAACTAGAACTACGCGCTTTCAGCGCCAACTAGCGAAAATACCGCAAGACTTTTTGACAACCCCATATTTATGATCTCGCTAATTTTGCCTATTGTAAGTTTGTTGATTAATACCTGACTATTGTTATTTTGTATGACTTTATTTATTTTATTTGAAATTACTTCGGTCTGGACTTCCTGCATTCCATTTCCATGCGCTACTCAGGAAATTTATTGATCTTTTTATTTTTTACTCTACTTTTAGATTGTTAAGTTGGGCTCTTATATGTGTTATTAAATGAAATATGAAGGAGTAGTTCGGGTTTTTGCGGATAGGTGGAAGGATTTGAAGGATGGGTGGTTTGCCCATAATCTAACCTCATTTGGTTTAGTTGTTTAATTAATTCTGCAGCTGTGGTCGGCATTATATTAAGCTTTTTATTTTTATGTCAATTAATTAAATTTCTTTTTCTTTGTAAAACACTTTCTTTAATACTATTAGAATTTTTTTGTAAAAGCTTACATAAATTTAAGACTATTTTCCCTCTCTTTTTTATCAAATAATTAAACTTCTTATTTTTTGTAATAATAATATTTTGTTTAATAATATTAAATGTTTTGTAAAATTTTACAGTAGTTTAAGACCTTTGTTTTTCTCTCTTTTTGTATCAAATAATTAAATTCCTTTAATTTAAATTTATTTTCTTTTAGTTTAAGAGCATTTTTTGATTCTCTCTTTTTGGGTTGAAAATTTTAATTTCGTATTCTTTGTAATAACAATATTCTTTATAATATTATAAAATATTTTACATAAGCTTACATTAGTGCTTTCCAGCTTTCCATACTTTTTTTTATCCTTCCGGGGTTGTCTTTTTCTCTGCTGGTACTGGCGTTCCTCGACGTTTCCAAATCCCACGTATTACGATGTAGCCGCTCGTCAGCACAGTATTTTTACAGTACTTTTTTATTTTCAGGCTGCTTTATTGCGCTTCGCGTTTCGCGTTGGTGTATTTTGTTTTTTTTTTATTTAATTTCACAATTACTACCGTTCGCCACTCTCGTAGCCTTACTTTTTTATTTTCTGGCTGTTAACTACATACTTTCGCGGGCTGGTCCCTGCTCGGACGCCAGTTTGAAAACTTTTACTTAGGTTAGGTTAGGTTAGATGGCTAATCAAGAGATCGCACATGGACTAATAGAAGTAGTTCTTTGTGAAGCCATTGAAAAACGAACTCCCGTGTTCGGACTTAGATATCAGCAAACCGTTTAGTATCCAATACAAATTTGCAGAGGCGCTTAATTTCTATGCCCGCCAGGTCGGCGGGTATTCTGAAGCCATGTGCCCCAAGTGTCTAAGTCTTGACCTCCCAAAAGCAGGGCAATCAAGAAGGAAGTGCTGGCTAGTTTCTACTGCATCTTCTTCCAAGAAACTTCTGCATGCGGCGTCCGGTAAGATTCCCAGTCTTACAGCATGTATGCCAATAGGGCAGTGGCCTGTCAGGAGCCCCATCATTAATGAAAGGCTAGCCTTACTGAGGGCAAAAAGATCACCAGATCTTCTGCGATCTATCTTGGGCCAAAAGGTCTTTGCGACCGCACAGGTACCAATGCCGGACCATCGCTGACCGAGCAGTCGCGAGGCCCAGCCATCCAGTAGTAGAGAACAGGAGGATGCAGGAGCACCTACCCGTTCCCATTCTACCTAGGGTGCCATTCATTGCCAGCTCATCAGCCTTGCAGTTACCTACGATTCCGCACTGTCAATGCGTTCAAGGCTAGTATCGCCGCTCTGCTATCTGAGTGAATGGTCACTTCCCTGAAGGTAGACAATCTTTTGAGCAGCATGTCTGCTGCTACCTTGATGGCTGCAACCTCAGCCTGGAAAACGCTGCAATAGTCGGGAAGTCTGAAGCTGGATTTTATGGAGAGCTGCCGACTGTAGACCCCTCCATCGACCTTACCCCCTAAGCTTCGACCCCTCCGTAAAGAAGCTTACTGCCCCTCTCCTCCAGCGACTTCTTCCCTGCCAAACCTCCCTCGTCGGTATCAGTGCAGAGAAGGAGCCACCGGAGTTCGATATAGCGAATCCATGATCCGGTATGAAGTCAAAGCTTGTGAGGATATCCGAGTGTTCAGATGCACGCCTCTTTAGGAACTCAGACTCCCTGAGCCTAATAGCCACCTTTGCGGCCATACACCTTCCGGCAATATCCATCGGCGTTCTGTTCAGGATTGCATTAAGTGCGATGGTTGGGGTGGACCTTACTGCATCGCATATGCTGATGAGCGCAGCTCGTTGAACGCTCTCAAGTTTCTTTGCAAATGTGGTCTTCTGCAAAGCCCTCCACCACATGAAGACTCCATAGAACATTATGGGCTTGGCTATGGTGTCATAGAGCCAGAGTACCACCTTCGGTGAGAAGCCCCACCTCTTGCCAATAGCTCCTCTACAGAAATATAAGGCAATCGATGCCTTTTTGGCTCTTTCCTCGATATTCGGCTTCCATGAAAGCTTCTTATCCAGGATGAGCCCTAAATACTTCACTGTATCCGCCGGTTGCAAGCGGATACCTCCCAATAGCGGTAACGGCGCCTCCGGAATCTTGTACCTTCTACTAAATAAAACCATTTCTGTTTTATTTGGATTGATGGCAAGTCCACTTTCGAACGCCCATTTTGTTACAATGCTGAGATATCCCTGCGTCAATTCATACACGGTGCTTAGAAACTTTCCTTTCACCATAAGTGCTACATCGTCTGCATAGGCAATCACCTGACAGCCAAGATCCTCTAGCTTTTTGAGAAGGACGTTAACGACTAGGATCCATAGAAGAGGAGAAAGAACCCCCCCTTTCGGGGTTCCCCTGCTCACACTCCGCCGTGCGCTCGCGCTGTCCCATTCTGCTTCGACCCCTCTGTCCCACTGGAGACTGCAAATGAGGTGCTTGAGGTTCGATTCAACCCCAAGACCGTCTAGTGCAGTTACGACTGCCTCTGGCAGGACATTGTTGAAAGCTCCCTCAATATCAAGGAAGGTCCCAACCGCGAAGTCCTTACCCTCAATTGCTCCCTCAAGCCACGACACGATAGTGTGCAAGGCAGTATCCACTGACCTTCCTTTACGATACGCATGTTGCGCTCCTGATAGATAGTCCCTCGGAATGCGCCTCCTTAGATACCAGTCCATCAGTCTCTCCAAAGTCTTTAGTAAAAACGAGGAGAGACTGATGGGCCAGAAATCCTTGGCCGTGACGTGGGAGCCCCTGCCAGCCTTCGAGATGATCGTAAACCTGACTCGTCTCCAGGCCCCCGGGATGTAACCAAATCTGATGCAGTTCGCATAGATCGGTGCCAACCAGTTGCATGACACCTTAACAGCCTGTTGCAGCTGCGCTGGTATGATGCCGTCCGGACCCGGGGACTTGAACGGTTTGAACGAATTTATCGCCCAAGCCAAGTGACGCTCCTCCAGAAAGCCGACAAAGGCCGTGCGATCATCATTCAACGCTCCGAGAGATACCTCCGTGGGGGACGTGTTACTAGGAAAGTGAGCATCAAGGAGCATCTGTAGTGTCCTTTCACTGCTCAGCGCCCAATTCTCATTTACATCCTTAAAGTACCCCAGGGACACAGGGTTTTTCGCGAGAATTCGCCTGAATCTAGAGGACTCGTGAAAGCCCTCCACTTTTTCGCTGAAGCTCTTCCACGAGATCCTCTTAGCCCTTCTTAGCTCGGACTTGTATATCGAAAGTCCTGTTTTATACAGGACCCAATCATCGGGTAGCCCACTCCTATGGGCCTTGTTGAATAAGCTTCTACAGGACGCCTTAATTTCCGAGAGCTCCAAAGTCCACCATTGAGGTTTACCTCTACCCTTCGGTGTTTTCAATGGACAGGAGCTCTCCAGTGCAGTGTTGCACACCGAGCTGAATGCTTCGACCCACCCATCCACCACATCGGCGGTGGCCAGCCCCCCCGGTGCGCGTGGAAGAGTTTGCCGAAGCCTTCTGCGGTAACCTTCCCAGTTCGTGTTTCGGGGATTTCTGAAAGATTTCCTAGGAGGACCTTCTCCGTCAAAACTAAGCCCGATATATCTATGATCAGAAAAGGAGTGGTCATCGAGAACCCTCCAGTTCGAGATCAGCGGAGCAATCCTGTGTGAGGCTAGGCTGAGGTCGAGAACCTCCTCCCTGCCTGCGGTCACAAAAGTAGGAGAATTTCCCCTATTGCAGATGCAAAGATTTTCGCTAACAATAAAATCAAAAAGCGACTCACCTCTAGTGTTGGTATCCGAGCTCCCCCCGAGCAAATATCACGTGTTGGCGTTCGAGCCGCTGTTGACATCAGCACCATTCCGGGACGCTTCATCCAAGGTCCCCCTTAGTAATGCGGGAGGTGGCTCCACCTCATCGTCGTGAGGCATATACTCAGCGACTAGCCAGATATTCCGGATGTCGCACTCTAGTTTTGCTGTAACTACGTCAGCGTTGCTGAAATTAGGTAAAAGAACTACCGTTAGTTCGTTTCTGACCAGCATACATCCTCTATTTCTACCTGCATCCTTGGCCGCCAGTAGCTTGTGGCTCTTCGTCCTTAGTCCCGATATTCCGTTGCCAGTTAGTCACAGTTCTTGGATCAGGACCACATCGGCTTCGTCTTGCTCCAGACGAAGCAGTAGATTGGCGGAGGCCGCCTTTGCGTGATGGAGGTTAATCTGGAGGAATCTCATCCTTCAGACTATCCTCTAGAAGCGCCAGTTCAGCGCTTAGGTCATGGCCGACCCTCACCTCCTCAAACAATTGTTCGAGGCTGAAAACGGAGTCGCCGATCGACAATCCGCCTCCAGTACTCGCCACGTCCGAAAGATTTTGGTCGTTTTCCCTGGTCGCTTGACCATCGCTAACGCCTTCTGCCTTCTCCCCCGCATCTGCAGCTTGAGCGCCATCAGCCCTGGCATCCGTTGGGAGCACCTTCAGTACTACCATTTCGAACCCATAGCTGATGGCTCCCTTGGTTTTGCTGAGAGGACCGATGGACTTAAGCATTATCAGCGCTTGCTTAGTTTATACAAAAAAATATTTTTCGGGAGCTATGCTCCTTTATTAAATTCCGCTTAAGAACTAAAATTTACAATTAATTACACTTAACTCTAGACCTATGTTTGCCGCTGCAACGGATATGGAGTTTGCCGACACTGCGCTTCCCACAGGTTGCCACTACACGTGTCGCACTCTCAGCGATTTAGCTGGTGTCGTTTATACTGCTTTGTATCATATGATGTTAATGCATCATATGATACTTTTTAAATGCTAACTTACAAATGTATATCGAACTGTTAAGAGCAGTTAACGGTGTCCCGAAATACCGTCGAAACTGTAAGCTCAACATATGTACATATATGTATGTGTGCATAAAAATTAAATTTATATATTTTGTATATATCAAATTATATGTGGAACGGACTCACTTTATTTTCCGGCAAGGTTTTTGGGTAATTCTACCTATATCCTTTTTCGTTTCTTTTCCTATTAATGAATGTATGTCCTGCGCTGTTATTTATTTTTTTACTTAGGTGCCTTTCGGAAAGGCTCGAAGGATCATTTGTTCACGTATGACACTGGTATAATTATGGAAAATGAAAACGCACTGATCTGAATTATAATGCAAACACTCTGTATACAATTTTAGTTTAATCTGTTTAAAGCAACTTTATTTTTTTTGGTTTTCCGCGAAACACACTGCGGGACACTGCTGGCGGATTCGGGGCTTTAGGTTACTCCGTCACTTTGGCGGTTTAACAAAAAAGAAAGTGCGGTTGAAGAAAAGAAAAAATGCTATAGAACGTCTTTATTTCACGGATGAAACAATAAGAAGTTCGGATCTATCTCTTTTGATAGTTTGGGTGGTGAATTCGTGGATTGATCCGTTGGTGATGGTGTGGCGGGTTGTATGATGATGTATAGTATGAGCGATGTTGTGTGCCGTGTTGCCTGGTGTGTAGTGGTGTGTGTTGCTTGTTGTATAAGCCCAATGAACATTTTTGTTGATTCTCAAATTGAGATGCGTTTGAGAATCAACCTCAATTTCAAGCTCAAACGTTTGTTCTCTAAGCCATTTCAATTTGAAAACAAAGCCATTCTCAAACAAAAAGGCACATTTTTAATATGAAATCTTCCTTTGTTCTCAATTTGAGAATGTCAAAATCTCAAACATTTTCTCAAATATGAAATGAGAGGAATGGAACGAATTCCAATTACATTAATTGAAGTTGCCACTGATTTAAAAATTAAAACTGGTTGAAATTAAGTTTTGAAATTTATTTTTATTTATATAAGAATTCATAGAGGTATATTGTACGCAGTACACATACATATAAAAAATAAATTTTATTAAACAATAAATAACATGGTAGCGTAACAAAAATTCATTTTTTAATTTAAATTAACGAAAATAATGTACATTTTTAGGATAAGGAAACAAACGAAAAAGTTAATTTCAATGCAAAACTTAAGAATAATCCAATTACAACTTACAAAATTAAATTTAAAATTGTCGCTCAATAATATAAGAACTAATTAATCTACGATTACCGTTGACATATTCTTTTTGTTTTCGTATTCAGTTCTTTTTTTTATTCTGTTGCTGGCGTGTTGGAAAAAATTCAATGTAGTCCGCTCGAATTTCATATCCGTGGCAGCGGTAGGGAATTTTTGATGGTATCCCTCTATAATAGAAAAAAATTACAAATAAGAATAAAGCAATACAATAAATATTACGCCTTAATGCTGTCGTCACACTAAGTGCTCTTGCCGGTTTTTTTGTCTTCGTTCCTTTCCAGGAGTATATCTGGGCAACATCGTCCGTGAAAACTTTTCGCCAAGCCATTTTAACAAATTTGTTTGAATTGGATGCTATTATCATTTGCAGTTCAGCCACCTATAAAAATATATAGACAAATTATTGATATAATAATATAAATGAGAATTTACCAAATCGTTAAATTTTGTTTCGGAAGATAGAATTTTGTCTTCAAAAGTAGCGAAATCATGCGCTTCTGCAAAAGGTTTTTGTGGCAAAATTTTTTTTCTTTTTTTGTAGCATTATGTGAGGTCGATTTAACTTCTTCCAATACTCTCTTCAGAAGCTTTTGAGTTGTATGATGTTCTGAAATTATCATATGCATATATACAATAACTATATAAGTATATGTATTAGGGTGATTCAAAAAAATTTTTTCTTTTTTTTAATTGGAACTCGCAAAAATAGGTTCCTAGACACCTCTAAGAAAGCCTCTCCAAATATGAGTTTTTAATTGTAACGGGAAGGTCCTGCGCCTAACGGTTTTCTATTTTTTCTTATTATCAGATAGAAAAATTTATATCTCGCTTCCAACTACTTGAAAAAATATCTTGTTAATTAGGTTTTGTAAGAAATTGAATACTCTAAAATATGGTCTCGTATGATTTTTTCGTAAACCCAACCCTTTAAAAGATATTAACAGTTAAAGTTTGATTATTTTTGGGAACATTTTGAATTTCTTATAAATTTCATAACTCAATGAAAAAAAATTATTATGAATAGGTTTTTGGAGAGGATTTCTTAGAGGTGTCTAGGAACCTATTTTTCAGAGTACCAAACGAAAAAAAAAATTTTTTTTCTTTGATCCACCCTAATATGCATTGATGTTTGACGATGAATATCTCGTAAACGCTTAACTTAATCGAAAAATCATAGTAGACCATTTTTATAGAGCAGTAAATTTCCTACAAAACTATGTGTTTCATCATTCATAATAATTTTTTTTCATTGAGTTATAAAATTAATAAGAAATAAAGAATTTTTCCAAAAATAGTCAAATTTCAACCGTTAATATCTTTTAAACGGTTGGGTTTACGAAAAAATCATAAGAGACCATATTTTAGAGTATTCAATTTCCTACAAAACCTAATTAACAAGATATTTTTTCAAGTAGTTGGAAGCGAGATATAAATTTTTCTATCTGATAATAAGAAAAAATAGAAAACCGTTAGGCGGAGGACCTTCCCGTTACAATTAAAAACTCATATTTGGAGAGGTTTTCTTAGAGGTGTCTAAGAACCTATTTTTGCGAGTACCAATTGAAAAAAAAAAAAAAAAAAAATTTTGAATCACCCTAATATGTATGTACCTTTTAACAAATCTTCTACCTTCTTATCCAAACTATCCAGTTTGCTACTTAAGTCGTCAAAATCTACGATTTAATTAAAATGTTAGAACCACTTCAAAAAAACGATATTGTATTAACTACTTACTTGATTTAGTGGTTTGCTCACATCCAATCGATATAAACGAGCTATTGAAATCCATCTAATTGTGAATAAGAGGAATAAATACATATTGACTACATTCAAAATTACTAAGCAAGATCATTTTTTGTGATATTTCTTCCGCTAAATGCTGATAGACGCAACTTGAAAATTGTAAAGCAGAGCAATATCTTATATAAAAGTTTGATGATTTTATTGGTGTAATAAAGAATTCATTCAAATTGATAACTTCCACGGATGTAATTTTTTATACACCATTTTCCTATGAAAAATTTATGACTTTAAAAATCTTATTTTTTATGCTGTAAAAATTATCTGTCATTTTTAAGGATAAATAAAATGAATTTGTATTTATTGATTTCATTGGCTGATTTTGCTTTACATTTGCAACCTCAAAATTATCATTACTGAACAAACTTTCCTCAACTAAACGATTATAAATTTGGGCAGCAATATGAGTTTTACTATTACATTTACGTTTAAGCTTGGACAAAAAGTTCTCGAACTTAAATGCGGTAATAGATTCTAATCCTTCATAATTTAATGCATCAGAATGTAAATGAGTAAGACAGTGGAAGTTAAAAGTTAAGAATGAATCGTCATAAAGTCTAGAAATGTTTTTGACGAATTCACTTAAAAGAATTCTCGCACACTCATTATTTTTGATGCAAGAGGTTTCATTTAAAAAAATTCGCCTACCCAACTAAGTAGCAAAAAGTGATTGTACCTTTCAGCGTCTAAAATATCAGCTAGTAAAACAATTCCGGTATATAATAGAAACTGCCTTAGTTCTGTAGCCTTAAACCTCTCAATTTCATGTAGGGTACGTGGATGTCGAGCAAATTCTTTGGGAACCTGATTACTTAAAAAGAGTATTTTAGAATTTAATGAATTAATTTGGGCTGGTTTTAAAGAATATAATTTTTTTTTGTGCCTAATCCAGCCAAGAAGTAAGCTTTTCATGACACCTAAACACACCACATGCATATAGTCATATGGAAATGACTTCACAATGTCGATTGGTAACTTTTCAATAGCTGTTTGGTCCAATATTTTATGATGATTTACATTACTTCGTGAGCAAAAATCTGCATCTGTTCTATTAGGATAGATATCACTACGGAAAATTATCCGATGTCCAAGAGATTCGCCTTTTTGAGTGCATTTTATGCAACAAAAAAAGCCAGTGTGTCCTTTAACACCCAATACATAGGATCTTGCTGGGGCATCACAAATAAAAGACCGGCAATAAATTGAAAAATGTTTACCATTGAAGTTTAAACCATGTTCTAATAAGTACAACAACTCATCCACAAATCGTTGCAAGAAGATGTTCGGGCAGAGTGCCTTACTATTTCCGCAATATGTTCCCACAACCATGACAACTGGTTCCCCTTTTACATTTATTAAAATAGGCCAAGCTTGCAAATTAGAACTGGAAGGCCATCAATATTAATGTTGAGGTGAATTTCGGTGGAATCAAATGATTTCCTCAATAAAAAATCTGTCAGGGAGTCTTCTATGCCGTAGTGAATATACTCTACTGTTCCCATTTTCTCTATGGGTGGAATCTTAGGAGTACACTTTAAAGTTCGTGCATCCTTTGGAATATCTCTAATATATTTTTGTAGAATTCCTAACAGACTACTAGTTGCAACGGTGGAAATATCAAATTTGACCGCCCACTCCGCTAGCTCTTTCCTAACTGAAGTGTTTGTCACGTTTAGGTTGGATTCCTCATATACGGAATCTTCACTTTCTATATCACTAAACTCATATTCCACCCTATTGGAAGTAGAAGGACTATCCTCCATAGCCGCATCTACACCTGGGATCTCCGGGCTTTTATTTTTCCCTACTCCATCACTATCTGTGAGCAAGTCAAATATCTGCCTCACTTCACTTTTTATTTTCTTTGTAGTATGCATTTTCTGTTCGAAATATCACAATTATAACAAATATTTATAATATTATACTTCCTTTCACTTTTATTCTTCAAAAGTGCTGCACATCACGATTACGTTTTTTTAATTATGAATACTTTTTGACAGATGATTGATTGATTATTGAACGGAATGAAACGGCTTGCCATATATTTGAGAAAATGATTTTTATCAAATTGTAAAACGATGGAAACAAATTTGAGAAATAGTGTTTTAGAAAATGTTGTCTTTCAAATTGAATAAATGATGAATTTCAAACTGAAAATTAATATTTTCTTCAATGTTTGAGAATTTCGATTTCAGTGTTTGTTTGGAGTGATGTGATGAAATTGCTTTGATGTATGTGTGATGTGTCGTGTAGGCGCAGGTTGTCATGTGAACATATTTAGCAACATAAGAGTTCACTTTTGACATTTTAGAGTTTCACAAAACAACTTTACTTAACACAGGCCGTTTTACCAAATTTACTTTTCGCAGTTGCATGATTGAACTTTTACCAGAGGAGAAAGCATGTTGATGCAATTTGGCGTTTGGCAAAAGAGTTTCAACTGAAAGAAGCTGTTCTGAGAAATGTGATTTCTTCAAAAAGAGGGAGGTGCCACGCCCATAGTTCAATTTTCACAGCAGCCCCCATAAAGCCCTCTGACACCATCTCGGGTGTTAAATTTAATGACCTAGGCATATTTATTTACTAATTTAATGCGATTTTGATAGTTTTTAACAGTACTGTAACCCAGTAACAGTGGGGCGCTATAACGGCGTTATCTGCCGATTTCATCGAAACTGTCCATTAATGTTCTTATACAAATTTTGCTAGCCATATTTAATTTCTGTAGCCTTGGTGTTTAAGAGATACGTACATTACACTCATAAAAGGACGGGCACACTCCGACTTTGTCAAAATTTTAAGTTCACAGGTGCCATTTGCTACTGCGATTTCCTATGTTGAATTACAATTCTATATCTTAATTAAAAGCTTAGTTATGGCATTTTATAAGTCTTCGCTTAATGTGGTTTTGTGGGCGTGGCACTTATCCGATACCGCCCATCTACGAACTCGCCGCTCATTTTTCGTCAAGGAACTCGTGTACCAAGTTTCATTATTTTTTTTACAATTTATTTCGATAGCAACTTTTTTGGGGGTTTCTTTTTTTATCGTTTAACTGCTTTTGAATTCGGGTGGTTAGTACTGCCGACTTCTTTAAATTTAATATTCTTCTAATTTAACTTAAAGAATAACCTTTATTCCTCAATCTTATAACAGTTTTTCGAATTTATTAGGGCACTTCCCTTCCTTTGTCCATTTTCATAGTAAAAAACACTTCTCGATTAAAAAATTATAACTGTGACCACTTTCTATGAAATGTTGAGCTATACAATGATTTAAAACAAATATCTAGAAAATGAGCAACGGTACACTTTGCTTTTTGCATCGAATGTAGGCTTTTTGTATGTAAATATGGGAGTTTAAGATTTTTAACTGTTTTGTTGTTACTTTTAAATAGTTTGTTTTGCAGAGTTTTTATAATGATTTTGTCTTTCATTTAAAGTTCTTAAAACTAATAACATATGAACAGTATTTTGATATTTATAATTAAATTATTTATTTATGGATGTATGTAAACTCTTGCAAGTCTGTGTTTATACAACCCTATATCTATGTCGATTGGTTTTGGTTGATACTTTCAACCGTTAGGTGAACAAAATTCCGCCGACTCATCATATATTGTCATCGTCCATGCCTTTGCACCATATAGCAGGACGGGGAGAGACGTTGTTGTTAGTGTTAATGCTTGTTCCAATAGGAACGGTATTACGACTTCGAAGGTATGAATATTAAAAGTGACGTAAGAGCCAAGTCGTGAATGCGACGACTGTTTGTTTGATGACAGGAGATATTGCGTTTTGACAAACTTTAAACGCGTTTTTCCCAAAACTATGTTTTTTGAACTGGTGACAACTGTAACTCGAAAACCGCTTAGTAGATTTGAATGAAATTTATACAGCTTTTAGAATACATAATAAGCTCGGGCCTGATCGAAGGATTTTTTTTTTAATTTCGATTTTTTAAAACTAATTATCTGTTGATTTTTTCCAAAAATTTAGAAAAAAATTTCCTGAGGCCGCCATTTTATTAGTTTAAAAGAAAATAAAATGCTTCGATCGGGTCCAAGATTATCTATTTATAAAACTAATTGTTTTTGTCCGATTGATTGTGGATGACTCGCCCAGGACACATTCTATAATAATGCCATATTACTACTTTTGTAAAATAACATGATTTGATAGCCAAAAAAAAATACTGAAAATTTTCATTTTTTCGTGCCTCTGACTACTCCCAACCCCTTAATGTAGAAGATTGTACCTTCTCTATTTAAGACCTGCAGCTTAAATTATTTTCTTCTTGAGTCGATTTAAGAATTCACATGATAGGGAGTCGAAGAGATCCATCCCGATCCTCATACATAGCGGCAGTTTTATTTCGTGCTGTGCAAAACAGATACGAAATCGATGAAGAGGAAGTGCGCGTCGATCTTTTCAGAGATTTGGCGAATGGTGAAAATCTGGTCGATTGTAGATTCTCCAGGTCTAAGGTCACACTAATAAGGTCCAATCAGTTTGCTGACAGTAGTCTTCAGTCTCTCACACAGTACGTTTGAGAGAACTTTATATGCGATTTTGAGAAGGCTTAACCCACAGAAGTTCACGTAATTGTGGTGACCCCAATTTTGTGGATTGGGCACACTTAAATTCCAATCATCGGACATGCTTTCGGACCATATTCTGCTCCTTATCAGTTCTTCGCGGCCATGTTGAATTGCTCGGCTGACAGTCCATTGGCATAAAACTTCTTCTTGGTAGGGTAATGGAACGTTTGCATCATCATCATCGTCATCGATTGTGGAGTTGGATTAATTATCTCCTAAAGCCATGCTTTCACTGCCAGTTGCTAGGCTGGAGAAGAGTTCCCCTCATAATATCAGTGTGCTCTTAGCATCAGTCAGTAGATCACCTCTAGGGTTCCTACAATAGTATGCTCCGGTCTTGAAACCTTCTCCAGCTTGTCATGGTCTTCGTACTCATGCATTTTGGTCTTTCTCTTTTGTCTGAAAATGCGTCTCGCTTCCCTTTTCAACTCTCGTTATCTATCCTACTCCTTTCGGGTTGTGGTCGATCGTAACGTTGCAAAGTAGGCAATCTATTTTCTCTCCACTACGACTCGGCACCACTCATCGTACCAGCTGTTCTTCTGTATTTTCCAAAAAACAATGGTTTCGTATGCAGCTGTACGTAAGGAGTTTGAAATGCTGTCCCACAATTCCCTTATACCGAGTTACTAATCGGTACTCTCAGAAAGCAGGAGTGCAAGCCGGGTAGGATATCGTTCGGCTGTCTCGACGTCTAACCTTCTTTGCGGTTTTTGAAGTGAATTTTTTGCTGCAACTAGGCAGGTACGTATCCTAGCTGTCTCAAGGTAGTGCTCCAAGTCAGTGCTAGAACAAGTCCTAAACACAGGAGAAGTGTGCCTATCCCAACGTAATCGATTTGTTGGTGGTGTTTCGATTCGGAGACAGCAAGGTATCTTAATGAGTTTTCCTATGCTGGAATCTAGTACTAAAGATAACCATTTTTCCGGACCCTGGCAAAATCAACACATTTAGGGATGTTTCACAGCGATTGTGTCAGTCTTTACTCTACCGAAGACATCAATCAGCTAGGCAGCCGCACGTTGCCAATTAAAGGACCAGACATTCCAGGTGGATGGTGGACGTCACTGTTGAAAGTCATAAGTTTGAAGTCGTAGAAAATTTCGTCTACCATGGAGCAAGCATTAACACCACCAATAACGTCAGCATCGAAATCCGACGCAGAATAACTCTTGCCAACATGTACTACTTCGTACTTAGTAAGCAATTGTAAAGTAAAGTCCTTTTCGACGAACAAGGACAAAACTCTATATGGCACTCATCATCCTCAACCTTCTATTATGGTGCATGGACGATGACAACATCTGATGAGTCAGCCTAAGAAGTTTTCGAGAGAAAGGTTCTGCGGAAGATTTATGGTTCTTTGCGCGTTGGCCCCGGCGAATATCGCATTCGATGGAACGATGAGCTGTATGAGACATACGACGATATTGTTCAACCAATTAAGAGAGCGGCTTTATTGGCTGAGTCTTGTCTAAGGTTGCCAGCTCGCAAACTATGGAATATAGTATTTTTCTTCATTTTATATACTATTTTCAATAAAAATATAGTATTTTTCATAAAAAGTCAACAATTGATTCTTTAATTCTTTATTAAAAAAAGATATAGAAACATAACAAAACAATTCAAATCCAGTCAGTTTTAAACAAAAAAATGGTATTCGTATAACCGCAATTAACTGTATACAGTTCAAAGAGCATTTGATTTAATACCAATAATGAAACATTGAATAGTTCAATATCACTTTAAGTTTTTTGAAAACAAAAGCAATATTTAAAAAAAAAACTTAAAAAATATTACCAATATTACATTCGCCGTAAATTATATTATATTGGCTATAAAATAGATTTGCGACATATTGATAAATTTTGACTATTTTTCTTTTGTTTGTTAAGAGCATATTATTATTTTTTAAATATGGCTCTTTATCTAACAGAACCCATAAAAATCTTAATTTCAAACTTTGGGCAAAAAAAGAAAAACTCAGCAAAATTTCATCTAAATTTAAAACTTTGTTGTAAGGATTTAAAAAAAAATGTTGGTTGCTGTGCAGTTTTATATCTTAATCAATTTAAGTGCCATTAATATTGGTATTCTGCTTGAGACGATTGTCTCATGTCTCTAATTGTCACAATCTTCATTTAGTGACTCTGTTAGTCAGGAGTCTTATTTTGAAATTCTGGCAGATACAGTATACTACTATATAGTATACTACTCTTCTGTATCTGCCAGAATATCAAAATAAGACTCCTGACTAACAGAATCACTAAATAACTATTGTGACAATTAGAGACTTGAGACAATCGTCTCACGCAGAATACCGATATAAGTGTAATTGTAAAGCTGCTGAAAATTACGGCTGATTTAAAATTTTTTTTTGCTGGCAGTGCGAAAGCAAAAGCGAAACAATTTTGTTAAAATCTCTTCTGAGCCTGAATTTAAAATTTTTTGCAATTTCTCAACTATGTAAAGATTTTTAAATTTTTCACAGTTTTTGATTTTTGAATAAATTTCATTTACGCTGATTATTTCAGAATACAGTACTATGTTAAGTATAGTTTTTAATAGTAAAATAAATAAATTTTCAAAATTCAAATTTTTTATGTGATACAACCAATTTTCGTCGGTAAAATCAAACCACTTTTTAAGATATGCGAGGCATTGATCTAAAAATAACACAAAATTGTTCTCTGTTTCTTTGTAAAGAAGAGGATTTTCGTCTCTAATATATTTTAATAATTTATTGGTTTCGTAACCAAAAAATTTATCTTGCTTCCTTTGATTGAGCTCAAACTTCAATTTTTCCATTGCTCCATACAAATCAAGCACTGTTGTGTCATTTCTTTCCAGTTTTTTAATTGTTTTGTCGAAAACATTCAAAACGTGGCTGACCATATTTAAAAAAACTTTAACTTGTATATTTAAAATATCTTCTTCAAGCTTTAAAAGTTGACGAATTTGTGTTGGGCATTTATCATCCAGTTTGCGAAAGTAATTCGTTATGGGAGTCCAATAGGGTGGGTCGATTCCGGACTTTTTTCGATTCGGGATTTCTAATAGTGCGAAAAAGTTGCCTTAGTACTTCCTGATTCCAATGCAACTTTTTGTTTTGAGATCAGATTGCATCTTCAACGACCTTGAAATTTCGGAAATTCGCCTAAAATCGTGAAATTGTCTACCTAGCGCCTGAAATACGCATCTGATGGCAAAATGTATAAAACAAAAGTTATTTGTCACGTCATTTGCTACCGAAATGGTATAAGTGATCATGGCCGTAGGACGAACCGTTCCCGATATACGAGCGAAAAGGCGGCTTTTCTCTGTTTTTTAGGTGTTTCATATAATATGCTGCAATCACTTGAAGACATTCTTAAAATTTAACTGCGAAAAACAGCTGATTGAGCTAGTGCCTAAAATGCCTTATCGATTTATCGATATGTTAGATATTTGGAAATTCAAACAACCTTTTATGCACAGCTTTATCAGCCGATTTTCGCAGTTGCGAAAAAATAAAAAAATTATGCATGAATAGGGATTCAAACTTTTAGAAAAGTATGAATTAAATTGCTTAGAGTATAAATATAGTATTTTAGCCTACTATATTAATTGTGAACAGTATATAGTATTCAAGCGAAAAATATAGTACAATACTATAAATATAGTACGTCTGGTAACCCTAGTCTTGTCGTCCGAATGGGTGAAAACACTCCATCCATACATTCGATGCAGTACCACTCCAATAAAGAAGAAGAGGATATGTAACTACAATTTACGACTATGGGAGATCACCATGTGACCCAAGTCATTTGGGTTGACATTGCCGTCGTTTGCAATGGCGCTCCTTATATTTGCATACATAGCCACCAAAACTGAGATAGTAGTGTCGTACAGCATAGTACAAATTAAAATTGTTTTCACGGATTCCATTATATGGGATGGGTAAAAGTCCACGCAGGTTACTCTTTTATTACGTTTGTTTGAGAGATCTTAAAGTGATATCATCGGTCATATTCTCTAGGGCAGACTAAAATTCATGGATCACGGTGTTACGGCTGCAGAACCTGTTGAATTTTAGAAACAGTTGCTTGTCGTCTTTCATAAAATGCACCTGTAAAAATTGTGACTGTTCATTAAGTGGTCGTAACGGCAATCTTGTTTTGTTATGTATTTGGCCTTGTACTGTGAGAGTAGGGGAAAATGCAGCCAAAGTGAGAACTTTCTTCGCTCCGATTGACGTCATGTGAAAGCATGCGTTGTTTTTTTTTACACGGTTCGGTAACTGTCGAGACTCATCAATTGTACCTGTATATAATGGTTTTGCATGCACTTATTAAAATAATTTTTTGCACCTACAAGGAGCGCTCCAAAGTAAACAGGACTTAAAAAAAACAGAACAAATAGTTTTCTTGGCAAAAACAATTTATTTTATTCAAAATAGCCTCCTTCTGCTTCTATACAGCTTTTTGAACGGTCAAAGAGCATGTCGAACGAGTGTTTTAGCTTGTTGCTAAAAAGGTGCAAGCCTTTTGAATGGCCTCTACGTCTGCATAACGCTTTCCTGTTATGGGCAAATGCGTTTTTCCGAAAAGGAAGGTTAATGGTTAAAATGTAATTTTTGGACAAATAATCGTCCCTCGAATGTTGGATTCTGAACAATTTTTGGTCGTCAGTCAATTTGTGCGGAACAAACTGTGCACACACCTTTCGTAAGCCCAAATGTTTTCGAGGTGTTCAATTCCATTTCCATGATTTTCAATTATGATTTCGGCTGATTTTTGATGAATTCACGCACAGTTTCGATGGAATTTCCGGTGATCACGAATTTTGCTTGGCCCACATGTTGATCCTCATTTATGTCCTCACGACCACTTTAAAAACGTTGAAACCATTCGTGCACTCTGCTACGCGATAGGCAATCATCGCCATAAACTTGTTTCATCAATTGAAACATTTCGGTAAAAGTTTTACCAATTTTAAAACAAAATTTAATGTTGGCTCTTTGTTCGAAACTCATTTTCGCACCGATAACACAAACATACTGACACTTAAAACGCAATAACTTCACTTCCAATCAATAAAATGTCATGCAATTCTCACTGGACAATCGACTAACGCACCATTAGACATATAGATGGCGCCCCCAGGGGGCTCTGAATGCAAAAAGTACTGTTACTTTGAGTTGCACTTGTATAAATATTTTAAGTAAGAGAAATGATTGAATAGTTTTGTTGTTTAATATTTAGTTCGTCTAATTATATATTGTATAATAGCCAAGAAAAATAATTTAATCAGTTTACTTGAGTGTGTACCTACCTAAAAAATAGCAAAGAACATTATACAGAATACTTCTTAACGTAATCTATATATATATAAATGAAACCCGTTTTCCGTTGTCACGGTATCACGCGTGAATGGCTGGACCGATTTCACTAATTCTTTTTTGTTGTGTGTATTATTATTAGGAGAAGGTTCTTATGTAAAAAAAATACGAAAGTTGCCGGAAAACGCCTAAAAACAGTCCTTTTCTTTTTCCCATACAAACTTTTTATTTTGTACAATATATATGTACATATGTACATATGTAAGTAAAAATGAATGTTTGTTTGTTAGTACGCTAAGGCTCGAGAAGGGCGAAACCAATCTTCATAAAATTTTCAGAAGTTGTTCGCTGTGGATCTGGAAAGGTTCAGAAATAAAAACAAAAACTTTTCATAATTTTCTCATTCAATTTTTTTTTGTTTTTCAATATTTTGATTTTTAAATTATTTGATCGTTCAATTTCGATTATGGGAATTCACATTATGGGAATAATCTCAACTAAATATATGGCATAAATAGCATGAAACTATTAATAGCGAATGAATTGTATGTAAAGTTTTTTTCTTACTTACTATGAAGCCGAATTGGTCACCTACTATATTCAAAAGTAGTTGAGGTTGCGCATATACTGCGGCTTTCTGACAGCCAGAAAAGTGCGTTTTTATGAATTAATCTAAGGATTCACCTGAAGAGGATCTCCAAGGAGGAGCCATCGCTTTTTTGAGAAGCGATTGGTTGAATAAGGTGAAAATATTTTCTAACATTACATCTAATTCTTGAAAATTTTGTAGCTATCTTGGTAAATTTATCCCAAACTGTTGTTCTGGGTTTCCGTGGACAGTGTTCAGTTAAAGACCGGGCTATTCGTTAAGGTTGATCGCGTCAGCTCCTAGACATTCTCACAACCCGAAAAATTCACCGAGCTTGGGAAAATAAATGTTGGCTCCTATCGCTCCTATCACACATAAATAAATTGCTATTTAGAATATATTATGGAGATTGCTCTTGCAAAACCCTTGCACGGTGCACGTATTGCACGGATTTCAGAGTTTTCCCATTGCCGCAACGACTCAACAGCAAAAAACATGCTGAAAAATATTTACAATGGCTGTATAATATGTCGGATTAAACCCCATCTTTACTTTCGTGCAATGACACGTAAAACAATAATTGCATTATTGTATTATGTCATTTTACATAAAGACATATTTCGCCAATAATTTGTTGAGAAACGTAAGTTTTGATTTTGTAATTTCTATTTAAATTATAAATATTTGTTACAGTTTTTTAAGAATGAATGTAGAAGGTGCAGGGAGCTAAGGGGAAAAGGCAATGACTGGCTTGCGTCAATTGGTGCAGGACTTCAAGAGGAGGCTGATGAGAACCATCGAAGGTTGGTATAATATTGATATTAAAAATTTATTGTAGGTAAATATTGTCTTAATAATTTCAGCAAAAATAGCTAAAATGTGTCCCTACTGCGACCAGCTGAGGGAAATATTTGGAAAGCGTGTACCGACCATGCAACAGTTACTGTTTACAAGTAACTTGCCTTCGCCTCAGCTGTGTCCTGCGCGTCCTGCACCATTCGACATCAAATTTTTAGAAGAGGAAAAGGCATCTGCTGCGCCATCAAAAGCCGCGCCTTCTATCGCACCAATGTCCACGCCATATCAACATTCCAATGATCTACTCGGCAACAGAAACCTGCCATTGAACAATTGGCAGCTATCCAAGCAGCGAAAATTGCCATGGAAGAGAACTAACTTGAATTTGAAAAATATTAGTTTAAAAAGAAAGAAAAAATAGATATAGATTTAAAAATATGAGAAATAGATGAAAAATATATATTGTTAGATTTAAAAATGAAAGAAAGAGTTAAGTACGAAATTGATAAAAAAATGAAAAATATATAGTACTTAATTAAATAAACTAAATTAGATTTTTATTTAGGTTTCGTAAGTATGATCTTACATAAACAGTTAAATCAACAAGTAAGGAAGGGCTAATTTCGAGTGTCACCGAACATTTTACACTCTCGCATGATAAAGTGATAATCGAGATTTCATTATCCGTCATTTACATATTTTCTTTATTTTGCTGTAAAATTAATTAGAATTAAGTTCTGAGAGATTTACCGATACTTTCGGTGAAAAATTAGGTTAGGCTAGGTTAGGCCTTGAAAAGTTGTAGTCCGATCACGACAATTTTTCCACAAGGGATACCTCAGCTCAAATACCGTATTTGTGTAAAGTTTTATTCTGCTACGATCATTGGTTCCTAATGTATATATTATACAGAGAACATCAGATGGAATTCAAAATAGTGTTATATTGGAAGAAAGCGTGGTTGTGAACCGATTTCACCCATATTTCGTACATGTCATCAGGGTGTCAAGAAAATATTATATACCGAATTTCATTGAAATCGGTCGAGTAGTTCCTGAGAAATGGTTTTTGGTCCATAAGAGGGCGACGCCACGCCCATTTTCAATTTTTCAAAAAAGGCTGGGTGCAGCTTCTTTCTGTCATTTCTTCCGTAAAATTTAGTGTTTCTGACGTGTTTTGTTAGTCGGTTAACGCACTTTTAGTGATTTTCAACATAACCTTTGTATGGGAGGTGGGCGTGGTTATTATCCAATTTCTTCCATTTTTAAACTGTATATGGAAATGCCTGAAGGAAACGACTCTATAGAGTTTGGTTGACATAGCTATGGTACAAAAAACTTAGTAGGGGGCGGGGCCACGCCCACTTTTCCAACAAAATTATGTCCAAATCTGCCCCTCCCTAATGCGATCCTTTTTGCCACTTCAATATCTTTATTTATGGCTTAGTTATGACACTTTATAGGTTTTCGGTTTCCGCCATTTTGTGGGCGTGGCAGTGGACCGATTTTGCCCATCTTCGAACTTAACCTTCTTATGGAGCCAAGAAATACGTGTACCAAGTTTCATCATGATATCTCAATTTTTACTCAAGTTACAGCTTGCACGGACAGACATCCGGATTTCAACTCTACTCGTCGCCCTGATCACTTTGGTATATATAACCCTATATCTGACTCTTTTAGTTTTAGGACTTACAAACAACCGTTATGTGAACAAAACTATAATACTCTCCTTAGCAACTTTGTTGCGAGAGTATAAAAATGGAGTTGGTATACCTTATATCACCATGTACAGGGCTTGTCCGGAAAGTAATAACACTGTTTACTTTCGCCACGACTGTTCTTTGAAGCGTGCACTTACCGACTGGATTCGGTAGGGGGTGTTCCTAGCTAACGAACGAGCAAAAACTGCTGTGTTTCGGTGGTACCAGTCCTTTTTGGAGGGCCGGGAAGAGATCGCTAATGATTGATCATCGTCCACTATAAATTTGTTCTTCCTGAATAAACCGTCAACGCCAAGTTTTACGTGGAAATTCTCAAGAGACTCAAGCGAAGGGTCAATCGAGTCTGACAAGACATCGCAGCAGATTGGAAGTTGTACACGACAACGCCCCAGCTATTTAACCAAGGCCGGTATCCCAGCCGCTTTACAGTCCAGAAGTGGCACCCCCGCCCAGTAAGCCTAAGCGCCGCTCATATCAGACTATTTTCAGTGAAAATTCTCAAGCGTTTTTGAGACACGAAAAATAGTTAGAGATGTGCAATTTTAAATAACACTCCAATTACCTGTCGCGAAAAAGACTTATTAATTCAAGTAACGAAAAAAGCGTGCGTTCGGTTCAACGGTTCACCAAGAAGAGCGTTCTTTATTTCTTAATCTAATTGCTAAGCCTAAATCTTAAAACTAACGGCTTAAACTAGTGGTAATATAAATATGTATTAAAAAAGGGGTAAGTATAACCATTTTCAACTTTCTTTAAATATTGTAACAGATTATGGTAAGTATTAAGGTAAGTAGTAGATTGGTATTATGAAGGCATTATTAAGGTAAGTATTTTATAATAGATTTTCTTAATTTAATTTTTAACAATTCATTTCATTGATTTTATTTTTTATTATTCATTTATTATTTTTGTTTCAGATATATTGAGATATGTCGCTTGACGCAACACCGGCCACCTTGACAGGATCAGGTTCTTTCAACCTCAATTGGAAGCAAGGCCAGCTTATGGATGGGACGCTTAATTGTGCCCGCCTAAGTCGGTACGTCTGCGACTCGCACCTTGCCGTCTTGCCCTTCGACGGTTGCGACGACGCGCCCTAGTACCCACTGCTGCGGCGGCACGTTGTCCTCGAGGACGAGGTCGTTGAGCTGCAGATTGCGAGTGGGGTGCAGCCACTTGTTGCGTTCCTGAAGGCCCGTCAGGTATACTTTGAACCACTAATTCTAAATGTACTGCTTTTGAAGTGAAGCAAACGAAAACTGCAATATATGTTTTTACGGGTGGTCGACCGCGTATTTTTAAAGTTGTGTATATCGGACCACAAAAATCTATGCCACATATAAGAAAGGACCATAGCGCTCGAAGTCTTTTGACTGACAAATGTCCTATTATTTGGTTTTGCAACTTCGGCTTGTAATGAAAACAATGTGTATAGTTTCTTACGGTTCTACTGCAAGCTTCTCGGGTATTAATTAGCCATATGCGTTCTCGAAGAAGCGCAACCAACGCTTTAGCCCCAGCGTGGTGATTTCGAATGTACAGGAACCGTAAATACGTTATAACAACGTGCGAAATTTTATTTAATAAAAGCGGAAATTTGGCATCGTATGGGAGAGGCGCATTTAATAGGCGACCTCCTACTCGGATTAATTTGAACGACAGCGACATATCCGAGTACTCATGCAAAAACAGGTTGAGTTTCTGCAAGTTTGCGGTTAGGGTGGTGCCTTTATTCAATCTTTGAATAACATCCGAGAATTCTGAGTGTTGGACCACATGTGTAATTTTTAGAAAACTCAAGTTTAGCTCTTCTGAAGTCAGATCTTATCCCATGGAGGATTTTGGTGACCGCCTGATGCATCGTAATATATATGCGACCACACGAAGCTATTTTTTATGAGAAGAGAATTTTTCAATGAGGTCCAATATTGAATTTTTCTCAGCAGCCGAAATTAAAGTAAATGTAGTTTTGAGTGTTTTAATCCAATGTAAAACGATTTCAGAGTCTGTCCAAAATGTAATAATTTCGAATTATGTGCTGCCGAGAGCTCAAAATGCGGAAGAGATTTGGTCTTCAGCGGAGCCAATCTAGACTTTGGAGTAAGCATTTAATACCACTAGCAGATTGGCTTTGTATGTATACACAGCATCCGTACGACCTTATTGAGGCGTCGGAGAAGCCATGTATTTGGCAGATGGCACTTGACTCAACGTTTACGTAATGAGGAATGCTTAGTAATGAGAGCTGCATTAGGTTGGCTTTAAAGTTTTGCCAGCTAGTGTCAAGGCGCAATGGAATCGCCTTATCCCAATCTAGTTTTTGGATCCAAAGCTCTTGCAATAAGATTATTGCTTGGGTAACTAGTGGGGCTAGTAATCCAAGAGGATCAAAAAAGCGAGAAAACTGACAATATATTTCTTTTAGTGGGTCGCAGTTGCGAGAAATGGAGCAGGCGCAGTGCCGTATGTTACGGTGTTAAGACGAAAAATTTGCATTTGCTCTGAAGGATGCTTTCTCTACACAATACGTTGACAATTTCAGTCTTCTTCAGGCATAATTATTTGACGGTACATTTTAGTAATGTCCGCTGTTAGTGCATACTTATGTAAGCGAAAACGAAGAAGAGTTGAATATAATTCTTTTCGAATGGCTGGACCTACCATCAAAAGTTCATTCAACGCTATTTGAGTTGAAGATCGACTCGAAGCATCAAAGACAACACGTAATTTGGTTGTTGTGCTCTCGGGCCTTAAAACGCAATGAAGTAGTGTGGCTCACTCGGGATCTTATTGTTTGTTGGGCTCATGTGACCCAGTGCTCTATATTCATTCATAAAGTCCAGATACATTTTACGAAGCTTTGGATCTTTTAATGTCCTTCTCTCCAGGGCCTGAAACCACCGAACTGCGGTTTCATAGGAGTGACCGCGTAACTTGCGGTTAGCTTGAAGCTCTGACTTGATGCTGTCCTGAAGGCAATACTTAAGTAGTATTTACGAAAAATTTTTCACACTCTTGTTGTTCTTGTGTGAATTTAATGCCATTTGAATCTGAAGGTAGTTCTTCTAGAGCCCAAAATATTTGGACTACTGAATCTATTGACGTGAAGTCTTCTTCAGCTTGGCATAGTGTGCTATGTAATCTGGAAGGAGAACTTATATTACTGGCGTATTTGCCGGATACAATCCATCCTAAAAGGGTTTTCTGAAGTGTTGGTTGGTTAGGACCATTTTTAATTTGGCCAAAGGCTAAAAGGTCGAAATATGTTTCAGCACCTAATAGGATATCCACTTTTTTTTATTTGTGGAATACTGAGACCGCCAATTCAATATTGTGCGGAATTTTTCAGCCACTAACATTGATGTTATGATCTGGATGATTTGCCGAAAATTCGTAATTATTTAACCGAGACTTGACAAACGCGCTTAATTTTGACCCCACTTTTGTATTACTGCGGTTGCCAGCATGACCCGATCCGGCATACTCGCAGTATGCATGGTATGTGTGGTTGATGGTTGTGGATGAGGTGCAGCGGGGAAGGACACTGGATACTGGTGCAACAGCAAGTGATGAGATCGATTGCATATGCGGCAACGATCCGCTCTGCATTTGTAAGCGACGCAAGCAATTTATGCATAAGGGTACCGGTTTGACGGTTCACCGGAAGAGCCTAGAAAGTAGGGCAGGCAGTTAGATGGTGATCCCACGATTTGCACTGTTGACAACTAGGCTGCCTTGTGTTTGCTGCAACTAGCGCCGATTAGGTTCTATCCACTTGTTGTTGCTTCCCATGACTCGTACTGCCTGTTGGTATGGCCTTCATCCTTGAGTGTGTTTCTCCTTCCGCTGATAGCTGCTGATATCTCCTATTTAGGATGGCTTCACAATACTTCCATAATGGTAAGTGGTCATAGTCAAGTTGCTCTTCCCACTTGGATCGGGTGGCAGTGTCCACCTTCGTCATCACTAAATGTATTATAATGGCGGTTGTTATTTGCTTCTCATCGCCCAGAGACAGTAAAGAGTCATAAACAGCAGACACTTCATCAATCGCTGATCACAATGAAGGCGCGGATGGCTTTGGGATGGTTGGCAGCTCAAAAAGTTTAGATATTGTATTGAAAAATATCAAACATTTATTATCATAAACTTTTTTGAGACTTGCCAACGCTTGAGCTGTGAGAAGCTACGAAAGATGTTTCGGCAATTGACGTTCTATTTTTGGCTAAAATATTTTTAATTATTGATTTCGTTTCAACAATTATGTCCTCTAACTCCCCTCGGGCCATGTCGTCTTCCTCAATTTCTTTAATTTTAAATTGGCATTTCATTAGCTTTTCACCATGTGAATTTAATATGTCGAGCCGAAATTCCAATTCAATTGGATATAACGACATAGTTTTTTCTAAAAGGCCCGTCTTTATTTGCAAAATACTATTTTTCGCCACCGTCCTTTGACACTTTAACGACTTTAAGTCGATCAGCTCCTTACTTGGAGAGAGGTTGGCGATAGTTGACTTCGGCTTGGTCATTTTTGCTTGTTTAAATTAAGAAAAAAAATGAACGAAAAATCAAGAAAAAACGTTAGCTTCGGTGCAACCCTTCACAGGTGCATTTCTGTTAGTAACTATCTGTTCAGTTTGTATGGCAGCTATATGCTATAGTAATTCGATCTGAACAATTTCTTCGGAAATTACATTGTTGCCTTAAAAAATAATCTATACCAAATTTCGTGAATATTTCTTGTCACATGTGAAAATTTTCCATACAAGAACTTGATTCCGATCGTTCAGTTTGTATGACAGCTATATGCTATAGTTAACCGATCTGAACAATTTCTTCGGAGATTACATTGTTGCTCTAGAAAATAATCTATACCAAATTTGGTGAAGATACATACATTGCCAAATGTCAAAGTTTTCCATACAAGAACTTGATTCCGATCGTTCAGTTTATATGGCAGCTATATGTTATAGTGGTCCGATATCGGCCGTTCCGACAAATGAGCAGCTTCTTGAAGAGAAAATGACGTTTGCAAAATTTTAAAAGGATATCTTAAAAACTGAGGGACTAGTTCGTATATATACAGACAGACAGACCTGTTCAGGGTATAATAATATCGATTCCCAAGTATACGAAAGCCAAACCAATAAATGCGCAAAATGAGCAATAGCACAATAAAGTAATTTAATCGGAAAATGTGCGAACGAAAATCGACAAAAATTGCGAAAAATGTAATAACTCAATTTTGAAATAAAGAATTTTTCACCTTTATTTTAAAATAAAGGGCTACCGCAAAATCCCAAAAACCCTTGATTAACTTTAAATTTATAAATTTAGATATAAACATACGTGTGGTTCGAATATATCACTAGTATAGTATATAATATATGTATATATTGTTATATATGTATGTATGTGTGCACTTTGTTGTTTATTTGAATTTTTGTTTGTTTGCACCACTTTCAATAATCCGCACCTGGTTACCTGGTGCGTCAGCTGTTTGCCGGCGCTTACTTCCCTTTGGCATATGATGCAGTTGCAGCGCATTCTCACGAGGGTCAGCAGCAGCTATAATGTTAGCGTAGATGCAGCATCGGCAGCGATGATGTTGACGTAGCAGCGGCGATGATAGCGTTGAGGCAGTGTAGCAGCGACGATGATGGCGTTGACGCAGCGGCAATGTTGGTGGTGACGTAGACGTTGGTGGAGATGAAGACACGAGAACGTTTATCATAGAGAAGGTTTACGTTTCAAATATCGTAACTTTCCGAAGGGGTACTCGGCAGAGATGAGGTAGTCTCACCACAGACAAATTATAAGCGTGTTTCACAACGAAAATAGCAGAATTGAGCATTTTCAGTGTTAAATTAGAAAAATAACGCTAATTCCATGGTAAACAAATTTACGCCTACAGATTCTTTTATTTCCTGTGCGCAACCGACTCGGCATATAATTTATATATGATCCGTATATATTTGGTATCAAAGTATATACTTAGTACATAAGTATGTACATATGTATGTTAAAATTTACCTATGTATTTCATGATGATTCCATAAAATCATTAAAAATATATAATAGAGTGAGGTATGTATTATTACCCAAATAATTAATACACGCATAATGTTTGTATATTTGTCTACATGCAGCATATGAATGTAAATATGTACACTGAATGCTTCATGCGAAATCTCCGTTGACATGGACAACCACGTTTGTCAAAAGGTCAATGTGTCGAAGGACCGACGATACGACAACATTGTTTTGTTGGTAGAAAATCCGAGCTGTGCCGAAAAAATAAGCGAACGATCGCCGATTGTCACCGCTTCCCTTGCTTCTGTAACAGCTTCGGCAACAAACTTGCGTAAATATGTATGAAGATGTATGAGCGTGCATACATAACGACGCAGATTTTTGCGAGCTACGGACAAATAATTCAGAATTGACAAATATTATAAATCGAAAACTGCTATGTTGCCACTTTTGTCACTCCGTGTTTTTCTGCGTTTTGCGAGTGTGCATCAGAAAGTTGTTCAATTTATGATTTTTAGCTTTTGCCATCGTCGCGAAAAGACGCTTGTCGGCAAAGGCATGCTGGTGTTTGCTTTTATGAATGAAACGAGTTTGCCTGTTAAAAGTGCGCTTGCATTCATGAATGAAAAAGTTGTTGTTGTGTGTTTTTCTGCAAATTTGGTCATCAACTATTTGGCTGCCTATTGACTTGTGACGCTGCTGATATATTTCACTTAGCCGAACACCGAAAACCGAGATCCGTAAGAAATTAAACACAGGTAATTGGTTTGAAATATTAATTAATGCACTTATTTCATACTTTTTAAGTGTATTTTAATTTTAACTTTTTAATTACGCACTTGTCCCTGCTCGGGCGCCATGAAAATTCTTAAGCGTTTTTGAGACACGAAAAATAGTTCGGGATGTGCAATTTTAAATAACACTCCAATTACCTGTCGGGAAATGTTAATACCTCAATATAGCTTCTAACAATCCTTACCGCTGGTGGGGGGAATTGAAAGTCTTACATTGAGGGAGAATATATTCATTCTGATTTTATTTAGTAATTTGGAAACCTTATATACTATTTTTCAAAATATCCTAAGTAACTAAATATATGTGTATGGGTATGTTCATATGTATGTAGCAATTGTTTATGCTACATGATATGGTATTGCTTTCAAGTGTACATGTTGTGTGACCTTGGATTTGTTTTAATGTGAGTACTTTTACAAGCAGTTGCTAAAGTATTCTAAGAACCCATGGGTTATCATATGTAAACATCTTATCCTTAGTAATGTTTGTGTTATTGTCTATTGAATGCTATTGTTTTGCATGACAATGCATTTTAAGTATGTTTATGTATATGTATACATAAATATCTAATATTAGTGGACTGTATCAATAGTAAGATTATTTCTTATCTTATTTAACATAATATATAAAAGGTTTAAATATAATATTGTTGTCCGTGCTTTGGCAGCAACGAACATGTTCAATTTTGAACATTCTCCCGGGCGACAAAAGTAACTTACAATTTGTGATCGTGTCATGTTCGCCAACTAAGTGACGTTCACGATGACTACGAGCCTTTCTATGTTGAATTAGTTTGTTCATCACTATTTCTGCAAATTCGTTACAACGGGATCCTGCTGACTTTTCATCTTTCACATTGGACGACGGTGTACCTTTGATGTGACACTTCTTTTTTTGTAATTTAGTATTACCCTCTTCACTGCATTCGCCTTTCGGTAATTGTTGTAAATATGTGTTTGATTGATAGACATGCCATCCGTTTCTTCTTCTTGGCCTTTGGATTTAATGATGCATCTTCCACTGTCATACCTATATCATCAGCGTCTTTAATTGCAATGTCAGTATTTTGCTTTCCATCAGACGCGTCTAGATCCATTGTTGTATTTTCCACTGTCATAACTCCAACATCAGCGACTTTAATTGTCCTGTCCTCATTTTGCTTTTCTTCGGGGGGTCAAGTACTATTGTTTCATCTGTAAAAAGATAACCAGCCTCTCTACTTCGTCCGAAGAGAGGACTCTCCCGGGGAATAAACTGCCTCTTCCAGTTCTCTCTTACCGTGGTTGTTATAATCGCTTGTTTAAAATCATTATCTAAATTTTTAACTGCTTCTACATTGATTTTATTTTCGTTCATTGATGAGGTGCTTGCTTTAACCTCCTCTTTAGTTTTCTTCGTTTCTGCCAGGATCCATGGTTTTTGATTAGTTGTCAACTTGTTGTTAGCTACCGTTAAGTCGTGCTCTTCTGTTGTCTCATCAACTTCAACATCTCTTTCTGCAAGATATTTTATTTCATCTTTTGCATTCTCCTCAATTTCCAAAGGAGACATTTTATTGTTCACATCGTTAAGTGTGCTTTGCTCCTCAAAAGTAATTTCCGCTACGCGCAGCTTGTCTTCTAAAATGTATTGAATTACTTCAGTTTCGTCCTTATTTCCAAACGATTTCGTCTGGACTTCACTGTCCCACATTTCTCCAAAATGTGAGTCTGCCGGAAGAGATATGAGATTGTGAGATTCCTCAGTTTTTGAAGGCTTACGAAGTTCTTCAAGTGATTCTTCTTCAGCTTCATTTTTTGGTTTATTGCCTTCCTCTATTGCTTCTGCTGTTTCTTCCTCAGCAGAAGATAGGTAAAAGATAGGAACTTTTGTACATTTTAAATCCGAGTCAAAATGGTACAAAATTTCTGGTTCTTCTTCTATCGTAAAATCTTCTAACAGCACATCACGCTGTAGAGAACTGTAAGTTATTTCGGGCTCTCCTTCTTGTAATCTCGCTTTACAAAGTTTGAGATTTTGGAAATACTCCGCCGTTATTTCAAAATACAAATTTTCAACTTCAACAAAAATGTTTGAAAAGTACTTTGTGTGAAAATTGTGCATTTGAAGAAATACAATTTTCAATTGTTTAATGTCATCACTTTTTATTCTAGTGATTTTGCGGAGATCTTTCATTACTTTCCTGAGGAGTTCAATTTTCCTCTTGAATATGAAGATTCCAAGATCCAAATCACATGTATCTGATTTGACTTTATTTGTCATGATATTAATATGCGGGAATATACACCCGTCTTACAATTATTATTTTTATTTTGTCAATATGCGGGAATATACACCCGTCTTACAATTTAATTTTGCCTGTATATAGGTATATTAATTACAGGGCTTACTTTATTTTATTTGCCTGTATTTTTTATAATATCAGGACTTTTTTTTTAAATTTTGCTGAGCTCTTTTTTTAGGCTCGATAGGACCAAAAAATGTTTGTAAAAGTTATTTTATCTTGCTAATATGCGGGAATATACACCCGTCTTACAATTAGTTTTGCTTTATTTTGCCTGTATTTTGAACAGGGCTTTTTTGTATTTTGCCTGTTTTGTAAGTACAGGACTTTTTAATTTGGCCGAGCTCTTCATCCGGCTCGAAGGACCAAAAAATGTTAATACCTCAATATAGCTTCTAACAATCCTTACCGCTGGTGGGGGGAATTGAAAGTCTTACATTGAGGGAGAATATATTCATTCTCATTTTGTTGTGATTGTTAATACGCGGGAATATACACCCGTCTTACAATTATTATTTTATGTTTAGTCAATATGCGGGAATATATACCCGTCTTACAATTATTATTTTTTAATTTGCCTGTATTTTGAACAGGGCTTTTTTGTATTTTGCCTGTTTTGTAAGTACAGGACTTTTTAATTTGGCCGAGCTCTTTATCCGGCTCGAAGGACCAAAAAATGTTAATACCTCAATATAGCTTCTAACAATCCTTACCGCTGGTGGGGGGAATTGAAAGTCTTACATTGAGGGAGAATATATTCATTCTGATTTTATTTAGTAATTTGGAAACCTTATATACTATTTTTCAAAATATCCTAAATAACTAAATATATGTGTATGGGTATGTTCATATGTATGTAGCATATTGTTTATGCTACATGATATGGTATTGCTTTCAAGTGTACATGTTGTGTGACCTTGGATTTGTTTTAATGTGAGTACATTTACAAGCAGTTGCTAAAATGTATTCTAAGAACCCATGGGTTATCATATGTAAACATCTTATCCTTAGTAATGTTTGTGTTATTGTCTATTGAATGCTATTGTTTTGCATGACAATGCATTTTAAGTATGTTTATGTATATGTATACATAAATATCTAATATTAGTGGACTGTATCAATAGTAAGATTATTTCTTATCTTATTTAACATAATATATAAAAGGTTTAAATATAATATTGTTGTCCGTGCTTTGGCAGCAACGAACATGTTCAATTTTGAACACGAAAAAGACTTATTAATTCAAGTAACGAAAAAAGTGTGCGTTCGGTTCAATGGTTCACCAAGAAGAGCGTTCTTTATTTCTTAATCTACTTGCTAAGCCTAAATCTTAAAACTAACGGCTTAAACTAGTGGTAATATAAATATGTATTAAAAAAGGGGTAAGTATAACCATTTTCAACTTTCTTTAAATATTGTAACAGATTATGGTAAGTATTAAGGTAAGTAGTAGATTGGTATTATGAAGGCATTGTTAAGGTAAGTATATTATAATAGATTTTGTAAATTTAATTTTTAAGAGGCAACAGCAGTGACGTAAATTAATGTCCAGGCCTCTGATTCATCTTGCCGTTCTCTTATCACAACATCATTTAGTAACTGGCTGGCGCCGTCGACTTCTTCTGAGTGGGCTTCGTCAGCCGATTTCTCGCCTTGGTATATTTTTATCGTAGCCTTGCGAATACCGAAGCTGATTGTTTCAGCTTTCAATACATCCTTTATGGACTTCTCTTATATGGCCACTAGTATTGTCTTTCTGGCCTTTTAGGGTTTCTCTTCTTTGATCACCTGCTTGATGTATTCGCGAAATGCAAATTTCGTGGAAAAATCAGGTTTAGAGCCCCGGTGTGAGTTATGACTTTATTGCACTAGGCACTTTTGTAGAGTGAAAAATTCTGAGAAATATGCGTCCAAAGACAAAGCGATGCCTACTACTTCTGATCTGTAGGAATTTAAAGATATGAAATCACGGTTGTAGTGTATTTTCTATGGAAAAATTTTACATGCCTTGGTCCAGTTCTTAATGTTAATATTAAGGGCTAAAATTTTCAGAGAAGTGTTTAAAGAGTATTTCTAAGGAAATTTCGCGACGGGATTGAAAAAAAATAATAGTTAAAAAAAACACCCTAATGTATATGCACAATGGTGTTTTACGAGACCATTTTATATAGCATTAAATTTTCTGCAATACTACGAGCTTTGCAATTTACAGTGTTTATTGAATTGAATTTTTTTTCAAGTAGTTGGATATATGAACCTTTCTATCCGATAATAGGAAGAAAAAAAGATAACTGGAAAGCGAAGACCTTCCCGTTACAATTAAGAGCTCATACTTGAAAATGCTTTCCTAGAAGTGTCCAATTTTTAGAGTACCAAAAGAACAGCATTATTTTTCTTGACTCACCCTAATAGTTATATAATAATAATATTCGTATTGATCTACTGAGAACTCTTTGATATTAATTACAATAACCATCTACAAGTATACAAGCGAGAGATAAACGGACTGGCAAACAGATATTGCGGAATTAAGTCATCTCGTCGTTTGTAAGAGCTGAACAAAAATAATAAGGACTTTTCCTTACTTGTTTTAGAGTGACGAGTTTTATTACATTTCGAATTACATTAATCAGTTTTGTCACAGTTAGATTAATATCGGTATTCTGCTTGAGACGATTGTCTCATGTCTCTAATTGCCACAATCTTAATTTAGTGATTCTGTTAGTCAGGAGTCTCATTTTGGTATTCTGGCAAATAGAGTATAAATTATTCATCCTTCCACTTAAACGTGGAAAAAAACAAATTTTTTTAAAGTTTGATCATGTTTTATTGAACTCTACTTTTCGACTACTGAATTTCGACTGCTTAATACTAACAATTATATCTCACTTTATACCTATCAATAATTTATGGTCACATTGCACTTCAATGTGACCGTATAAAACTCGGCTGCGCTGTCGTTGTAACTCTGCTGTGGTGTTGTTGTTAATTTCCGCAAATTGTTATTTTGCGTTTCCTGTTGTTGAATTAATGCAGACGTGTCGTCAGCAATTTTGGTTTATTAATTTTATTTGAACTTGTTTTTTTTTATTCGCTTGTGTTTCCGTGCTTGTATTATTGCTGTGTTAGCTAGATTTTGGTGTTAACTAATTTGGTGTTAACTCCTCCGCCCTTAAATTCGAGCGTCCTCGTTCGAAGGATCTTCACAAAATTTAGGTAGATCGTCAACGCATACTTTGGTGGTATTACAGCCGGTTATTATTTTATTTAGTCTTCTATTTACTCAATGTTTTTTTAATTTTGCTTTTAATAATACAAATATGCCTACAGTTATTATTATTGATATAATTGTTACATTTGCAGAAAAATAAATATAATTTTTTGTCTTTAGCAAATAAATTTCTTTTTCTTCATTTAATTGTAGTTTTTTTATGGACTTGAGAGATAACATTTCTTCTACTTTACTATTATTTGCCATTGGTTGCAATATTGCTGGTAAAGAATTGCTACTAGTTATTACCTTAGAAAAATAGCTTTTACCATCTATTTCGATATTAGTATTGTAGTGTTTTATTAAATACGTGCCATTTAACTTAATTGTTTCGTTTTCAAATTTTAGGAAACCTGTATATTGGTTTAGAAACAATACATCATTTGTTATTTCTTCAATCTCTTTTACATGATGATTATTAATTTTCGTACAATTGTCGACTTTACTTTTTAGCAGATGTGCTATGCATGTGCTATTCGTAATATCTTCTACTATATTTCTTGAGCATATCGATAATTTATTATATGACTTACATTCTTTACTTTTTCCGTAAACTTTATTCTGGCAAATTAAAATTGATTTAAATTTGATTTTATTTATTAATTCTTTTTCTTTTATTGGTCTTATTTCTAAAGTTTTACAATAGTTTTGCTCTGTGGTAGGCAAATTTATTATATAAATTAAGCTTTCTTTATTTGAAGCGATTTTTATTTCAGCAAATTCTAATGCTTCATCTACATTAACGAATGGTATGTTTTCATCTATTAAAAATTGTTTAGTTATTTCCGTTTCTTTATCAGACAATATGTATGAATTTATTATGTTAGATTTGGCCCAGTGTATGGCGTATGCTATATTAATTAGCTCTTCCTTTATAATTTCTAATTTAAATTTTATTTGTAATATTAAGTCATTCGCAACTTCTTTTTCTTCTTTCACCACTTTAGATATCTTATTAGTATTATCTATGATTTCGTTTATTTTCGCATTTGTCAGTTTGTTAATTATTAGCTGTCTATTATTACTTCATAGCACATTATTGATTTTTTCCATTAAGATATTGTAATCGGCATGGCCTGGATTTCCCGCAATCCATTTCCATGCGGAGCCTATAAAGTCTAGTGATCTCCTAACTTTACTGTTTATTCTAATTCTATCAAGATAATTTTTCGATTGGTTTTTGAGGGATGTCAGGATGGGTTTCAATGGATGGTTTGCTAATTTATCATTAATTGTCATTTCTACACGGTTTATTGTGTTGTCGTAGTCTTGTAATTCAATTGTATGGATTATTTTGAATGTACCTGTTTGTAGTTTTGCGAGACCTGCGTCGATAGTGACTAGTTGGGATGATGAATAGTCTAGTATTTGTACGTTTCCGTATGCCATGCAGGCAAAAAGTCTAAAAAAAACAAATATATATATTTCTGTCAAAAGTGTAATAATAAGCGTGCTATGCGCTCTTTTTATCCTTATAAAAGAAATTTTTTTTTTTTTTTTTAATTTTTTTTTAATAATAAGCGTACTATGCGCTCTTTTTTATTTATTTTTTGTTCATTGTTTTGATTAATTTTTAATTATTTTTTCCTATTTCATTTTTTTTTTTTTCTAACTTTTTATAAGGCTTTTGTGGACTACCTTGCCGGTTTGTGTTAAAACTGTAGAATTCTTATTTTCTTTAACTATTTCTTCTTTGTACCGTGAAGTTAACTTATTTCCGTAACGTTTATTGATTCTAACATAGATTGTCTGTCCAATTTTATATTCTTTAAATGGGCTTCTGTTTTTATTGTGAAACGTTAGGTCTTTCTCTTGTTTTTGTTTTATTCTTTGTATGTTATTCTGTCTTGCCTCTTCGTACTGGTCGGGATTAGTGAATATTCTTCGCCCAAAAAATGATTCAATCGGTTTTTGTCCTGTAGTTGTGTGAATTGAATAATTGTACTCATATACTGCCCTGTCCAGCAGTTCTTCAAAAGATCTTTCTGTCTTTTCCGATTTTAAGCACCTTAAAATTTCTGATAGGGTTGAATGGAATCGTTCAACCTGACCGTTAGCTGTACTAGTATGTGGAGGTATCCTATGTATTTTTATTCTAAGTTGGTCTTTTAACATAAAAGTTATTGAGTTGGAATTTAATGATTTTTCATTGTCTATTATTATGTTTTGTGGAACTCCAAAATTGAAAATGATCTGTTTAAGTGGTTCTCTAATGTCTTCTGTAGCTCTTGATTTTAATATTTTCGCTTGGGCGTATTTTGAGTATTTATCTATGGCAGTCAGTATTAGTTTTTTTTCCGGTAATATAGATATCTATATGGATTATCTGTCCTGGGTATTCGGGAATAGGAGTTGCTTGAATTTTTGGGTTATTGGGATGTCTGTCGTACTTGTTTTCTGCGCATACGCCGCATTGTTTAACTATTGCTTTAATTTTCTGGAGCATTTTAGGGAAATAAAATGTTTTTATTAATTGCTGTTTATTTTCTACTGGGTTTCGATGAGCTCTTTTATGTGTTCGTAGTATTTCATTCTCTTGTTGCTCGTTTGTAATGAGATCTTTAACTTGCGTTTGTGTGTACCTAGCTTTGTAGTTCTTGAAGTGTAGGGGATAGATTTGTTGAATCTTCCCCATTATTTTTTCGGTTGTGAATATTCCATTAATAACAGAAGGGTTGAGGTAGCGCTTTAGTATTGCTGTCAAGTCGTCTATTGAATAATTAGCTTTAGTCAAAATGTGCCTATGGTACGTAGGGAAGGGTATTTTGAATTGATAGCTATCGATTTGGTCTGTTAAGATCCAAATTTGATTTTTGAACATATTTATTGGGGAATTAATGGTCGGAATTAAATTATGCGAAGAGCTTTCGTCTGAATTAGTGGCAACTGATAACGAATTTATTTCAAATGGTCTGGAGAGTGCGTCTGCAACAACGTTTGCTTTACATGGTTTGTATTTTATTTCATAATGATATTCTTCTAAAATTGCCTTCCATCTTTTCAATTTGGAATTGTTGTTTTTATTACTGAGTGCGTACGTAAGGGGTTGGTGGTCCGTATAAATGGTTATTTTAGCAGTACCATACAAATAATTTCTGAGGGAATTGAGTGCCCAGATAATGGCAAGCATTTCCCTTTCGTTAGTTGCATAGTTTTCCTCTGTTTTGCTTAAAGTTCGCGAAATGAAAGTGATTGGTCTTCCATTTTGCTCTAGGACTGCTCCTATTGCATGTTTGGAAGCGTCGGTGGTTAGAGAGAATTCCTTTTTATAGTCTGGGTATTGAAGAATCACATCTTCGGAAGTGAGTGCAGATTTAATTTTTTCAAATGCTTCTTTTGCTTCGCTATTAAGTGTAATGGGGACTTTTTTTGACATATTTTTCGAGATCCGACCTTCTTCGCCGCGGAGTAGGGTTGTTAATGGTTTTGCAAGTGAAGCATAACTATGGTATCCTGAAAGGCCGAGAAATGACCTCAAATCTTTAAGGTTTTTGGGGTATTGGAAATTGACTATTGATTGAACCTTGGTGGAATTGGTTAAGATGCCATCTGATGAAATATTAAAGCCTAAAAATTCCACTTTGGTTTTAAAAAATTCACATTTATCAATCTGAACTTTAATATTAGCTTTATTTAGGGTGTCAAAAATTGTATCAATGTGTTTTTGGTGGGACTCTTTATCTTTGCTGAATATGACTATGTCATCTATGTAGACCTAGCATATTTTCCCTATATGGTCTCTTAGGATGCCATCAAGCGCTCGTTGGAATATACCAGGGGCGTTTTTAAGCCCAAAGGGTAGTCGCGTGAATTCATATTTTCCGTTGTTCACGGAAAAAGCTGTCTTCTCAACATCGGATTCCTTAAGAGGAATCTGGTGGAAGCCACTCTTCAGAGCAATTACAGAAAATATTTTGTTGTCTCCTAGTTGAGAAAGTACCTCGTTTATTTCCGGTATTGGATACCTATCTGACACGGTGACACTATTCAGTTTTCTATAATCGATGACCATTCTATACTTTTTCTCTCCCGATGCGTCATCTTTCTTGGGGACTACCCATATCGGATAGTTGTAGGGCGATCTGGATGGTCTTATTATGCCGTCTTCTAATAATTTATTTATCTGTTTATCTATTTCGTCCCTGAGGGAAAATGGGTAAGGGTAGGATTTCGAGTAAACTGGCGTTACGGAGTTTGTTCTTATTTCGGCCACTACTTTGGTGGTGTAGGTCAGTCTTTCGTTAGGTTCGGAGAAAAGATGGCTATATTTATGGATGAGTTTCCTCATTTCTTGTCTGTCTTGAGTATTCATATGCGTGTCCCTAATTTGGATTGCGTTTACGTCCTGTGTTTTGTATTCTTTTAGATGAATTTTCGTGTGGTTTGCTATAATCATAAAATTATCCTTACTATGGATTATTGCGTTAATTTCTTTTATGCTGTCATTACCTAATATTCCGTGAAATGTGGTTAGGGTGGGTAGTAGGAAAAACTTTAATTGATTTTTGAGCTTGAAAAGATTTATATATGTGTAATGGGTGATCTTTATTTTGCCTCCTAACGAGTTTGCATGAAATGGGCTATTATTTTCTATTATTTTCCTTGCTAAATAAGGCTGTATGTAGTTCTTGTTAGAACCTGTGTCTACTAGTATTTTAAGAATTTCTCCGCTCCTTGTTCTACATTAGAAGTAAGGAAGCGAAGAAGTTTTCATTCTAAAAAATGTATATCTGTTGGGTCTAGGATTTCGGGTTGGTTCTGATTGTAGTTGAGAGAGTCCTGGTCAAGAATATGGTGGTATGTTGGTTCTTCAAGAGGGTTTGCAGAATTGGGGCCTTCCAGCTGTATCTGAGAGCAGTTTATATGGAAATTTCTTTGAATTTTGCGGGGTGGATTCGTAAAATTCGAACTTGGTCCTTCCTGTCGTTTTCCGGCATACTTGAAGTTCGGTCTATTGGCATAATTTATTGCGTTTGTTCTAATACTTTGGTCTATGTCCATTGGTTCCAGTTTTGGTAATGGTTTTTGCGGTAGAGGTCTTGGGGGTGGATTGTTGTAAGGATTATATTGTGGATTGTTATAGGTGTTATACTGTGGGCTGTTGAATGGTTGATAGGTGCGTTGCGCGAATTGTTGTGGGCGGTATGCGTTTGGCGAAAACGCTTGTTGTGTGCGTGGCGTATATGCGAGCTCTGGGTGAAAATATTGTTGAGAGGGTTGTGTATAGACTTGTCTTTGGAAATGTTGGTGTTGTGGCTTTGGGGGAAGTTGTGGTCTATCCATTCTGTAGGGTGTATTGTAATTGTTCGCGTGTGTGGTTCTAAAATTTTGCTTCAGCTTCATGCAAAGGTGCAGAGCTTCTGGCAGGTCGGCAGGTTCTTTCATACTAAGCAATTTGGAGAGGTCTCCTGAAAGTCCTCGTACGAATGTATCGAGGGCTTTCTCTCTATAGGTTCGAGAAAGAATTTGTATTGATTCTTCGCTCATCTCCCTACAGGCGATTTTGTTAAGAATTAGTGACAGATGTGCGTATACTTGCGAATAGAAGCTTTGTACCGATCGACGTCCTTGGATAATGCACGTCATTTGATATTCCAATGTACTTAAATCTCTTTTATCCGCGTAATGCGTTGTTAAGCATTTAGAGATCGCTGTTCAATTCAGCGGTGTGTTGTAAGATTCGAGTACCGCGTCGGCCTTACCAACTATTTTATTCCTAATTACGTTTAAGATTCCAAAATATTTTGGAGTGCCTATCAAATTTTCATAGATTTTGAGGATGCGCTCAACGCTTTTCCTCCAACTGATAAATTCGGTGGGGTTTCCGCTAAATTCTCAAAGTGACCTGACAACGTCTGGGATTTTGTCCATATCGGAAAGATTGTTCCTATAACGTTCGTCAATCGTTTGGTCCACTATGGGTGCTGGGATCATGTCATTCTTAATTATACTTTGTATTATGTTTCGTCCATCTGTGAGTAGTAATTGACCTAGTAGTTATCTTACTTGATTTGCTAAATCGGGTTGTGCAGGATTTGCTACGTTGTGTGCAATTGGATTAGGTGAGGGTAGTACTGGTGGCCTTATGAGGTTATTTGGATTTGCCATTTCTTTTCTTTCCTTTTACTTACTTGAGGATTACGAAATATTTAAAAAAAAAAATTCTATTTATTATCTTATTTTCGCTAAAACTAATATTTCCTATTTTTTCGTTGTTAACCCTTCTAGGAAAGGTAGCTTTTCTACTCCGGAGGGTCCGGGGGAATCGCAGAGTTAAGCGTTGTTATAGGTTTTTATTTATTTTTAGTTACTGGCTGTACGAGCCTTTTGTTATTTAATTTATAATTTATAAATCTCTGGAGGGTCCGGGGGAATCGCAGAGTTTTTATTTGTTATAAGCTGGAGGGTCCGGGCGAATCGCAGCTTTAGTTTTTGTAAATTATTGGCTGTACAAGCCGTGTTTTATATCCTAAGATTTTAAATATGTACCTAAATCTAGTTTATTTGATTCGAACTGTGTATTCGGAGAAACCAAAAGATGAAAGATAGTGTCTTCTTATTTTATAACAAGATCTAGTAGTGCTTATTTTTAGATAAATTTATTAATATAATATCTATTTGGTTAAAGTTTATTAATATGGTATTTATTTAGCCAAGTTTGTTAAATTTATTAAATTTGTCTCTTGTAAACTGAATTTAGAATTATATATTTACATTTGAAATGTAACGTGAGCATTTATTTATTTAAAACAAAGGTGTTCAAGAATATTTTTATTTTGTTTGGGTTATCGATTTACTTACATTAATAATATTTTGAGTCGCATATTAATTAAGGCTTCTGCTTTCCGGGCTGACTGTCCTATGACGTCCTCTTTGGATTCGTTTATTATCCTACTGAGGGGCCTTTATTTCCCGTGATGCTGCCTTGTTGTCTTCCTCGGGTGGAGTGTTGTATTCTGGGTAGCACTTTCTGCTTTACCCGTGGTACTATAGCATTGTAGTATGTGGCACTGTAGAACTGTAGTTTATAGCACTGTTGTACGTAGCACTGTTGAACTGGTGTTTATAGCACTGTTGAACTGTAGCACCGTTGGACTGTAGTATGTAGCACTGTTGAACTGTAGCACCGTTGAACTGTAGTATGTAGCACTGTTGTACGTAGCACTGTTGAACTGTAGTATGTAGCACTGTTGAACTTTATGTGATATTGTTCAATTCAGGTAGCACTTCCTGCTTTACCTGTTGCACTATATGCGTTATTGTTCAATTTAGGTAGCACTTTCTGCTTTACCTGTTGCACCAAGTTACTATATCCACGCGAAGGAAACACTTTCTTTTAGCTCGGGCGCCAATTATTAATCCTTCCACTTAAACGTGGAAAAAACAAATTTTTTTAAAGTTTAAACATGTTTTATTGAACTCTACTTTTCGACTACTTAATTTCGACTGCTTAATACTAACAATTATATCTTACTTTATACCTATCAATAATTTATGGTCACATTGCACTTCAATGTGACCGTATAAAACTCGGCTGCGCTGTCGTTGTAACTCTGCTGTGGTGTTGTTGTTAATTTCCGCAAATTGTTATTTTGCGTTTCCTGTTGTTGAATTAATGCAGACGTGTCGTCAGCAATTTTGGTTTATTAATTTTATTTGAACTTGTTTTTTTTTATTCGCTCGTGTTTCCGTGCTTGTATTATTGCTGTGTTAGCTAGATTTTGGTGTTAACTTATACTACTTTACAGTAGAATAGCAAAATGAGACTCCTGACTAACAGAATCACTAGATTAAGATTCTGACAATTAGAGACATGAGACAATCGTCTCAAGCAGAATACCGATATAAACATACATATGTATGTATATTTTCCTTAGATTCTAATTTAGTAGTGGTAAAAACAACTGTGATCTAAATGAGTTGGCATTAGTAAGCATAAATAATAATGAACTTAATCAAACAATTTAATATAATAATAAAAAAATATTGTTTGCTATTAAATATGATTTGAATTATATATTAATATTACGCAGGATATTGAAATTTTTGACCTGGAAGACTTCAAATACAATGGTGTTAACATTACGGCCTTTCGCTTAGTTGACGTGGAAAGCCAACGCTATAAGGAAGTTATCGAACAAATGCAAAAATTACCTCATAGCGGATTGGACTACATAAATGAAAAGCCATATATACAGGTATGAAACTTTTAAATATTCGGAATTTAATGTTTGATATGCAGGTCTGTTGAAAAATGTAAGGCGATACAAATTTTATATGATCAAAAAAGCATATACTATATATGTACATCGTTTCAGTAATATGTACATACCAGCAACCCGCCCCACACCTCGCACGGAAATAAAATATAAGGTCTATGTCACTCACTGAAAAAATAATTAAAATCGATCCCGTATTTTTGATTTATTCATTACTGCCCGTGGTCCGCACGCGTTACATTTGGAGTAAAACAATTCCTCTTTCTCTATACCATGAAAATTTCCTTGCTATCTTTGGAATATCTAAATTCATACCCTACATTTTTTTGCATTTTTACATATTTATTTTATTTTTACAACAACAATTAATATATTACAGAATGTCTTTATATGTATACAACGTTCACAGCTTTCTTGTCATTAGACAATACAAACATGTTTTCTCTTGAGGCTACTCTTGAAAGAGCGACATACAGTTGGCCATGTGAAAAACAGTCAACGCTCAAATCTAAGCCTGCAACGTTGAAGGTTTGACCCTGCGATTTATTAATGGTCATTACAAAAGATGTCTTTACCGGAAATTGTAAACGTTTAAATTGGAATGGTAAATCCGATGGTATCATAGGGATTCGGGGAATCAATACATCTTCGCCGGTACCACATCCTGTGAGTATTGTGCACTCTATTATGAAAGTTTACAGTGATTTTACCAGCAAACGCGTGCCATTGCAAAGTTTAGATGGATTCAGGTTTCTTAATAAAATACAACCTACTTTCAACACCATTTTGCGAGGAGGGAGTCCAGACGGGTTCAAAGAGTTTAGAAATTCTGTAGGAAAGTGAACAGCTTCTTCTTAATCGAGAACAGTATCGACCGAGTAGTATATTTTAGTCGGCGCATCAACCTTAGGTTAGGTTAGGTAAGATGGCTGATCAAAGATCCCACGTAGACTAACAATTAGTCCTTTGTGATGCCATTGAAAAGGAACTCCCGTGTTCGGACTTACAGATTGGCGAAACGCTTTGTAGCCAATACATAGTTACACACCGCCAGTTCGGTGAGGTGTCCAAAGGTATGCGTCCTCAAGTGTCTGAGTCTTGACCTCCCAAAAGCGGGACAGTCAAGCAGGAAGTGCTGGCATGTTTCTACCGAATCTTCTTCCAAACAGCTTCTGCAATCGGCATCCGGTAAGATTCCCATTCTTACCGCATGTAGGCCAATAGGACAGTGGCCTGTTAAAAGACCCACTAACAATGAGAGGTTAGCCTTACTGAGGGCTAAGAGATCATTGGATCTCCGACGATCTATCCTGGGCCAGAAGGCTTTTGCAACCGCACAGGTGCCGGTGCTGGCCCAGCGTTGGACGAGCATCCGCGTGGCCCAGCAATCTAGTAGTAGACCACAAGAAGAAACAGGAGCACCGAACCGTTCCCATTCTACCGATAATGATTCTAGGGTACCTTTCCTTGCTAACTCATCAGCTTTGCAATTCCGCTATGGCCCGGTACCCACACCAGTCTAATCACAAAAACTCTAGCTGCTAGAGATAACGACGTTAGACATTCCTCGACCAACCCTGAACGCACTGCGAATGAGTTCAAGGCCAATATAGCCGCTCTACTATCCGAGTGTATAGTCACTTCTCTGAAGGTGGATGCACTCCGTAGCAGCAAATCAGCTGCTACCTTGATGGCTGCGACCTCATCCTGGAATACACTACAGTAGTCGAGAAGTCTGAAATAGGAGTTGATGGAGAGCTCCCGACAGTAGACCCACCCACCAACCTTCCCCCCAAGCTTTGACCCATCCGTGAAGAAGCTTGCTGCCCCCCTCCTCCAACGGCTTCTTCCTACCCACATCTCCCTCGTCGGTATATGGGCAGAGAAGGAGCCGCCAGAGTTCGGTATGGCGACTCCGTGATCCAGATGGTCCGGTATGCAGTCAAAGTTTGTAAGGATATCCGACTGCCCAGAGGCACGTTCCCTTAAGAAACCAGCTTCGCTGAGTCTGAGCCTGAGCCACCTTCGCAGCTACGCACCTACCAGCAATGTCCACCGACGTTATATTCAAAATTGCATTAAAGCCATGATTGGGGTAGACCTTAATGCACCACATATGCTAATTAGCGCAGCCCGTTGAACGCTTTCGAGTTTCTTGGCCAGTGTGGTCTTCCCTAAAGCCCACCACCACATGAAGATGGACAAGATGGGCTTTACTATGGTGTCAAAGAGCCAGAGCACCACTTTCGGTGAGAGACCCCATCTTTTGCCAATAGCTCCTCTGCAGTAGTATAAGGCAATATATGCCTTTTTTGCTCTCTCCTCGATATTCGGCTTCCATGAAAGCTTCTTATCCAGGATGAGCCTTAAATATTTCACTGTATCCGCCGGTTGCAGGCGAATACCTCCCATCTGCGGCAACGGTGCCGCCGGGATTTTATATTTTCGGCTGAATAAAACCATTTCTGTTTTGTTTGGATTAATGGCGAGTCCACTTCCGACCGCCCACTTTGTTACAACGCTGAGATATCCCAGCGTCAACTCGTACACGGTGATAAGGAACTTTCCTTTGACCATAAGTGCTACATCGTCTGCGTAGGCAATCACCCGACAGCCGCGATCCTCTAGTTTTTTGAGCAATTCGTCAACGACTAGGATCCATAGAAGAGGAGAACCCCAACTTGTGGTGTTCCCCTTCTCATACTACGCCTCGCACGCGTGCTACCCCATTTCGTTTCGATCACTCTGTCGCACAGAAGACCCCAAGACGGTCAAGAGCAGTTACTACTTCCTCAGGCAGGACATTGTTGAAAGCTCCCTCGATATCAAGGAAGGTCCCAACAGCGAAGTCCTTGGGTTCAATGGCTTCTTCGAGCCATGACACGATAGTATGCAAAGCAGTGTCCACTGACCTGCCGGGGACTTGAATGGTTTGAACGAGTTAATCGCCCACGTCAAGTGTCGCTCATCCAGGATGCCGACAAAGGCCGCGCAATCGTCATGCGGCACCCCGAGAGATCCTGCTTTATACAAAGCCCAGTCCTCAGATAACCCACTTCTGCGGGCCTTGTTGAAAAACCGTCCACAAAACGCCCTGATATCTGAGAGCTCCGTAGTCCACCATAGAAGTTTCTCTTTGCCCTTCGGCGATCTCAGTGGACAAGACCTCTCCAGCGCAGTCTTGCACGCCGAGCTGAAGACTTCAACCCACTCCTCCACCGCATCAGTAGTGGCCAACGAGTCCACCCCCGGTGCGGGTGGGAGAGGTTGCCGAAGCCTTCTGCGGTAACCCTCCCAGTCTGTTTTCCTAGGGTTCCTAAAAGATTTCCTAGGCCGACCTTCTCCGGCTAGACTAAACTTGATGTACCTGTGATCCGAAAAGGAGTGATCGTCGAGGACCCTCCAGTTCGATATCAGCGGGGCAATCATTTGTGAGGTTAGGGTGAGGTCGAGAACCTCCTCCCTGCCTGCGGTCACAAAAGTAGGAGAGTTTCCTCTATTACAAAGGCGAAGATCTTCGCCAATAATGAAATCAAAAAGCGACTCACCTATGCTGTTAGCTTCCCCAGATCTGATGCGGCGAGTTAGCGTCGGAACCAATGATGACGTCAGTGCCAGTCTTAGACGCTTCGGCTAAGGTCCTCCTCAGCAGTAAGGGAGGTGGTTCCACCACATCATCGTGTGGCATGTATGCGGAGATAAGCCAAAAATCTCCGGTGTCGCACTCCAATTTCGCTGTCACTATGTCAGCGTTGATGAAATTAGGTAAAAGAAATACCGTTAATTCATTCCTTACCAGCATACAGGCTCTGTTCCTACTTGCATCCTTGGCCGTCAGGAGCCTATGGCTCTTTGTCCTCAATCCAGAGATCCCGTTACCAGTTGGCCATGGTTCCTGGATCAGAATGACATCAGCTCCGTCTTGTTCCAGACGGAACAATAGATTGGCAAAAGCCGCTTTCGCATGCTGGAGGTTAATCTGGAGGAATTTCATCCTTCAGACTTTCCTACAAGAGCGCTATTTCAGCGCCCAAGTCGTGATCGACCCGAACCTCCTCAAACAGTTGTTTGAGGCTGAAGACGGAGCCGCCAATCGACGAACCGCCCCCAACACTCGCCACTTCCGAGAGATTCGGATCGACTTCCACGGTCATTTGACCGTCGGCGCCCTCTGTCGCATCAATTTCCACGGTCGTTTGACCGTCAGTACCCTTTGTCACATCCACCGCAGCTTGGGGACCATCAGCCCTGGCATCACATGGAAGTACTTTCAGCACTACCATCTCAAAACCATTGCTTATGGCTCCCTTTGTTTTGCTGAGAGGACCGATGGATTCCGTGTTGAGCATTATTAGCGCTTGCCGATACGGTTAATCAGTCCTCTCCAGCCTTACAACTCTCCAGTCCTGCGTCGGAAGTGAGGAATTACAATATCTGAGGATTTCCTCAATCTCACTTGGATTGGAAGGTTCGGCCGGCAGCCAAACGCGAGCCCTAGGACGAAGAGGAAGATCCTCTTTGGCCACGGCCTCCAGTCTGTCTCCCTTCCAGACCTCCTCCACCTGAGAGACTGTCTTCTTGTATAAGGTGGCCGATATCTCGTCAGCACAACTTATGAGCTTGTGCAGCTCCTGGTGCCAACCGGCACTCACAGATTTCGGAGGTGGCCCCGGGTTTTCCTTGACCACCCTTAGGAACACCGATGAGATAGCCGCCGCTACCCTCTTCCATTCTTCATGGGAGACGGCTCCGTCCTCCCTACTACGGTCGAGCCCCCCAGTACTATGGCCCAGCGCTTTTAGCGATTTCGCTAAAGGTTGGCGCTTTCCTGTTCGCGGTTTCTTAACAAGGGAGGTTTCTCCCTCGTGCGACCTCTGCCGCTTGACCGCCGGTTCCATCCTGCTAGTTTCCGGTCCTACCCTATCGTCCTCGCTCAGCACTTTCTTGGCCCACTCAAGTGTACTAGCATGTTGGTCAGGTTTCTGAGCTCAGAAACCTGACCAACATGCTTGTCGCCGTAGCGTTCCACGATTTTGGCTGCCAATCGACGATCTGACTTTAGCTTTCTAGCTAAAGCTGCTTTGCTTTTGCCCCCTGTGGATCCCTTCATAACTTTAGCTGAGGTTCTCCTGCTAGTGCTGGCGATTCCGCCCCGTATGAAGGATCCACCCTTCGCTACTTCTGTTGCCGGTTACCCCTAGTCTACTACCTGAGGAGACACCTACTGGAGTCCTTGTCGTATTGCCATTTCTCGGCGACGGTTTCGTCGCCATAGGAGCAGCCTCCCCCCCTGGGTTGGATCTAGGTGCCGATTTCGACAGCCCTTCACCTCACTTCGTCGTTCTTCCGTCGTTTTTAAAATTGTTTAAATTGTCCATGCAAAGGTAGTCGCCTTTTATGGTCCCAAGGTTGTCTCGATGACGAGGCCAAGGCGAGGGTTTACGTACGCCCTTATGAGGCAATACGTTCAGAGCCGACCAGCGCAAAGAAGGAGTCATCTCAACATACACCTACCACGCCAACTTAACGACGAGGGGGGGGGGAACGTACTCTGAGGCCTGCTAGGATTTTAACGGGACGGGGACAGTTGCGACATTAGCCTGTCAGCCATTTCTGATGAGTGTCACCTCATCGTACTCAGGTGTCAGAATGCCGCAACCATCAGCCCAGGGTTCTACCAAATCCAATAAAAAGTTTCTCAAAAACCAGTCCAAAGCCAAAGTCGTCCAGAGAGTTGTTAGGCCGTGAAGGCCGCAGGTCATTTAGCGTTACCCAGGATGCACCAACTTGGAGAATCAACCTTTGTGTCGGGGTATGTCGACGTATGGGGCCGATTACGATTAATTAAAAGATAATTAGTTTCAGTTTTAACGTTATAAATTTCGAGTTTAATATAATTCAGGGTATATACATACATATATAAATATGTGTATATGCAACCAATAATGGTTAAGTGGGTTATTTGGAGATATACAAAAATGTGTGATTCTATGTTAATTTATTAACTTATTATAAACCTGTTTCGATTTGTTGTTGATTCCCTTGCTATAGATGTGGTGTGGATTCTTTCTGTAATTCCAACGATGCTTGTGAGAATTTTTGTGTTGTATTCGTAATACTTTATATTGTAATTTTGTTTAATTTCACGTGGTATATGTTCTCTGTGTTCACTGGTATATCGCTGCTGCTGGCGGGATAATAATTCTTTTTATTTTCGTATTCACTGTGTGTCACTTATATTTCACTTCTACGAGTATATCGCTTATATGTTCGCTGCTGTTGGCGGGATAATAATGAGCCTTAAGGCAAAAAGCGCGGGAAAGTTATTTTCCTTTTTGTGTCTCCTTCTTCGCCTGTTGCGTGAAGTTGGGGCGGTTGATACTCCTCTACATTACGCCTCTATTACTTTTTGTAATTTGTGGGAGTAATGCAGAGGAGTATTTGTTTGGATTAAACATCCCGGCCACCTTGCAGAATCTGCGAAATATTTTTAGTATCAATAGGGTAATTGTTTGAAGGTTTTGAAATGAAATGTAGTAATTATCAGAAGTATACTTAGGGTTAGATGGTGCCAGTAAGGGTCCAGCCAAATGCTGTGTTCTGCGCCACCACTGTACCATTATCGGGTTTGAAGAGTCCACTTCTGATAATTTGAGGGTACATATCCGCTCCAATCTCCAACGTTAGTTCCTTGTTGCTGTGGAATTGAGGGTCAGCGAGAACCAAGTGTTCGAAGCGCATTTTCACATCGTCACTTAAGTCTCGCTCATATGGTTTTTTGGGTAACTTGTGTGTTATAACTGCGTTACATTCCAAACAAAACTTTGTATCATTATTTGTGATAATTTTGATGCTACAAATACGATAAGTGTTGAGGTATGTAATTGGCAGTTTTAATTTTTTAACGAGTTCGGCCGCTATATTTGTAATTTTGAGGGTAGGGTTTAAAATGGCTCGAAATTTATACCATTCGCCATCGCATCTTAAACGGATCTTCAGTGTGGGTAATAGGGTCTGCTTAGCCAGTAAGGATGGTAATCGGGTCTCTAGCGCAAGTGGATGTTTCTCAACAGTATTTGCATCGTTGGCCGGGTATAGCCTCGGATGTCCGTGTAGGGATGAGTGATGTTTCCCATGACAAATGGACCATTGATTTTTGCTTGTGCATCCTTCCGTCTTATGCGACCTGGCTAAGCAATTAACGCAGTAGTGGTGTTTTATTACTGCTTCGTATTTCTTATTTATGTTGTATGCTGAGTATGTAGCGCAAGTCACTAGACGGTGGTCTTTTTTGCATATTCCGCAGGCGACATGACGATGTGACGTGGGTTTTCTGTGATGTGAGATCGTTTTTCGGGTTGTGCGATCATCACATTCCTTTTCCTCACGAATAGTGGGAAGGGTCCACTTGAAACGCCGCATGCGTTGTGACATCGTTTCGTCTTCCGAAATCGGTGTAATGCTACGGGTTGCGCTACGGGATCGAATGGTAATTGTTGAACTCATACGACGAGTTTTGGGTGAGTTGATGATTGGTGGACTCATACAACGAGTTTTGGGTGAGTTGGTGTTTGTTGTATGTATGTATGTTATTCTGTATTTAATATCACAATTTTTGTGATGGGGCGGGTTATTGTGCCTTGAGCAGTTCGGATTTCAACCACTCGTGTTTTATTGTCTAAGCCGGGGAAGACCTTTTGGATTCGACCGAGCTTCCATTCGTTGGGTGAAATATTTTCGTTTCTTATAACGACTAAGTCGTTAACTTCAACATTACGTTGTGGATATTTCCATTTGTATCGTTTGTGTAGCTCCTTAAGGTACTCTTCCTTCCATCTCTTGCAAATGTGCTGGTAGAGTATTTTTAGTTTCTGCCATCTGTTAACGATGCTTAAGTTTGCATCCTCTAAATTGGGTTCGGCAGGGGTTAACAATGGGGTACCTATAAGGTAGTGTCCTGGAGTTAGAGGTTCCAAGTTTGATGAGTCGTCGCTTATGGGGCTTATTGGCCGAGAGTTTAAACAACTTTCAATGCGGGTTAAGAGGGTGGCAAATTCTTCAGACGTGAATTTTTGTAGTTTTGCGATCTTTTTTAGGTGGGTTTTTAGACTTTTTACGCCTGCTTCCCATAATCCACCCATATGTGGAGCTCCTGGTGGGTTGAAGTGCCATGAGATATTTTGATGGCTATGGAGAGATGTAATTTGTGTTCGAAGTGTCTGTAATAATTCACGCCGATCTTTCATTAGCAACTGTGAAGCGCCTATAAAGTTTGTTCCGTTGTCGGAATAAAGATTGGCGGGACATCCACGCCTCGAGAAGAAACGGGAGAATGCTGCTAGGAAGGCTTGCGTAGTGAGATCGCTAACGGGTTCCAGATGTATTGCTTTAGTTGAGAAGCATACAAATACACATATATATCCTTTGGTGATTAGACATGCTCTCCCAGTGTAGTTTTTGATGTCATAGGGTCCAGCAAAGTCGATACCAGTGGCAGCAAACGGCCGGGTTAGGATGGTTCGCTCATTTGGAAGAGCTGCCATTATTTGGGTTTGTTGAGCCTTGTTGTGTATGATGCACGTTTTGCATTGATGAATTATTGTTTTAATCAGCATCTTTGCTTTGGGTATCCAGAATTCTGTCCTTAGGAGTCGGAGAACTAGCTGATTTCCGCCGTGTAACGTTGCTAAATGGGTAAATTGAGTTAGTAATTTTGTTATACGACTATTATAGGGTAATAAGATAGGGTGGCGCTCATTATATGATAGCGCTGCGGAATTGGTTAATCTTCCGTCACTTCGCATAACTCCTTTAGGGTCAATGAATGGATTTAAAGTCAATAATGAACTTTTCTTATGTATTTGGGTTTTACGGGTCAATGCATCATATTCTTCTCGGAAATGTGTTTTTCATGTTGTAGCCATTGGGGTCCATGCCACCAAAGGTTGTAATTAAATAGATCGGTGGGTGTACATCCTCGGCTTGCTAAGTCTGCGGGATTGTCTTGGCTTTCCACATGGTTCCAATTTTCGACTCCTACTTTATCGGTGATTGCAGCTACTCGATGAGAAACGAAAGTGGCCCATGAACAGGGTGGTTTGTTTAACCAAGCACGAACTATGGTTGAGTCAGTCCAAAAATAATTTTTATATTGGGTTAGGTGAAGTTGGGATAGAGTAGAGTTAACAAGGTTAGCTAGTAGAACCGCTCCGCAGAGTTCCAATCTGGGTAGGGATACGGTTTTAATGGGAGCAACTCTTGTTTTTGAGACTAAGAGAGTTGTCCATATTTTGTCTCCAACTGAAACCCTGATATAAAGTGTCGCGGCATATGCTTTTTCTGAAGCATCAGAGAAACCGTGGAATTCAATGGTGGCTGTTGGGTTAAAATGGGTCCACCTGGGTATTTCATTTTTGTTTATGTTGTCGTAATCCTTTACGAAGCTGTTCCATCGATGAAGGGTGAGGGGCTTCAGGCTTTCATCCCAGTCAGTTTTATCCAGCCATATTTGTTGCATAATTATTTTTGCCGTGAATATTATTGGACTAAGCCAACCGGCTGGGTCAAACAATTTTGCTATGGCTGATAAAACTTCACGTTTGGTGTATGCGGGTTTTTTCTCCATTGGGTTGACGAGGAAGAAAAATGAATCCTTTTTGGAGTTCCATCGAATGCCTAGGGTTTTGGTGTTCTCGGGTTCCAAAAGGTTAAGTGTTTCCGTCTCTAAAAGATGATCCTGTGGAAGTCCTTTCAGAATGTGTGGGTCATTGGAGGTCCATTTTCGCAGAGCGAATTCTGGGGTCTTCAGAGCGGAAATGAGTTCATCTCGTGCTGACTTTGCCGTGGTCAGGTCATGTGTTCCAGCTAAAACATCGTCGACATACATTTCCTGGCGAAGTATTTTGGCTGCTAATGGGTGGGTTTCTTCAACATCATCGGCTAGCTTCATGAGGGTACGGATCGCTAAGTACGGCGCACAATTTATGCCGAACGTGACTGTTTGCAATTCGAAGTCTTCTATTGTGTCTTCCGGGGACTTCCTAAATAATATCCTTTGGAACCGAGTGTGTTTAGGGTCTACGAGTATTTGCCTTTACATTTTCTGAATATCCGCATTAAAAACGAATTGGAAGAGTCGCCAATTTGTGATCAGAATGACAAGGTCTTTCTGTAAAGTAGGCCCGATATGTAAGACGTCATTCAAGCTTTTGTGATTTGACGTGGGGCAAAATGCATTAAATACCACACGCAATTTCGTGGTTATACGATCGGGTTTAATGACTGCGTGGTGTGGTAAGTAATATTGGGTCGCTTTACCAGAAGGGTCATATTCTACTTTCTTCATTTGTCCGAGTTCCAAATATTCCATAATCGCTTTGTCATATTCTGCCTTTACTTCAGGTTTTTTAAGTAAAGCTCGTTCATTTCGGAGGAATTGGGCCAACGCTATATGTCTAGAGTATCCGATATCAATATTGTCGGGTTCTTTGAAGGGTAGGGTTACTATATAGCGCCCATCTGGATTACGACGGGTAGTTTTTTGGAAAATTTCCTAACAAATTTGGTCCGATTTGGAAACTACGGTTTCCTTTGGGATTTCCTCCACCTCCCAAAAACGTGTGAGTAGATTCTCAGGGTTCACTTTATTGTGAAATGAGACTATGGCGGAATTTTGGGAGGGTTGGGTTATGGGTCCGGACAATATCCATCCGAATTCTGTCTCTTGAGCTAAGAGTGAACCTAGTACGTTTCTCTTTACTCCATTGAGTAAAATACTTGGATAGATATCACTACCGATTAGTATATCCACGGGTCTGGGTTTGTGAAATTGAGTGTCGGCTAATATGAATCCAAGATTTTTAAGACACTGCTTTGGATCTATGGGGTATGAGGGTAAATTATCAGTTAGGCTATTTAGTATAAATGCCTGTGCTGATAGCTTATAATTTGTGTTTAAGGGTGAGCAAAGCGTGATTTCACAAATACTCGTTGGTGTTGCTGAAACTGCATTGTTTAGTCCGGTCACTTGGGCTGATGCAGAGTGGGTGGGTATATCCAAACTTCTTTGAAGTCTTCGAGATATAAATGTGGCTTCCGATCCTGAATCAATAAGAGCTCTCGCGGAATATCGTTGGCCATTATGTTCTATTTGAACCATTGCAGTACCGAGTAATATCTGCTTCCTACTTGGGTTGGGTGGGTCTTGGGTTGATGATATAGTGGACTGTATAGTTGTAGTGTAGGCTTGCCGATTTGTATTTGTGCTTTGGGTGGGTAATGCGGTACTTCAAGCGTTTTCAGGGCTCGAACAAGTGACGTTTGGCATTTCCGGAGTTGATTCAGGTCGAAAGCTGGATTCTCTGTATCAGAGATCAGAGTATTGTGTTTTTGTGACACTTACGACACGAGAATTTACTCACACAGTTCTTGTAGCTATGTGAAATAGCCAAGCAGTTATAGCAATAACCATATTTTTTGATTGTGGAGATACATGTCTCTACATTCATTGCGAGAAATTTGGGACATTCTCGAATAGGGTGCTGCTTTTTGCAGAGCTTACAGCTTTCTGTATCTATATTATTTTGAGTAAAGTTGAAATTATTATTCCTTTGGGTGTTAGAGGGTCTAGCAATTGGCGCTTCAGCCACGTTTGCATGAAAATTGTTATATTTCTTTTCATCTGTTCTTTTAACTGTACCGGTGTGGAATGGGGGTAATTTTGCTACTGAAGCTTTGAAATTTCCAACAGATTCGAGGGTTTTGTATTTGTGGGTTAAAAAACTGTCGAAATTTGACCACGTCGGTATATCTGAATTATCAGCTAGGGTATATTCAAAGGTTTCGAGAGTTTGTTTAGGTAGTTTTGAACTACAAAGATATATTAGTATCGGATCCCAACTTTGTGTGTCAATCTCGAGGTTGTTTAAATTAGTTAAAACGTTATTAACCGAACGTTGTAAGCTTTTTATAGCACAACCTGTTTCCTGAGTTACTTGGGGTACGTTAAAAAGGGTCTTTAATTGGGTGTTTACCTGCAACCTCTTATTTTCGTATTGGTCGACTAAATTTTTCCAGGCAAGTATGAAACCATCATTTGTTAAGGGTGCGTTTTGAATAACCTCTCTTGCTTCTCCTCGGGTCTTCTGAGTAAGGTGAAAGAGTCTTTCAACGTTACTAATCCTTGGGTTACGGATATACAGGGTTGTAAACATATCCCGAAAGGTGGGCCAAGTTGTGTAATCTCCGTAAAAGATGTCGGTGTCGCATGGTGGAAGGTTAACTGCAGGAGCGAAATCCATCATTGTGGCTTCTGAAGTCCTTTCCTTAATGGGTTGGGTTGACACTGGTGTTTTACGCGCATCTACATCTTCGTTGATGGAAGCTAAGCAAGAGAGGTACATTCGATAACTTTTTTGATATTTTTCTTTCACTTTAAAGAAATCGATGGTTTCATGACTTTCGCGAGAAATTCTTCTGATCGCATCGTATGAGCGCTTTGCTTTTTCATAGAGCGAATTTAGTTCGACCCTTTTAATTTCTAGGGTATGCACCGAATCATCTTCACTTTGGGTCTGAAGATGGTCTTCCACGAATTCAATCAAATCTGTTGTTGTGATTTTGAAATCTTCCATTTCCATTTTTGGGTAAAATATGTTTGATTTTTGGGTTAAATGAGAAAAATGAGTCGCGTAGGGTTACGAAAATGTAAGAAAACAAATTTTAAAAACTTTTTGTATAGTGCTTTATTTATATTAAAAATTTCAAATTAATTTTCTTGCTTTTATCTCGACGGTGTCCGATTGTTAATATTGATGAGAAATTATTAAATTTCCGATGAATCGCAGAAAAAAATCGATAAATAAAAAATTTGCAGGGTTTTGCACTTTTTCCTACTGGGTCACCTTTTTAATTTCCTACTGTGTAATTGTCTTTTGACGCGCTGTTCGCCAACAAATTTTGTCACCAACAAATATAAGCGAATGGGTGCGCTATTCGTATGCAGGTATGTAGCGGGTGTATATTTATTTATATGTAATTTTAGTTTAACGAGAAGAATGCAATAGCCGACGGAAAATATATGCATATATTTTATTATTGCACTTCTTCTCTTGGGTAAGTATATGCAGGTATGTATGTATATATAATTAAATAGTGCAAATCAAATTTTCGTCAACCCAATAGAACAAATAAATTATGCTTAAGTATGCTTAAGGACACAATTTGACAATTGGGTATTATTTAAGAAATATGATTTGCACTTTATAATAATATATAGAAAAAATATGGGTCGCACTTACAGTTTTTCCGCTTTTTGTTAATTTCGGTTTGCTTTTGTTTATAATTACTTGTAGGATTTTTGTTTGTTGGGTGCACTCTTTTAAAACCTTCAGGTTGGGTTGTGGAATTCCAACGATGATATTGTTGTTAAAATTCCCACGAAGACTTTTTCTTTTAATTAATCCGGCTCGATAGGACCAAAAATGTCGGGGTATGTCGACGTATGGGGCCGATTGCGATTAATTAAAAGATAGTTAATTTCAGTTTAAACGTTATAAATTTCGAGTTTAATGTAATTCAGGGTATATACATATATATATAAATATGCGTATGTGTAACCAATAATGTTTAAGTGGGTTATTTAGAGATATAAATGTGTAATTCTATGTTAATTTATTAACTTATTATAAACCTGTTTCGATTTGTTGTTGATTCCCTCGCTGTAGATGTGATGTGGATTTGTTCTGTAACTCCAACGATGTTTGTGAGGATTTTTGTGTTGTATTCGTAATACTTTATATTGTAATTTTGTTTAATATCACTTGATATATGTGTCTGTGTTCGCTGATATATCGCTGCTGCTGGCTGGATAATATTCCTTGTTTTTTTTTGTCGTATTCACTGTGTGTCACTTATATTTCACTTCTACGAGTATATCGCTTATATGTTCGCTGCTGTTGGCGGGATAATAATGAGCCTTAAGGCAAAAAGCGCGGGAAAGTTATTTTCCTTTTTGTGTCTCCTTCTTCGCCTGTTGCGTGAAGTTGGGGCGGTTGATACTCCTCTACATTACGCCTCTATTACTTTTTGTAATTTGTGGGAGTAATGCAGAAGAGTATTTGTTTGGATTAAACACTTTGAAAGAATCAAGTTATTTACTTTATCTGCTTGTTCGTTAGTTGGTGACAGAATATCTCTTTCTTTAAACCAAGATATTGTCTTATAACTTATGTTATCAATGTCAGGATAGACATTGTTGACTAACTCTTGGATGTTGTCTATCAAAACACAAAGGTTTTCTAGGTTCCTTCCCTCACTTTGTGTTAATTCTCCATTGCCAACTTTTAGCAGCATCTCTGGAAATAGCCTGTTCTCACGTGAAGATGACGAAACCCTCATATTAGTATTAAGCTCTAATTTATTGACATGTGACCAAAGGTTGGACCTTTTTAGGGAAGCATTTATTTCGTCGGCTCGTGTTCCTCGAGTCACAACTGGTAGGATTTGAGGGAAATCTCCTGAGAACAGAATTGTACATCCACCCATAGGTGAATTTTTGTTGCGCAAATCGCGCATTGTCCTATCCAGTGCTTCCACAGACGTCTTGTTTGACATGGTAGCTCCGTTCCAGACTATTAATGAGCGGTCACGCATTAATTTTCCTTTATTGCTCTGTTTAGAAACACTACAGACGCTGTTATCATCATTGGTGGCGATTTTCAGCGGGAGCTTGAATGTAGAGTGTGCGGTTGGACCTCCTTCCAAAAGCGTAGCGGCAATGCCGGATGACACAACAGCTAACGCAATTTTTCCGGTGGATCTCACTTTTTTTAAAGCAGATTGATTAAAAAGGTTTTTCCTGTGCCTCCTGGGGCATCAAGGAAAAACAATTTCCCTTCATTGTTATCAATCGTTGATAGTAATGCATTGAATCCTTTTTTCTTATCCATGTTTAATCGTGGCTCATCTTGAGCTATATTTTGTAAAATTCTCGTTTGATCGTATGATGTTTCTCTTATGTATTCGGCACTGTTAGTTAAATCTGTAAACAACACCTTGTACAGTTCTAAGGTGAGCAAAGGATGTCGGGCCTTTTACAATATGAAGATAAAAGCATTCGCTGTTGTTGGGATGAATCACGTAGACTCTGCCAAGAGCATCCGTTTTTTTTGCTCCGGGGAAACCATCAACCGCAGTACCTTGTTCTCGCCGTTGAAAAGTTTTAGAACTCTGGTTCCATGTGTAGTAACTTGGAACTCTGTCATATATCAGTATTTTCGCGAGATCATCTTGAGCACATAACTTGAAAAATGTCAGTGTTGTATCCCGCGGGTTATTAACAACTTCTTGTATATTGTTCTCAGTGAAATATACTCTTTGTCTATTTTCTAAATGAACTGCAAGGTGGACAATTGTGGGAGACCGGTCGTGCACTTCGAATGATAAAATCCTCCATACAGCTTCAGAACTGCAGATGTAACGTCCAGACTGATATATTTCCACTTCATTTGGTGATTGTATGCTGAAAGTGGCTTGATTACTGCCTTTATTAATGTACTTAGTAACATATTGGATTGACTTTATTGAATTGCACAACTCCCCGTTGATGTGGGCATCAAACATTTTCAAAAGGAGCGGATTATAGGGAACGATCCATCGGTTATCAATATCATTGTGTACCATATGTTTCTTAAAGATTAAGTACAGCATAGGATCTTCATCTTTATCCGGTAATTCAGCTGAAATAACCCTGTCAATTTGGTTTGGTCTAATTTTGTTCACTAACCACACCAGCAGGTGTACATGTGGCAAGCCACGCTTCTGCCATTCTATTGTGTACATATGACAGCGCTGCGGGCCGAATATATGAGACTTGTTAATGAGGTGCAAGAGTTTCTGTACTTTTAAATGGAAGACTCTGTTAACTATGTATATCGTATCTGTCTTGTGGATTTAAATTGGTGTTAATATTCTCTTTGATCCACATGTTGCAGTTATAAATAAATCAGGTTTGCCATAATTTCTGACGTAAGCCATGGCGTCTTGCGATTTTTCGTGTAAATATCTAGGTCCACCTGTGAATGATGAAGGTAGTATAACCAACTGCCCAATGCCGTTGTGGTGTTCATTCGCCTGTAAAGCATCCTGAAGATGAACGTAATTTTCGGCTGTCAATTTAGTTTTATTATTACGGATGTAGGCCAATCTTTCAGATTCAGTTTTCCCATATTGATCTGCCAAGTATTGGTTTGGTAGCATTCCATATCTGAGCAAAGTGTTGAAATCGTTACGTCTTGTCATTACACGGTAGCAATAGTAGTTCATACACACTGTTTTACGCAGAGGTGTACCACCGATTGGGTCAACTTGAGAAATATTAATGGCATAAACATTTTCTCCACGACATAGCATCAAAGGATATTGTAAGCTGTCATAACATCTGTGTAACTCTGAATTTTTTTTCAAATTATCATCACGACTATGCAATACAAAATATCTTTTGTCAAATTGCTGTCCGGCTATCACCACTGCTACTTCGCTCGTGGAAGGCGCATTGTATCGTCCTCTATGTTCTCCAACAGGAACTTTATTTGCATGGATTACGACATTAAAGTCAGGAGTATCTGCTGGAACACTCTCAATCGCAGTTTTGAAAGACTCTATGTAGCAATTATGAGAATGTAATTTATCTTGGAGAGATCTGATCAAATCTCCATCAATTGGCTGTGCAACACTTGAACACCGCGTAGATGATTGTGTATCTGGATCTGTAATCTATATATATAAAAGAAAGTCGTGTTAGTTACATCACTTATAACTCAAGAACGGCAGAACAGATTTGGCTGAAAATTGGTAGGGAGGTAGCTTAGAGCCAGGAGACGGACATAGGATACTTTTTATCTCTTTATGTCAAAATTTAATACAACTCATAAATACAAAAATTATATTTCAAATCATAAGCATTTGTTCAAAATTCATGTTTGTAGGAATCATTTCAATATTTCATTTCTTCAAAAAAAAAAAAAAAAAACAATAAAAACAACCTTACATCTTCGTCTATATAAATATGTATATATGTAAAAATGAATCGCCAAAATGTATGTACGCTCATAACTTTAATACGACTGAACGAAATTTGATAATTCTTTTTTTTAAATATTCGTTTAGGTTCAGGGATTATTCGAATAATTGCAGGAAAACCCCTAAAAACAGTCCTTTTCTTTTTCTCATACAAACGAATGAATGTTTGTTCGTTAGTAACGCTAAGAGAACGGCTGAACCAATATTGATGAAATTTTAAGAGGTTGTTCTTTGTGGATTAAGGAAGGTTTAGAAATAAAAACATCTTATACTTTTCATGAAAAGTCGGCAAATTGGATAATTCCAAAAAGTAACTTTTTTCCAAAAACATTTTTTTTCAATTTCTGTTTTGTTTTTCAATATTTTGATTTGGAAATTATTTGAATAGTTCAGTCTCGATCGCTTGCTTTTTTATTCCGGCTATTCAAGAGAAAAATTATTACTATTACGATTTACGATGCTTTACGACAGGTTGTGAATTGAACAATTGAAAATTATTCAGTGAAAACTTTACGTGTGAAAGATCCAGTATTATATGAAGTGGTGGAAAGCAATATGGTTCATGGACCTTGCAGACACTACAATCCCTTTTCGGTTTATATGTCTAACAATAAATGCACGAAACACTATCCGCTTGCTTTTCTTTCGGAATCGCAAACTGGAAATGATGGATATCCACTCCATCGTCGTAGCTCATCAGACGACCATACAACTTAGAGTAGTGAATATCGAAGTTGACAACATATGGATCATACTATATTCTCCACTGTTGTCTAATTCACATTGCAGTTTGGTGTAATCTATAAAATACGTTTGTAAGTACGTCACCAAGGGAAGTAACATGTCGCTTAATGGTCTTAAACGATACGGTCCATACGTGAACTGCAATAAAGCGCTTTGTAGGATATTTACGTTTGCAATTCATGAACGGTTTCCGATTGTTGTGTGTCTCGCAGTTAATATGGAGATTGGCCAAAGAGTTTATTTCAGCCCAGAGAATACATTACAGCAGGTGGTAACACCGCCAACAACAAAACTAACATTGACGAGTTTTTTTCTCAACTTTCGTCAGTGATCCGCTTACGAGAACATTGCTCTATTTGAAAATACCTTGCATTCATGGAATGCATCGTCGAAGAAATAGTTACGCTGAAAGCAAGACCGAACAGTAGATGGACATTCAGGTGTGTTCTCAACTAATGCATTAGGATGAATTTACACAACCCACCCAAAAAACGATGATTGCTTCTACCTTCGGTTGCTACTGATTAATGTACGCGGCGTATTGCGTACTGTGAATGGTATGGTGTGTGCAATTACAATTGCTGGAACACGATAATCAGTGGAAACAAATGTTGGACGATGCGATAGCTACTTCGAATGCCACTGAAGTTCCCACACTTTTCGCGATAATCATTTCACCACATCAGCCTTTAAATCCGCGTCAATTATGAGATACGAACAAAAATGACATTGTCGAAGACATTTTACATCGTATTCGCTAAAAATTGGAAATGGGTCAATTCCGGTTGATGCTTCCGGTGGTTTGATATCAATTCCATCAGCGGTTTATCAATTCACGAAAGATGAACTCATCACCAATCTTCGGACATTGGCCAAATTATCTTAACTATGATTCCTTAAATGCACGCGCAATATTAACTGCCAAAAAATACAGATGTTCTTGACTTAAACTGGAAGATTCAAAGTCAAATTCCGGAAGACTTGCGCTCATACAAATCGACCGATCGTCTTTCCATTGAAGACGTCGCCGTGAATTATCCAGTGGAGTTTCTAAATTCTTTGGAGAGGCTTGGTATGCCACCGCATCATTTGCGTCTCAAAGTTTGATCTGTCGTTATTATGTTTTGCAATCTGCAAGCGCCGAAACTATGTAATAGAACCCGACTGATGGTGACGCAGCTATCGAATACAAAGGGCTGAATGCTTGATTCAACGAATTTCTTTGAGTTCCAACGATTTGCCATTTCAGTTTCCAGCGAAAATTGCATTTGAGATGACACTCAACAGGACACAAGGATAGTCGCATAGTGTGTGCAATAAGTGTGGAAATTCTATGTTTTTCACACGGCTAGATATACGTGGCGTGCACACGAGTTGGAAAGCCATCTTTTCTGTACACCGGAACAGAAACCAAAAAATTTTGTTTATCAAGCTGCGTTACATTGAAAAAAAAATGAAATGATAAATTCAACTTTCTTTTCATTTCAAAACACATAATTTCACGCAGGACAACGGCTGCGGGGATAGCTAGTAAAATATATTTGCAGAAATTTGTAATCATCGGGTCGAAGTGGTAGCAAGCTCCCAGCTAAGTGGTACACTTGCCCTTGAATTTTAATGTAGGCATGAACCCACGCTCAACTACTTGCGTACTCCTAAAAGAGGTCATTTGAAATGCATTATTATAACGGCGTATATTGCCCATGAATTGTTTAGATTTCTGATGATCACCGGTAAGAAGATAGTGAAGTGGGGAGAATTTCTTCTAATTTGACTTTTCCTTGTAAGCAACACATGCCTTTCGATTCGTCCTTGAATTTCAATGCCAAGCAATGTTCACTCACTACTGACATAGTACCTATTGATACTATACGATCGTCCTTGTAAGAAATCAAAGGATCGTGGTTCAGGGCAGAATTTTCTTTACTTACCCATGAATTAGTAACTCGTGCTGATGATTCTCTGGCTCTCTATATTCTCTCTCTCTCAGCTCTATATCTATCCCGAAGCTGACTGAATCGGGCCTCACGCTCTACTGACGATTCTCTGGCTCTCTGAACGGTATGCCTATCTCGATCCCGGCTGTGGCGAACATCACGCTCTACTGAAGAATCTCTCTCTTTCTCAGCTCTATAGCTATCCCGAGCCTGACTAAGGCGAGCCTCAGGTTCCGTTGACGGTTCTGCATCTCTTGCTGAACGTAGTCTTCTGGCGTTCACTTGCCATATTATTAATATGTGCCGCAGTAAAAAATATGTAAACACTTACCATTTACGTGGGCTGCTATATATAGTCTCGTCTTGGAAGACCCACACGGTCGATTGCTGTTTTGTTTCGGGCTCATACGCATAGATCCATGATTCGTCACCTGTGACGATCTTATAAACGTCTTTTGAAGCACCGCGATCGTATTTTTTCAGCATTTCTTTACACCAATCCACACGAGCCTTTTTTTTGAGCGATTGTCAAATTGTGCGGGATCCAACGAGAACAAACCTTTTTTACGGCCAAGTGTTCATGCAATATCGAATGTATGCTGGTGGGAGAAATGCATAGGCATGCCTCTATCTGAAGGTATGTTACATGACGGTCTTGCATTATCAGTTCACGTACGGCATCGATGTTTTCTGGCACAACGGCTGTTTTTGGACGACCTTCAGGGAATTCGTCTTTGAACGAGCGTCGGCCACGATTGAATTCGTTGTACAAGTTTTGCACAGTGCTATAGGATGGTGCTTCATAGCCATACAAAGATTTTAGTTCATCGATGTACTCTTGTCGTGATAATCCACGTCGAAAGTTGTGAAAAATGTTCACGAGTTAATTCCATTTTTTGGCCGAGATGAATTTTTTAATTCCCTGTAAATAAAACAATTCACGATTAAATGACAAAACGTTCTGAGTGATGTTATGTTAAAAAATGTCAAACTTTCCAGTGGAAATGTCAGATTGCACCTGGCAACACTTAGTGTTGCCTAGTCCAGAAATATATATAGCAGCCTATGTAGAAACATAAGGAAATTACTTATGTAATATCTTCAAAAATATTCATATTAAATCAACAATGTATTTAAGGTATTTAATTGGATAAAATCGCTTCGAAAATAAGCTATTAGTTGTCGTAAAAAGTAAATGACAAAAAATGTTATTGTGGGTGTAGTCGTTGAAATCGATGGCAAATTTAACGCGCTCCGAATCAATAAAAACTATTCAAAAACTGTATTTTAATTATTGAACGTGAACAGAGCGGTTTATTTCGCTGAAAAAATTTAATGTATATATAATCAGGGGTGTTGTGAAATCCAAGACACAATTGCCTAGCTGTTAGAATTGAAAACCAATTCTGATTTTAAATGGTGTCACAGAATCTGATTGGATTTTCATCTTTTCGAACATACACCAAACCATTATTCGAATCAGCTGTTTACTAATGTGACAAATATTGTGAATGCAATTTGAATAAAATTTGAAATGAGTTCAGCAACATTAGCTTTCCTTTTATTAGAGGAAGAAAGAAATGAAAAAATTAGACGTAAAATATTAAGGGATGATAGTAATTCACTTGATGCTCCAGGAGAATCGTAAGTTGAATTTATCTTGTATTTACTTGTGTGGTACTTTACGCGCTTACTTTACAGATTCATATCACATTATCGGCTGAATAAAGACGCATTTATTATGGTGTTAAATATCATAGAACCACATTTGCAGCCCTCGACTATTCCACCGATAATTCAATTGGCAGCAACACTGCGTTTTTTAACAGAAGGGACTTACCAAAGGGGAGTAGGCCGTGATTCTTGTATCAGTTTGGCAAGAGCACGGTGTCGCAGATTTTAACAAAAGTGATGTGCCTCTTAGAGAATTACATTTGCGGTCAGTGGGTAAAACTTTCTATGGATGAAAGCGAAAAATTGATTTCAAGAAATCACTTTTTTCGAAAATACAAAATACCCGGAATAGTCGGTTGTATAGATGGAACGCATATAAAAATAATAAAACAACCTGACAATGAGCATTTATATTTTAACAGAAAGGGATATTTTAGCATAAATGCGATGATAGTAAGTATAAACAATAAATTAATATTCAAATATATTTATAAACCTACTTATATATATGTATTTATTTTTTCAAAAGATTTGTGACAACGATATGCAAATACGTGCCGTTGATGCGCGGTATCCCGGTTCAAGTCATGATGCTTTCATCTGGGGTATGAGTCACGCTAAACAATATTTCCGTACACAGTATGAGAGTGGGCAGCGTTCATTGAGATTGCTGGGCGATTGCGGCTACGGAATTGAACCATTTTTGTTAACACCTTATAGAGATCCACAGTTTAACTCAAAGGAGTATAATATAGTTTAACATAGCACATACGGCTGCACGGAATATTGTAGAAAGGACAATCGGAGTTTTAAAGAGCCGTTTCCGCTGTTCAATGTCCACATTGCATTATCGCCCGGAAAAAGTGGTTAAAATTGTAAATGCCTGTTGTGCCTTACACAACATCTGCAGACGTTACAACACTGAATATAATCAGGAAGTATCAATTCTTGCAAATGAGACGATGACAATTTTTTCCGATCTGAGAATGGATCAATGCAGAGCGAAGGCCGGAGAATAAGAGACGAAATAGCAAATACTTTTTAAGTTAATGGATTTATTTCTTAATTTTAAATACGAGTATAACAGTCTTCATGACTAAAATCAGTCTTACATTATAAATTCAGGTACTTTAGGTATATTTCACAACCAGGATCTTTAATTAAATTACATACTTATTAATTAGTCTTTTTTCGTTATACTGTATTTTATGTTCAAACTTTAGAATTTCGAGATTTAGTTGTTCTTTTTTAATCTCATTTTTTTCTACAATAGCTTTAAGCAATTGAGTACTTAAACTTACAAACTCATCTTTTAATTCAGTAATAGCTCTTCCAACAGTTTTATTATTATTCTCTATTGCTTGGTATATACGCCTCAAGCTGCTAGCAATTTTATATTGCAGTTCTATTATCTGATCAAATTTATTTATTTATTTATTTATAAAACGTGAAACAATAATACAATTACTTTTCCACGAAAAAAGGAGCACTGGCTGCCAGGACCTTCGGCTCGCTGATGTAAATATAAAATGTATAGTTATTGCTTAATTAAGTCCTAGGTGTAAAAGTTAATAAAATGTTCTGTAGCTAATAGAAAAGTATTAAGAACAAAATAAATAATAAGCAATGAGAAGTTTATAAACATAATCATATTTGTGGTTTTAATCCTGTTTGTACTAGGTATGCTGATATTTTTGTTACGTTTTCGGAGGAACTCGTTTGTAACAGAGCAGACGGTATTTGGTCGTCGAAGATATTTAGAACGATTTAGGAGGTGCGCATGTGTGGCAATTGTGTGTCCTAGGCGTAATCGGATAAATGCTTTGATGTCGTTGCACCGGCAGCTGGAGGGATAGCTTGGTTTTATCCTGTTCGGGTTATTCGCAGTATACTGGTGCTGGATAGATCTCCAAGTCTCCATATGTGAGCTATATTGGAGCTGCAATATACACTTATACAAGTCTTTTTTCATAATATAGTCAAAAGTTATTAGTGGTTCTTTTGCTGCGAGTTTAGCCCGTTCGTCTGCCAGATTGTTTCCTTTTATGCCTGCATGTCCTGGAACCCACATTAGTTTCAAGCGATTGTTATTCTCGATTAATTTGCTCCGAATACAGGAAATTAAGTAGGACTTATTGTTTGTATTTATTACCGAGTGTATGGTTGACTTGCTATCAGTGCAGATAACTGCTTTAAAACTAGATTTTTCGACGAAGATAATTGCGTTGAAGATAGCGACAGCTTCAGCTGTGAAAAGCGAGGCGTAGCTGGGAAGTATTCCTGCTGTAATTGTTCTTCCCTCGGAGTCAACGGCGGCGAATGTTGTGCTAATGTCGGTTTTTGAACCATCTGTGAAAACGAATTTCCAGTCTGGGAGCAGTGGAGTTGTACATATATTCCTCGAAAAGGCGTTGAAATACTGTGGGGGAGGTACTACTTTTTCCGTATTTCTCCAAGTCTATCATGAAACATGATTTGTTTATCATCCAAGGCGGAGAAGATACTTTTTGACGGAGAGAAGGGAATGTGATATCAAGCTCTCTGGCCTATTCGATGCAGAGTAATATTAACGACTTACGACTTGAAGACTTTTTCCGTTGCAGCTCGGATAACACTGTTTCGTAAAGAATATTATTGTAACAAAGAAACAGCTTCGGTATGAGTTTTTTTAGGTTAAGTGTAAATCTTTCTTCGATTGTGGGTAGCCCCGCTTCCACAAGTATGAATTGTGTTCGCGATGTCGGAAAAGCGCGAAGACTTCTGCGCACAGCCATGTGGTATGGGGAATACAGTAACTTGATGACACTTTTCGCGCAGTTGCCATAGATGGGTAGGCCATAGTCTATCTTCGATAATATAAGAGCTCTGGTTACATTTATTAGTGTTGACGAGTTAATTAAGCAGTGTTTGGATGATAAATATTTAATAATGTTAAGCCTAGCAGCCAGCTGCTTTCTTAAATATAAACAATGTTCTTTGAAAGTTAATTTTCAATCAAAAATTAAACCTAGAAACTTAAGTTTATTAGCAAAAATAACAACAATACAACTGGAATATTGTTATAAACTAATGTAAAGTAATTACATTTGTGTTTGCGGCAAACATGGAAATTCTTACATTTGTTTAAAGATACGTTGGCTCCAGATGATACGGACCATATACTTAAATCAGCTTATATATTAGTAAAATCTTGTTTAACAAGGTTTAGGTCATTTAGTTTAGAGACCAATAATAAATCATCAGCATAGCATATATAAAAATTTATTTTTATACTTATCAATTATGTGACAAACTTCATTGAATGCAGCAGTAAACAAAATGACAGATAGCGGGGAACCTTGGGGAATACCATTATGTAAAGAGAAATAATCCGAAAAGGTGTTATTTACTTTGGAAACAAATCTGCGATTAGTGAGAAAAGACTGAATAATTTTAAGGATTTTTCCACCAAGGTTCCATTTTACCAACTGACGTAAAACTACATGAGCTCCCACGCGGTCAAAGGCTTTCTCGAAGTCTATACTTAGCACGGAAAGATGGTTTCCATTGGAAAGAGCAGTAGAAGCATAGGCATCAATGGTGCCATGCCCCTCTTTAAAAGCCACTTGCTGCGGACTAATGGAGTTATTGTTTATGGCATACCACGAAATACGATGAGCTATAATTTTTTCGAAAAGTTTACCTAAACAGCTAAGCAGTGAAATGGGTCTGAAACCTGAAGCTTCTGTTGCAGAACCACTTGACTTAGGAATGGGGATAATAATAGCGTTTTTCCAGGTTTGGGGGTAAATACCTTTATTTAGAATGTTGTTGTATTACTTAATTAATCTGGCCATCAAACATGAAGGTAGATGTTGCAACATGGGGTACGATATTCTGTCGGCACCCGGGGTTTTGCCTGAGAAAGAGGATAGTGTAGACTGTAGTTCAATATGTTCTATATTGCAATCTGTGATGTTAGACAACGTATAAGGGGAAGTACTGAGATATTTGTTTTTGTCTGAAATGAAAGTGGCATGAAAGTTTGAGTCCTGCGAGTATTCTGACCAGTATGCTGCCAAGTAGTTACATAGCTGTTTTGCGTTGACGATAGGCCCATTAGCATTACTTATGGAGATCAACTGGGATTGCGGGTATATTCCAGATAATTTTTTAATATCGGACCATGCTTTTTTCGGGTTTGTTTTATGGTTGATAGATTCCGAGAATTTATTTAAGCTGTCCCTTTTAGATTGTTTTGCTTTCCTACGAAACATCGCGTTAGCCTTTTTATACATAATTAAATTTTGGTTTGATCTTGTCCGTTTATATTCCGACCAATAAAAGCGCTTTACATTTCTTAATTGTGATAGCTCAGGAGACCAGTACGGCACAGTTTTAGTAAAGATTTTATTACTGGATTGTGGAATGGAAAGGTGAGCAGAAGTCCGAATAATTTTTGTAATTGTGGCAACTTCTTTGTTGATATTGTCCGAATAGGGGTATTTTTCGCAAAGGTCGCTGGCAGTATGTTGAATCTTTTCCCAGTTCGCTATATCTATTAGGAACTTTGGAATGGGTTGGGCCTTAAAGACTGACGGAGTGCGTAAAATAGTAAGAATAGGGAAGTGATCGCTGCCGTGGAGGTGGGGAAGGGTATTGCTAGTTAGTTTAGGGGCGATGTTGGAGGAACATAATGTAAGGTCAACAGAGGTAAAAGTTTTGTGTGTGGAAAAGTGAGTCGGTTTGTTGTCGTTAAGTAAAGTGAGGTTTTCTGAAAATATCATATCTTCTATGATAGCACCTCGTTTGTTGCAAAGAGTTGATCCCCAAAGGGGACTCCAGGCGTTAAAGTCCCCAACTATAACAAATGAAGTAGAAACTGATCGCAAAATGTTTCTAAGTTCGCTGCATGTGAAGTTTTGTAGAGGTGGTATATAGAGGGCCACGATAGTAAATTTGAAAGATAGTGAAACTTCTATTGCAATTGTGGCAATATTTGAAGTAATGGGACCTTGTCTATGGGGTATCGATTTTTTTATCAAAACTGCAATGCCTTGCTTGTTAGTTTTGTTTTGAGGCAAGTTGTAAAAATAGCTTTGGTACTGATGGGGCGAAGCTGCTGACTTATCAGCAGCAATATTAGTCTCTTGGAGACAGACAACGTTTGGCGAATGTTCTTTCAACAGAAGTTCTAGTTGCATGTAATTGTTGAGGTAACCGTGCACATTCCACTGTAGGATCTTAAACATTGAGAGCGGGAGAGGGATTGTCACAAAATTTATATGCTATGATAACAAATATGTATGTATGTTAATAATTGCATTCGTCTATAGACATAAATTGCTCTTTCGAGTTGTTTTCATTATGTTGAGGTATAGTTTGGTTTAAAGAGAGATTGACAATTGAGGTGTCAGCTGTCTATTTCATGGAAGCGTCTGCTTCTGTTTTGTTTTGGTAAGCGTTAGCTTGCGAAATGATGTGTGCGAGTGTAGATTCGAGATTGAAGGGAGTGTGTAATAGAGTCTGCGGAAGAGGTGTAAAAGAGGAAACTAAGGCATTGTTAGGTTGTTGATTGTTGTTGTTTTGTGGTGAGTGGTTAGGTAAAGAAGAAATTATTTGAGGTGGGTTAACAGAAGAAATTTCAGATGAAGTAGTAATCGGTGATTTCTTTAATGAGATGGGTGGTGAGATTAGAGATTTGGAGCTTTGAGTAGGGTTATTATTTGATTTTTGTGCTTCTTTAGCTGCCTCGGCGAAAGAGGAGTTAAGCATCGATGGTGTTTGTGCTTTGTAAAGCTTAAGTGCTTCGCGCATGGAACATTTGTTTTGACATTTTATTTTAAGTATTTCTTTCGTTTGCATGTATTTCGGGCACGTGTTGGCAGATGACGGGTGGTTACCAGAGCAGTTTGCACAGAGCGTGCGAGAGCATGGGGGAGGATGGGGGGGAAAATTGCATGACATACATACGGACGCATTTTTGCAGTGTTTGGCGGTATGACCAAGCCGTTGACAAGTTTTGCACCGCATTGGGTTAGGGTAGTAGGGTTTCACTTTAGCGCTACGCCAAGAAACGTCAACTTTATCTGGTAGCTCGAACAGATCAAAAGTAAGTAGCACAACTCCAGTGAATTGTGAAACCTTCCGCAGTTTTCGAAAATTTGTACACTCCGACTACGCCTTGGTTACTCATATTTTCTATTATTTCTTTTTCACTGACATTGTTTAGGCAGGGTGCATAGATTGTACCTTTTACGCTATTAAGATTGTCATGATATTTTACAACAATTTCGCACACACTATGTAGCTTTTTAGTTGAAATGAACCTTTGGGCAATTTGGTTGTTTTTCACAAGCAGTAGCAGATTGCCAGCACGTAATTCAGAAATCGAAATAATTTCTTTACTAATAGCTTCTAATGCTTTATGTACGGCGAAACAAGAATAATTAGAGATAGGTTTCGTTGAATCGGAAGCACTAACAATAATAAATTTAGGGTTTTCTTTCCTAGATTGAGGCAAGTCGGGAAAATTAAGGGGCGTGTATGAGGGTTTCTTTCTTTTTGGATGGGATTCCGAGGCAAGCAAAGCAAACCTGTTATTCCCGAGGTTGGGTGGCCCGGGAGCCATGATTATTATATCTACACACTCGATTCACTTGTTTAGAAAAAACTTGTAGGAAAAACGATATGCGGTATAATAATAAAACAGAGATTTACTAAGCAAACACGTGCACGTAAGACGGATGTGTACTGTGCGAAATACGCAAAAGATAAGCCGAAACACGTCTACACAGAGCGAGCTTTAGTCGATGACTGCTGATCAAATTTTTTCAATATATCTCCATTTTTTTATCTTCCTCATCTAAAAATCTTTTTAAGCGATCTGCTGTACTCTCTAATTTTTGCCTTCTAGGTACGCTAGCATTTATTTCGGGTTGCCCTTGTGACGTGGAAGATATATCGTCGGCATCTTGTTGTCTATTGGATGCATTATAGCTTGAGTTTATATTTTGTTGCTCTGACGATGAGGAAGACAAATCTACATTCACCCCTGCAATTGTAACATTTAAATTTTCATTGACGGGTTGGGTGCCAAGAGCACCCCCAATGCCACAAAGACGCACAATAGTTTCTTCGTTTGGAGTGAGCTGATATTTAGAAAATGGACCACCTCCTGTTGCTCGACTCTCAATTTTGTTGTGAGCTAATTTTCTTTTGATTTCGCTCTTCTACTCAGTTATAACCTATAGAAATAAGTTTGTTTTAATTGCAGTTTTAATCAACTATTTTTTTCGATGCAGAACGAAAGTAAATATTTCAAAGTTTAACTTCAAGTAAGTTTCATTTTAATCGGTGGATACACAGCCATAGTAAACAAAAAATGTATGGTTTTTTACCACATTTTGTCCGAATGCCACGCCTCTTTATATATTTCTTCACATTATAATGACATAAACCTTCCTCTTCAAGCAATTTATCTATTAAAAACCCCGCATCAAAATCAGTTGCTTAGTTTTCAAGATTTAAACTTTTAAGGGGATATAAGGACAGAAAAAATGACTTTGTTTTATAATAGTATGTAGTGATATTATAACTATGTCCAGGTTAACGGATTTTTGAATGGCTCTCTGTGCACCCGTACTTCCGTCTGTACGAAAGAGCCATTATTTGCGTATAAATTGCGATATCTTGATTAACGTGTTCGTAACACTTTGAGGTTGGTAGTGCTAATAGGTGGTTGCAACCCCACACAAAAATGTCAGAAATAATATATTACACCAGACATAAAGCCATCTTGAATGAGAACAAAAATATCGGAATCAAACTGTATCAAAGTGATAGTGCATTTAAGATTTTGCATCACTATTTTAAAAACGGTCGAATTTGAATCGCCTTATGCAGAATTGTATACGAAAAATATTAAATTTTTATGATATTTTAATGAAACTTAGTTGCATATTTGCGGATAATAACGAGGTCTGACGCTAAAAGTAGATTATTCATATAGCTACCCGTTGTTTTTAAAATTGTAGAAATTGGTTCATACGTTGAAATAATATTGTATTTATACAACGAATCCCCCCCTTTGATTAGCATAGAAACAGTTTAATAGTATGTTAATTCGATTTCTATCCGCGCATGTACACATTCTATTAAATTTCCGTCCTGCTAACAATACCTTGAGAAAAAGTTAAGATATCTTATTATACCCGGAACATTATACCTTGAACTGGGTATATTAAGTTTGTCACGAAGTTTGTAACACCCAGAAGGTAGCATCGGATACCCTATAAAGTATACATATAAATGATCAGTATGTTGAGCTGGGTGGATTTAGCCATTTCCGTCTGTCTGTCTGCCCGTCCGTCCGTCTGTCTGTCTGTATATATACAAACTAGGTAGGTAGGTAGGAGTGCAGCCCTATCGGGCTCAATTAGCACTTGATGTGCCATTTTGATACACTATTCGTAGAGCCTCCTGTATCTGCTATTACGTTTCACCTTCTCTCTCAAACCATTTTGAGGTTTCGATGAAACTACTTAAGTCCGAAATTTGGTGCTTGTGTGGATTCCAAGTGTTTTGTGTCGGATCTGTGTTAGAGCTGGGCATTCGCAGAGAAAGTGGAAGATTGTTTCCTTTTTCCCTGCTCCTCCACAGCCACGGCAGATGTCGTTGTAGGGCATACCCATTTTGGACGCATGTTCCTCAAATGGCCAGTGCCCTGTTGTGGTAGCTGTTACTCTGTAAATACTTTTTCTTGACCTATTTAATAAGTCGTTGGTTCTTTTTCTGCCTTTTCCTTACCTCCGTGCCTACTCCGCAGTCCATTTTGGACCCGTCGGTATAGACTGAGATGGTATCCTCCTCTCCTATTAAACCTCTTCTCCGTTCTCGCCTAGACGGTTTCCTCACCTGGAAGTATCTATTGAAGTCCAGCTTTGGGGGAATGTAGTCTGATTTATTAATGGTGAGCTTGTTTAAAATTACGCTATGTCCGTAGTTTTGCTGATTCCAAACACCCAATTTTTTTATTCTTATCGCCGCAATAGCTGATGTTTTGTGAATAAAAATGTCCATTGGTAGTTGATGCAAGATCACATTGAGCGCATCAGTCGGACATGACCTGATTGCACCAGTATCACCCGCACATGCTGCTCTTTGTATTCCATTTAATTTCATACGTGTAGTAGGCCATGTATGCTTTGTTTATTCTTTTTTCTATATTTATTTTCCAGAACAGTTTGGTGTCAAGCTCCACCCCCAAGTATTTAGCTGTGGGGGATAGGGTGAGTGTTGTACCGTTAAGTACCGGAAGTTGAAAGTGAAATATTTTGGTTGTGCTTGTGAATAGCATCAGTTTTGTTTTGTTCGGGTTAACTCTTAGTCCATTGTTTTTAGCCCATAGGTTTAACCTACGAAGTGCTCTTTCCATAATCTGGCTGACTGCTGAAGGAAACATGCCAGATACCAATAACACTATATCGTCTGCATACGCTACTGCTTTCACTCCTCCACCGTTTAGTTGGAGAAGTATTTCGTTCAGTGCTACAACCCATAGAAGCGGAGAGAGGATCCCCCCTGAGGCGTCCCTCTACTCACATAACTTGTTTGTGTTGCAACGCTGGTTGAAGCTATAATCTTCCTATTCTCAAGCATCGACAATATCCATCTGCACACAGTGTCATCTATGCCACCATGTGCCAGAGAATTAATTATCGCATTTACTTCTATATTGTTTAAGGCGCCCTCTATGTCATGGATGTATTGTTTGTGGTGTAGTGATTTTTCAATCACACTTATCACCTCGTGAAGGGCGGTTTCGGTTGATCGGCCCTTTATGTACGCTTGTTGGGACTTCGGTAATGTCTCCGCCATTATTGTTCTTACGTGTAGATCTATTAGCCTTTCTAGTACCTTCAGCATTAAGGATGTAAGGCTTATAGGTCTAAAATCCTTGGCACTCTCGTGTGCTCTTCTGCCTGGTTTTGGAAGGAACACAACTTTTCTTCTTTTCTAATTTCTTGGGATGTAAGATAGTTGAATGCTAGCTTTGTATATATTTCAAGCCTCTGAACCATTGCTTCTACCAGTTTTTGCAGCATTATGGGCATAATTCCGTCAGGACCTGCCGCTTTAAATGGTGCAAAACTATTAACTATTTTTCTTTTGTCTACTATTTGTCTTCTATAGTCAGCTGCGTTCAGCGGTGGTTCTGGTTGAACCCTCGTTGAAGGTGTTTGCTGACTCCCGGGGAAGTGCGTAATTAGTACCTCCAGAGACTCTTTTGCCGAGGAGGTCCAATCAGTTCCCTCCGCCCTAATGTAGGCAGTATTAATATGATCTTTGGATAGGATTTTACTCAGCCTATCGGCTTCTCTGCAACTTTCTATCGATGTGCAGAAAGATCGCCATGAGTCGTTTTTAGCTTTCCTGACTGCCTTTTTGTATTCTTTTATAATATCTTTATATGGCTGTCAGATTTTGGTTCTAAAACTCTCATTGAAAGCTTTCCTTAGTTGTATTCTCAAATTCTTGAGTTCGCTGTTCCACCAAGGAAGAGACTTTCTCTTTTTCAAAACTGTTAGCGTAGTAGATTTATTGAAAGTTATGGTTAAGATTTTTTCCAACTTCTCTACTTCTGAATTTAGTTCCTGAGGATTTCTAATATTCTTATTGCCTCCCTTTTCAAGGCATTTTGTTGCTATACCGGTAAATTTTCCCCATGCTGTTCTTCTGGGGTTCCGGTATGTGAGAGGAGCACTGTACTTTTCGCGGATGCCGAAGAGTATCCAGGAGTGATCCGACAAGGAAGGATCATCGGATACCCTCCAGTTATCCACAACGAGACTGTCTGTGTCTGTTGAAAGCGTGAGGTCAAGCACTTCCTCCCACCCCGGAAACCTATCCGAGCTTGGGAAAATAAAAGTTGGCTTATCGCCCTTGTTGCAAATACTTAGATTAGTATTCAGAATATACTGCAAGAGTGACTCACCTCTGGTGTTTATACTGGAGCTACCCCATACGGTGTGTCTTGTGTTTGTATCACACCCTATTAGGACATCTTCCTTCCTGTTCTCCTCTACTAGTCTGGTGAGCGGGGCTGGTGGTATGTCTTCGTTATGGGCCAGGTAGGCCGAGACCAAGAAGAAGGGCTTTTCCTTCTGTTCCTCCTTTACCGCTGTGAATAAGGACAAAGAAAAGCAATTATACTTTTATTGATAAGAATTCATGCCCTAGGTTTACCTCTGTTCCGTGTGTAAAACAGGTTATAGTTGCTACTGTTTAGCCCTTTAATGGTATCTTCATTGACCCAGGGCTCCTGTACTAGGCTGATGTTGCTGCCCCCCTCGTTCATGAGGATTGTCAGATTCGCTGTAGCACTCTTTGAGTGCTGCAGGTTTATCTGTACGCATCTTATGTTATTGGGCATTTCGGGTTTCTTCGATGTCCACATTCCTTAGCAACTGGCTGGCGTTGTCGACCTCTTCCGTGCCGTCTTCTTCCGCCGCTTTGTCTCCTTGGAAGATTTTTAATCTGGCCTTGTGAATTCCGAAGCTGATTTTTTAGTCAGTTTTCTTTAGAGCCTCAATCGACTCATCGCAAATGGCCACCAGTATTGGTCTGCTTGCTTTGTTAGGTTTTTCTTCTTTGATCAGCTAGCTGCCACTCATCTGTACCAGGTATAAATTTGTTTTGCAGCTTGATGCACCTCAGGAGTTTTTCGCCTGGCTCCTCTAGAGGGGCTTGCCAAATGTGAGCACGAGGTCTCTTCGGTATGTCCCTGGCGGGTATAAGCCTCAATTGGAGGCCTACAAAGGCGTTGCTAATTTTAGCAACACTAGCCGTCAGGAAATCTTGCGAGGCCTGGTCAGCGCACTTGATGACCCTATAGCCCTGAGGGTCTCAGAGAAGTCAAACTCCGGGTGAGGACCCGCAGGATTGTCGAGTACAAAGCTTAGCACCATACTCGACAATCTGAAGTCGATCTCCACCCATCCTTCCTGTACAGTGCTCGGAAAGCAGGAATTTCCATCTAAGATGGCCACTTGCAGGCTATCCCTGGCTACATCGCCAGGTCCTTGTTGCGCTGCTGTGTTCACCTTCACTCCGCCTCGGTTTTTTGGGCAGAGTTTCTGGTATTTCTGTAATAGAGCGATTCCTTTTTTGTGAAGTGCTTTCCTGTTTGTTCTTTTCTAGAGGTTCTGATTGCTTCTTTTTCAGGTAGCTTTCATACTCCCCTACTATTGATTTGAGGCGCTTTGTTTCTGCCTCATCAAGTGGGGTACCGGCTGCCTGGTCTTTGGCTGTATTCCCTAGTATGAAGACTGCCCTCTGGTACCGGTTTTTCCTCAGCTGATTCTGGGATTTCTTGCGCTACTTTTTGTTTTCTCCTTTAGCTGCCAGTGCACTTTGGTAGGTGCTCATTGCAGCTTTGGAGGTGGACGCTTCCTCCTTTAAATCTGCTGTTTTCGCTGCTGTATCTACTGGGTTGGTATGTTCGGCGGTACTCTTACTCGTCTCCTGGCTGGGAGCAAATAGTTCGTCTTCTTCGGATTCCACAATGGGATTCCTATAGTTCATGTCCTTAATCTTCGCTGTTGTCGTCAATTTGGTTGTTGTAGTTGTTGTTGTGTTATTGTTTTCGCTCATTTTTTGTTCCCACGAGTAAACCGGATAGGGTTGGTCACTCGTCCGTAGAGCCGGTATGCGAAGAGAAGGCTTTTATACCTCCAACCTCGCCTGGGCATCGGATGGGACCGTTCGCGATCAGCTATTTATTACCCCCGCTGGCCATTCAGCCCCCGGCACGGGTACCTCGACACCTTGGCTTAGGGTGGTGTTGGTTCGGGAATTCTCATACTTCCACAATAAGAGATAGGCGTAAAACCTAGGGTTTATTCATCCATATCACTATTGTGGGAATTATGAGGTGGCCCACTTAGTTCGTAAGATTAGAGTGCGTTTCCTTTGGGATGCACACTTTACTCTTACTTAAACCCCTTCGCCACGACAAGGCGACCATTTGTCGGAATTGTCGATATCGGACCATTTGTCGGAACTGTCGATATCGGACCACTTTTACATATACTGTAACTGTCATACAAAGTGAACGATTGGAATAAAGTTCTTGTATGGAAGACTTTCATATTTGACAATGTATCTTCACAAAAATTGGCACAGGTTCAGATCGGCTTACTAAAGCATGTAGCTGCTATACAAACTGAACGATCGGAATCTAGTTCTGGTATTGAAAACTTTTGTGTTTAACAAGATATATTCACGAAATTTGGTATGAGTTAGTGTTTATAGAAATAATGTAATTTCGAAAGAAATTATTCAGATCGGCTCACAATAGCATATAGCTGCCATACACAGCGAACTATCGGAATCAAGGGATTGTATGGAAAGTTTTCACATTTGACGTGGTATCTTCACGAAATTTGACATGGATTACTACTTAAGGTAATAACATAATCTCCGAAAAAAATGTTCAGATCGGATTACTATAGCATATAGCTTCCATACAAATTGGGCATATAGTTACTAAAAGAAATACACCTGTGAGGGATATATTAGCTTCGGTGTAGCCGAAGTTAACGTTTTTTCTTGTTAAAACTTTCTTAGTGTTCATGACGACACTACAAAGTTCCTAATGTGTGCATAGTTAGTGCAGTCGTACGTACTAAGCTCTGAATTTACTAACTAAAACAAATTAATATTAATAATCCGAACGAGTGTGAACTAAAATAAAAGAAAAAAACAACAAAACAAAAAGAACACATTGCTTTAATGATCGATGACACTGACAGCGACGGGACGTGTGTCGGCAGCGAAGGCTGGCAAACCACATACCTATCTAACGGGGCATCTCGACCCGATAGAATTTATAGAATACTATCTGCATTTCCGTGTCCATTGCCTGTGGAGACACCACATTGCTCATAGCTTACTAGATATAGAATACTATATAGTTTACCATGTATCGTAAGCTAGAAGCTGTCACATCAGCAGTTTGACAGCGCAGTTTTCATTTCTATGAAAAATTTGAAATATCCCATTTGCACATATGCCGACGGCATTTTCAATTTAGCAATATGAAATTTAGAAGAGCGAGTATTAAGACGGTGGTGTTGTATTATAAAAATAAAATACGTATTCAAAATATCATTTTTTCAAAAAATTAATATTTAGTTTAATATTGTTAATTTACAGAAAAATTATACAAATTGGTTTGGGAAAGAGCGAAGTCTTAGATTTAATAAACTTATACAAGTATACATCAAAATATCATTTCTCATTTTAAATTTATTATTTTAATTGGTACATAATATTTATGCCACAATTATTATATAGTAGTCCAATAATATGAATTCTTATTTTTCCCAGAAATACATTTGTAAATATCATTTTTTTATGTTCCACAAAAAAGATTCAAGAGTTCAAAACGTGCCGTACATCAGCATGCGCTACATCAGCTCGAACCTACCTACCCTACGCCTTTGCGCAAATGATTATATCATGATAGCAAATGCCCACATACAGATTTGGCAATGGCAATAGCGATACGTTTGACAGTTAGTATTTTATAAATTCTATCCTGTCGAGATGCCCCGTAAAGCAAGAAAGTGTATGAGCATTGACTCTCCAAAAGTAACTAAAAAACAACAAAGGATGAGTGAAGGGTCAAGCAACTCAAACCGGTTTCCTGTACTAGATTTGGATATGCAAAGTAATAAACACAATTCTAAGGAAAAAGAGGACTCAATGTTAATAGCTGTAGTTTCTCACAAACCACCACAAATTTTTGTATCTCAAGTGAGTGATATAAATAAAATGGTGAAAAGCTTTTCAACTGTTATTGGTAAAGAAAATTTCACCTACAAGTCAGGCAGGGACGGACAAGCGAGTGTGATGACTTCAAACAGTGATTGCTATAGATAGCTATTTAGATACCAATAACATTACTTTTCACACATATCAATTGAAAGAAGATAAGCCATATCGGAAAGTTATAAAAAATATTCACTTTTCAACTCCTATCGATGATAGCAAACATGACTTAGCAAAAAACGGGCATACTGTACGAAATATTGTGAATGCAAAAAGCAAAATTTCAAAATTGCCGATGTCAATATTCTTTGTTGACCTTAAACCTTCAGTAAACAATAAAAAAGTATTTGACGTAAATCGCTTATGCAATGCCGTAATAAAGATTGAGCCACCTAGAAAATTTAACGATTTGGTACAATACCACCGCTGTCAAGAGTTCGGCCATACCAGGCAATATTGCTAAAAGCCTTATAGATCTGTAAAGTGTACACTAGACCATCTGTCGTCTCTTTGTTCAAAAGATGGAGAAACTCCACCGAAATGCTTTCATTGCCTTCAAGATCATACCGCCAATTACAAAGGTTGTAGAATTTATCAGGAGTTAATGTCTAAAAAAGCTGATGATAAAACAAGGCCTTCCTTGGTCAAACTTACAAATGCCGAACAACAAGCTCACCATAAAAACGTTAGCAATGTTGATGTAACAAGAGGACAACTTAGTTCTACTACAACCACAGTACGCAATGAAAAAATCTACAAACTCGAAGAATTGATTGCCAAAAACATTTCTTCTTCTTCTTTACTGGCGTAGACACCGCTTACGCGATTATAGCCGATTAAACAACAGCACGCCAGTCGTTTCTTCTCTTCGCTACGTGACGCCATTTGGATATTCCAAGCGAAGCCAGGTCCTTCTCCACTTGGTCCTTCCAACGGAGTGGAGGTCTTCCTCTTCCTCTGCTGGATGGAGTCATGTGTAGAAGTTCACGTAAGTGAGGAAAGTTCTCTGATCGCCATTCACTTGGGTGTGGCCAGAAACGATTCTTTTACATATGACTCAAGCAGCCCACGACTTCCGGTCTTTGACCAAGTATCCTCTGGGTACCCTAAGAACATCCGTTTGAAGGCGAGCTATTCCCTGCTTAGGGTTGTGCGCTGGGTTTTGGACCCGCCACGTAAAAAAACACCCCCAATGAAAGGAAAAAACAAGCCAAATAAATTTAGTTAACCACAAATATAATAAACATGATGTCTTCTCTGTTAACTAAGATATGCAATTAAGTCTAAAAATAGCGATTTGGAATGTCAATGGACCAAGCAGCCATAGACTGGAAGTTGACTATTTTCTAAAAACTAACAATATAGATATATGTATTACTGGTTTCAGAAACCCACTTTACTGCTAATTCCTATTTTAAAATTAATTGATTCGATCTCATTACTTTACCCTGACGATAAAGCACATGGTGGTTCGGCAATTCTTATAAAATCATCACTAAAACACATTGCTTTAGAGCCAGTTTCAGTACTATCAATTCAAGCAGCTTCTTTGAAAATCCAGACCGGCAGTGGAGTGATTGTTATAACTTCTTTATATCTGCCACCTCGGTTCAATATAAGTAAAGAAACTTTTTTTCGACAAAATGGGTCCCAGATTTTTAGCCGGAGGTGATTGCAACGCCAAACATCCATGGTGGGGTTCACACCTTACGAATCCCAAAGGCCGCGAACTGTACAAATGCGTTTCTCAAAAAAACTTAAATGTTTTATCTGCTGGCAGACCCACATACTGGCCGGCTGATCCCAACAAAATTCCAGATCTAATTGACTGCGCAATTTATACCGGCATAAACCCACATCATCTAGAAATTTCGAATAATGCAGATATGAGCTCAGATCATCCCGCTCTCAGTATCAATATACAATACAATCGATAAAAAAGAACGTTTGTACGGCGGCCTTTTTGGACGTGTCTCAAGCTTTTGACAAAGTTTGGCATACGGGTCTACTGCTCAAATTTTAATACATGCTACCCAAACAATTTTGTGAAATAATTGCTTCGTACTTAAAAGATAGATACTTCCGCATTAAACAAGAGAATGCATATTCAAACTTTCAACCGAAAGAAACCGGTGTTCCCCAGGGAAGCGTGTTGGGACCAATGCTTTACTTTCTTTTTACCAATGACCTCCCGTATGATTCTAGTTATATGACAGCGACATTTGCGGATGATACAGCTTTGTTAGCAGCTGGAGAGTCAACTTCAGTATCTAGTCGACGAGTGCAGACAGCAGTCAACGCAATTACTAAGTGGGCATCTAAGTGGCGCATAAAATTAAACGACACCAAATCAATTCATGTCGACTTTAACTTGAAAAAGCCGGCATATTGTCCAATTTATATAATTATATTATCTAAATAACATTCCTATACCACACCATAACAGTGCTAAGTACCTAGGTATCACCTTAGATGCTAAGCTACGCTGGAAAGGGCATGTAAAAAAAAGGAGCGAGCTTGATATTTAATTTGGCAAACTTTACCACCTAGTTGGCAGGAAATCCAAGCTATCAATACAAAACAAACTGTTATTATATAATGAAGTCTTAACGCCAGTTTGGATCTACTGAGCCCAACTATGGGGTTGCTCAAGTCAAAGCTGTATTCCCAGCATTCAGCGCTTTCAAAGTAAGGTGCTAAGGACTTTAGTTAATGCTCTTTGGTACATTAGATCTGCTGACCTGCACCGTGATCTAGGTGTGATTTCAGTGGTAAATGAAATCTCCAAATTAGCAAAGTCTCACAAACTGAGGCTTAGACAGCACGCCAATGAGGAAGCCTCCAGACTCATCGAAACTGCTCGGCGAGAAATCCGGTTGAAACGCAAGAAGCCTTCCGACTAGTAAGACAACAGTAGCAGCAAATGTATGTGTTTCTTAACATTTAGCTTTTAAGTATCTCTCTTAATTAATTAGACTAGAATTGTTGTTAGTATTTTACTTTTATATACTAGGTACAATGTAACATAAAAAAATAAAAAAAATTGTCAATATGAATATGCCTGTTGTTGTCACATCGCGAAAGCAGTGTTCTTTAAGAAAAAGGGATAATACCATTTTTCAAAACTTGGCTGGAGTTCCACGTAAATTTCGAAATGGAAATAACAACAAAACGAGACTTAGATGACGCTGTGAAAAACTTCACTCAAAAAATACATCAAGCCGCTTCGTTAGCTTTTCCTCTTAATTAAACTAAACCATACTGTACCAACGATATGCCATATTCAGATGAAGTAGCGCAGATGGTACAAAATAAAAGACAACTTCGAAGGATCTGGCAGAAATCTGGTTGACAAAACCAGACTAAACAAAGCAATTAAAGAATTAAAATCCAAGTTGACAGAGTTAAAAGAAGAATCTATTGCAGAATTTCTTAAGAATGCTGATCCAAATAGAAACGATGAATACAATCTGTGGAAAGCTACTAAATACTTGAAACGTCCACCGAAGCGACAAGTACCGATAAAAGATTAAAACAATTCTTGGTGTAGATCTGAAAAAGAAAAGCCGACACTTTTCGCAATCACCTTGCGAATACTTTCAAGTCTTTTGCTCTCAATACTGACCATCAGCGCCAAAATGTTCAGACTTTTCTTAAGAGAAAATTACGTAAAACTGACTGAAGTACAATCAGAAGTGTCACAGTTGAAAATTTGTAAATCGCCTGGCCCAGATAATATTGATGCATGGACAATCAAACAATTACCAAGGAAATGCCTGCTATACCTAGTTTTATTCTTTTATTGAGGTTTTAGGCTAAGTCACTTTCCTACGCAATGGAAATGTGCCGAAATTATAATGATTCCGAAGCAAAACATGCCCGAGAACGAAATAACCTCTTATAGCTCAATAAGTTTGCTGACAATATTCTCTAAAATATTCGAAAGAATATTTCTTTGTCGATCATTGCCAGTGTTGACTTCCTTATCCGTTATCCTAGACCATCAATTTGGATTCAGGTAACTACATGGAACAGAATGCCACAGAATCGTCAAAACCATACTAAAATGCCTCGAAGAGAAACAGTATTGTTCGGCCGTTTCCTTAGACATTCAACAAGCCTTCCATAGAGTCTGGCATGACGGGTTGATATTTAAAATAAAAATGAAACTACCAGCTCTATTTTACCTATTTCTTAGGTCATACCTAGATTGCAGAAATTTTTACGTTAGAATTAATGATGACACTTCCAACATATACGAAGTCAAAACAGGTGTTCCGCAAGGCAGCGTGCTTGGCCCAACACTATAAACGATTTTCACTGTCGACATGCCAATAATAAACGACGAAAAAATAACTGTTGTCACATATGCGGACGACACCGCCATTCTTACTCTGCAAGCAAAGCGTCTGAAACTGTTCAAAAACAACTGAACGCAGTTGAATACTGGCTTCGAAATTGGAAAATTATGGTAAATGAAAGAAAATCAGCGCATGTTACCTTCACCATGAAAGCAGGAGATTACCCCAGCGTCAATTTCACTCAAACCATTATTCCAGAATGCACTTAGACAGAAGACTAACATGGAAGCAACACATAAAAATTAAACGAGATCAGCTAAAAATTAAGACGAAAAAAATGTATTGGCTACTGGGTCCCAAATCGAAACTTAGTCTCAAAAATAAGGTGATCCTAATAAAAGCATTTTAAAACCGATTGGGCATATGGAATACAAATCTGGGGAACTGTAAGTAAATCGAACGTAGAACTAATTCAAAGATATCAGTCGAAAACACTTACGTTGATTGCAAACGCTCCGTGGTACATCAAAAATATTAACTTACACAAAGACCTTGAAATAAATATGGTGAAGAGCGAGATTCAGAAACTCAGTTCAAGATATCTTTATCGCCTAAGCTGCCACCCCAACATATACGTCATTAACCTACTGGAGAACAGTGAAGATACTCGCCGACTGTAAAGGCTACATCCCTTAGACTTACTATTTAGATCTTTAGTTTTACTGAATTAAATAAATTGTAAAGTATATAAGTTGAATGCCAGTTGCGTTTGTACTTGCTATCCGCTCGACTTGGTGAACAAGCTCAAACAGTTCCAAGTGGGTTGTTGTTGGTTGAAAACTTAATAAAGTGTACTTTGAATAAAATCAAACTAGATTGCTTGGCTGCTAAAGACTTACTAGCTTTATTGAGAATATAGTTTTGTGGCTTAACTTAAAATTGGACTAACAGCTACCTATATGTTAGTTCATATACCTTATTCTATGTACTTAATTCTATGAATTACAAAACATGTAGGAAACTGGAACCGCAGGTGTTCATACGTTGTGGTTCCTTTTATTGCCGACTTTATTTGCTTAGTCTATTGGCAGCTAGCGTCTGATTGCGAGCGCTGCCAACTGGCGTGGGGGCATAATGACTTCAAGGTTGATGGAAATCATCCAAAACTGCTGATGTCGCATGTTCCCTGGGAATGGATTTAGCGTAGTGATTTGATGTTTACAAAATTTTGCAACAATTATGATGAATCGAATCATTGCGACAACGCATAAAATTATCTTCATGCTACTGTGGTTTGTTTCTATCTTTTGGTTTATGTTTGATATTCTTTTAATGTTTTTAATATCAATTTGGTCAATGTTTTCCAAGGTTAGTTCTTCCAAATCTTTTACTATGTTTAATTTCTGTAAACCGGGGTGCTCTATGTTGTCATAAGCTCTGTGTTCCTTGTTTTCGAAAATTGTATTGTTGATTGTTACTTTATTCTCAAATATTATTAAATGTGTTCCATTTATAGTTATTTTTTCATTAAATTCATCTTGTATTATAAATTTATCATTATTTAATATTATTATGCCCTCTCTTACATTGTCGATTTTTTTATAGTTTTTAGCATAACTAATGTTACAATGCGCTGTGTTTTTGTTGAGCAGATCTAATAAACAATTCGGTTTATCTTCTATTTGACAAAAATTAATGACTGTTTTATTATTACAATTTTTTAATAATTTAAAGTGTCCTCCTCTCTTTCCAACGGTTCTGTAGTCTAACTGTAGTATCTTGTATTTTCGAATTGCAGGCTCAATAAGAGATTTCTGATAAAAATCATTTACTATGGGATACTGTATTATAGAGTATATCGTTCCGTTATTCTGCATTACCTTAAGTTTAGAATTACTCAGTATATTTGTTATGCTAATTTTATCTCTAAAGCTTGCATTTATATCTACTAGTTCATTGTCTGTTAATAAAAGTGGGTTAACTACATCCATTTTAATCAACATTATTAAATAAATAATATTTTCTAATTCTAATATGATAATATTATTTCTATGTGAAATAAGTTCAAAAATGTTATCCTCTTTTGTTATTCCATTATCATTTTTTAGTTCATTTATTCTTTCCGTTATCTGATTGATTTTATTAGTGATTTCTGCATTTATTATTAACTGATCGTTATTGGGTTCTATTAGTGCCTCAGTTTTTATTTTTACTTCATTGAAATCATAAAAATCCGGTGTACCGGCGACAAATTTAAGTGCCAATCCTAGTAAGTTTATACTGCGTGAATACCTATGATGTAAAGTCAACATATTTACTAGTCTTATTACTTGTTGCGACTCTATTTCTATTGTTTTCTGTAGTTCTGAATATGAGAAACGTTCTGTGGAGATTTTCATAGGCCATTTTTATAAAATTATTTAGCTCCGTTTTGTGTATGAGAAATTTTGTGTCATTATAAGTTGCGACTTCTCCATCCTCTATAGGTATATAGAACGACCTAGAGTAGTCTATTATCTTTGCTGAAGCGATTGTAAGCCAGAATCTGAAATTAACCAATATTGTCTTTATGAACTTTTTTTCCGCTTATTTTAACAGTTGTACCTAAATCCTCCTGAACTACTTTCTCTACGTAAATATTTGATAACTTATTTCCTAGTCGTTTATTTGCTTTAACGTAGACAATATATCCGTTTTTATATGTTTTATATTTAGTTTTTTTTAGTATGAAATATTAAATCATTTAATAATGACGAATGAATTGAATTGTTATATTTAATGGTTGCTAATAAGATTAATTCCACGACATCACTTGAGTTCCCTTCGTTTTTTATGCATCTACCAATTTCTGTGAGTGTGAGTGTGACCATTTGACTTGCTATGGTAAGTAATGCCTACTTTTATATCAATAATTGTGCGTGTTTCTAATTTTTTTACTACTGCGAATTTGGAAAATTTATCGACACATGTCAAGAATGAATTCTTTGCCGTCGAGTAAATATGTAAAATTTCCCCTGGATAAGTTGGAATAGGAGTCTCTTCAATTTTTTGTCTGTCTGGTTTCCTATTATATTTTGAGAGTAAACAGGTCTTGCATGACTTAAAGAGCTCGTTTAACCTTTTCCTAATGTTTGAGAAAAAATAATCTTTTGTTATTTGCTTATAATTTTCTTTCGCATTTTTGTGTGCCCTATTGTGTTCAGCAACTAAAATTTCTTCTTGATCGTCTTTGTTAGTTACATCAATCACAATTTTCTGAGTGTACACGAATTTAATACCTGAAAAGTTCTTTAATAGTATTTATTGTATCTCTCCGAGATCAATTTCTTCGCAGTAAAGTACATTAACTACATCAGGGCTAATTGTTTCTTTTAGTAATTTTATAAGATTTTGTTCATCCGTAAAGTTTATCTCATGTCGAATGTGTTTCTGAAACAAAATTTTTGTCTTTTTACTGTTACTATCGCGTTTACTTATTATTAATTGGTTCCTAAAACTATTTAAGGGAGTTTGTATTATTCTAATTGTATTTGTTAAAGAAATTTCGGAATGGGAACAGGACTCAGTTAGGTGATTTAAGTGTTGCCTTGGCAGAGCGTCTGCTACAACATTTAAATTGCCAGGTTTATAAAAAAAATGTTGGGGCGAACTCTTCTATAAAAGCTCTCCATCTTTTTATTTTTGCATTTGGATTTTTGTCTGACATTGAAAATGTGAGAGGTTGGTGATCGGTAAAAATATTGAGTCCTTTGCATCCATATAAGTAATTTCTTAAATTTTTTGTAGCCGACACTATAGCCAGTAATTCCTTTTCATTTACTGCATAGTTGACTTCTGTTTTAGACAGTGTTCTTGAAATGAATGTGATTGGGCGTTTATTTTGTGATAAGACCGCACCAATAGCCTGAGATGACGCATCAGTCGTCAGATCAAAGGGCTTATTAAAATCTGGGTAGAGAAGTATTACTTCCTCAGACGCAAGAATTTCTTTTAGTTTCTCAAATGCCTTTCGTCCTTCTATATCTAATTCAACGGGTATTTTCTTCGACTGGTTTGCGCTTATATTGCCATTTACACCCCTCAGGAATTTTGTGAGAGGTTTTGCTACGTCAGCGTACCCCTTAATGAATCTTCTGTAATATCCTGTCAGACCCAAAAACGCTCGGAGACTTCGAACAGTTTTCGGTTCTTCGTACTGAAGGATAGCTTTCTCCTTATCGGGTGAAGTTTTAAGCCCATCCTTTGATACAACGAATCTCAAAAGTTCCGTTTCTTCTCTAAAAAACTTCGATTTTTCTAAATTTACCTTCATGTTTGCATTATTTAGTAAAGTTAAAAATTCTTGCAAATGCTTTAGGTGTTCGTTTTCATTTTCCGAATATATTATTATATCGTCGACATAGACATGACATGTTTTCCCTATTTTGGATCTTAACACATCATCTATGGTTCGTTGGAAAATACTTTGCGCATTTTTGAGGCCAAATGGCGTGCGACAAAATTCGTATTTTCCATTATTGATGTTAAAAGCTGTTTTTTCCTATCTTTTTCGTGCAGTAGAATTTGGTGGAAACCCGCTTTGAGGTCTAGCGTATTGAAAAACTTGGCCTTGCCTAAATTCGATAAGATAACTGAGGTATCCGGTATGGGATATTTGTCATTGGCAGTTATGTTATTTAATTTCCTAAAATCTATGACCAGTCTTTTCTTTTTTTGGTCGCTGTCGTCAATACCCTTCTTGTACACCACCCATACAGGGTTGTTATAGGGCGACTTGGAAGGTTGGATGATTCCGTTTCTTAATAATTCATTAATCTTTTTATTAATAAATTCACTTACCGCCATTGGGTAAGGATAACTTTTACTATAAATGGGTTCGTCCGTCGATGTGCTTATAGTAACTATCACATTTGTATTGTATGTTAATTTGACGTTTGGGTCTGCAAAAACTTTTTCATTTTTACTTAATATTTCGTAAAACCTGGCCTTTACATATGAAGGAAGGTAAAGCTCTAACTCCAATTGATTCACCTCCGCGAGACTTCTAAATTTTAACGGTTGTACGCCGTTGTTTAAGGTAAGTCTTTCGGTTTTTGTATCAATAATTCCACCTATTTGTTTAAGAAAATCGTATCCTATAATACCATCCAACGATTGAAGTTCGGGTAATATATAATAATATAAAAGTACGTTTATTAGACATTTTTGATCTATGATCAATTTACTGTTTACTGTCTTTAAGATAAACGGTTTCCCAAGCTTTTTAATCCCTTTTAAAAATGTTACCTTCTTAATATAATTCTTGGAACTACCTGTGTCCAAGAGAAATCTAAGCAGCTTACCATTTAAGCGCTTTTCTATATATGGCAGTCGCGATTCTAATCTAAAAAATTGCATTCGTCTGTTTCGACGTGATTAATGGCTCTGCATTTTGTTGGGTACTTGCTGTGTTGGGCTTTCCCCTAAACCGTTAAAAACATTTGATTTGCTTCTATTGTAGTTATTTCCTGCCTTGCCGTTTTGGAAAGAAGTATTACCCGGTGTTCTCCTTACAAATCGGGAAGTGCTTGGGTCAACCTCCATTGGGACAGGGGTTTGATTTTATTATTTCCCTGATTCGTTATATTAGATGCACTTTGGTGTACGGAGAGTAATTGTATCTTTGTATCTTGTGTTGGGAGTTTTCGAAAGCGTTTGCGAAAGCATATCGGGCATTATTTGACACAAGTTCTTGGGCTAATGCAAGCGCACTAGACAGGTTACTTGGTTTTGAAGAAAACAAGATATTACATAGTGGTTTATTAACCCAGATATAAAAACACAAAGCGCGTCACTACGGTATTTGTGATAAGGGATGTAATTAGTTCGGAATTTCCCTCGTGAGACATAATTATTTTGTTTATGATAAGAGTTAATTTTTTCTCTACCTCCTCATAAAATTTGTTGACACTGGAAAGGCCTTGTCTTAAAGTCGATAACTCCTGTTCTATTAGGTAAATTGGTCGCTTATCTACGAACGCGAAGTCAAGTCTGGCTATTATAGCTTGAAAATTTAATACCGTGTTAAAGGAGGCCAACGTTTCTTACAATTGCAACGGCTTGATAATATTTAGAGCTACCTCTATAGGGCGCAAATAGTTTGTGTGCGGCAAATGCCGCTTGTCTCCACGAAACATAACGTGTCTCGTCCCCGTTAAATTCAGGTAGTGTTTTGACAATGTCTAAAGGCTCTTCGCAAGTCACACCACTAACTACGGAAATTGATTCGTATTCTTTTACTTGATTTGGTATTTCTAACTTGCTCACTCTTTCCGTTATCTCAGTTATGTTTGCTTGTACCGATTGCGTAACTTTACTTGCAAAGGCATCAAATAGTTCCCTAATTTGTGCTTCGTTCATTTTTAATTTATTTTACCTTTTTTTATGATAAAACGTTTAACTATAACTATTCACTTTTGTTAACAAGCTTTTTGCACAAGCTTTTCGTTGTTTTACTAATTATAATTCTTACACTAAGAGTTTCAGCATGGTGTCCTTTTTCCAGAATTCTATGTCCTTTTGTAGGTGGGGTGGTGTCCATTTTTCCAGGATTCTATGTCCTTTCGTGCCCCACGTTTGGCGCCAGTTGAATAAGTCCTTTGGTGCCAGTTGCGTTTGTACTTGCTATCCGCTCGACTTGGTGAACAAGCTCAAACAGTTCCAAGTGGGCTGTTGTTGGTTGAAAACTTATTAAAGTATACTTTGAATGAAATCAAACTTGATTGCTTGGCGGCCAAAGACTTACTAGCTTTATTGAGAATATAGTTTTGTGGCTTAACTTAAAATTGAACTAACAGCTACCTATATGTTAGTTCATATACCTTATTCTATGTACTTAATTCTATGAATTACAAACCATGTAGGAAACAGAAACCGCAGCTGTTCATACGTTGCCGACTTTACTTGTTTAGTCTATTGGCAGCTAGCATCTGATTGCGAGCGCTGCCAACTGGCGTGGGGGCATAATGATTTCAAGGTTGATGGGAATCATCCAAAACTGCTGATGTCGCATGCTCCCTGCGAATGGATTTAGCGTAGTGATGTGATGTTTAGAGTGGAAGTCATGGCGTGGGAGTCATGTGTTAACTTATATAATATTAAATTAAGTGAATGGTGATATGTAGTACAAATCTTATACTTCAAATGCCTTTATGTATTTAAGGGACAAATTGCAATTTTAGCATCAAAGTGAGTCCCAGATATATGTAATAACATTTGCTTATTGTCACACGACAGATTGTAAATAAACTGAAATAATAAAAAAAAACTCCGACTCTGAGGGGATACCTGTAAGTGTTACCGTTGGCGAAATAGTAGTGGGCCTCACGCTCACAATATGGTACAGCTTTTGTCCGGAAAGTAATAGGACTGATGTTCGCGCTAGTTAATACTTTAACATTTAACCACGCCTTTGCTCAACTCAGCATAGCAAGAGCTAACCACAAGTATAGCATGATATCACTACAACAAACAATCCTAAACAAACACACATCAAAACAGCCTTATGTTTCAGTAAACGAAAAATCAGTACAACAAACAATAACAACCCAAATAGTTATTTATTAGCAAACAACCAGCATCTCAATAGTATGAGCAGCGATAAGCATAGCCTATATACTTGTAAACCACTGGAACAAAAGCCTCTAGCCTCTATGATTATCGACTGCAGAGTAACAAGTTCTGTATACCACCAGGTACAGTTTAAGTTTAATATATTCAATACTTAAGTACATGTGTATACCTTGAATTATTATACGAATAAAGATTCAGTCAGTACCAATCTCATTGGCTGACTTAAAATTATATTTATTTTATTCCTAACCCGAGTAAATAAATTAACTCGCGCACGTTAATTCATATTCTTATGAATGGTTAAAAAATATATGTTTTCTTTTGCAGAATATGATTTTTATTCCAGAAATTCACATACTTAATGAACATGTTTTCTTATTATGCTATTAGTTATACAATATATTATTCGGTAAGCTGATAACATAAGATATGAGTTCGAAGTCTTGTGTTTGATACTCTTGTTTATTTGATTAGGGCAGAATAGGCTTTATCAGCGTTTCTCATGTACTTGTGTATAAGTGAGAGTGTAGGTTTTAACTCTCCTCTCTCTCATAAAAAATGCCCTCTTTTTTATAATGTAAAGTTGGCTGTGAGTTGTTGAAGTTCGTGTAGTTTCTTTCTTTCTTGAGTAACTTGTCGTAGTTTGATTATTTTTAGTAGTGCCCAAATTATCAGAACTATAACTTCAAAGGTTGTGATTGTGTAGCATAAAGTTTGGATCGGGTGATCTTCAATTGGAATGAGTAGTTTATGTAACTTCCGGATATTCGCAAATTTAGTTTCTTCATTGGAGTTGATTACTTCGTCAATTGTTATGGTGCCTTCTTGTTGGATTATCTGCTTTATTGTATTCCGTATGTTTGTGTACTTTCGTCCATTTCTTTTAATGTGTCATTGAACAGGAAGTTTACTCCTGAGATAATTTCATTATTAATTTCATATATTCCATCTAATATTATACTATTGTGATATTTGCATTTGTTTTTTCAATAGGTTTACAATTTGCTTTTTTTTAGCACTAATTTTGAAATACATTCTTGAATAATTATTTATATTACATTGAGCTATATATTTGTCTAATATATATTTGCCATGTAGTTAGATAGCTTAACAATGTTATTTTAAATAATTTACATTTTTGCTTTATTAAAGGATATTTATAAATTATTACAAATGTAACCACATTTGTTGTGGAGTATTCCATTACATTTAGAACTAGAATATCTATCTTTTCGTTTTTTATTTCTTGTTTTATATCATTTAAATTTAAAGATTTAGCAAGTAATTTCTTGTCTTTACAGAATTCATAGTTTCAAATTGAGTTTCTAATTCCTTTAAAGTTTCTGATATGATTAGGCTTGTTGAGATTGATTGATTTATTTATTTAGTTAAGCTTTGGAGGATGGAGTCATGTGTAGAAGTTCACGCAAGTGAGGAAAGTTCTCTGATCGCCATTCACTTGGGAGTGGTCAGAAACGATCCTTTACATATGACTCAAGCAGCTCACGGCTTCCGGTCTTTGACCAAGTATATCCAAGAAATGCGATGGACGGGACAAGGACAGATACGAGTAGGTCCTTGTCACATTTACTACAGTGGCCATATAAAGGAGCGCAAGTTTGGTGTTGGATTCGTGGAGGGAGAGAGACTCCGTCGCCGAGTACTATCATTCACTCCGGAGAATGAACGTCTAGCCGCAATCTGCATCAAAGCGAGGTTCTTCAACATATCGCTGATATGCGCCCACGCCCCGACGGAAGAGAAGGATGATGTGACCAAAGATGCCTTTTATGAGTGCTTGGAGCGCTCTTATGTGAGATACCCCCGCCACGGTGGGAAAAGAAAGTATCTTTGGCACTCCGGTCGGTAAATTCTGCCTCCACGAGGAAACATCTCCAAATGGGTTGAGGCTGATCGACTTCGCCGGGGCCCGAAATATGGTTATCTGTAGTACTAGATTCCAGCATAAGAAGATTCATCAAGCTACCTGGCTGTCTCCGGATCGAAAAACTACCAACCAGATCGATCATAATGGGATAGACGGAAGACACGTCTCCAGTGTTTTAGATGTGCGTGCGCTCTGAGGTCCTAACATCGACTCGGGCCACTATCTTGTTGCAGCTAAGATTCTCACCCGCCTCTGTGCAGCAAAAAACGCACACCAACAAATACAAGGAAGGTTCGACGTCGAAAAGCTGCAATGACAACAGACAGCCGAACGATTCTCTACTCGGCTTGCACTCCTGCTCTCTGAGAGCACTCGTCAACAACTCGGTATAAGGGAACTGTGGGACGCCATTTCAAACTCCTTACGTACAGCTGCAACCGAAACCATTGGTTTTCGGAAAGTGCAAAAGAACAGCTGGTACGACGAGGAGTGCCGTGTCGCAGCGGAGAGAAAACAGACTGCTTACATCGCAACGTTACGGTTGACCACAACACGTGCGGGATGGGATAGATACCGAGAGTTGAAGAGAGAAGCTAGACGCATTTGTAGACAGAAAAAGAAAAAGGCCGAAATGCGTGAGTACGAAGAGCTTGATAAGCTGGCCGACAGGGGTAATGCTCGAAAATTCTACGAAAAAATGCGGCGACTTACAGAAGGTTTCAAGATCGGTGCATACTCTTGTAGAACCCCCAAAGGTGATCTAGTCACCGATGCCCAGAGCATACTTAAACACTTCTCCAGCCTGCTGAATGGCAGTGAACGTACAACGCCAGGAGAAGGCGAACCCGATTCCCCAATCGATGACGACAGAGCAAATGTTCCATTGCCCGACCTTGAAGAAGTTCGAATGGCAATTACCCGCCTGAAGAACAACAAAGCGGCGGGGTCCGATGGATTGCCGGCCGAGCTATTCAAACACGGCGGCGATGAACTGATAAGGAGCATGCATCAGCTTCTTTGCAAAATATGGTCGGACGAAAGCATGCCCAACGATTGGAATTTAAGTGTGCTATGCCCAATCCATAAAAAAAGACCCCACAATCTGCGCCAACAACCGTGGGATAAGCCTAAGATTAAAGCCCACCGTCAACAGACTGATTGGATCTTATCAGTTTGGCCTTGGGCCTGGAAAATCAACAACCGACCAGATATTCACCATGCGCCAAAGTTTGGAAAAGACCCGTGAAAGGAGAATCGACACGCATCACCTATTCGTCGACTTCAAAGCTACTTTCGACTGCACGAAAAGGAGCTGTTTTATACCGCGATGTCTGAACTTGGTATCCCCGCAAAACTTATACGGCTGTGTAAACTGACGTTTAGCAGCACCAAAAGCTCCGTCAGGATTGGGAAAGACCTCTCTGAGCCGTTCGATTCCAAACGAGGTTTCAGACAAGGCGACTCTCTATCGTGCGACTTCTTGTATCTGCTACTGGAGAAAATTATTCGACCTGCAGAGCTTAATCGAGCAGGTACAATCTTTTATAAGAGTGTACAACTGCTGGCGTATGCCGATGATATTGGTATCATCGGCCTCAACACCCGCGCCGTTACTACTTCGGACTGAGTAGGCAATTGAAAAGTAAAGTCCTCTCTCGACTAACAAAAACCAAACTCTATAAGTCGCTCATAATTTCCGTCCTGTTATATGGTGTAGAGGCTTGGATGATGACCACAACCGATTAGTCGGCATTAGGAGTTTTCGAGAGAAAGGTTTTGCGAAAGATTTATGGTCTTTTGCGCATTAGCTACGAAGAAGATCGCATTCGATGGAAAGATGAGCTGTACGAGATATACGACGACATTGACATAGTTCAGCGAATTAAAAGACAGCGGCTACGCTGGCTAGGTCATGTTGTACGGATGGATGAAAACATCCAGCTCTGAAAGTATTCGACGCAGTACCCGCCGCGGGAAGCAGAGGAAGAAGAAGACCTCCACTCCGTTGGAAAGTCCTGGCTTCGCTTGGAATATCCAATTGGCGCCACGTAGCGATGAGAAGAAACGACTGGCGCGTTGTTGTTGACTCGGCTATAATCGCGGAAGCGGTGTCTACGCCAGGAAAGACGAATTTAGTTAAGTCTATGAACATTAATTCTTACAGACTAATGGAGAATTAGGATGAAAATTAGAATTCTAAAATAATTAAATTACAATTACTTTAGTAGATAACTTAAATTAAAAAACAAAATTGAGGGTATTAATGAAGGATACCCTAGAGTGAGAAAAATCAAGAAGAACATGCTCGAAAATCGAGTTAAACTCACGCAAAGCACGCTTAAGGGGAGCATATTCAGCATAATTAGTACTTTCTTTTTTATAATAAAATGGGGAAATAGATCTAAGACAACGCTGAGGAGCATTGAAGTTAATTTCCCTAATAAATAGGGACAGTCAATACCTCCATTAATTATATTGAAAACAAATTAAAGGCAGAGAACGGACCGTCGATTTTCCAGTAATTTAAGATGTAGAAGCAATAAACGAGATGTATACGATGCTATTGGGTCAACAGACTTTAAGGAGTGGAGAGCTAATTTAAGAAAAATCTTTTGAACACGTCTAGATCCTATTCATTGACGATATGCAATATGGTCTCCAAATGAACACTGCGTACTCCAAAATGGACCGAACAAAACATGTATACAGTTATTTTAACGAGTAAGGATCGGAAAAATTTAAAGCATTTCGGCGTACAAAGCCGAGCACAGAGAATGATTTAGAAGTGATAGATATGGTTGATATGATTACCGAAAAAAAAATCTGTTGTCAAAGATTACCCCAAGATCTTTGATTTCAGTAACGCATTTTAAGACGCAATTAGAAATATTGTAACTTGAGGATAAGATGTTACGTCCCCTACCATAAGAGATCTGAGAGCATTTATCTTGAAAAAGCTTCGATTTCAGGCACCAATCATAAAAAGTATCAATATCACGTTGAAGTTTGAATACTATACATCTTGTGAGTTTTTTATTATTGCAAAAATTTTTAAGCCATCTGCAGATAACAGAAAGTAAGCGAAAGAGAAGCAACAGAAAATGTCATTGATAAACAGCACAAAGAGAAGTGGACCCTAAACGCTTCCTTGTGGTACTCCCGAAGACGCAATGAATGAATCAGATGACACTCCATCGACATTGACAACGCATCGTCTATCGTGCAGATATGATTTAATCCACTACAAGAAGACCGAGTGAAACCCTAAAGATGATAATTCTTTAATTAGAATATTGTGTGCTTCAGAGAAGTCTGTGTAGACACAATCCACCTGAAATCCAGCGGAGAATGCAGACATGCAATAATCGCTAAAAACCGCTAAGTTCGACATAGTGGAGCGCCCAGAGACAAACCCATGCTGATTGACATTAATTACTGATTTTACTGCACAAAATAATTTATTTTTATCAGAACACTCAAAAATTTTCGAAATAGTGGAAAGTTTAGAAATAGGCCTGTAATTGGAGACTACATCCTTTTTACCACCTTTAAGGATAGTGGTAATGCATGTCAATTTCCAGTTCGAAATAAAATCCCCAGAGGAGAGAGACTTATTGAAGATAAGCATGAGACGATATATCAAGGCTGTACAATTTTTTATAAGAACAGGCGGAAGCCCATCCATGTTCAATTTGGAGGAAGACTTATTAATAAACCTTTTATAGAGAAACATATCCAATACATTAAACAGTTTTGTGTAGTGCTGATACTGACCAAAGGAAACATGAAATTTAGTTGAAGAGAATTTTCTGTAGTATTTACTTCTAAACATTTGAGGTCCTTAGGTCGAAATTCCTGAATTGATTTCTTAAAAATGGAGAAACTATTAGCTGTATCTTGTCCCGAAAGTAAATCATCCCATTTAATTTCAAAGAGTAGATTGTTGAGTCGTCCAAAACCACGAAATGCAAAATTAAAACCAAGCCCATCAATAAGCTTAACAGGAGCAAAAAGATAAGTATTCACCTCGATCGCTATCGGAGAATGATGAATGGTGGCTGGAGTAATTGAAGAGAATCCATCAAGAAATCTAAATTTTAAATTATCACTGATAAAGAATTAGTCAAGAAATCTATCGTGACTATTTGAATATGAGATTTGAATCAGATTGAGACTTAGCAAGCTATCAATGAGAAATAACTCTTGAGAAGACGAAAAATTATAGGGAATAAGAGCAGGACTATAGGAACAACCAGACCAGACGATATTGCTTGAATTAAAGTCACTCAGAACACAAATATTATTATCTTTCACCTTATTTAATACCAGTAAGGAAATATTATTTGCAACTTATACAACTCTAGAGGACTATTAGGAGGGATGTATGAGACTACAATGAACAGAGCGTCATTGATACAAATACATAGTTGGTCTAGAATCATCATTATCAAGCATAATTAAACGAGGACGATATTTGTAATGAACTGCTAGGAGAACACCACCCCCTCTTAAACAGCCAGTTTTTTCATGATCTCTGTCCTTACGGAAGACATAATAGAGATTTGAGTCAAAATATTCACTAACAAAGTAACTAGAATTCAGCCAAGTCTCAACAATAACGATAATATCGAAATCCAAATGTGAAGAAAAGTTGCGAATAATATTTGATTTACACCTAATACCCGATAAATTTTGGTAGTACACCTTAAGACAAGACCCAGTTGAGGAAGGTGCAGAAAACGCATGAATAAAATCGTGATTAACAGGCGCATCAACTAATCTGCAGCGCTGTTTTCCACTCCCTTTGGAAAAAACTTAAAGGGACGCAACTTAATGTCAGAAGGCCTCACTGAAGAGGAGAAAACGGCATTAAAACAAGTAAGGAAGGGCTAAGTTCGGGTGTCACCGAACATTTTATACTCTCGCATGATAAAGTGATAATCGAGACTTCATTATCCGTCATTTACATATTTGTTTATTTTGGTTCCTAATGTATATATTGCATTATACAGAGAATCAGATGGAATTCAAAATAGCGTTATATCGGAAGAAGGCGTGGTTGTTAACCGATTTCGCCCATATTTCGTACATATCATCAATATTATGTACCAAATTTCATTGAGATCGGTCGAGTACTTCCTGAGATATGGTTTTTGGTCCATAAGTGGGCGACGCCACGCCCATTTTCAATTTTTAAAAAAAGCCTGGGTGCAGCTTCCTTCTGCCATTTTTTCCGTAAAATTTAGTGTTTCTGACGTTTTTTGTTAGTCGGTTAACGCACTTTTAGTGATTTTCAACATAACCTTTGTATGGGAGGTGGGCGTGGTTATTATCCGATTTCTTCCATTTTTGAACTGTATATGGAAATACCTGAAGGAAACGACTATATAGAGTTTGGTTGACATAGCTATAGTAGTTTCCGAGATATGTACAAAAAACTTAGTAGGGGGCGGGGCCACGCCCACTTTCCCAAAAAATTAGATTAAAATATGCCCCTCTCTAATGCGATGGTTTGCGCCAAATTTCACTTTAATATCTTCATTTATGGCTTAGTTATGACACTTTATAGGTTTTCGGTTTCCGCCATTTTGTGGGCGTGGCAGTGGGCCGATTTTGCCCATCTTCGAACTTAACCTTCTTATGGAGCCAAGAAATACGTGTACCAAGTTTCATCATGATATCTCAATTTTTACTCAAGTTACAGCTTGCACGGACAGACGGACGGACGGACGGACAGACAGACATCCGGATTTCAACTCTACTCGTCACCCTGATCACTTTGGTATATATAACCCTATATCTGACTCTTTTAGTTTTAGGACTTACAAACAACCGTTATGTGAACAAAACTATAATACTCTCTTTAGCAACTTTGTTGCGAGAGTATAAAAAGATGGGAATACACCTAACTTAAAGTTTATACTCTTAAGATTATTAATATCAGTATCTTTCTTGATTAATTTATAACATAAAAGATGCTATCTATCAGCATTAGCATGTTTAACAACAAAAGATATAATTGAGCAGTATTGACAGCGACAGAGGGGCGATCTGGTTTAGCAGCAACTGTTGGATTGTTTTTGGCTTATGAGTGAGTGTTGATGTTCCTAGCAACAGCGTCAGCATATGTATTGGCATAATTAACAGCATTGGGAGCAGCAGCAGGTTGAGCCGGAGGAGCACAGTAATCCACGCTGACAATACCAGAAGAAACCGAAACAGCAACGTTGGACGGAGCTGTATTTGTACCATTATCAGCAGTAATAGAGAGAGTGGAGCAAGCAGCAGACGGAGCGGCAGAGATTGCTTTCGGTGTAGAGGGAGCGAGATAATCCATACTTCCATTATCAGTAGGAGCAGAAACAACAACGTTAGATGACGGAGCATTTGTACCTACAATAGTCGTAGAGTTAGCACTAGTTGAAGCTGCAGGGAATGCTTTCGGTATAGCGGGAGCGAGATAATTCTCACTCACGTTATCAGCAGAAAGAGCAGCGTTAGACGGAGAAGCGATTGTAGAACCATTTGTACCAACAGCAGTCGCAGCGGCGAGAGTGGGGTAGGCAGCAGAAAGAGCATTCGAAGCTGGTGCAGAGAACTTGCCGTTATCGGACAATTTCTTTTGCACAATGCAGATCTCTTATTTAAGTTCGTTAAGCTGAACGATTTTCGAATTTCGATCATCACATAGTTGTTGTATTAATGTGAGTGCCTTCGATTGTTCACTTCTCAGTGAACTTACTTCCAAAACCAGAGAATTAAGCACCTTATTAGGATTATTAGGCTCCAAAAAAGGTTCAGTTACTTCCTTGTTTGATTGTTCAGAAATTTGTTGTTGCGAGTTTAAAATATGAGAACACTGATCATTGCGCACTGATGGCTATGCAGGCGGTGAACGAATGGAATTTCTCCGAACTATCGCGCACACTTTACAATAAAAAGCATTTTTGGATTTCAGCAAAAAATCCAGATCAGTCTGTGATAAATTCACACGCGACAAGTGGAAGAATTTATAACATTTATGGCAGCTGATCTTGGGCTGAGCACGATCTATGGTCGCAAACACATGGCATTAATATAGAATAAATAAAGGAACGCGGAGCAGAGAAGGAGTGTTACGAATGTTATCTTTATGTAAGAGATGTTGTCTTCCTCCTCTCTCTACTAAAACTGTGTTCTCATGGTTTTCTATAACTATGTATTTTAAATATTTTTGTTCAGTTTTTGTACGTCGTTTTGACAGTGCGTAAATTATTTGTTTTGGTTCATAAACTTTTTGCGTTCTTTTTTTATTATGATAATCTTAAACTTTGTCTTTATTTTTTTCAATCAAATGTTTTATTTCCGAATAATTCTTCCTATTGAAAAATACTTCCATAGGCCTTTGTTTTGTCACCGAGTGTATTGTCCTATTATACTCGTATGCTGCGTTATATACTTCCGTAACTGGATCGGTGTTATTTTGTTTAGCTAATGTTGCTGCGATTTTTATCAGTGTGCTATGCAAGCGTTCAACTGAACCGTTTGATGTCGAATGAGCTGTTGGCGTACGATTATGTATCGATGTGAATATACTTATTATTATTGTCGGTTTGTAAGTTTCTACAATATGGATATGTAAGTGTGAGAATTTCTTCTAATTTGTTGACTTTATCTGCTATTTCTCTCATTAATAAATATGTTGAGTACCTACACATACTAGTTATATATGTTCTATTTCCTATGTGGAATATATTCATACTTATAGATTCTCCTGGTAGATTTGTTGCTGGTGTACTGACTATCAGTTGTTTTGTTGGTCTACGTTCGTATTTTTGTTTCGTGCAAAGTTTTCGATTTGTCTCGCCATATCGGCCAAAAATATTGTTGTAATTTCTACCGCGTTGTTTTTCTCATTTCTATGCGCTCGGTGATGTGTATTTGTTATAATTTCAAATTGCTTGTTTTTGTCTGTTATATCTTCAACTAGATTTTGTGATATAAAGAGCTTGTAGTTTAGAAAATGTTTACTTTGTAGTGATTTTGTTGTGAATAGCTCTTGTTCATAAATTTTTATCGCGTTATTGAAATTAGGTGTAAAAATTTCTTTTAAATTTTTTTGTTAAATAGTCAGTGTTTTGATATTCAATAATGCGTCGGTGATACTTTGGAAAAGTCGTTTGTGTTTCTTTTTTATTTCGTTTAGATTCTTAAATGAATTTATCGTTTGTTTTGCGTACGTATGTTCGTTTGGTGAACTACGTGTCGAGTGCATTGATTCTATTGTTGAAGTGTTAATTTTTTCTCTTGATAATGCATCTGCTATACTATTTTTGCTCCAGATTCTTGTATAAAATTTTTCCATCTTTTTAGTTTTATATTTGGATTTTTGTCCGAGATAGAAAATATTAATGCTTGGTGATCAGTGTGTATAGTTAAATCTGCTGGCGGGGTGCAATAGCGCCTTGTGAAATAAGGCCTTTAAGGCCTTTAAGGCCTTATTTCACTATTGAAAGTGAAATAAGGCCTTTATTTCAAAAAAGGCTTTATTACACTTCGAAAGCGAAATAAAGCCTTTACAAAAATTTACCCAATTGTGCAATAAAGCCTTATTTTTTTTTATTAAACATAAATGACAACCAACTATCACGAAGATTTGATTTCCAGCTGTGCGTCCGCCCCCGCTCCCATCCGCGTCCTCCGGTTCGTGCGTCCGCGCACATCTGCTCCGCCGCCCGAGTTACATTCCGTACCCAAATAAACACATTGTAAACACACTATAATAATAGAATAATAAACATACATATTAAACATATCTCAATTTCCATATCCACACTTTCCTATCCATTCCTATACATATTAAACGTATCCCAATTTCCATATCCACACTTTCCTATCCATTCCTATACATATTAAACGTATCCCAATTTCCATATCCACACTTACCTATCCATTCCTATACATATTAAACGTATCCCAATTTCCATATCCACACTTTCCTATCCATTCCTATACATATTAAACGTATCCCAATTTTCATATCCACACTTTCCTATCCATTCCTATACATATTAAACGCATCGAAATTCTCCGTTTATAACGAATCCATTAAAACTACAAGCTTAATAGAATCGTTCCATGGGCAATTGGGTAAATACCTTTCGAAAAACGGAAGTTTTTATAAATTCATAGACCATTTACTAGATGTAGATGTGACAAAATCAATTGATTTTAAAAAATCGTTGGACGGCAGTATTTCAATATGTGTAGCAAAATTAAAAAGACAAAAAACGCGAGAAAATTTGATTAAAACTATCTTAAGAAATTTGGAAAATGGTATAATCAGTGTGAACGACTGTCTTAGCCAGTTAAGTTATAACTTATGTAATAAGGTGTCTTTGAACGCGATTCTGGAACAAGATCGTATAAGTATAGATAGTGTTGAGAATGATGAGGTTGATCCAATAATTGATACCTTACCATCTGTCCTGCCTTGCACCATTGAAAATACTTTGACATGTATTATTTGTTATGAAAAACAAAGAAATATATTGTTATTGCCATGTAGTCATTTTAAGATTTGCAGTGATTGTTATGATTTGGGGTTCTCTTTTTGAATTATTAATATTCCATTAATTTTTCTTAATATGAAAATTTTTTGTTGAATTATTAATGTTCTATTAATTTTTGTTAATATGAAATTCTTTTTCTGAATTATTAATGTTCTATTAACTTTGGTTAACGTGAAATTTGTGTGTAACTATTCAATAAAATACAAAAAGAATTAGAATATTATTGTTTCATTAAAAAAAATGAAAGTGCAATAAGGCCTTTAAGGCTTTATTTCTCTTTCGAAGTGTAATAAAGCCTTTTTTGAAATAAAGGCCTTATTTCACTATTGAAAGTGAAATAAGGCTTTAAAGGCCTTATTTCACAAGGCGCTATTGCACCCCGCCAAATCTGCTATACCGTAAATATAATTCTTAAGTTTTCCTGTAGCCCATACTATTGCTAATAATTCTTTTTCCGTTGTACAATAATTTTCTGTTTTTGTTAATGTTCTTAATATAAAAAATATAGGATTCTTTTCCTGTGATAAAACTCCTCCTCTGGTGAAATTACTCGCATCTATACTTAATCAAAACCTTTTGAGAAATCTGGTTGAAATAGTTCAACTTGTTCCTTTAATTTTGTTTTAATTACTTGTTTAGCTTTTATAGCTTCTTTATCTAATTTAATTTCTTCTTAGCTGACATTCGTTTACTTGTTATACCATTTTCTCCATGCAGATGTACGGTTAGTGGTTTTGCTATTTCGCTATATCTTTGTATAAATTTCCTTTAGTATCCCGCCATACCTTAAAATGACCTTAATTCTTTCTGGGTTTGAGGTAGCGGATACTTGTCTAATGTTTCTACTTTCTTTGGATCTACCGTTATCCTATTATGTGTTATTATATGTCCTAAATATTCCACTTGATTTTTGAAGAAGTGTGATTTTTCATCAGGGATTTTCTTATTTGCTTTATGTAATGCGTTTACTATTATTTGGATGTGTTTAATATGTTCTTCAGGTGTCGAGAAATATATTAACACGTCGTCGATATATACAAACGAAAATTTATTTATATATTCTCGTAGAATATCATCAACACATCTTTGAAATATTGAGGGTGCATTTCTTAATCCGAAGGGCATTCGTATGAATTCATATTTTGCTCCATTTATGGAAAATGCTGTTTTTTCCCTATCATAATTTGATTAAATCCTGCTTCTAGATCTATCGTGGAAAAATATTTAGCTTTACCTACCGCTTGTATTGTCATATTTATATCCGGAATAGGATATCTATCTGTTAGAGTTTTTGAATTCAATGCAAATCTATCACTAATCTTTTCCTGGGTTTTCCATTTTCATATATACCCTTTTTTGATACTGTCAAAACTGGTGAGTTATAAGGACTTCTACTTGGTTGTATTATATTACGAGTATTCTTTAATAATTTTTTTATTTCTGAATTGACGAAATCGTTATCTGCATACAGATATTTGTATTGTTTTGTTTTATTTCTCTAATCTCCTCTTCATAATCTTTATTATCATTTGTGTAATTTACTTTTTGATTTTTGTTTTTATTTGTATATTTTAATTATAGTGACGTGAAATGTATTTCTGCATTTAATTTTTTCAATCCGTAAAATCCTATTATCATATCAAAATCTTTAATGTCTTCTAGTTCAAAGAATGGTAAATCATGGCTTAGCAGACGTTTTATTTTTTTACTAGTCATTATGGAATATCCATGTATTTATTTTGTCCATACAGGATCTATTAATATACTCTTACCTATTCTGCATTTTTTTGATATGTAGTTGTTTGTAGCGCCAGGTTGTTGGTATGTAATGATCCTTTGTATGTTTTGCGGAATGATGTTTCTGTTAAAGTGATTTCGTTTGTACCCACTGTTTCTTTGAGGTTCGTCAACATCCATGCGTTCTTGTGGAGGTTGGAATGCATTAAATATTCTTTGAGGTTGTGCCTAATTGTAATTGTTCTTCATTTGTTGCCTTGGTTGAAATTGATTTTGCCTGAAGTTTTCATTATTAGGTTGATTATATTGGTTTCTTGACCATTGGTCTTATTTTGCCATTGTGGTGGATTAAAATTAAAAGGGTTTGTCTTTTGAAGTATTAGTCTATGTTGATTAGTTGGTCTTTGCCAAAAGTTATTTAAATTTTGTTTTTGGATTTCGATAGGTCGTCTTAATTTTTATTTTCACTAATTTGTTGTAATCGTATTTCGATTTGTTTAGCACTTGTATAAGTTTGCATTAGGCTTTGATATTGATTAGATGCTAAGGCTGTTGCCAAATTTTTATTTTTAATCTTATAATAATATGTGTTATAAATTTTTGTTCAATATATTTGTTATTTATTTCTGTTTTTAGAAGGTCTACTGTATTTTTAATCAGCTTCCTGTGCAGTGTCAGTGTGTATTGGAAATAAGTGTCCATGTCTTCTGTTGGTTGTTGTACCAAGTTCTTCATGTGTTCTTGTATTTCATACAGTGCGTTTGGGTCGTGATATAGTGCGTCCAAAGCTACTGCAGAAGTTGAGAGGTGTGTTGTTGCATTCCAGTAACATATCTGCATGCCCTGTGATTATTCTTCTGAAGGTTGTAATGATATTGTAGAATTGAGGTGTCTTCTGAAATACTTGGAGTGGTTCCATGACTTTCATTATATGCGACTTCCATATCGTATATTCTTCTTTGTTTCCTTGGAAAATAGGTAATTCCTTTATGACTTCGATTTGTACATCTGTTACATTCTGGCATTGCATCGTGGCTTCTTGGTATATTTTTGGAGTGGAAGTTTCGCCAGTATTAGGATTTGTAGTTTGGAACATCCGTAATATTAACTCCTTGTCCTTTCTTCTTTCTTCGTCCAATTTCGAAAACTGATTCTGAATGTGGGACATTATATAGTTTTCAGGAGTGGTATGGACTGTAGCTAAAGGATTTATGCCCTCGTTTGGCATTGTCTGTTTTGCTCTTTGACTCATTTTCTGAGATTTCTTAAGGATGCCGATGTCCTGTTGTGCGATCCCCTCCTTCCATGCAACGAGCGGTTGAGCCCCAGTTAATTCATATACTTATGAATGGTTAAAAAAATATATGTTTTCTTTTGCAGAATATGATTTTTATTCTAGATATTCGCATACTTAATGAACATGTTTTCGTATTATGTTATGGGTTATATATTATTCGTTAAGCTGATAACATATTCATGTTTTGTGGCTTAGGTCTAAAGTCTAATTTTATTATTTATTGTGAACAAGTACTTATCATGCGGCCTATGCTTGTCCTGCATTCGGGTATGGTGTGGTAGGAGTTCAAAGTTTTGTGTTCGATACTCTTGTTTATTTGATTAGGGCAGAACTTCATCAGCGTTTCTCATATACTTGTATATAAGTGTCGTTGATGCTGGTATTAACTCGCACCGACTGGATTCGGTAAAGGGCGATCTGAGCAAACGAACGAGCGGCAATCAATTGTCTCTGAGCACCTGGAGAGGTAGGACGAACATTTTCGCGTGACGTGTTTCTGTGAGTGGTGCACGCCGAAAATGCAGCGTTCGGTAGAGCAGAGGTACGCGATTAAATTCTGTGTGAACCTCGTTAAATCAGCGACAGGGACGTTTGATTTGATCAAGCAGGCTTACCAAGATGTTGCTTTAGCAAAAATTTATATGTTTCGGTGGCACCAGGAATTTTTAGAGGCCCGGGAAGAGGTCGCTGCTGAAGACTGTGCTGGAAGAGCGACTTTGCAAACATCGACAATGTGAATCGTGTGCGCAAAGTTTTGAACTCAGACCATCGACTAAGTTTTCGCTTAATTGTCAAGTTGTTAAATTTATCAAAATCTTTAAATCATTCCTCAAGAGACTCAAACGAAGGGTCAATCGGATCCGAGAAGACATCGCATCCGAATGGAAGTTGGCTCTCTGGACTTTTTTAGTTACCCTACCTGAAAAGGTCGATAAAAGGCAGGTATTTTGAACAGCATGCACCTCGACTCTCAAGGCTATTCCGGCCCTAGGGAGTATTCTATTCGCAATACCAGCGCTCATAATATTCGATCGATTAGATTACGATGCTCAGAGACTGTACATGAAGACCATGGAGAGTCGATTCGGCGCCGTTCGCAGCAACTCGGACTAACGTATGGAACAATCAGGTGCATTTAATCTTAAATTGAAAGCGCACAAAATACAGGTTCGTGCAAAAACTGCAGCCACTCGACCTTCCCAAGCGACTTCGCTTCGTGATATCGCGGATAGTCGGCAATATTGTCAATACCGATCGTTGGAAAAGTGATAGTCAGTATATCACATGACAGTCAGAATAATAGGAAATTTGTGAGTAGTCCACAATACCATCGCTACTGATCGCTAGAAGCGTGATAACCAAAATATCTCTTGATTATCAAATCGCAGATCTTCGACAATACCGCCGCTACCAATCGTTTAAAAAGTTATAATCAAATCAGCACTTATGAATGAAAATATGCCTCACATATAAGGTACCTTCCAAAGTAAATAGGACTGTAAAAAAACAAAACAAATAGTTTTTTCGGCAAAATCAATTCGTTCAATATAGCCTTTTGTATGGTCCAAAAGCATGTCGAAGGAGAGTTTTAGCTCGTTGACCGGTATGACCGCCAGTAGGCCGGTGCAAGCCTTATGAATGGCCTCTACGTCTGCATAACGCTTCTTTTATGCGAAAATGCATTTTTCCGAAAAGGAAGAAATCGCACGGCGCCATATCAGGTGAATACGGAGAGTGGTTAATGATTACAATGTGATTTTTGGTACAATAATCGGTCACAAGCATCGAATCGAATGTTGGATTCTGAGCAATTTGTTGGTCGTCAATCGATTTGTGCGAAAAAAACCGTGCACACACGTTTCGTAAGCCCAAATACTTATTCGGTCAAAATGCGATAAATCCATGTTCAATACCATTTCCATGAATTCCAATGACGATTTCGGCTGATTTTTGATGGAATTTCCGGTGATCACGGATTTTAATTGCCCTACATATTGATCGTCATTTATGTCCTCACGAGCACTTTGAAAACGTTGAAACCACTAGTGCACTCTTCTACGCGATAGGCCATCATCGCCATAAGCTTGTTTGTTTAATTAATTGAAACGTTTCGATAAAAGTTTTACCAATTTTAAAACAAAATTTAATGTTGGCTCTTTGTTGGATGCTCATTTTCGCACTGATAACACAAACATACCAACACTTAAAACGCAATAACTTCACTTCCAATTAAAGAAATTCTCACTGGACAATCGATAAGAAAAGCTGATTCTAGTCGACATATAGGTGGCCGCCACCAGGGGACGCTAGATTCAAAAAGTTTCCTGTTTTCTCTGCAAGGCACCTTGTACTTAGTCATAAATTCTGTTACAAGTTCAAGACGTTATAACAATGGAACCATAATACAATATTCAATAAAGTTAATTTTATTCATTAATGAATAATGAATATTGAATTTTCACCACTGTATCTAAGTTTTTATGAGTCACTTACACTCGCGTTTGATGTTATTAGTGAATATGCATTATTTTAGTCAACAGGTAATAAGAGATAATTTATTTTTAACACAATTTCTGGTTACAATATATGTTAAACTTAATTAAATTGTGAAATACGTGCTCGATCGATGTGGACCGCAGTAATGTCGAAATAGTTACGTATAAAGCGTTTGAGCGCGATATCGAAAAAGAATGCGTCAACTTATGAGGTGATGTGGCGTTTAGGCCCGCAGACGAAGCAATTGTATAAGCGACATGTGTGTAACGATTTGATGATACGAACCTTTTTGTTGAGTAGGTTGTTGTACAGGTGTGGTGACTGGTGTTGAAGCTTTTTAAAGCTGTTTCCCATAATCACCAATATGAGGAGCGTATATGTGGATGCGATAAGACCAACCTTTGCTTTTTGAAGTCTAGGTGCGTCATAGTATCGCATTGGGAATATGGTGATCCATTAACTATATTTTTGATCTGTCCTATAAACATGAAAATTATTGGGTAATATTGTATGATATGTGTCGATTTTTCACTTTTTGGAACATTTATTTGATATTCGTAGTATTTAAATGCATATGCAAGAATTTTTCAGGAAATATTTTTTTTGTCATTATTGGCGAAAGCTGTCCAGCGAATTCGAAAAATTACATATATTTGTCTTTTTATGTGAGGTTATCAGAGGGCATCTGAGCTAAACTATCAACCGGGCGCGAAACTCAAACGCAAAATAGAAATAAAAACATACTAAACGGCCATTTTCGACTACCCACTATATAAAAATAAGTAGGCTTATTGTCTGTTCGCTATAGCTGACTAAACCGTTGCATGAAATGAAAAATGGTCTGAAACACTTTGAAGGGCATCCAATGAGGATGGATGGAAGGGCTTTCCAATGAAAATGCTCATTTTTACCTGGCTTCTGAGCAGGAGGATTGAGGTGCCGCTGCCCAGCTGGTTGACGTCCTCGTGAAAATAAAGGCTGACATCGCCGCAGTCCAAGAAATGCGATGGACGGGACAGAAACTTAGGCGAGTAAGTCTTTGTGGCAATTACTACAGTGGTCATATAAAGGAGCGCAAGTTTAGTGTGGGACTCGGTGTGGGAGAGAGACTCCGTTGTCGAGTATTATCATTCACTCCGCATCAAAGCGAGGTTCTTCAACATATCGCTGATTTGTCACGATGCGATCAAAGATACCTTCTATGAGCGCTTGGAGTGCATCTACGAAAGATGCCCCCTCACGATGTCAAAATCGTGCTTGGCGTTTTAAACGTCAGGGTGGGAAAAGAAGGTATCTTTGGCACTACGGTCGGTAAATCCAGCCTCCACGACGAAACATCCCCAAATGGATAGAGGCTAGTCGATTTCGTCGGGACCCGAAATATAGTTATCCGTTGTACTAGATTCCAGCATAAGAAAATTCATCAAGCCACCTGCTGTCTCCGGTTCAAAGGCGAACTCGTGGACGATGGAGGAGGCATTCCATTGCTCGACCATGCAGAAGTTCGAATAGCAATTACCCGTCTGAAGGACAACAAAGCAGCGGGGGCCGATGGATTGCTGGCCAAGCTATTCAAACACGGCGGCGAAGAACTGATAAGGAGCATGCATCAGCTTATTTGTAAAATATCGTCGGACGAAAGCATGCCCAACGATTGGAATTTAAGGGTGCTCTGCCCAATCCAAAAAAAAGAGAGCCCACAATCTGCGCCAACTACCATGGGATAAGCCTCCTCAACATCGCGTATAATGTTCTATAGAGCGTATTGTGTGAAAGATTAAAGGAGACCGTCAACAAACTGATTGCACCTTATCAGTGTGACTTCAGACCTGGTAAATCAACAACCGACCATGCACTAAATTCTGGAAAAGATCCGTGAAAGGAGAATCGACACACACCACCTCTTCGTCGATTTCAAAGCTGCTTTCGACAGCACGAAAAGGAGCTGCCTTTATGCCGCGATGTCTGAATTTGGTATCCCCGCAAAACTAATACGGCTGTGTATACTGACGCTAAGCAACACCAAAAGCTCCGTCAGGATGAGGAAGCACCTCTCCCAGCCGTTCAATACCAAACGAGGTTTCAGACAAGGCGACTCCCTATCGCGCAACTTCTTCAACCTGATGCTGAAAAAATAATTCGAGCTGCCGGACTTAATCGAGCAGGTATAATGTTTTATAAGAGTGTACAACTGCTGACGTATGCCGACGATATTGATATCATTGGCCTCAACACCCGCGCCGTTAGTTCTTCTCTCTCCAGACCGGACAAGGAAGCAAAGCAGATGAGTCTGGCAGTGAACGAGGGCTAGATGAAGTATCTCCTGTCATCAAACTAACAGTCGTCACACTCGCGACTTGGCTCTCACGTCGTATATAATTTTGTGTATTTTGGAACCAGTATAAACACCACCAACAATGTCAGCCTGGAAATCCAACGCAATATAACTCTTGCCAACATATGCTGCTTCAGACTGAGTAGGAAATTGAGAAGTAAAGTCCTCTCTCGACGTACAAAAGCCAAACTCTATAAGTCTCTCATAATTCTCGTCCTACTATATGTTTCAAAGGCTTGGACGATGACAACAACTGTTGAGTCATTGACATAGTTCAGCGAATCAAGAGACAGAGGCTATGCTGGCTAAGTCATGTTGTTCGAATGGACGAAAACACTCCAGCTCTGAAAGTATTCGACGCAGTATCCGCCGGGGAAGCAGAGGAAAAGGAAGACTTCCATTCCGTTGGAAGGACCAGGTGGAGAAGGACCTGGTTTCGTTTGGAATATCCAATTGACGTCACGTAGCGAAAAGAAGAAACGACAGGCGCGCTGTTGTTAACTCGGCTATAATCGCGTAAGCGGTGTCTACGCCAATAAAGAAGAAGAAAATGAGCGCAAATTAAAAGAAACAGAGGAAGTTATTTAACATTTAGCTAAGCCGCAATACACTGATAAGGGGGAGTAAATTCTGAAAGGTTCGAGAAACATGTAAGTGAAATAAATATGTACGAGCACAGATTTGGCACTTCATACGAATTTCCTGTCACATTTGTGATATATGCGCGGATAATGAGATAGTTTAAGTTCAATATGTTGCGCACTAGACAAACGAATTAGTTGTAGCGATTTCGCAAAAATGAAGCTCAACAAAAACCTAAAATATAGTAAAATGAGTTTGAGGCCCCTGTGAAGCCAAACATTTTGTTAGCAAATTGTACAATCTGAAAAATGGAGTAGGGAAACAAGATAATTCAAAAATGGTTTATAACTGCAACGCATCCGCGCTACTAGGCAAAAACCCCATATTAAAAAAATGGCAAGAAAGTTAGTCAGCAGGTTAAGCCGAAATTTATGTAGGAATACGTTTCGATTTATTTTAAATACGATACATTTGGAAAATGCAATCACTTGTTATGTGTATTTACACAGTTTAATACGAAATCCAAAAGTTTATATATAGTTGAGTCATTCCTTTGTAAAATGTACCAAATATTGTTTTACGTGGATTTTAAATTTTTATTCGCTGTGTTTAATTAAAAATTTCCAGGTTTTGATTTGTAAACGTAATAATATTGGGAGACGTTCGCGTGAGTTATGTTTGTAAAGCTGGGAGCAAATTATGTTACATAGAATTGTATACATTAGAAAATGCATTCCGTCACTTTCAGCTTCTTATCCATGCCTCTGTGGTATGGTTGATTTTAACTTACAACTATTAGGGCAGTCATACATAACCCCCCTTCGTTGCTTTTAGGGTTCTCCTGAATCCTTGTATTTAAAATTTTAACCTTTACATTTTTTATTTTGATCCATATTATTAGCCATATAACTGCTATTATTGTGTGACTATTAAAATAGTATTTACTCCGTATGAAATATTTTTATGATATTTTAGTTCTTTGATTTCATTGAAATTTTCGATATGGTTTAATATAATGTTTTCAAAATTTACTTTCAGTTCATATGTTTGATTTAATACTGGTTCAGGATATATGTATAGAGGTTCGGAGCGAAATAAAAAAACGTGTTTGTTCTTCAAGATCCAAATGCAAAAAGGGCCGATAGGCGTTTTTATTTTCTTTAACTAACCCAAAGCGAATACAAGTTAAAAGCGAATAGAATGCGCCTGGTTACATTTGCGAAATATAAATTTTATAAGCTTGTGGTGTTGCCACAGTACTCCCCTCCTAGAGAGAGGGTACGGCAGTATAGGCTGGCTTCAAACGATCAATCGAAACATTCACGGCTTGATGATTAACGTCGATGGCAAAATATTTTGAATGGCGATGCAATACTTTGTACGGGCCTTTATACGGCGTAGACAATGATGGCTTGACTGATAGATCTCGTACAAACACCTGTTCGCATTTTTGAAGGTCTGCGTGTATGAATGACTTCTATTTGGTATGCCAAGCGGTATCTACGAAACGTAAGTCTCGCATGACTCGGCGTAAATCCACGAAAAACTTAGAAGGCAAACGCAAGGTAGTCCCGTAAACTAGTTCAGCTGGACAACCACCTATGTCGGCCTTAAAGGAACTACGAAGCCCCAACAGGATTAGTGGCAGCGACGAGGTCCATTGATTGTGATTGTGGCACAATATTGCTGACTTAAGCGTTCGGTGCCATCGTTCGACCATGCCATTCGTCTGTGGATGATAAGCGGTCGTCCGTAGATGCCTGACCTCTAGGCATTGCATGAGTTGATCGAAAAGTTAACTAGCAAAACTTTCTTTTAAATATATACATACAAGGTCTGTCGCAAAAAAAAACCTTTAAGAAAAAAACAACAAAAAATTAATATTTTTCAAAACTTATATTTTTTTATTCAAAACAGTTTCCTTATGCTTCGATGCAGCGTTTAGCCCGGTCAATTAACATTTCAAATGAGTGTTTAAGGTCATTTTTCGGAATGGTCTTGAGAAACCAGTGTCTCATGAGCAAATGAAGTTTTCCAAATAGGTAAAAATCACAGGGTGCCAAATCAGGTGAGTAGGGTGAGTGATTAATGGTCAATATGGAGTTTTTTGTCAAAAAATCAGTGACAAGCGTCGACCGATGACACGGCGCATTATCGTGCAACAGGCACCAGGACCCTGCCTCACGGTATTGTGGGACGAACTCTCGGTGTACAATACCCTCGGAATCGTAAAAACAAATCAGCATTGTCTTTATTTTTGACTTCTGAAGACGACTTTTTATCGGTGATGGCAGAGGTCCTCACGACCTTCTTGGAATCGTTTAAACTACTCATGCACATTACTACGGGATAGGCACTGATCACCATAAACTTTTTTCATCATTTGAAATTCTTCAGCAAACGTTTTCCCAAGTTTAAAGCAAAATTTAATATTTTCTCTGTAGTAATAAGTACTATGTGTATGATAAGACATCCTAACTAAGTTATTCTAATTATACTTATATATAAAGGAGTAAACCATTGACGGGTTAACTTAAATATAAAAGAGTAAACCATTGAAGGGTTAATGTAGATATATCCCGTTAAGACCAGACCTTTTGCAATTTTAAATTGCCTGTCAAGATACCCCCTCCAATAGATAGCAGGTATGAAAACAATGTTATAGCTACCCATAGATGTATTGAATCACCCAATTTATTACTAAAGAACGAACAACTCTGTCCACAATATAAAAACTTGATCCACAGATGTCACCTTTTACTTTGGCATCTTTTTGTTTAATACACGTTTATGCCAATTTAAGGTTTGAATATTGGATACTGCGATGGTAGCGCCATCTATCGGTCAAACATTCAAAAATTAAAAATTGATTAAAAATGAAAAAATAATTTAAAAAACATTTGCCAGTGAACCAAATTGTAAATCTAAACCATTCCCGAATCTCCTTGAACGTACACACAAAATTTCATCAAAATCGGTCCATCCGTATAGGAGCAGTTCCAAGGCAAACACACGGTCAGAAGATTTTTATATATAAAGATTTAAAAAAAAAAAACACAAAGAAGCGAACAATTTTATGACACAATTTACGAAAACAAAAAGTGCGTGTACAATTTAAAGATTTAAAAAAAAATAATAATAAACAATTTTAAGATGGATAATGTGGCAGACCATACAGTTGCACAATTGCGTGCTTGGCTCCGACGTCTTGAATTATCATCGAGTGGTAATGAAAGTACTCTAGTGTTGCGGTTGACAGAGGCGAGTGGCGAGTGTCCAAGTGGTGCAGGAGTTGACGAAATTTTGCTTCCAATATTTGAAGATCAACAGACTGTACCAGATACGACGTTGCTGCTGCGCAAATGGAAAATGGTAGCACCATACAACAAGTCGAAGAGCAGCCAGTGAAAATCGTAGCAGACGCAGGTCCGACAGAGGTTGAATTACTGAAGCGAGAGACAAATTTATTGAAACGTGAAAAAGATTTGCTGGAGCGGGAGAATGCAATGCTACAGCGAATGATGCTTGGTGGTGAAACATTGAGCCACCCGCAATTGAATAAAGCAAAAATTTCACTTGACCTGATAAAAAATCTGATACCCGAGTACGAAGGTGGCGTTAATTTCAATTTGTGGGCGGTACAGTTCAAAAGCGTCGCCAGTGCCTACACTATAAATGAAGGCGAGTCGCGCATTATATTTCTTAACAAACTGAAAGGCAAAGCACAACAATGGTTATATGGCAACCCCGATTTCGCAACTCAACAAGTAGATGAGCTCATCAGTCAAATGAATCAAGTGTTTGGCTCAGGTGAAAACAGAGTGGTGCTGCGGCGAAAATTTGAGACCAGGAAGTGGAAGTCGGGCGAGCGGTTTATTGAATATTTCAACCATAAGGTGGTATTGGCAAACCAACTACAGCTGGGAGAAGAGGAGTTGGTCGAATACATAATTGACGGCATACCTGATTATCGGCTACGCAACCAAGGGTATATGCAGTGCAGTATATGCGTATGGAAGAAAATTCAATTAAATATGCTTCGTTCATAACACCTTTAGGGCAATTCGAATTTTTGCGAATGCCATTTGGGTTAAAAAATGCACTATCTACATTTCAACGTTTTGTAAATAAGATTTTTCTAGATATGGTGAAAGGAAATAAAGTGATAATTTACTGGAGGAAACTGCGGTTCCTCCAGAATATTAGTAGAAGTTTTCAAAAGGTTGGTCGAGAACAATTTAGAGTTACGAAATGATAAGTGTGAATTTTTGCTGCAAGAAGTAAAATATTTAGGGTACACCATTTCACAGCTAGGGGTTAAAGCGGATGAAAAGGGTTTAGAGGCGATTAAAAATTTTCCAATTCCAACTAAAGTTCATTCTGTACAGAGTTTTTTGGGTTTGTGTTCCTATTTCAGACGATTTGTAAAGAATTTTTCGATTATTGCCAAGCCGTTGTATGATTTAACTCGTAAGGACAACAAATTTCAGTTTGGAGCTAAAGAGCTACAAAGTTTTGAAGAGCTCAAACAAAAGTTATTGGAAGCACCAATATTAGCGATTTATGATCCCTTGGATGAAACAGAACTACATTGGGATGCAAGTGCAGTAGGGTTTGGTTCAATTCTGATGCAAAAGAAAGTAGACGGGAAAATGCATCCCATATTTTATTTTTCTAAAAGAACAAGTGAGACGGAAGCGAAATATCATATCTTTGAACTAGAAACGCTATCCATAATCTATGCACTCAAACGATTTAGGGTTTACCTTCAAGGGTTAAAATTTGAAATAATTACTGATTGTAATTCATTAACTATGACACTAAATAAAAAAGAATTGAATCCTAGAATAGCGAGGTGGGCACTAGAGCTTCAAAATTATGATTACAGTTTAGAGCACAGATCAGGTACACGCATGCAACATGTTGACGCTTTAAGTCGATATTTTACTGGTGGAGTCCAACACTTTTGAAGAAAATTTAATCATATGTCAGGCAAAAGATGAGAAATTAAAGGAACTGCGAGGCATTTTGCAAAAATGTGAACATAATTTATACGAGATGAGGAATGGGGTTATATATCGAAAAGTAAATAATGGAAGGATCGTTTTTTGTGTTCCTGAAGCAATGGAAAGGCATGTACTATTTAAATATCACGAGGAAATGGGTCACATATGTGTTCAAGAAGAAGAGGGTTTCTTGCATAATATCCCCAAAAATGAGAATCCGTTTGAAATTATACATGTAGATCATTACGGTCCTGTTCGAGTTCGAGGCTAAAGAAGCACATTTTTGTAGTAATAGACGCCTGTACAAAATTTACTCGCTTATATACTACAAAAACAACTAATGCAAAGGAAGTGATTACTTCACTCAAAGATTACTTTCGAGCGTATAGTAGACCAAAAGTAGTAATTTCTGACAGGGGTAGTTGTTTCACGTCAAACGAGTTTACAAATTTTTTAGAAGAGGAAAACGTTCAACATATAAAGGTTCTCCACAGGCTAATGGACAGGTAGAAAGAGTGAACCGGAGCCTAGGTCCGATGATAGCCAAGCTGTGTGACACAGAAAAAGGAATTTATTGGGATAATGTGATTGAAACTGTTGAATATGCGCTAAATAATAGCATTCATAGAACAATTAAAGAATACCCTAGTGTAATGCTGTTTGGTAGTAGGCAACGAGGAAAGGGTGTAGATCTGCTAGGAGAAAATTTAATAAATGATAAGGAAAATCAAATACAACAAAGTCACAACGAAATACGGTCACAAGCCAAAGAAAACGAAAAGCGGTTACAGTCCTATAATGAGGACTATGTAAATAAAAAACGACGGACAGCGCACAAGTACAATCCAGGTGATTACGTTATGATAAAAAATTTTGACTCAACGGCGAAAGTGTCTAGAAAGTTATTGCCAAATTTAAGGGGCCGTATAAAATTTCAAAAATTTTACGTAACGACAGATATGTATTGGAGGATGTTGAAGGTTTTCAACAGTCCAGAACTCCTTATAACGGAGTTTGGGCTGTTGGAAATATACGACCTTGGTTTGGCTTATACACTAAGACATAAATGCGCTTGAGATCAGGAGATCTCATGGTCAAGACGGCCGAATTGTAGTAATAAGTACTATGTGTATGATAATACATCCTAACTTTAAGTTATTCTAATTATACTTATATATAAAGAAGTAAACCATTGACGGGTTAACTTAAATATAAAAGAGTAAACCATTCAAGGGTTAATGTAGATATATCCCGTTAACTTAAGATTCGTTTTCAGTTATCGTTGATTCTCTTTAAAGTTCATTTGTATTCATTTAAACACATTCTTGCTTGCCATTGTGTTGACACACATATTCATGTTGCACAAGTTCATGTGTCCATTTCAAATGTGTATAAGTAAATACATAGCATGTAAGCAGAGAAAATGAATGTTTGTTAGAATGAGTATATGTAACCGTCTTCGGTGAAAAAGCGATCAGTACAGTTTGAGAAATAAAAGTGGAAAGACTTGGCATCCTAAAGCTCTTTGTTCAAAATGGATTTTACGACCGATGACGAAATGTCAACAAGAAATCAAACTTTTTATTTCATATACCCACCAATAGGTGGCGCCACCAGAACTGTTCTATTTAGAAAGTTCTGTTTCTTTTGCGACAGACCTTGTAGATGTTAGGTTGTTTTTATTATTGTTTTTTTATTCAATTGATTCCTACAAACATGAATTTTTGAACAAATGTTTTTGATTTAAAATATAGTTTCTGTATTTATGAGTTGTATTAAATTTTGACATAAAGAGATAAATGGTATCGTATGTCTGTACCCTGGTTCTAAGCTATCTACCTCCCCACCAATTTTCAGCCAAATCGGTTCAGCCGTTATAAATGGTGTAGCTAACACAACTTTCTTTTATATATATAGATTTAAATATAAAATTATCATTAAAAATACAATTTTCACTTAATTTTTTCTTAACAGTGTATTAGCTTTGTATTGATAATGTTTAGATTCTAAAGTTATTATTTCCTCATCTATTTGATTAAATTCTAAATTATTCCTGTTTGGCATTGGTGTGAATTTCCCTCTATTACTTCTAAATGACTAATTATATCTTGTCGATCCTTCTCGTCCATTACCCTGAACAACCATTTATACATTGTCCCTAATAAATTAATTAAACCTCTCTTCTTTCTTTCCTCTTCCTTAGGAGTAATCGATCTAATTTTTGCTTTAATTACTTTAATTTAGTTAAAAAGAAGTACCTTGTTACTTAGGTCTGCTTGTATTATGTTTTCTTCCATTTCCTCCACCAAACTTGCTAGCTCCTTTGGATGTATAATTCGTAGTATTGTATTTACTTCGTCAACGATCTCTACTTCGCCGAGTTGGATCATGGTGTATCCTGCTTCTTCAGCTCTTGGTGACACTTGTAGGAATGCTGTAGCCAATTTCATGGCGGTCATCAGAAACATTATGATCCACATCACCTGAAAATGTGTTGACTCATGAATTAACACTTTCAAATACATCGCCATTATGTACTATTGTGCTTAACCTATCATATTCATTTTCCATACCTACTTTATCTAATTTAAGTGGTCTTTTTATGTTTGCTACCTTAATGTTTTGCAAGGGGGGATCCGGATATATGGTATGTGTCTTCTTCTTCTTTTTCTTTACTGGCGTAGACACTGCTTACGCGATTATAGCCGAGTCAACAACAGCGCGCCAGTCGTTTCTTCTCTTCGCTACGTGGCGCCAATTGGATATTCCAAACGAGGCCAGGTCCTTTTCCACTTGGTCCTTCCACCGGAGTGGAGGTCTTCCTCTTCCTCTGCTTCCCGCGGCGGGTACTGCGTCGAATACATTCAAAGCTGGAGTGTTTTCATCCATCCGGACAACATGACTTAGCCAGCGTAGCCGCTGTCTTTTAATTCGCTGAACTATGTCAATGTCGTCGTATATCTCGTACAGCTCATCGTTCCATCGAATGCGATATTCGCTGTGGCCAACGCGCAAAGGACCATAAATCTTTCGCAGAACTTTTCTCTCGAAAACTCGCAACGTCGACTCATCGGTTGTTGTCATCGTCCAAGCCTCTGCACCATATAGCAGGACGGGAATTATGAGCGACTTATAGATTTTGGTTTTTGTTCGTCGAGAGAGGACTTTACTTTTCAATTGCCTACTCAGTCCGAAGTAGCACCTGTTGGCAAGAGTAATCCTGCGTTGGATTTCCAGGCTGGCATTGTTGGTGGTGTTTACGCTGGTTCCAAGATAGACGAAATTATCTACAACTTCAATGTTATGATTGTCAACAGTGACGTGAGAGCCAAGTCGCGAGTGCGACGACTGTTTGTTTGATGACAGGAGATATTTCGTCTTGCCCTCGTTCACTGCCAGACCCATTTGCGTTGCTTCCTTGCTCAGTCTGGAGAAAGCAGAACTAACGGCGCGGGTGTTGAGACCGATGATATCAATATCATCGGCATACGCCAGCAGCTGTACACTCTTATAAAAGATTGTACCTGCTCGATTCAGTTCTGCAGCTTTAATAATTTTCTCCAGCAGCAGATTGAAAAAGTCGCACGATAGGGAGTCGCCTTGTCTGAAACCTCGTTTGGTATCGAACGGCTCGGAGAGGTCCTTTCCGATCCTGACGGAGCTTTTCGTGTTGCTCAACTTACACAGCCGTATTAGTTTTGCGGGGATACCAAATTCAGACATCGCGGCATAAAGGCAGCTCCTTTTCGTGCTGTAGAAAGCAGCTTTGAAATCGACGAATAGGTGGTGAGTGTCGATTCCCCTTTCACGGGTCTTTTCCAAGATTTGGCGCATGGTGAATATCTGGTCGGTTGTTGATTTACCAGGTCTGAAGCCACACTGATAAGGTCCAATCAGTTTGTTAACGGTGGGCTTAAATCTTTCACACAATACGTCGATAGAACCTTGTACGCGATGTTGAGGAGGCTTATCCCACGGTAGTTGGCGCAGATTGTGGGGTCCTCTTTTTTATGGATTGGGCATAGCACACTTAAATTCCAATCGTTGGGCATACTTTCATCCGACCATATTTTGCAAAGGAGCTGATGCATGCTCCTTATCAGTTCTTCGCTGCCGTGTTTGAATAGCTCGGCCGGCAATCCGTCGGCCCCTGCCGCTTTGTTGTTCTTCAGGCGAGCAACTGCTATTCGAACTTCTTCGTAGCCGGGTAATGGAACGTCTGTTCCATCGTCATCGATTGGGAAATCGGGTTCGCCTTCTCCTGGTGTTATGTGTTCACTGCCATTCAGCAGGCTGGAGAAGTGTTCCCTCCATAATCTAAGTATGCTATGGGCATCGGTGGCTAGATCACCTTTTGGGGGGTTCTACAGGAGTATGCTCCGGTCTTGAAACCTTCTGTAAGCCGCCGCATTTTTTCGTAGAATTTTCGAGCATTACCCCTGGCGGCCAGCTTATCAATCTGTTCGTACTCACACATTTCGGCCTCTTTCTTGTACTGTCTGCAAACGCGTCTTGCTTCCCTCTTCTATGTGTCTTACAGTTTTATAATTTTTTATCGGTGCCGTCGTTTTCAGTTCTTCGTAGTCCTCTCTGTACCTATTTCTACTGTGTATTACGAGTTGATTCTTCTTTTTTAAAATGGTTGGATCTATACGAATTCTTGGATTATTGGGTGTACATTTTATAGTTGACTGATAGCGATCATTTGGTTTTGTTGATTTTGTTAAGTGCACTTCGACTCCTTCTGTATTTAAGAACTGAATCAACTGCTCGGTCCTGAATTCGTTGTTTATGATGATCTTCTTTGGTTTCCCAAATTTCGTGAAGTGTTCAATTATGATGGCCTTCTTTGCTCTCCAATTTCTGTCAGTTATATTGTATGCTGCTGTAAATTTTGTTAGTTTATCAATTACTGTGACAAATGACTGCTTTTTAAAATGAAAATTTTCCACATGCATTGTTTCATTTTTATCTGAAGGTGTCTCTGTTAGTTTAAACTTCGGCTTTATCGGTTTCCTGCCATGTTTAATTTGCTTGTATTTTTCGCAATTACCTATAATTAGCTGTATATGCTTCCGTAATTTTGGATAGTATATTTTATCCTTAAGCGTATTGTTGATCTTGCTTATTCCGCTATGCATTGACTCATTACTATGGTAAAGTGAAATTTGTTCGTGCAAGTCTTCTTCTTGTATGATTTCTGTTGCTCTTTTTGTATATTTTATGAATTGCAGCTTGCTATTGCAAGAAAACATGCTTATAAGTAATAGTTGAATTTTGTGATAATCTGCCTACCACTTTGCCCCTGTCAATATGTCTGCGGAAAATATTTTTCAATATGTTCTCCGCGTCAATAGGGTTAATCTCGATTACTTTCCTTTCAGGTATTATTTGAACTTCACTTTGGAGACTATATGTTATTATAATTTGGGTCTTATACTTGTTGATAATTTATTCTTTTATGAAGAAATGTTTTAACTGTTCCTCTTCTGCGGAATGTATTGTAATTTCTAAATTGGATTCTTTATCATTGCTTTCGTCAATTTTTGGAGAGTTTTCATTCCGGCTTAAAAAATCTGCTGCTACATTATTTTTCTGCCATTAATATTTGTTGATATCCTTTGGCTAAATCAATAGTGCCAAAGTACTGCCCTTTATCCAAGATCCCATTTATATTTGGCAGAGGGTATACGTATTTATCATCGACATTCGGTTGGTTAAATCTCCTATAGTCAACCACTAATCTATATTTTTTAATATTTGAACCCTCCGTTTTCTTTGGTACAATTAAAATAGGTGACCTATACCTGCTCCTACTTCTTCGGATTATTCCCTGACATTCTAACTCATAAATTTGCTTTCATACCTCTTCTTCGTGTTTTGGAAGTCTATCTATTTATCTGCTGGTTGGTTGTGGTCTTAATCTTATGTACCACAGTTTCTGTGTTGGTGAGATTATCACCCTCTTTGTAAAATAATTTTATAATCGGTTTAATAGAATTTCAATCTTGCTATTTACATCTGATTTTAGATGATCAAGTGCAATATTTGTTTGTTCGCTCACTTCCAATGAATAAACCTGTTCCTGAAGAGTTTTCATATGAAAAGGAATCATTGTTCCATTTTTCAAAGTTGTATTAATTTTTTCTATATAAATAATTTTAAATATTTTGAAAACAAATCATATGGCTTGTCGAAATCTTACAATAGCCATCTTATCATAGCATTTTTTTCGTAATTAAATTCCGCAGGGCAAGGATTTTTTACTTTAATATTAGGTTTCTCAATATTGCCATTTGATGTACTTATAACCGTACTCTCTCGCTGTACAATGGGTAAATTAAAATTTTTGAAGCTCTTCTTTTTCATTTTACTTATAGGGGAACCTGGATCTACTAAAGTGCACCACTTTTTCGCAAACAGTGTTAGCATTATAACTATTTTTTATCATAGTATCCCGAGGCTAATTAGTAAAAGAACCGTCATTAAGGTTTGTTTCTACCGGTTCCTCGACCCGACTCATAGTATCTACTTCCATGGGAGTAGGCCTATAAAATTCCTGAACCTATAATGTCCACTGTTATTGTTAGGCCAAGTATTCTTAAAGTATTGTCTAGAAAAATTATTTGTATTTTGTGGTCTGCTATTATGTTGACCTGATCCATTTGTTTGATCTCGAAGATTGAATGTGTTATCAGTTCTATTACGACTTGCAGAATTATTTGTATATGTAGGCCTATAATTTTGTTGATTGTTAAAACTATTAGCATACAAATTCTGTCGCAAAAGAAACAGGTCTTTTTAAATATAATTGTTTCTGGTGGCGCCACCTATTGTTGGGTATAGGAAATAAAAAGTTTGATCTCTTGTTGACATTTCGTAAAAATTTTAAGATAATTGGATAATTACAATCGATGTTATCGATAAAAAAGTGACAGCAGCTTTTGGCCATCGGTCGCAAAATGCATATAAAGACAATGCTGACTTGTTTTTACGATTCCGAGGGTATTGTACACCGAGAGTTCGTCCCACCTGGCCAAACGATTAATGCTGTGTTTTACCTTGGTGTTATGAAGTGCCTTTTGTCACGCATTCGTCGTGCTCGACCACAATACCGTACCCTGTCTTACGGTATTGTGGTTGCACGATAATGCGCCGTGTCATCGGTCGACGCTTGTCACTGATTTTTTTGGCAAAAAACTCCATATTAACCATTAATCACTCACCCTACTCACCTGATCTTGCACCCTGTGATTTTTACCTATTTGGAAAACTTCATTCGCCCATGAAAGGACACTGGTTTCAAGACATTTCAGCTATCCAAAAGGCGACGACCGATATTCGCAAGAACAGTTTGAAAAATGACCTTAAACACTCATTTGAAATGTTAATTGACCGGGCTAAACGCTGTAACGAAGCATAAGGAACCTACTTTGAATAAAAAATTATAACTTTTGAAAAATGTTAATTTTTTGTTTTTTTTACAGTCCTGTTTCTTTTGCGACAGACCTTGTATCTAGGCCTAAAACTTTGTTGGCCTGTAAAATTATTTATATTACTTGACGCATTGTTTTGCGTCCTATAATCGTGATTTTTTCTTTGGAACCTAAACTATCTAAATTATTGGATTTTTTAAATGAAGGATTTAAATTACCTTAGTCTAGCCCTATGAAACTTTATATAATTCCTGATAACTGAGTCAATGAAATTGAGTTCCTTATTGCATAAGCACAAGTCCCTGGTGTGATTTGATTTTTTGCTTTCCCACTTATTTTTAAATCGTACACTACTCTAAAGACTTCTTGTTCCTGGTTTAGGTAATCCCTCAGAATCCTATCTATTGCTTCAATGATTGCTGGCAATTGGCCGGCATCGACCTCAAAAGAGTTTACATATTTTATATCTTTTTCAATTCTCCAGGTGCTCAGAGACAACTGATTAGCCGCTTGTTCGTTAGCTAAGAACGCCCTTTCCCGAATTTACCGAAAAAACCATTTGCTCTGTTTTGTTTTGAAAGTCCTGTTTACTTTGGAAAGCACCTTGTATATATAATATATATACTTGTATGTACATATATATATGTTAATTAGGGTGTCCCAGCCAACAAGGGCGAAATTTTTTTTTTCGAATTTACTTACGCATACCCGCGATTTTTTTTACATTTGATCCTAATAACTCAAATAATAAATATTATTACGATTGAATAACGATAACCCGTGCCGACTTGATGTTAAACTTAAAATATGAAAGTTAGTATGGAAGCTTTGTAGGGATTGCGGATTAAAATATTTATGTAGTCAATAATACACCGTTTTACATATATTTTATACTTATTGAGTATTTATAAATAACATTATGTTATTATTTACTAAATTTTCTTTTTACAATCCGGATATATCTGTGTTCTTGAACGCAACGTAACAAAAATTGCTTTTGTTCCTCGTCGACGGTGATTAAGCCATGAAAGTCTTGCATTAACTTAACCGCTCTTTCAGCGGTATCGTTAACTGCTCTCAGTGTGTAAACCTTTTTTTTTATTTTTTTAGCATATTGGAACGAAGCATTATTTGGCCATGTAGTTGGAGACTCATTAAGAAAGCTATCATCAACTATTTTAAGTCGATTGAATAAAGATTTGCTTTTTATTGAAACAAAGTCATCGATGTTTTTCTCTGAAATAAAATGCGACAGTTAACATAAAATAAAACGAATAAAAACTAAAATTATTGACTCTCATACTTGCCGTAAAGCGGACCACAAAGTTCGTCTTTCGATGTTATGTAGCGTTTACCGTTGGCCGATGGATATTCTTTAGTTAAGTTAGCAACTATCTTTACTTTAGTTTCTTGGTCAACGTCATCGTCAAATAGAGACAAGACAGACACTTCAAAATTTTTGTAAAGCTAATAGTTTATAAATTTCTGATCTACTCAGGCATGATAACTTTTCAGTACTGACCTGTATTTTCTGGGAATCGATATTTTTCCAGATTTCTCGAAACTTTTTGAATAAAGGTATATCGGGGCTTGTAGGGAATTTTAGCTTCAAATACACATTTTAATACCAATTCGTAGATATGATGACGGCAAGCAAAAATAAGCATCTCTCTGTCTAATTTCTGTTCTAGAAGCACACAGGCCCCATTAATACGACCTGTGTTTGAAGCCGTTGTATCACAACAAAGGATCTGCACTTTATCTTCAAGATTCCAGTCAATGATAGAATTCCAAACTGACTGTGCCTGTTCGCATCCTGAAGAACTGTCCAATTTTGGCACAGCAATGAGTTGTTCTTTATTATCATACGAAATAACTATTGGGAGACGTTCTTCTTTAGATTTACGTGTATCTAAAGCCGGTAACAGTTTTCCATCCCAGTGAACAGTTACAGTATCCGGAACCTCGTTTTGAAAATAAACCTTAATAGCTTCTGCGCGCTCTTTTCGCTTTTCCTTGCGAATTCTTTGAATGGAAGACTTGCTAATAGGAAATTCGTCAGTGTTATGTCCAAGTGCCTCAATAGTCGCTTCAATAATAAACACAGACGCATACTTAACTGACACCTATCTAATGCTGCCACTAATTTTGGAGTAATGAAATTTTTTCTTATATAAGTTTTACTAGTACCGGGCTGTGTCGTCTCAGTTGGAATGGACAGATTTTTTTGTAGATCAATTACTTCAGAATCGGAAGATACATTTTCTTGTAGGGCACAGAAGATGATGTCGAAGAAGTTAATGATGAAACATATTTAGCCCGCCTCTTTTGCTCTGCAAGGTTTCTAAGACCTGACTTCTCCTCCTTTTCTGTAAATTTTTTGTCCACTCCAGCCAAGTGACCAAGTCGACCTGGTTGTCTCTGTTGCTGCAAGAAGACTCTATCTTCATTTATCTTTATTAAACGTAGCGCATCCGCGTGTGCAATATCAAACAAGTTATCCAAATTTGTAACAAACTCTTGTCGACGCTGCTCAAAAACTGCTTGTGTTTTGTTTGCATTTTTTTGTAAATCTTGCCAAACTTGGTACAAGGTTACCAATTTCTTAACACAGTTAGGAAATGATTTAATCGGTATACGTGCCTTTTCCCAATGGATAATACACTCACGAAAAGTTAAGTTAGCACTTTCATTGACACTTAAATTCACTTCGCGAATATTATAGAACAAAACTGAAAGTACTTGTCCATTAGAGGGAAGTTTTGACCCTGTTATTTGATGTTTGACGTCTCCTATTAAAAATATTCCCTTTTTATAACTACGTAATTCCACTGACATGTTGACCGAATAAAGACAATGCGTTTGCTAATAAAATAAACAAGTAATAACAAGCTCATCGATACATGAGCTCCCGCGCGCCTTAGTATTCAAGTACCGACATGTTTCGATGCAAGTCGGCACGCTTTACCGTAGTTCTAAATAGACGAAACTTTTTTATAATTAATTATACATTATTTAAAAAAAAATAAGAGGGTATGCATTGCAAAAATCCCAAAAAAAATTTTTTGGGACACCCTAATGTTAATAAATAATATTAGTTTATTGCCTATGTACTTGCATCTTTTGTGTATTCAAACACAATTATTAACAAACAAAAACAAAAATCGATTATTTACTTGCAGTATGTTAGTATGTTAAAACATATATGTACATACACTTGTAGTACAGCAAACAGGATTGTAATGAAATACCATTACAGAATATTCTTTGCCCACATACATTAGCACAAACAATTCGTGCATATTTATGTCCAATCACATTAGTGGGATTCTCTTTCTCTTGCAAGCTTGCAGATTGCAAAAATCCTATACCGAAATATGCAACGGCACGAGAGCACCCTTTGCAGAATCTAGTGATATATGAATGGCTGATTCGATCAATTTATTGTAAATGGCTATACACATGAATTGGCGCACCTTCTGCATACATTTGGAACAAAAACAATTGTAACAAATCTTTATAATTTAAATAGAAATTATAAAATTTATTTAAAATTTACCTTCGTCAACAATTTAACCCAGCAGGGACGATAACTATTTTTTTTTTAGTAGGAAAATGAAATTTTGAGGGCTTGTTAATGTTGTTAGAATGTATTAAAAAAATTAATTTTTGTGGTCATACTTTATCAGATAACGGTACAATGACCTGTGACCATATGGTAACGCTAGGACCTACAGGGTACAGGTTTACATTTACCTTAAAAATGTAATGTGCTATAAGAAAATAAGTTAATTAAGCCAAGTAATGTGAATAAAATAATGAACTTTGTTGAAATAGTTAAAAAAAACATATTTATTTTTGGTTTTCGTTGACAATATGGTACTGAGCGAAGCACTTGACGCATAAACCTACATTGCATTTAATGCATCGAGTTCTCACAACACTTTTACAAGTTACACCTAAGCAGCGACGTCTATTTATGATTGGTTCAATAAAATGATCAGTGTGATCAAAGCGGATGTTTCTATATACGCCATCGTGCAGCCGGGGTCGTTTCGGGCCAGGTTGAACCGGCGGTTCGCCGTAATGTTTGCAATAAAATACTGCAATTTCACGTCTAAACTCTAATTGCGAAAGCCTCTTCGAACTCTGTTGAAGGTGCCAAGCATTGGATACTGCAACGTCAATAAGCCAAATAAATATTGAAGACCACCACATCTTTCCCCGGTATGCTATTCGGTACATATTTACGTTTTGATCGAGCCTATTATACTCCGTTATCACGCATTAACGTGGAATGGCGCTATTTTTCCCATCTTTTTTGCAGTATCGCGAAGCTGATGAAATTGGCGAGCTACCGTAACAAGTTAAAGCGGCACACACAACAGAGTTATCAACCCACTTAGTCAGCTTTATTCCAATATTTTCTATTGTAGCAGCGAATGAACCTCTATTAAACTTTTTCATTGCCACTTTTGTTTTCAAAGGGCAGCTGGAAGGAATACGATTTTCTCTTACCGTTTATGTTCCATTGTACCCCATCGTCTTCAGATAAGTCAGTAATAAGAAAATGGTAAACTCCTTGTGTTTTCGTCAAAATCATTTATCATGTTTATGAGAGGTGCTGCACACTTTCCAAAGCACTGTTCGTATTCCGCGTTTGAACGTGGATTTCTTCCTTGGTATATGTCGAAATTGACTAGGTATCCGGACGGAGTGCATAAAGACCAAACTTTGTAGCTGAAACGGATAGGTTTGCCTTTTAGAAACAGCTTGCATCCGTGGCGGCCGTAGTACGCAATCAGACTCTCATCGAAAGACAGTTGTTGGCATGGATGGAAGTGCTTCAACATATTGGCCATTAAATGGTCTGTCATAGGTCTCAACTTCCAAAATTTTTCTTCATTATCATTAGGCGCAACCGGGTTAGGTTCAAAATGTAAGCACCTACAAATTTCTTTAAAACGGTCTCGATGCATGGCTTGTACAATTAGTTCGTTGCGTAAGTCCTCTGAGCTGTTCCAATACATCTTCACATTAGCAGCGGTGTTGTAGCCGGTTATTAAAAGTATACCAATGAATGTACGCAATTCTGTAAAAATGTAAATATGTATTAAAAGTCAAGAGGAAAAAGTGTATAAAATTACTAACTCACCACGAATATTGATATTCAACACAGGTTTTTCAAATTTCTTTGTGGCATACAATGATGAACATTGCACGATATGCTCTAATAAAGCGTCATCAAAAAAAATCAAACAACTTGTGAGGCTGCAAGCCGCGACAATCATTGTAGTTTGCTTCCGGAAATAAAGGCATTGGATCATTTCTACAATCCTTCGACCAATTAAACACAGTGTCCTTATTTGCTAACGGAAGAGGTTTTTCAGACGGGGTACCTTCTACTCTTCTTAACCTGCTGGATACAGGCGCTATGGGAATATTTTCATGTGATAGCTGTCGTTGTTTTCCTTCTGTACTTTCCTTGGTGGTCTGTGCGCTTATGGACTGTGGGCAGGTTGATTTCACATACTCGTAAAACTGCTGTTCTACATTATGAGATCCATCACCTAATAGATCCGCTAGAGCTGCTTCAATATTTCCCTCTACGTCAAATGGCTTACCATTGAAGCAGAATCTACATGCGCACCATTTTTAAGCACAAGTTCACACCCTTCGTTCAATTGATTTCGATACACATTGTCAATAATTCCACCGTCATCTTCGTTAGCATCGTCTTCGCCACTTAGTTCTCCATCTTCATTGAGTGGCTCAATAAAAATTTCGTCTATTTGTTGGCCAAATGTTGTGTAATCGTCGTCTAACTCATCCAAATAGTCTGCAATATCTTTTAGCGTGAATTTTCTACAACAAAATGGCGAATTATTCAAAATTTTTTTCAAAATTAATATCGAATCAGTAGCACACTTGATTTGAAACTCATTTGCAAACCTGTACCCTGTAGGTCCTGACGTGACCATATGGTAACACATTTATTAAACCACCAAAAAATAAGACAAAAAGTGCTTATATCTTTAAAACTAATTACTGAGAGTGAAATGTGGTAATTTGACTTCAGATTTTTGTGATTATTTATGGAATATATTTACAAATAAATACATAGCAATGAAACCTACTTTCTCCCAGATGCCATTTTGTAACTTTTTGCTCCGTAAATAAAAATGCACTACTGAACGACCTCTCACAACAAATTGCGTTTAACAACTGAACAGCAATCGTTGCGAATTTAAAATTTGGAGCTTTAAGCTTCTAATAAAAGCTTTGGTTTCTACTGGGAAAACTTGAATGCCACAAACAGACGTTTTTTTTCAAATTCATGTTCTGTGTTACCACACAGTAACGTCAATCCCTCCTGGGTTAACGTCAAAATATGACTATATGTAAAATGACAGCTAAAACAGGGTTGCAATTATATTTTTGCGTGACATTGAACGCAAATAAATATGGGTTTTGATCTGACATATTTTGCAGCCCTTGTAGATATTTTTCTGCTTGTGTTTGTTTTTGTGCCATTGTATTAAGTGGAAAAATATGCAATTCTTGCACCGTGCAAGGGTTTTGCAAGAGCAAGAGAATGCCCCTATTGATCTCTTCGACTAGCTCGCAATTGCACAAAAACACGTACATATAAAACCATGTGTTGAGGTGTGCTTGTAAAATAACATAAGAACGTAAAAACTGTTAATAAATAAAAAGTCCGGCTTTATTAAAAAAATAATACTAATTAATAAGAAAACTAAAATTAAAACATATTTTCTTAATAATATGTAAATAAAATATTTTACCCGCAAGTAAATAAAAGACAGTATTAAAAAATTTTAATTCATTCAAAAGCCAAAATCTTAAAAAGTTTTGGACTCGCCTCAAAGCAGCTCATGACGTCATAGTAGGCTTATGCAAAATACGAAAACTGCTTAAACTAGTACGAAGAAACAAAAGCTATGAGAGTAGAGCTGCCACAAAGAGACAGGGTAAGTTCAGATATCTACCTCGAGGTGCCCGCATGTTGCACAGAAAAATTTTATGAAGGTTATGAAAAATGTAGGAGCAACTGAATTGTATTATAAAAAGCACGTCTGTATTGTATAACCGTTTATCGCCAAATAGGCCGCTTCTTTATTGAATACCTTCTTAAATATACATTTGGTTAACGGATTGTAGCATCACGCCACATGATACATATGTGCATACATATATATGTATGTCTATAGTTTACATATTGTAGATTTGCATTCACATTCGCTAAGCTAGAGTGAAACTACTGGTCTACGAATACAAGGCTAAAAGGAGGACACAATCATATTGATCATTCAGCATTCAGCAATCAGCTGACTGGTATTGGTTTGCGTCCTTACTAATTATGCGCAGGACTGCATTTTCTGCTTCTTCTTCTTCTTAATTGGCGTAGACACCGCTTAGGCGATTATAGCCGAGTTAACAACCGCGCGCCAGTCGTTTCTTCTTTTCGCTACGTGGCGTCAATTAGATATGCCAAGCGAAGCCAGGACCTTCTCCACTTGGTCCTTCCAACGGAGTCGAGATCTTCCCCTTCCTCTGCTTCCCCCGGCGGGTACTGCATCGAATACTTTCAGAGCTGGAGTGTTTTCGTCCATCCGGACAACATGACCTAGCCAGCGTAGCCGCTGTCTTTTAATTCACTGAACTATGTCAATGTCGTCGTATATCTGTACAGCTCATTGTTCTATCGAATGCGATATTTGCCGTGGCCAGCGCGCAAAGGACCATAAATCTTTCGCAGAACTTTTCTCTCGAAAACTCGCAACGTCGACTCATCCGTTGTTGACATCGTCCAAGCCTCTGCGCCATATAGCAGGACGGGAATTATGAGTGGCTTATAGAGCTTGGTTTTTTTTTGTCGACAGAGGACTTTGCTCTCAATTGCCTACTTAGTCCGAAGTAGCATCTGTTGGCAAGAGTTATCCTGCGTTGGATTTCTAGGCTGCAATTGTTGGTGTTGTTTACGCTGGTTCCAAGATAGACGAAATTATCTACAACTTCAAAGTTATGACTGTCAACAGTGACGTGAGTGCCAAGTCGCGAGAACCGCTTTGTCTGAAACCTTGTTTGGTATCGAACGGCTCGGAGAGGTCCTTCCCGATTCTGACGGAGCTTTTCGTGTTGCTCAACTTACATAGCCGTATTAGTTTTGCGGGGATACCAAATTCAGACATCGCGGCATAAAGGCAACTCCTTTTCGTGCTGTCGAAAGCAGCTTTGAAATCGATGAAGAGGTGGTGTGTGTCGATTCTCCTTTCACGGGTGTTTTCTAAGATTAGGCGCATGGTGAATATCTGGTCGGTTGTTGATTTGCTAGGTCTAAAGCCACACTGATAAGGTCCAATCAGTTTGTTGACGGTGGGCTTTAATCTTTCACACATTACGCTCTATAGAACCTTATATGCGATGTTGAGGAGGCTAATCCCACGGTAGTTGGCGCAGATTGTGGAGTCTCCTTTCTTATGGATTGGGCATAGCACACTTAGATTCCAATCGTTGGGCATGCTTTCGTCCGACCATATTTTACAAAGAAGTTGATGCAGGCTCCTTATCAGTTCTTCGCCGCCGTGTTTGAATAGCTCGGCCGGCAATCCGTCGGCCCCTGCCGCCTTGTTGTTCTTCAGGCGGGCAATTGTTATTCGAACTTCTTCATGGCCGGGTAATGGAACGTTTGCTCCATCGTCATCGATTGGGGAATCGGGTTCGCCTTCTCCTGGTGTTATGCGTTCACTGCCATTCAGCAGGCTGGAGAACAGTTCCCTCCATAATCTAAGTCTGCTCTGGGCATCGGTGACTAGATCACCTTGGGGGGTTCTACATGAGTATGCTCCGTTCTTGAAACCTTCTGTAAGCCGCCGCATCTTTTCGTAGAATTTTCGAGCATTACCCCTCTCGGCCAGCTTATCAAGCTCTTCGTACTCACGCATTTCGGCCTCTTTCTTTTTCTGTCTGCAAATGCGTCTTCAACTCTCGGTAACTATCCCATCCCGCACGTGTTATGGTCGATCGTAACGTTGCGAGGTAGGCAGCCTGTTTTCTCTCCTCTGCGACACGGCACTCCTCGTCGTACCATCTGTTCTTTTGCACTTTCCGAAAACCAATGGTTTCGGTTGCAGCTGTACGTAAGGAGTTTGAAATGCCGTCCCACAATTCCCTTATACCGAGCTGTTGACGAGTGCTTTCAGAGAGCAGGAGTGCAAGCCGAGTAGAGAATCGCTCGGCTGTCTGTTGTGATTGCAGCTTCTCGACGTCGAACCTTCCTTGTGTTTGTTGGTGTGCGTTTTTTGCTGCACAGAGGCGGGTGCTAATCGTGACTGCAACAAGATAGTGGGCCGAGTCGATGTTAGGACCTCGGAGCGCACACTCATCTAAAACAGTGGAGACGTGCCTTCCGCCTATCACAACATGATCGATCTGGTTGGTAGTTTTTCGATCCGGAGACAGCCAGGTAGCTTGATGTATCTTCTTATGCTGGAATCTAGTACTACAGATAACCATATTTCGGGCCCCGGCGAAGTCGATCAGCCTCAACCCATTCGGGGATGTGTCCTCGTGGAGGCTGAATTTACCGACCGTAGTGCCAAAGATACCTTCTTTGCCCACCCTAGCGTTGAAGTCGCCAAGCACGATTTTATATCGTGGCGGGGGCATCTCACATAAGTGCGCTCCAAGCACTCATAAAAGTCATCTTTGGTCACATCGTCCTCCTCTTCCGTCGGGGCGTGGGCGCAAATCGGCGATATGTTCAAGAGCCTCGCTTTGATTCGGATTGTGGCTAGACGTTCATTCACCGCAGTGAATGATAGTACTCGGCGACGGAGTCTCTTTCCCACCAGGAATCTAACACCAAACTTGCGCTCCTTTATATGGCCACTGTAGTAAATGACTCAAGGACTTACTTGTCTCTGTCCTTGTCCCGTCCATCGCATTTCTTGGACGGCGGTGATGTCAGCCTTTGCTTTCACGAGAACATCAACCAGCTGGATAGTGTCACCTTCCTAATTAAGGGACCGGACATTCTAAAGACCAGAAGTCGTGAGCTGCTAGAGTCACATGTAAAAGAATCGTTTCTAGCCACTCCCAAGTGAATGGCAATCAGAGAACTTTCCTCATTTGCGTGAACTTCTACACATGGCGCGATGCATTCCCACATGAACACGGAATGGCCCGCAGTAATCCAAGCCACTACGAGAGAACTGTGGAACCACTAGTACACGCTCTTTCGGGAGCGAAGCCATTTGTTGACGTTGTATAATTTTAAGATGCCTACGACATGTAGTGCAGGCCCAGATGAAAGGCTTTACTTGCGCCCATGCACTTATAAGCCAGAAACGCTGTCTAAGGAACTGAAGCATTTGTTGTATTCCACCATGTAAGCCAGAGCCCCACGCGGAATTATAATTTGATGTCGCTGATCAGAGTTTGTGAGTCGACCACTCTCTCAGTAAGCCGTCTGCATCCAAGAAAGGATTGAGTGCTAAGATTTCACTACGACCAGCAAATCTGGAATGCATTGCAAGAGCCTTAATTTTTTGTTTAAAATGATTACGTTGTACTTGTCGAACATAAAGAAGTAAAGCCCAGTGCTGGTCTACGACAGAAACGGTATCGTTCCTGTAACCACGATATTTGGGTAACCAGCGCCTTAACCAAGTGGTGTTAAGTAAACGACCCAATTAACTAAATTTCTCTATGAGAGGTATCCTGTTGTCATTCGTAGGTGTCATAATCCACTGGTAATTAGCTCTGGAAACGAAGATGGAGACCAGATGAGATTCAGCAATTGAGAGGTGCTTCTCCTCCTCCGTTAAAGAAGGTAAACGCATTTCCTCCACGCCTTGGTGAATGCACGTCGGCCCGGTCCACCAAAGATGATGATCTGCTAAAACGGCGGGAGGTAAGCCTCTCCTTGCACAGTTAGCTGGATTTGATTCCGAGCGAATGTGCTTCCAAGCGTTGATGTCTGAATTGGCTTGGATGTAAGCTACCCGATTGGACATACATATATTGCTTGAACGTGGATGGTGGTTTGCGTACCCAGCATAAAACAATAGTAGAATCACTCCAATATGTACATGGGGCGTCCTGTAGACCTAAAGCTTGACGTACGTTGTCCATCGCCTTTGTTAGAAGATGAGCACTACACAGATCGAGGCATGGTATCGTCACATCTTTAATTGGTGCTATATTCGTCTTTGCTGAAATAAGAGCTGTGCGTGATTTATCGACCGTTTGAACATATATAACTGCTGCATACGCTTTGCGACTAGCATCGCAAAAAGCCGTGTAAATGCACCAAAGAGCCCACTCGTATGCCTAGCCAACGAGGAATACGAAGTCGTGTAATATCCTGTTAACTGTTGCGGAATATCACCCATGAATTGAGTAGCTCTAGGGAAGTTCAGCATCCCATGGCAGACCAGCCTTCCATAAGTCCTGTATGAATAGTTTGGCCACCACGACTACAGGTGCCAATACCCCAGTTGGATCATATAATTTTGCCACGTCACTCAAAACCTTTCGCTTGGTATGCATTGACGTGTCGTCAATTAAGCCTACCTTGAAGAAGAGCTCGTCACTCACTGGATCCCTGTAAAGACCCAATACCTGGGTTGTTGATTTGTTCAACTCTAGTTCTGATGCAGAAACTGTTGTACCGGTTATCGCAGATAATACGTGTGTAGAATTGAAATTTCACTTTCCCAATATTAATTGTCATTGTTTCAAAATAGTCGCTACATCTTGAGCACGGGTTCATCGCTGTCGACGCTATCCAAATAGTCATCAACGTAGAAATTATAAAATATGCTATGACGCGCTGCGGCCGGGCTGGGTCATAGATGACTTCATAATTGTCATTCGCACATTGACGCAGTGCGCGTATTGCGTTGAATGGACTAGAAGCCATATCATAAGTTACCGTCTTCAATTCGTACACTTGAAGGGGTTCATTTGGCGATTCACGCCAAAGTATTTGTTGCCATTTACGATGTCGTCTATCTACCAGTATTTGTCGGAACATCTGCTGTATGTCTGCAGTGATGGCTACCTTGCATTTGCGAAAACGGTGAAGAATGTCGACAATATTGGCATGTAGTTGTGGTCCAGAAAACTGTGCATCGTTTAAGGATGTTCTATTCGATGACTTCGCGGAAGCGTTGAAAACCACGCGAAATTTTGTGGTTACCGCATGATGAGGTATGAAGTAACCATTTTCTTTGTTGGTGAAAGCTTGCTTGCTAACCTCCATATGATTGAGAGCAATGTATTCTCGCAAAAATGCAATGTACTGCTCACGAAGTAATGGGTGGTTCATCAACCGTCGCTCGAGTTGTAGAAACTGGCGGACTGCCGAATGATAAGATTCTCCAAGAGCAGGAGCATCTGGTCGAAATAATATTTGCACCTGGTACCTGCCGTCTGAGGTTCGAGTAACTGTGTCGTTGAAGATCGTCTCACAGTCATCCACGTGTACTTCGGATGATAGTATGGGCTTTTCGAGTTCCCAGAAGTTTCTAAGTAACGTGTCTAGTCGTTGTTCGTTGACATATTTCGCAGTAAGAGATGTGTGTAAAGTGGAGTGAGCAGAACTTATGACTGGTCCAAATACTACCCAACCAAGACGAATGTTTAAAGCGCAAAGTTGCTCTGGAGAACCCTGAACAAGCGTGGATTATCAAATCGCCATTTCATCTCATGCCACATGTCCTCATAGCCGCCTGTGTAAAGTTCACCGAGCAATGGTACGCTATCTGCATTGACATGTTAGCGTAAGTTGCTTAATTTGTAACAGGAATCCAGATCCTTACGATTGTGAACTAGTGCCTCGAACAAATCTTTGAAAGGCAGCCAATTCGCTGGGTCACCATTGAACACAGGAATCTTAATTGGATCTATTCGCATGTCCAATTGATTCACCACACAAATACCACCTTCACCAGCGCCACATGTACGACGTAGTCGAATACATATTTGTGTGTACAGCAACTCCGTAGCAGCCAAGAAGTCGTCATGTGTGGTCAATTCGCTGGATTGCGCTGAAGACACCAGGTCCGTATGATACTCCATAAACCTTTCAAAATGTTTGTCCAACTGTGCGCGAATCACGCCGCACTCAATACTGTCCGGATCGTAGCTAGCTGCTTCAGTCATTTTGCCAATGCGCACAATTGCGGCATGCGCTAAAATACGTAGATTCAAACTAGCCATCATAAAAATCTTGACATTAAAACGGGATCGAAAAGTTCCTCACAGGAGGCACCAAAAAGATGTACAAGAATTGTATTAAAAAAAGAACGTCTGTATTGTATAACCGTTAATCGACAAATAGGCCGCTTCTTTATTGAATACCTTCTTAAATATACATTAATACATTACATGAAACTACTAGTCTACGAATACAAGGCTAAAAGGAGGACACAATCATATTGATCATTCATCATTCAGCAATCAGCTAGTATTGGTTTGCGTCCTATTAATTATGCGCAGGACTGCATTTTACTGAACTTAAATCTTGAACCAACAATATAAACAGAAGAATTTACACAACGCAATCGTTCACATCCGAACAATGTAAAAGAGGGCATAAACTTATATCTCGCGAGAAATTTAAAAACTTAAAAGTTAACGAACAAAATAGTCTCGTGAGATCAAAAAAATATGTACTATGATTCACTATATTAAACAATATAGTGAGGACTTCTCTGAAACCACAACTACAGTCACATCCCTTTTACACGATTTGGAAATTGCACGAATTGTCAAGAAGAAATTTTAAATTTTTTACACGTTATTTTTGATTTAACACGAATTAAAAAAAAAAAAAATACAAATATTTACATACATGATTTTCTACATTGTTGGATATCATCCAGATAGTAGCTCTATTCCACGAGTAGCTTACTTTAAATAAAGGGTATTTCCCCTTTTTATTTAACATATCAGTTTGTTGATGACGCAATTAAGAATTTCAGTAAAGTTCTTAAAGGTAATGTTTAAGTTGCACATTGTGTTAGATTGTTATTTTAGAAAATTTTATTATATTTCGTTTTTATAGTGCCTTTATTAATACAATATTTAAACAACAGTATATTCTGAAGAGACAAAACTTTCCTTAAAAACGAAAATAAAAATTTTAGACTGCCTGAGTGGCGAAGGGTCAACATCTACTGACAGAGCTTTTGGTTTTAACCAAGCTACAATTAAAAAAGGGGAACTGGTTGTTGACAGCTGGTAGATGTGAAACATCGAAATTATTTTATACAAGTAATAGTTTAAAAAGTACATATTATGACAAGAACTAAATATGGTACAAAATGAAAGAATACAATATTATGAATTTAAAAAAAAAATGATGACAGAGAGTTTATTCAACAAATATTTATTTTCTTTATATATAAAATTGTATCCAAATATTTGCTTAAAATCACGTCAACTCAATTATTTTCATCAGTGACTTCCGTAATAGTTACATTCGAAGTTGCCTCTGACGGTATTACTGTGACATTTGGTCGATGATAACTAAAGTATATATATTACAAAAGTATTAGATATCACATTATCAAGACATCTAATAAATACAAAATCTATTGTTGTCCATATCTTGCAGTACATTCTTTCGGATTGTTGTTTATTTCGAACTGAAATTCTTCTTGGAGGAACGATTTTTTTTGCAAATTAACAAAGAAGTCCCCATCCAAAATCAATGGTAGTTTATCTTTATCTGATTTAAAAATTATTGAACCTCTGCGATTGTACGGAACTAACCTCTCATGTAAAAATGAAATAATAATTTATTCTTTTATTAGGTGAAATGTACACAACAATCATAATTAATTCACTTCCATCTTCTAATTTAACATGTAAAGCACACATATCGCAAATGGATGTTTGAGAGACATGAATTTCTGTAGCATTTTGGACTGATAGATCCATGTTAAACGTAGTAATATGTGAAGTATTGTTGTTTTTATAAATGACAACTTCAGCGGCTCTAACATCTTGTTGTTTAAATTTAAGTATGTTGCTATGTTGGCTTTTTGCATATAATTTTATACGTTTGCGAATTTTTATGAATACATGCAAAACTTGTCACATTCTAATTAAATTATGCTATTTTCAAAAGAATATTTGTAGTTAATATGTTATTAAATATTTTTTATTTTTGATAATCTATATATATAAAAGAAAGTGACGTTAGTTACTACGCTTATAACTGGAGAACGCCTGGACCGATTTCGATGATTACCACCAATTCGGACAGGTCTCCGCCCAAACAAGGAGAATACTTAAGAAAATTCTGGAAAATTTTCTGAAAAAAATATGAAGAAAATAAATCTACATCTATATAAATAAAAATGAATCGCCAAAATGTATGTATGCTCATAACTTTCATACGACTGAACCAAATTTGATGATCCTTTTTTTATAATGTTCGTTGAGGTTCAGGATGGTTTCTGCGGAGAAAAAAATTCAAATAATTGCCGGAAAACCCCTGAAAACAGCCCTTTTCTTTTTCTCATACAAACGAATGAATTGTTCGTTAGTAACGCTAAGAAAACGGCTGAACTAATATTGATGAAATTTTAAGAGGTTGTTCGTCGTGGATCGGGAAAGGTTTAGAAATAAAGAACCTGTATGTCTTTCATGAGGAAAAGTCGGAAAATTGAACAATTCCAAAAAGTTAATTTTTTCCATACAAATGTTTTTATTCAATTTTTTTGTTTTGTTTTTCAATTATTTAAATCTTTCAAATTTGGCGTTTGCTTCAAAAATTTTTGAAAATTATTCCGTGAAAATGTGATCAATTACAGCTTGAAATTTGTCACGATGCCATGAAGAGGTCGCGCTTATATCGGTCAGCGTTCTTTTTGGCATCAACATACATTAGCAGCCCAAGCCACGTGAACGAGTAGGTACTCCCAGGATGCGATGATATACGTGCGGTATTATGGGTCGCGATCAATCAGAAAGCGATCGTCACGATGTCATAGCAAGACTTTTCAACAGCTTCGATGGACATTATCTTGAAGCAACGCATATATGGTGCTGTTAGATGCTAGATGTACTCTGTTGAGTGGCAAAAGAGAGGTTTGCCGCACGCACACATTCTTCTTTGGATGGTGGAAGGTGGTTACACAATTGATGAAATCATTCAATAATGCGGCAATTCCTTATGCAAAGAAAGATCCAGCATTGTACGAAGTGATGAAAACCAATAAGGTTCATGGACCTTGCGGACACCACAACCCCACTTCGGTTTGAATGTCTGTCAATAAATGCACGAAATAGTATCCACGTACTTTTCTTTCGCAAACGCAAACTAGAAATGATGGATATCCACTCTATCGGCGTTGCTCACCAGCATTCTTGCAATGGCAGAACATTTAGCATTCAATTTAGAGGCGTGAATATCGAAGTTGACAACACATGGATCGTACCATATTCGCCACTGTTGTCTGATTCACATTCAAAATTCATGTCAATGTTGAGTATTGCAGTTTAGTGTAATCGATAAAATACGTTTGTAAGTATGTACGTCACCAAAGGAAGCAACATGGCGATTATTGGTCTTGAACGATACGGTCGATATGTGAACTGCAATAAAGCGCTTTGTAGGATATTTAGTTTTGCAATTCATGAACGTTTTCCGACTGTTGTGCGTCTCGCAGTTAATTTGGAGAATGGCCAAAGAGTGTATTTCATCCCAGAGAACACAGTATAGCCAGTGGAAACATCGCCAGCAACAAAATTAACATTGACGAGTTTTTTCTTAACTTTCGTCAGAGATGTGTTTGTAAGAACATTGCTCTATTCGAAAATACCTTGATATTGAACATGGAATGCATCGTCGAATAGTTACGCAGAAAGCAAGGCCAACCAGTAGATTGACATCCAGGTGTCTTATTAACTAATACATTAGAACGAATTTACACAATCCACCCGAAAAACGACGATTGTTTCTACCTTCGGTGGTTATTGATTAATGTACGCGGTTCAACTTTATTTGAGTCATTGCTTACTGTGAATGGTATATGGGAATATGTGCAAGTTTTGGAGAAGTAAGCCAGCAAGTACAAATGCCGGAACACGTTAATCACTGGAATGAAAATGAAGTTCGCGTACTTTTCGATATAAACCTCGACATTGTCAAAGACATTTTACATCGTCTTCGCTAAAAATTGGAAATGGTTCAATTTCGGTTGATATTTCCGGTTTTTCGATATCAATTCCATCTTCCCTTTATCAATTCATGAAGGATGAACTCATCACATCGGACATTGGCCAAATTATCATAACTATGATTCTTTGAGTGCACGTGCAATGATAGCTGCCAAAAATACCGATGTTGATGACTTAAACTGGGAGATTCAAAGTCAAATTCCGGGAGACTTGCGTTCATACAAATCGATCGATCGTCTTGACAATGAAGACGACGCCGTGAATTATCCAGTGGTATTCCTAAATTCTTTGGACAGGCTCGGTATGCCACCGCATCATTTGGGTCTCAAAGTAGGATTTGTCGTTATTATGTTTCCCAATCCGAAACTGTGTAATGGAACCCGACTGATTGTGACGCACCTATCGAGTACAAAGGGACAGAATGCTTGATCCTACGAATTCCTTTAAGTTCTAACGATTTGCCATTTCAGTTCAAACGTATTCCGTTTCCAGTGAAAATTGAATTTGAGATGACAGTCAACAGGACCTAAAGATAGTCGCATAGTGCGAGGCATAATTTTGGAAATGCTATGTTTTTCACATGGCCGTAGCGTGCTCACGAGTTGGAAAACCATCTTTTCTGTACATCGGAACAGAAACCGAAAAATGTTAAAATGAAAAATTATAAAGCTGCGTTACATTGACAAAAAAAAATGAAATGATAAATTTAACTTTCTTTTCATTTAAAAGTACATAATTTCACGCAGGACAACGGCTGCGGGGTCAGCTAGTAAATAATAAAAATAAACTTGGTTTCTTAATCGCTAAAACTTTTAAAAAATGAATTTAAAAACAATAAATTATCAACTGAACATGGTCCGAGCCTATTTCTTTTTTCAGTTATAATATTTCCAGCTAAAGAAAAAGAACGCTCAGCGACTGCGCTGCTGGCAGGAACCACCCGGTATGACCAAACGGTATGATTGTGATCGATCGGAATGCAAGCAACATTCTCGAACATTCTTTGCTGCTCACACAAGGCTTCCGATCGAGAAAAATCATGACGAAACAAGCAACAGTGATTGAAACCGATTGTTCGCTTTGAGCACGCTCGCAGAGAACGTTTAATATAGAGAAGATTCACGGCGCGAATAACGTAAAAATATTTTTGGCTAACTCGGCAGAGAAGGAAGAGTCTCACCACAGACAAGTTATGAGCGAGTTTCACCACATTTAACAGCGATTGAGGGGTTTTTAGAGTCTATGAGAATAACATGTAAATGTAAATAAGAGAGCCAATGCAGGGCAATATACATACATGTGTATTTATATGCAGGTGACTTTTGGTTGGCGGAAAAGATCCTGTATGCTTTTGTATACTATATACAAGTAGTTAGATTTTTTCTAAGCCTAATATACGTATGCATGCATGCTCCTTATGATACCCCCAACAACAGCATTGTGATATTTTCATGCTTCATGTTAGCTTTCAACCAGAGGATCGCTTGTGTGTGATACATATGCAAATACATACATATGTATGAATGTATGCTTTTGCGTTTTGCCGTCGGCAATTCAATATTGACATGTAAATATAATTATGATATGAGTTTAATTTTATATGAATGCATAGTACTATTTACAGTCAATTTGGACTTGAATATTTAATAATATTATTTGATTTTTACATAATATATTATACTAATAAATATTTTCTTAGTAATAGAAATTGAATTTATCACAACAATATATGTGTGTATAAATACATCGTCTATCATATTAATCTCATTATCTGCTCATATGATTGCATGTATACGCATGTGCGCGTTCAGAAATTCATATCATGATTTTATCACTTATCAATATGTTACATGTGCGCGCATTGATCTGCATGTTCATATATTCTTATATACTTATATGTACATATATTTGTATACACTTCCGAACAAATATTGCACAAGCATACAAACATACATATGCGTACACATGTGAATATGTCACCACAAAAAATTGAAGCATTGTTCTACAAAAACAACAATTGTCTAAATAGCAGAAGCATCACAAGTCAATATGGCAGCCGAATTTTCGAAGCCCAAATGTAGTAAATTTTACAACAAAAACGATTTCATTCATAAACGCAGGCGCATATTCCACAAACGACCTCGTTTCATTCATAAAAACAGACGCCGTAACATCTCTCCGAGCATGCCTTTGCCAACAAGCGTCTTTTCGCGACGATGGCAAAAGCTAAAAATCATAAATTGAACAACTTTCTGATGATTCTTCACAGAAAGAAGTGAGAAAAGTGGCAACATAGGAGTTGTCGATTTATAATATTTGTCTAAAATATTTTTCCGTGACTCGCAAAAATCTGCGTCGATATGTATGCAAGCTGATACATATGCATACATATTTACGCTAGTTTGTTGGCGAAGCTGTTACAGCGGCAAGGGAAGCGGTCAATAGGCGGCCATTCATTTATTTTTTTCGGCACAGCTTGGATTTTCTATCATCACACAAGTGCTGAACACATTGAGTGCGACAGACTGTTCTGTCAAATATTAGAATACACACGTTCTTAGGGACACAGTTATTGAGGCAGCTGCACAACTACATAACTGTGTCCATAAGAACGTGTGTATTTTAATATTTGACAGAACAGTCTGTCGCACTCAATGTGTTCAGCACTTGACTCTTTGACAAAACGCCAGTTTCGGCCATTGGTTGATCTTGACAACGGAGATGCGAAAGATGCGTGCGACTACATATGTATTTGGCTGCCATATTGACTTGTGACGCTGCTGATGCTATTTCAAACGATTGTTGTTTTTGTAAAGCAATGTTTGTAGTTTTTGCGGGTGACATATATACATGTGAACGCATATATGTAAGTATGTACATATGTTGTATGTGTGCCAATGTCATACGCACATATTTATGTATGTACATATGAGCAGCGCGCACATGTTATTATTGATAAGTGATTATATGATTTGAATTCGCGAAAGCGAACATAAACACTCTATCTTTGTTAATGTGAAAATAAAGCCTATTTTATAATTATTTTTTGAATATATCAAATCATACTTATATGTATACTTCATAACATACATACATATGTATGTATATAACAAACTATCATAATATTATTAAAAAAATGAAATATATTACAATTGTGACAAATGTACATTAATCGTAAATTTTATCATTCAAAACTTACATATATGCACATGTATCATAACCATATGTGTTTATGTTCGCTTTCGCGAGTTCAAATCATATAATCACATGTATGTATATTGCCCTGCATTGGCTCTCTTATTTACATTTACATGTTATTTCTCATACACTCTAAAACCCCCTTAATCGCTGTTAAATGTGGTGAAACACGCTCATAATTTGTCTGTGGTGAGACTCTTCCATCTCTGCCGAGTTAGCCAAAAATATTTTTACGTTATTCGCGCCGTGAACCTTCTCTATATTAAACGTTCTCTGACGCTCGCTTACGATCATTCATTTTTGTTGAAGCAAAGTTTTCCGTAAAAAAAATCTGAGTCAATGATCGGGTATGATTGAAAAAATTGTGATCGTTGCAGGTCTCTGGTGTACATATAAACTGATTTTTAAAAATAAAATCCCGTTTTGATTAAATCTTAAAAGTCATGTGCATATACATAATTATGTGTACATGTAAACAGATTTCAAAAACCGTACGCATAAAGTTCACATATTCACATACGTATGTAATTTTGTGTTCATGTAAACAAATTTGAAAGAATCATTCGCATTATGTTTGTAAACATGTCTACACACAACTTTGTATGTAAATATATACACCCATTGTTTCATACAAAATCTCCGTTGTCACGGAAAACCAAACTTTTTCAAAAAGTCAATTGTAGAATATCGGAGCTGTACCGAAACCGCTTCCCTTGCCGCTGTACAGCTCCGCCTACAAACCATAGTAAATATGTTGTTGTGTAATTTACTATAAATTTTGACGTCGGCAATTTGGCTGCCACATTGGTTTCTGATGCTTTTTCAAACGATTGTTGTTTTTGTAGAATAATATTTGTAATTTTTGCGGGTGACATATCCACATGTGAGCGCATGTAAGTATGCATTGTTTGTGTGGGAATGTCATACGCACATACATATTTACATGTGTACTCATATTGTAAGTATGTATGATGATTTTTGAGACTATTGTTGTTTTTCCAGAAGAATGTTTGTATTTTTTGATTTACATGCGTACGCATATACGTATGTATTATTTTTGTGAGAATGTCATACGCACATACATACATATGTGTGTACGTAAATATAGAGAAGCGCGCGCTTTTTATATTACTGATAAATGAAAATATCTTGATTTGAAATTGATTTGTACTTGCATTCATATCTGCAGGATAGATGCGTATGAAAGTTTTAAATGATAAGAGGTGTGATTTACATACTTATAATATTATTGTAATATACTTATTATGTTTTTAGGATATGACGATAGTATTTCATATACATATATAGCATATATATGTACATGCATACGAAATTATATAATATTATCAAAGATAAGAAATATTTAAAAAGTAGCTTTTATTTGGACATCTATATATATAAAATTAAGTGGCAAAACTTCCTGTTCGCATACTCCTCCTAGACGGCTTGCCCGATTTCAATGAAATTTTCAGGGGTGATTGGGGTCTGTTTGGAGGGTGCACATAAGAAATTTAATGTGTGTATCATTGCGCGTTTAGCAAAAAAAAATAAAATAAAATGATACATCCCGCCTATACAAATTCTCATGAAATAATGTTTTGCCGCAAGATTGGTAGTCCTGTCAAATGCCTTTTAATTCCTTTCTAATAAACAGAAACAACTGGCGGATGTTTACAACTAATAAAAAACAATGACATCGCATGTTGAGCGTATTTGCCTTTTTGTTCTTTCTATTGACATATTTTAAAATTGTGTGTATTTTTCTCTGATTTCAACGTGATTAACATTCTGCGTACAACACAAAGCAAGTGAGTATTGTTGTTGTTTCGTATGTGATGCCATGCGGTTCGATTGTCGCTTGAAAATGCGCGGTGTGTGTAAAAAAAAAAGTGTTTCAACATTGTGTGTTTTTTCCAGATTTAATTCCATCGATTTGCTACATTTATTCGAACCGATTTTGTGTGCAACACACACAAAGCAAGTGAGTATTGTTATTGTTTCGTTAGTGCTTCCATGCGGTTTGCACACTGTTGGTGGGTCTTATTGCATATGCGTGTGTAGTTTAAGATGTAGTTTTAGGTTAATTTTTACATTTTTATTTATGTACTTCAAATATGCATACTCTAGAAAATGCCTCGACTGCGCCAACGTAATACGGTTGGCAGGCATACGAGTGATTCACGTCGAATGTCAATATTAAGAAGAAATCACAGCGAAGAGCAACGCGCTCAAGTGATTGCCCGAGGTAGAGCGGTGTACACAGATTAGAGCTGAATTCGCCGACAATCAACGGCCAAATTACCGTCAAGGCCGAGTTCCGGTCCGCCTTCGCGATCAAATGGAACATGTTGGCTTTCACCACGATCCTGACTGCGACTACAGCCTGCATGGTGCCATCGGAGCAATGGATATTATTTGTACGCATTGCAATGCAGCGAAATTTCGAGGAGAAACAGCTGGCATGTGCTGCTTCAGTGGCAAAGTGAAACTGCCTGCATTGGAACCGCCACCAGAACCATTACATTCCTTGCTCACTGGAGAATCGCCGACGTCTAAGCATTTCTTGCAGAACATACAAGCGTACAATTCATGCTTTCAAATGACTTCTTTTGGTGCCACAAAGATCATTAGAGAACCATTTATGCCGACGTTCAAGGTGATTACTTTGCATGGAATTTCCAGTGAGACATTTGACATTTTTATTCTGCAGATTCAGGGACAAATATACCATCGAGCAGGCTCGCTCATACCATTTGTCGATGCCGGCTATCAATTTTTGCAAATATATTTCATCGGTAATGAAACTGACCAACTAAATCAACAATGTAAAATTGCGACCGGCACAAGGCGAGAAATCGTACTAAATTTGCAAAGATTTCTCAATGAGCACAATGAATTGATTCGATTGTTCAAAATCGCATTGGACCGCATGCCGTCTGATAACCATCGAATCGTCTTCAGAGCAGACAAAATGCCGATGGGGCAGCATGCCAGACGATTCAACGCACCAACAATCGATGAGGTGGCAATCGTCATTGTTGGCGAACAGTTTGAATCGCAAGATATTGTACTGCACCGTAGAAACGAACAACTTCAGCGTGTTTCCGAGCTACACCGTAGTTATGATGCATTACAATATCCGATATTATTGTGGAGAGGTGATGACGGCTATCACATCAATATGCGATTGATAAATCCAACTACTGGTAAAAAAGTACAATTTCTGAGAAGAAATGCTACTTACGATTCAATATTTTGTGTATTGTTCATTTATAGGCCAAGAAACACCGAACAAACTCAGTGCGATGAACTTCTATTCGTACAGAATAATGATTCGTCCGCAAGAAGATAACTACATCCTGAAATGTCGCAAGCTTTTCCATCAGTATTTGGTTGACATGTATGCGAAGATCGAGACCGAACGTGTCAACTTTATTCGATTCAACCAAGCGAAATTGCGTTCTGAAGAGTACATCCATTTGAGAGACGCCGTAATGAATGATGCAAATGTGAATAGCATTGGACGTCTGACAATATTGCCAGCCACATACATCGGCAGTCCGCGCCATATGCACGAGTATGCGCAAGATGCGATGTCGTATGTGCGCCATTACGGCAGACCGGTTCTGTTCATAACGTTCACGCGCAGTCCCAAGTGGAATGACATCAAATGTCATTTGTTCCCCGGTCAATCAACAACTGATCGTCACGACTTGACAGCACGTGTATTCAGGGAAAAGCAAAAAGCAATGATGGATTTAATTGTGAAACTTTGTGTTTTTGGAGAAGTTGCTGGATGTACTCGATCGAATGGCAGAAAAGAGGATTACCGCATGCACACATCTTGATTTGGTTAGTTCGCAAAATACGACCAGATCAGATTGACAAAGCCATCTCAGCGGAAATTCCAGATGAAGCAATCGACCCACAATTGTTCGACGTTGTAACAAAAAACATGATTCACGGCCCTTGAGGCGCTATTAATCCAACGTCACCATGCATGATTGACAATTAGTGTTCAAAGCGCTATCCTAGAGCTTTAGTTGATGATACAATCACTGGAAGTGACGGATATCCATTATATCGGCGTCGATCCGCTGAAGATGGTGGTAATTCAACGGTCATAAAAGTTCGGGATCAAGACGTTGATGTTGATAATCGTTGGGTCGTGCCGTATTCACCATAGTTGTCAAAAATTTTCGAAGCGCACATCAATGTAGAATATTGCAACTCTGTCAAATCGATTAAATACATCTGCAAATACGTAAATAAGGGCAGTGATATGGCAGTTTTCGGAGTGGCTGATTATCAGACAATCGATGAAATTCAGCAATACCAAATGGGCCGTTATATAAGCAGCAACGAAGCGGTATGGCGCATTTTATCGTTTCCAATACACGACTGGTATCCCGTTGTTCTTCATTTGGCAGTTCATCTCGAAAATGGTCAACGCGTTTATTTCACTGCAGACAATATACAACAGAGCGCAGCACGACCACCGCGGACAACACTTACTACCTTTTTCGAGTTGTGTGAAACCGATGAATTTGCAAGAATATTGCTATATTCCGAAATACCACAATATTTCACTTGGAATCCATCATCGAAAACATTTCAACGACGAAAGCAAGGGGAGCGTGTTGACGGTTATCCAAATGTCCGTAAAACCGATGCATAGGACGCATTTACACCATCCATCCGAACAACGCCGAATGTTTCTATTTGCGTCTGCTATTAGTCAACGTGCGCGGACTAAGATCATTTGGTGATTTAAAAACTGTTGACGGTTGACTATTGGCACCAAAAAATGTACACGTCAACGAAATCAATTTTGCCATTCAAGAAAAACTGCCAGGAGAAGCTACAACATATATATCGATTGATAGCGTTTTGAATCAAGATGAAGTAGTCAATTATCCAACTGAGTTCTTGAATTCTTTGGATCCCCCCGGTCTGCCACCGCATCGTTTGGTCCTGAAAGTCGGTTCACCCATTATACTTCTACGAAATCTGAATCCACCGACTTTGTGTAATGCACAAGGCTTTCAGTCAAAAAATTGTGGCCAAATTTGATTGAAGCAACAATACTAAATGGCAAGGCAGCAGGTGATGTCGTACTCTTACCGCGCATTCCCATGATTCCAACGGACATGCCGTTTGAATTTAAGCGCTTGCAGTTCCCAGTACGTCTTGCCTTTGCGATGAATATCAACAAATCGCAAGGGCAAACGTTTCAAGTGTGCGACGTCAATTTGGAAGAACCGTGCTTCTCCAACGGCCAATTGTTCGTCGCATGCTCGAGAGTGGGAACACCAAGGTGCTTATTCATTTACGCGCCAGGTGGAAAAACCAAAAATGTTGTATACCAATATGTTTTATAAATAAGTAACAGTTTTACAACAATAAATAAAACACAGAGTAAAAACCCTTAAGAGTTTTAATCGATTTAGGTGTAGCGAGGCACACAGGGTAACAGCTAGTTAACTATAAATATTACCTTGAAAATAGCATGGCGTTGATAACGTTATTATTAAATGTTATCAATTTTGCATGAATTCACAAAACTTCGCAAAATCATATTCATATCAATTGATATGATAGCACGTAAACGTACAAAAATATATGCCAAAAGGCCAACAGGCGGCTGTAAAAGCAATGTATATTTCTGAGTATAATTTTCATTGAATTCTCTGCTCTGTTCACTCATTTCTGTTAAAGTTTCTCCTACCGAGCCAAAAGTGGTGAAATCCACTTATAGAAAATTCATGGCTCTTGACAGTTCACACGCTTGTCCGTAGTTGAACCTTCTCTATAAATGTACGTTCTCTGGCTTCGCCATTGAATTTCCGTGTCCACGGAAATTTCGCAAGAAGTATTGAGTGCACTTATTTACATACATATGTACTAAAGGGTTGCAAGAATTAATTCACGCTATGAATGCAACAGAGAATTTATGAATTCATCTCATAACTCGAGTTAAGCGCCGACGCTGAGTTGGAATTATGTGAATGCAGATACAGAGAAGACATTGTGAGTTGCTGTTTATCGCTAGCAGGTAGACTCAGCTCATTCATCTCATAAACAAACCCAACTCACACTCATATCATCAACCAGCAGTGAATGCAAAGCGTTAGCGTTCGCTTAGTAGTGGAATAGTGTGTGATCGTCACTTATTGTTATGTGAATTCATTGTTTCTCTCATTCTTTTAACAGAACACTGTGCACCCATAGTGTTCAGCTAAGCAAGCAAATAGAGAAGATAAACGGAAGGGTTTTCCCCAGAACATGTTTGCCTGCATTGTACTGGCCGTAGACGCTTAACCGAGACAGTTTATTAAATATTTAAATTCGTCATTTGTTTTGTGTATACTGTGACTGGAAATGAACGCGAATGTAACTAATAAAAATGTGATACTTTGGAACTAAATGTTGTATGTATTTTGTGACTTAAAAAGAGTTTTTTTTCAATTGTTCCAAAGGACAGGTTTTAGTTCTAAAATATTTTTATTTTTTATAATATTTTGTTGAATCTATTAATCCCTAAATAAACTTCATGAAAAATTGCAATAAAATTGAATATTGGAAACATTTTTTTATCCACATTCATATGCAATTATCTATGCGTATTTACATACATACTTCTTTCTAGTCGTGCCACTAGAATAACTCGAATTAACAGTTGTTAATTCACACGAACATCATTCACTCATCCAACATCCTTCTTGCACAGAATTAATTCACACCAACAGAATGAAATGCTTTGGTAGACCAATTCTACAAAGAGTGGGTCGTTACTTGTGAGAGTGCTATGAGTTGAGCGAACTCGTTGTTGTTCTCACTAATGAGACTCGGTCCTTATTTTACCCAAACATGAGAATTCATTTTTACGTTGTGTGAGTGAGTGCAAGTTGAAATTTTTGGACAGTGACTCAAAGTTTGTTTTTTGCGTATTCATGCAGCCCTTTAATATGTACATATGTTGCATGTAGACAAATTTACAAATATTATGCGTATGGTCTGTCATATTTGTTTACATGCACATATAATTATATATGAACACATGTGCGACCGCTAGATCTTTTAATGTATAAATTTAAAACTAATTACCTTAAACTTATATTAATTATTTGGGTAATAATACAAAATATACTCTATTATATATTTTTAATGATTTTATGGAATCATCATGAAATACATATGTATGTAGGTAAATTTTTATACACATAAATACATATATACATACGTAAATATATACTAAGCACATATATGCTTTGATACAGGATATACATATACCGATCATATAAAAATAAATTATATGCCGAGTCGGTTGCGCATAGAAAATAAACGAATCTTTAGGCGTACATTTCTTTACATTGAAATTAGCATTATAAGTATTTCTCATTTAACACCGAAAATGCTCAATTCTGCTATTTTCCAGCCCCTGCTGCAAAACTCTGGTGAAACACGCTTAAAATTTGTCTGTGGTGAAACTCTCTCATCACTGCCGAGTACCCCTGCGAAGAGTTACGATATCTTAAACGTGAACCTTCTCTATGATAAACGTTCTCTGGAGAAGGTGTTTCACCACATCACCGAAAAATTATTAGCGTGTTTCACCACATTTAACATCAGGGGACACGAAGCATTTTCAGTGAAAAATTATGCGATTTCCGACGTTAAGAATGTGCGCTTACAGATTCGCATATTTACAATGCACAAACGACTCTGCATATAATTTATATACATACATATGTATGTATATATAAGTTCTATATATTTTATATCAAAGCACGAAAGCATATACGTACAAATTGAACTATTTCATGATGAATTCCTTACATCTTTGGAAATATGTAATAAAGTCATGAATGTATTATTACCTAAATATTTAATTAATGTAGGTATAATAAGTTATATATTTACATATTTATTTGCTGGACACTACATGTTTGAAGACATATTAAAAGACCAAGCGGTCGCGCATATTCACGTACATATGTATGTAATTATATGTGCATCAGAGATGTGCATGAATACCATTCAAATGACATATTTAGTATTTTGTAAAAGTGAAGACTGAGTTAGCACTAGGCATAAACTAAACGAAAGCTGTCATTGCATGATTCACCTCAGCGAGTGGTTTGTTGCAAAATGCATATCATTGCTTGCTTATTCTGTAAGCTCATACCATTCACAAAAGCATTGAATCAGTATGAGTGTTATGAATATACGCAGAGCATTTTGATTTTATTGTTTATTGTTTTTAATTTTATTTGATAGTGCTTAAACATATATATTACAGAGTGAGAGTATTAATGATAATGTTAAAAAAATATTGATTACAAAATTCAGCCTTTAAAAAAAAAAATAATAATAATGTAATACTTCATGTTCAATATTTTATTATTTAAAGATAAATAATATATATTATTATATATATATTATATATGTATATATATTGTTGTTCTTTTAAATTATTGTAACTGTTAATAAAGCTATATTTTTTGCTCATATTTGTACACTGAATTCAAAAAAAGCAAATTATTCACAGTTTTTGGCCCAATACGGTTACGTTTTTCAGTTATTATGTTACCTGAGGCAGAAAAAACTCGTTCAGAAGCGGCACTGCTTGCAGGTATAGCCAAATTTTTTTGGGCAAACTTATATAACCGAGGGTATTCTGAATTATGACTTTCCCACCACTGCATAACATTAAAATTAACATCAAGTCCTATTTTTAGATAACTATAACGATTTATTTCATCAGATATACTTTCTGCCATGGACGGTTGAATTGAGGTCATAAAAGATGAGAAAAACAAGTAAGGAAGGGCTAAGTTCGGGTATCACCGAATATTTTATACTCTCGCATGATAAAATGATAATCGAGATTTCATTATCCGTCATTTACATATTTTTTTATTAGTAATTAGAATTGAATTCTAAGAGATTTACCGATATTTTCGGTGAAAAATTAGGTTAGGTTAGGTTAGGCACTGAGTTCTTCGTGTTCGATATCAGGGATTTTGAAAAGGTATAGTCCGATCAAGACAATTTTTCCACAAGGAATACCTCAGCTCAAATACCGATTTGTGTAAAGTTTTATTCCGCTATCATCATTGGTTTCTAATGTAGAAGGCATCAGATTGAATTCAAAAGAGCGTTATATCGGAAAAAGGCGTGGTTGTGAACCGATTTCACCCATATTTCGTACATGTCATCAGGGTGTTAGGGAAATATTATATACCGAATTTCATTGAAATCGGTAGAGTAGTTCCTGAGTTATGGTTTTTGGTCCATAAGTGGGCGACGCCACGCCCATTTTCAATTTTTAAAAAAAGCCTGGGTGCAACTTCCTTCTGCCATTTCTTCCGTAAAATTTAGTGTTTCTGACGATTTTTGTTAGTCAGTTAACGCACTTTTAGTGATTTTCAACATAACCTTTGTATGGGAGGTGGGCGTGGTTATTATCCGATTTCTTCCATTTTTGAACTGTATATGGAAATGCCTGAAAGAAACGACCCTATAGAGTTTGGTTGACATAGCTATAGTAGTTTCCGAGATATGTACAAAAAACTTAGAAGGGGGCGGGGCTACGCCCACTTTTCCAAAAAAAATTACGTCTAAATATGCCCCTCCCTAATGCGATCCTTCGTGCCAAATTTCACTTTAATACCTTTATTTATGGCTTAGTTATGACACTTTATAGGTTTTCGGTTTCCGCCATTTTGTGGGCGTGGCAGTGGGCCGATTATGCCCATCTTCGAACTTGACCTTCCTATGGAGCCAAGAAATACGTGTACCAAGTTTCATCACGATATCTCAATTTTTACTCAAGTTACAGCTTGCACGGACGGACGGACGGACAGACAGACATCCGGATTTCAACTCTACTAGTCACCCTGATCACTTTGGTATATATAACCCTATATCTGACTCTTTTAGTTTTAGGACTTACAAACAACCGTTATGTGAACAAAACTATAATACTCTCTTTAGCAACTTTGTTGCGAGAGTATAATAATTGGAAATCCTGTGGTGATTCACTATGGATTGCAAAATTAGTGGGACTATCGGACGACGAAACAGATTTCATTATTTCGGAGACACAAAACTCTTTAACTTCATTTAATTTACTTTCGTCTAGGCAAGAATTGGTAGATGGATACAAAAAAAAAGCCGCATAGTGACAAATACTTAAATTAGGAATGTACTTTGTTTCCATTTCTCTTAAAATATTTCTTTTTAATGCCTTTATTACTTGCATATCAGTATCTCTTTCTTCGCAAATGGATCTGACGGTGTTGATTGTTAAGTATACGTAATTTAATGTGACGTAATTTACACCTTGTAACTTTCGGCTTACAATATCAACCTTTTCAAAAACTTCAACTAGTGCATTAAGAAGGGATAAGTTAATATCTGAGATTCTGTGTGTTTCATTGACTGATGAAAGAATTTCTTGAATTTTGAAATAATTATTCGAAATTGATTTAAATAAATTAAGATGCGAGTTCCACCGAGTAACACAATAATTTTTAAGAGAAGTTAATAGCATGTGTTGAAAGGAAGTCTTTTTAAAATACTTTACTAACTTTTTGCAAGCATCCAAAAATGAAACTAATTCGGTAGTGCTGTTAAAACCACAATCCAAAACATTATTCAATAGGTGATTTGCACAGTTAATCCTATTTTGATTTTTAAGAGCCTTCACAATGTTTGATCCTCTGTCAGTAACAAACGTAATATTCTCCATGTTATTTACTTCGAAATCTGCCAAAATGGTGTTCAATTTCGCTAAAACATTAGTTGCTGTGCTTCTCTCTAAATCCATTGATTTTACGCCTAAAACAATTTCTTTTAACTTTAAATTTTTCATAAAATGAAATGTGGCACATAAGAAATTTCTTTTGACAAAATTGTCAGTCCAGAGATCTGATGTTATGGACGCCGTTCCGCTTTTTATTGCTAATTTCAATTCCTCCATCATTAGTATTCTTTTGTCGTCTGCTATGTTGTTTATTCGTCGTGATATGGTTCTGGAATTGGGCAACATGTCGGAGACGTCTAAATGATTGCCCTATTTTGTTCCAATATTTAAGAGTGCCTCCACGACCTTTTTAAAACCTTCGCCGTCTACAACGGAAAATGGACGACAGTCCTCTACAACCCATTGAGAACACGCCAGTAAAAGAATTTCCTTATCTGCATTGTTAACTTTTTTACAGCAACGTTGCAATTTCTTACAGCATAACACTTGTGACGGATAAGATTTGATGTTTGCTTTCCATTATATTTTAATATGTTATTACACTTCTCACATATCACCACTCCATCAATAAGCCTACTTTCGTCATTTTCAATTTGACAGAAAATATCCCAAATTTTACGTCTGCTTTGTTTATTTTTTACAATACGAAAAACACCGTTTTCAATATTTTTTATTATTTCAGAATTCATCTTACTTACTCAGAGTTCATCTAAAGGGTGATTTTTTAAGAGCTTGATAACTTTTTTTTTAAAAAAAACGCATAAAATTTGCAAAATCTCATCGGTTCTTTATTTGAAACGTTAGATTGGTTCATGACATTTACTTTTTGAAGATAATTTCATTTAAATGTTGACCGCGGCTGCGTCTTAGGTGGTCCATTCGGAAAGTCCAATTTTGGGCAACTTTTTCGAGCATTTCGGCCGGAATAGCCCGAATTTCTTCGGAAATGTTGTCTTCCAAAGCTGGAATAGTTGCTGGCTTATTTCTGTAGACTTTAGACTTGACGTAGCCCCACAAAAAATAGTCTAAAGGCGTTAAATCGCATGATCTTGGTGGCCAACTTACGGGTCCATTTCTTGAGATGAATTGTTGTCCGAAGTTTTCCCTCAAAATGGCCATAGAATCGCGAGCTGTGTGGCATGTAGCGCCATCTTGTTGAAACCACATGTCAACCAAGTTCAGTTCTTCCATTTTTGGCAACAAAAAGTTTGTTAGCATCGAACGATAGCGATCGCCATTCACCGTAACGTTGCGTCCAACAGCATCTTTGAAAAAATACGGTCCAATGATTCCACCAGCGTACAAACCACACCAAACAGTGCATTTTTCGGGATGCATGGGCAGTTCTTGAACGGCTTCTGGTTGCTCTTCACCCCAAATGCGGCAATTTTGCTTATTTACGTAGCCATTCAACCAGAAATGAGCCTCATCGCTGAACAAAATTTGTCGATAAAAAAGCGGATTTTCTGCCAACTTTTCTAGGGCCCATTCACTGAAAATTCGACGTTGTGGCAGATCGTTCGGCTTCAGTTCTTGCACGAGCTGTATTTTATACGGTTTTACACCAAGATCTTTGCGTAAAATCTTCCATGTGGTCGAATAACACAAACCCAATTGCTGCGAACGGCGACGAATCGACATTTCACGGTCTTCAGCCACACTCTCAGAAACAGACGCAATATTCTCTTCTGTACGCACTGTACGCATTCGTGTGGTTGGTTTAATGTCCAATAAAGTAAACTGAGTGCGAAACTTGGTCACAATCGCATTAATTGTTTGCTCACTTGGTCGATTATGTAGACCATAAATCGGACGTAAAGCGCGAAACACATTTCGAACCGAACACTGATTTTGGTAATAAAATTCAATGATTTGCAAGCGTTGCTCGTTAGTAAGTCTATTCATGATGAAATGTCAAAGCATACTGAGCATCTTTCTCTTTGACACCATGTCTGAAATCCCACGTGATCTGTCAAATACTAATGCATGAAAATCCTAACCTCAAAAAAATCACCCGTTATCTTATTCAAAAGAAATTAACGCACTGATTTTGCACTATGCCATCTGAGCTTTTATGAATCATTTGATTGTTTTGCTTACAACTCAAAACACAGTTATAATTTTTGAGTGGTTGTTGCTAGCGGCATCTAAAGAGTGATTGAGTAAATGACAAGCAATTAGAAGAGTGCAAACACTGCAAGCAATGTTATTAGCACATGCTGATGATTGAAAACAAAACAAAGACAGTGAGTACATACATATAGGAAAAAAGTGAATCAACTCGTGTACATCTCTGGTGTGCATGTATGCAAATATGACAAACCATACGTATAATATTTGTAAACTTGTCTACACACAACTTTTATGTAAATGTGTGCACTTATTGCTTCATGCGAAATCTCCGTTGTCACGGCCAACCAATGGCTGATAGCAGGAACAGCAAAAAACACTACTCCCTTCCTTCCTTATCGAGTAAAATGAGTGAACAGTTGAGCCCGTGGTAAAGACACAGAAATCAGCCATATTTATTTGTTTTCATTTGAACAATGTTGTCATTTCCCAATACGCATATATAGTTTTGAGCACATCTATGTTTTCAATTACAATTTTTTACAATATAAAAAATCAAAACTGAAAACAAACTATTAAAAATAGTTTATATATTTATAAATAATAACTCTGATTTTGTGTTATTTTAAGAAAACATATAAAAACATATTGAACAGATTGAATTACAAAAGTTGATAATTACTACAGTATATCGATAATGGTAAACCTGCGTTGTGAGAGAGCAATCAGTTGACACGTTTCTGCGACAAAAATCCAAATGCCGTGAATGCTCACGGCATCCTACGTCAAAGAGAGAAGAGAGTAGCGTTTTTCACTGTTCACTTACATTGCGCGCACATAAGATAGGTCGTGTCTGCTGACACGGGCCACGATTCTACGTTCACAACTGTTTCCGCTATTAGCGAGCAATAGCTGACCCCGTGGTAAAAACGCAGAAATCAGCCATATTTATTTGTTTTCATTTTAACAATGTTGCCATTGCTCAATACGCATATATGGTTTTGAGCACATCAACATCTGACAACAAACTATTAAAAATAGTTTATATATTTATAACAAATAGCATTCGACTCTGATTTTAAGTTATTTTAAGAAAATTTCAAACATATTATATATACATATTTTGCCGCTGTAACAGCTTCTTCAACACACCAGCGTAAATATGTATGTTTATGTATGAGCTTGCATACATGTCGAAACAGATTTTTGCAAGCCGCGTAAAAATATACATATAAGTTAGCACAGGTAACCAAACATCCGGCAAAAATATCACTTGCACCGAATTCGCTGACGGCGCGTCTGCAACTTTATAAGAACTCAATACCGCATTAAGTATGCATCCGGCCATTATGCTGATCGAACGCTTTTAGCCTTGCGCGTGACAACAACAAACAAAGTGTAAGCAACTAAGAAGTCACGCGGACAATAACCAGAGAACGTATAATATAGAGAAGGTTCACGGGCAGCACCGTTTTATGACATTTCATTTTTTGGAGGGGAACTCTTTTCTATTAGTGAATTTCATCTCAAAATCAGGGGAACTATTTTCTATAAGCGGATTCATCAATATTTAACAGGAGTGTCGAAAATAGCAGAATTGAGCATTTTCAGTGATAAATGAGAAAAGTAATGCTTATATACAAATAAGAGACAGCCAATGAAGTAAAAGCTATGAAAATGTATTTACAATATATGCATGCTCTTTTTGGCTGAGTATTTGCATATAAGATTTTTTTGATATGTATGTATATGTTGTCATGGAGGAATTGCGCCAATTTTAACGATGAAATATGCGGTATATGTACATATAAAATATGCAAGTAGTTAGATTTTTTCTAATTGTGGTAATATATGTATGTTACAATGGGGAAATGGCGCCAATTGTATTTATAATATACATACATACATATGTATGCGCTTTTTGGTTGAGTTGGCATATTATAAAAAATAAAATCGGGAAAAATTAGGAAAAATTATTTTAATTTTATTTCTCTTTATTTTTATTTCTTAATTTTTAAATAAATTAATATAATATATATGCGAGTCACGGAAAAATATTTTAGAATGGACAAATATTATAAATCGACAACTGCGTTGTTGCCACTTTTCTCACGTCTTTCTGTGAAGAAGCATCAGAAAGTTGTTCAATTTAAGATTTTTAGCTTTTGCCATCGTCGCGAAAAGACGCTTGTTGGCAAAAGCATGCTCGGGGATATGTAATGGTGTCTACTTTTATGAATGAAGCGAGTTTGCCTGTTGAAAGTGCGCTTGCGTTCATGAATGAACATATTGTTGTGGTGGGTTTTTCTACAAATTTGGGCATCGACTATTTGGCTGCCATATTGACTGGTGACGCTGCTGATGCTATATTAGACGATTGTTGTTTTTGTAGAACAATATTCGTAATTTTTGCGGGTGACATATCGACATGTGAACGCATATATGTAATTATGTATGTTGTGTATGCATTATTTGTGTGGGAATGTCATACACACATATTTACATGTGTACGCATATAAGTATGTATGATGCTATTTGAACGATTCTTGTTTTTGTAGAACAATATTTATACTTTTTGCGGGTGACATATTTACATGTGTACACATATTTGTATGTTGGTTGTGTATACATACATGTGTGTACGTAAATATAGAGAAGCGCGCGCTTTTTTATATTACTGATAAATGATAATATCTTGATTTGAAATTGATTTGTACTTGCAAGTTAACGGCAACAGCCACACAGAGACCTAAAGATAAATGTAAACAAATTGTATCTTCTCACAGTATTACGGCTTGGTCAGCAGAATACTTTAATTAATTAGAAATCAATACATCACTTGTTTTGATAAGTAAGCAAAATTCAATATTCCATTATTTGTTTTGATAATGAGAATAATTGGAAATCCAATGCTCTGGCATTTCATCACTTAATGCAATGCCAAAGCATCTTTAGTAATAAGCATAGAATTATAAGAATATAAATATAAGTGATGTTACTAATAAAGACCAGTGGATAATCGGCAAGCGTATTCAGTGATCTTGATGATCAAAGCGCACCACATATTATCACGCTCAAATCAACACTTGTGTTTAATTTCTACCGCGCGTAGCGGAACGGAACATATTTTTTTAATACTTCCCACACAAGGGAAGTTAATTGGCGCCCAACGTTAAGGCACGTGTTCGTCGTATAAAGGGAGAGAAATGTATCCCTAGAACCATAACGGTCGCGATTAGTGAACACTAACCGGTAAACGTACATAAACCTCATGCGAGAGGTAGTACATATGTGAATAACGCATTAAAAATTAAAAAGAAAAAACAAGTATCCCAAGAATAGGGAGAAAAGCCAGACCAAACTTGAAGTAAAGTGAGGAAAAACTTCATTGCTTGTTGTGTTGTGACAATCGCAGAATAAATAAGAACAAAATTTTTTTTTTTTAAATTTAAAAAAAATGAACAGTGAATAAAAAAGTAAAGAGTGACTTAAATCACAAAACACAAATATTTAAAGAACAAAAAAACATCATTAGGCATTGCACGTCAAGCAGCGGCGTAGCCATCGAGGGAAACCAAGGACTAAGGAAATTACATCACACCACAAAAGACGAGGAGAAGAAGGAGTAAGATTTTATTATCCACGTTTATCAAATATATTAGTACATTAATATATAACACAATCAATTTTAGCAATTAAGTTTAAGCTATTAAGAATCATTGAAGGCTCGACCAGCCAAGTAATAAAATATTTTGAAACCGCGATTCACCACCGCAAGGGGGACTCTCCGGTTCCTTCTTATGGAGCCAAGAAATACGTGTACCAAGTTTCATCATGATATCTCATTTTTTACTCAAGTTACAGCTTGCACGGACAGACGGACGGACGGACGGACAGACAGACAACCGGATTTCAAATCTACTCATCACCCTGATCACTTTGGTATACATAACCCTATATCTGACTCTTTTAGTTTTAGGACTTACAAACAACCGTTATGTGAACAAAACTATAATACTCTCTTTAGCAACTTTGTTGCGAGAGTATAAAAACAAAATGACGGATGCTCTACCAACTGACTTGGACTATAACGAAATAGACAGAATAGTTAGAAATCTTGAAGGATTTGTATTAGTCGATAGCATTAACAAAAAAGAAAGGGATGTAAATAAAGATAAACTTAAAATTAAATGTATGGAGAAAGTTTTTAAACATATAGGAAAAGATAAGAAGGCCACATTTGAGGATTATTATAATCAGGAGACAGTTATGTCTGAGACTATAGAGATACTTCTATCATCTCTATAGTCTCAGACATAACTGAGGAATAATAATAATAAAAAAGAATATTTGTTTTAAATGGGGAGTAATACAAGTGCTCCAAAATACGAAAGGTTGCATTATTGCGATTATTGTAAAAGCAACCATAAAATTTAAAATTGCCCATATTTAAAGAAAAGGAAAATTAATAAATAAAAATGGCTTTAACTAGCGAAAATGAGACCTTAGTCGCAAGACTAATTGCCGCAACGAATGCATCACTTAGATTAGAAATATCTGAAATGCGCAGACAAATAGAAGACTTAACGAAGTCTACAACAATAACAGATTACAAACCTGAAGTAATAAATTCAGAGATTCGCTGTGACGAATCCCTAGAAGTAATAAAGTCTTTACCAGAATTTGGGGGAAAACAGAATAAATATGTTAGCTGGAGGGAATCGGCTAACAATGCGATGAGTTTATACGTAAGAGGCAGCCGTAGGTATTTTGCTGCATTGACAATATTAAGAAATAAAATTACTCACGATGCTAATGACATTTTGTACAACCACGGAACGGTTTTAAATTTTGATGCTATTCTAGCACGATTAGATTTCGCTTACGCCGATAAGCGACCAGCTCATATAATTGAGCAAGAAATGAGTATTTTGCGTCAAGGCAATTACTCCATAATCGAATTTTATAATAAGTTTAATGAGAAATTAACATTGCTAATTAACAAAACGATAATGACTTACGGATCAGATAGTGCCGTAACTAAAGAATTTAATGCTAAAAATAGGCGGGATGCCTTACGCACATTTATAACGGGGCTAAACGGAAACTTAGCAAACATTTTATTTTCACTATCGCCAAGCGACTTACCAAATGCTTTAGCAAAAGCACAAGAATTAGAATCCAACAATATGCGAGCAGCATTCGCATTACAATTCGGAAAAATCTATTCAAATCCCAACAATAATAACAGGCAACATACTTCTAACCACAGATTCAATAATGGTAATTTTAATAATAATTTACGGTTCCCACAAGTCCAACCACAAAGAAATTACAACCAAAGAATGGGTTATCAAAATAACCAACCACGACCTACACCAATGGATGTCGACTCAAGAATCCATACACGCAACCGTATGTTGCAAAAGCCAACAACATTTAACCAAAACAATTTAGAAAAAAGGCCACATGGAAGTACACAACAGAATGTGCAGCCACCGACTAAGACACAGCGCATTAATAATATTAAGGAGGATCATTTTTTAGGCCAAAATTAACTCTGCCATATATATTTCTAGATGACAAGGTTACTGGTCAGAATTTTAAAATATTAATAGATACAGGAGCAACCAGTTGCTATATTAAATCGGGAATATACAAAAATAAAAGTAAATTGGACATACAAAAAAGAGTAAAAACAATTAATGGCTTTTCACATTATTCGGTAAAAAACAAATATTGTACGAAATTGAAAATTTGGAAGCAGACCTATTAATAGAATACAAATTTTTGAACGACATTAATGCTGTTATTAACTTGAAAAAAAAAAGAAATTAATAATAAATAATGAAAAAGAGGAGGATATATTTAGCTTAGGATGCGAATATGAGCATCAAGAAAGTAAGGATGATTAAAAGATTGTTAAGGAAGACGAAAATACTTTGGAAGCAAAGACTTCTAAAGCGCCAGCCGACGGAAATATCGGCAAATATAAAAAAATAAATACTGTGGAACACAAAAGTTCTACAACGCCAGCCGATGATAATACCGGCAATATAGAAGAGGAAAACTATGTAAACAAAATTAAAAGTTCTCTAAAGCGCCAGTCGAAGGAAATACCGACATAAACGAAGATGAAATTGAAAATTTAAGAGAGGAAATTAGAAATGAAATATATCAAATACATTCTTCAATAAATATGAATTTACCGTTTCGAACGGATATAAAAGCGGAAATAACGACAATTGTTGAAACTCCTATATGGAGTAAACAATACCCATATCCTCTTTCTGCTAATTCTTTCATAAACGAAGAGGTAAAAAAATTAATGGAAGATAAAATAATAAGGCCAAGTAAGAGCGCATATAATTCACCAATTTGGGTTGTACCAAAAAAGGTGTAAATGAAGACGGTACGCCGAAATTGCGAATGGTAATTGATTGTAAAAAACTAAATGAAGTAACAAAATCGGATAAATATCCAATTCCGGATAGCAATATAATACTTTCAAATTTAGGAAGTTCGAAATATTTTTCCACAATAGATCTGGAATCGGGTTTTTACCAGATCCTTATTAAAGAACACGATATTGAAAAAACTGCATTTTCAGTAAATAACGGAAAATACGAATTTTTAAGAATGCCATTTGGTTTAAAAAACGCGCCTAGTATATTTCAAAGGGCGATGGATAATGTTTTAAGGGACTTTATTGGAAAATTTTGTCACGTTTATATTGACGATATAATCGTATTTTCAAAAAGCTTCGAGGAACATAAAAAACATTTAAGTATAATAACAGAAGTACTAAAAAACACAAATATGAAAATTTCATTACAAAAATCTAAATTTTACCAAGAAGAAGTAGAATTTTTGGGATATATTGTTGCAAATAATGTTATAAAGACAGATCCAAAAAAAGTTGAAACAATTTTAAATTTTCCAGTTCCGACAACTCTACGACAGTTACGTAGTTTCCTAGGAATGATTGGATATTACAGGAAGTTTATTAAAAATTATGCTAAAATAGCAAAACCATTAACAATACATTTATCAGGTGAAAACGGAAGAGTTTCACAACATATGTCCAAAAAAATTCAAATCAGACTGGAACAAGAAGGACTTTTGGCACTTGAGAAATAGAAGTCTATATTAGTAGATCAAGTTGAATTAATTCAACCAAATTTTAACGAAACATTTATATTAACAACAGACGCATCAAATGAAGCTATTGGTGGAGTCTTAAGCCAAGGGGGCAAACCTATTACATTTATATCTAAAACATTAAATTCAACTGAAAAAAATTACGCGACTAACGAAAAAGAACTATACGCTATCGTATGGGCATTGAAAAATCTAAGAAATTATTTATATGGAGTTTCAGATTTGGAAATTCATACCGATCACCAACCACTAACATTTGCAGTCTCACCTAGAAATCCAAATACTAAAACAAAAGGATGGCATGCTTTAATTGGAGAATATGGAGCAAAAATTATATATAAACCAGGAAAAACAAATGTGGTAGCAGATGCTCTATCACGACAATTTCTTAATAATTTATCTGACGAATCGTCAACCACAGTAACTCAACATTCAGCTGAAAGTAGTGATCATACTCAGATACCCGAGACAAAAAAACCATTAAACCAATTTAAACAACAAATTTTACTAAGCAAAAATAGATTTACAATACATGAGCAAATTCAAGAATTTGGAAAAATAAGACATTTAATTGAATATGATACTGTTGATAATTTAATCACAATATTAAAGGAATACATCAAACCAAATATAGTTACGGCAATACATTGCTCAATAGAGGATCTATACGAAATACAAGCGAAAATAAGAGAAACATTTACTAATAAATTCATATATACGAAAAATTTTGCAATTGACATAACAAACAGAGAAGACCAAGGAATTATAATTGAACAAACGCATATACGAGCACATAGAAGTTACCAAGAAAATTTGGATCAAATTTGTAAAAAATATTACTGGCCGGAAATGAGGAAACAGTTCAAAGAATATGTAAGGAATTGCGACATATGTAATAAAAACAAATATGATAGACACCCTATAAAAATACCAATTGGAGAGGTCCCAATACCTACAGAGGAAGGAGTACAGATACACATGGATATATTCTATGCGCAATCTTTAAAATTCATTACGAGTATAGATAGCTATTCCAAATTTTTGGTTATTAAGTAAATCGAAGATAAGATTAATTTAGGAGATAAAGTGTTAGAAATATTACAAAGTTTCCCTGATATAAAGAAGTTAACAATTTAAGTCCTTGATGCAGAGACTTCAAATAGAAATATTTTTTTGTAACCCAAATCATAGTACCACGAATGGTCAAATTGAGAGGGTACATTCAACAATAATTGAAATTTCGCGATGTATTAAACAAGAATATAATTTAATAAGCTTTTCAGAATCAATATTTAGAGCTGTCCAACAATAGTATAATAAAACTATACATTCGGTAACTAATAAGAAACCATTTGAAGTACTTTATAACAAAGTCTCTCATGATATTTTACCAGAAAAACTTTTATCAGCACAAACTAAGATGCTAGAAAGACACAATGAAAATAGAATTAATAAAACATATTTATGCGGAGAAATTATATATGAAAAAATTACAGGAGAGAGAAATAAACTAAATCCTAGATACAAGAAACAGGTAGTAAAAGAAGACTTAGGGAATAAAGTTAGAATTAACTACAGGAATAGAATAGTACATAAAGATAATATTAAATCTTAATCATATATTTTTAGAGGATGATAGCCCTAATTATTCTAACATTAATTACCAATACAATGACAGACATTGTGGACTACACAAGAGAAGATTACGTATTATTAGAAGACGGAGATGTAGCCCTGTATAATGACTACGGAAATATTTTTCACATCACTAATTTAACATACTTTAGAGAACTTATAAGTTCAGACACAAATTATTATAATAAAAAACTCAGATATAAAAATTTTGAACAAAATAATGAACAAGACAAGGCATATATTAATGATTTAGACACAGATCCAGAAATAGAACTCATAGAAACTTTATTAGAACAACTACAAATTAAAGATACAAGATATAGGAGAGGAATAAATGAAATAGGTACATTATGGAAGTGGATAGCAGGAACACCAGACCATGACGACCTAGTGTTAGTAAATAATAAATTAAACGAATTAATTGAAAATAATAATAAACAATACACAACAAATTCTAAAATTTTTGAAATTATTAACCAATTAACAGAAACAATTAATAATATTAATGAAAAATCTGATATTAAAATTCTAACGAAACGAAAAAATCAGTTCCTAATAACTGAATTACAAAATATGATTAATACAATAGCTATAGGAAAAACGGGAATTTTAAACCCAACAATTTTAAATTTAGACGAGATTAAAAACATAATTAAAAATGAACATGGACGATTGACAATAACTGATTTAATAGATATTTCAAAGTTTAAAATTGTACAAAATAAAGATGTAATAGTTATATATATTAAGTACCCAAAAATTATATATGATTGCAAATATTATGAAGTAAGAGCAATCACACAAGAAGATGGTAAATTAATAATTAATAATGAAATTGCAAAATGCAAAAAAGAATATATAAATATAAAAAATTGCAAAAGAGAAATGATAAATACTTATTGTAAAATTAATAATAAGAATACTTGCCTATCAGATATTTTGTTCAATAAAAAAGGGAAAATGTAAAAAAATTAAAGAACAACATAAAGACATAGATATAATTAAAGAAGGAGCAATATTAGTCTCTGGAAATCATACTATAGATGACTCTGCCATAAATGGAGTTTACCTTGTAACATTTGAAAATTATACAAATATTGATAATATAACTTACGAAAATATTGATTGTAAAATTTGGAATTATTTAAAAAATAATCATATTAATAATTATGAAATTATAGAACATATGGAAACACAGAATAAAGAATTTAAATTTGAAAACATAAATATTTTGAGTTGGCTAAATGAGATAAGCCGCCCCCTCTTAATGCCACTACACGAATACACCACCACCATCAATACACCACACACACAGAACCTACATTCCACAGGACCCACACATCAACATTACCCACACGCGAGAGGACATCCAGACACGCAAACACATACCACACTGGTGAAAAGGGGGTCAACAAAAAAGTTCAAGTTCAGTCTCGTTTTGACTAAAACACGGAGCTTACGCATCGCCGCTTGACCTCGCGCCTTTTTCGCTCATCCGCACATTTCCATAATTAACATTAACGTTTGCTTGTTAATTGCACCTTATTCCGGCAATCTTGTAAATACATTTAAAATACATTAAAAATATCATTAAAACTGATTGATTACTTTTATCCCTTAACCGAGTGGTTTTATTTGAAAGCAAAAGTGAAAGTGGTAAGTGTGCTAAAAGATAAAAGGTGATTTGGACACTGCTGCTTTAAACATTGGTCCTTCGAGCCGTAAAGAAAAGCACTATTTGGAAAAAAAAAAAATATATAAAAAAGAAAGATTCAAGCGACAAAAGAATTAAAAAAGTGATATATACAAATATCCAAAAACTAAAAAGTGCGGTGACATATAAATATACATATATACACATACAAAAAAATTTTTCAAGAAAAAAAAAAAGTTCCGTGAGGTGACATATACATCTATATAAAAAAAAAAAAAAACGGTTTGAAAAACGGACACAGTTCCGTTGTGTGACACCCAAATCAAAATCAAAAAAAAAAAAACAAAGTGCAAAATACATATAAATATACATATACATACAAAGCAGTGCTTAAAACAAAAACAAAAAAACCAAACACCGGGCGCGAAATATTATTTATCAAAAAACAAAAGAAAAAAAAATCCCCACGGGCGCGAACTTAACATAGTTATATTTAAAAATTTGTTTTAAAAAAAAAAAAAAAAAATCTAATTTCCTGTGAAAAACCAAAATAAACGTGAAATTAAATACACCAAAATAAATAATAATAAAAAGAACAGCCAACCAACGAAGGAAATCAAACCAACGAAGGAAATCAAACCAACGGGGGAAAACCAACCAACGAAGACAAACTTAAACCTGCGGAACAAGCAACCAAAAGGAAAGGAAACAGAGAGGAACTAAATTGGACGCAGTGGCAAACTACTCCCACTTCCATTCAAACTATATATAAAGCCCTCAAACTCCCTTGAAGCGGCACAAAGTGAGTGTATCAACTCCATTTATTATTTTAAACAATTTGAACTTATTTGCATATATGTATGTTGAAAGTTACAGTTGATCTTGAACTGCATACGATCCTGTAACTTTTAATAGAACGGTTGCTACCAAACTGTCCGAACTTACGGTTTATTTCCGGGAAACCGAAAACAGTTTGGTACATTACATATGTACATCCAAATATATGTATGAACAGTATATGGTATAATATATACATATATATATATATATATATATATATGTGTGTGATTGTATATATACTGGCACATACATATCTGATTAAAAGCCTACTTATGCTTAAATTTGTGTATCTAAACACACAACATTAAAAATCAAAAAAAAAAAAAATTTTCAAGTATTCACTTGACAACATTTTCCGGCAATACCCCTTATACTCAACAGTATAAGCAGGATTGCGCAAAAAGTAAGCTAAGGCAATTGCGAAATTTAAAAAGAAAAAAGAAAAATAACAAAACCAAACATACATATATGCTAAAAGTCACCTCTTTTATATGTACATACCTTGCATATCAAAACAAAGTGAGGAGAAACAAAATTAATGCGACATACGCCCACATGTATATATATACACAGCATAACAAAAATTTTACGTATTAACAAAAGTGCATACCTGCACTTCACCGATTTTCTATTCCCGCGTTATCCGTACGGCAAATAATATACGCACATACATACGGCATACAATTTGCCTATGCCGGAATATACAACGCACATAGGGTACAGAATTAAATTAAAATTTCACAAAATTTTACAAAATTTGGAAAAAATAAAAAGATAAATACGAAATTTTAATTTATTAAACATTTTAAAATTTTACTAATTGAAAAAAAAAAAATACGGTCAAAATAACACAAAAGATTTTAAGAGTTGGTAGAAAGGAAAGGCAAATACATAAGTATTGCCATTTTCAAGTGTTCACACACACACATACTTATATTCAAAGACCAAATCGGCACCTGTCCAGCAATACCCCTTGTTCTTGTTAAAGCACAAGCAAGCAGGATTGCAAACAAAACAAAACAAAAAAATAAATTTTTTGCATCTTACGTATGCACATAAACACGCACATATTGTGCAAACTTATATAAAAAGGTCATCAACCTTTTTCTCCTTTTTACATTATCGCTCGTATACTCAAGTATTTTCTAACGAGTACGAAACATTAAATAAAATAAAAGACAAAAACAATAACAAACTAGTAGCTTAATACATAAGCACCGAGAATAAGTAAAACGAAATACGCGTTCGTTATTTGTTACATTGCGTATACAACAAAAAAAAAAAAAACTTTTTATCTTAAAGATTTCACGCGTACTTATTATTATCATAAGTACACTGAGAGAATTTTTCCTTTCTCATATATATATTTCAATTTTATCATTTTTATCATATTATCTAAATGGACGGAGATTCTAAGGAATCTAAGTCAACACAGTATTTAAAAGTACAAAAAATGACTTCAGAAGAAAAGAGCCCATGTACACCTGCTGATGCTACACGCTCGAAGCAAGGTGCTACAAAGCAAAAAAAGATGAAAGATATTTCCTATACTAAGTTTATTGCTGAGAGTGACAGTCTAATTCGATACTGCACTCGATTTTCATCTTCACCGATTCAAGATAACTCTGAATCGGTATTAGAAATCAAAAAAGAAAATCTAAGCAATTTCTGGACACGTCTCCAAGCTGCGTATGACGCAATTGTAGAATCTGACGAATCAGATCTACCTGAAAATTTCAAATCTTCAGCATACTCCAAATATGAACACTGCTTAGACCAGTACGAGGAAACGAGAGCTATGATCTCCGATCAATTGAGATTAATTAAAGCAATTGCACCTACTCCACAACCGAGAGTAGAGCTGCCACAAGTGCAAATCCAAGAGGCGAGTTCAGGCATCCACCTCAAGGTGCCCGCCTGTGACACTGAAATTTTTCATGGTGGTTATGAACAATGGCCGTCCTTCCGGGACATGTTCACAGCCGTTTACATAAACCACCCAAAATTATCTAATGCACAAAAATTGTATCACCTCCGATACAAAACAAAAGGTCAAGCAGGGGTATTAGTCAAACAGTTCGCTCTTAATGACGAAAATTTCAATTATGCTTGGGAAGCCCTAAAAGCTCGTTACGAGAACGAAAGGATATTAGTAGACAAACAAGTCACAATATTGATGAATTTACCAAAAATTCAAAAAGAAACAAGTGAGGAATTTATAAAACTTCAATCCACTGTTTCTAATTGCTTGTCGGTTCTAGCGAGATATTCCCACAGACAATTGGGACCCCATTCTGGTAAATATATGCACAGCCGCATTACCAGAAAAATCGTTACTTTTGTGGGAGCAATCGCTCTCATCACGGAAAAAGTGCCCAACGTGGCAACAAATGAACGATTTCTTAACTACCCAATACGAGATTGCAGAAAGGGTAGATAAAAAAATGGTCAGAACTAAAAACGTTCAACATGACCTGAATCGAAGCTTCAATAGGCCCCAAGCGAGTAACAACAATAACTTAAATCGTAGTTTTTTCAAAACACAAGCGTTCACCTCCGAACAAAATAAACATACGTCATGCGAACTGTGTAAAGGAGCGCACAGGCTGAAATCTTGCGAGAAATTTAAAAAACTAAACATTAACGAAAGAAACAATTTCGTAAGAACAAAAAAACTTTGTACTAATTGTTTGTCACATGCGCATGCGCTCAAAGATTGTGAAAGCAAATTTAATTGCGTTTATTGCCATAAACGACATAACTCAATGCTTCACATTACAAATTTTTCCAGCTTAGCTCAAAACAACGCTAATGTTAAAAGAGCTACGGGATTAGTTGCAACAGCAAATCCCGACTTACAAAATTCAGAAAATTGCCAAGAAGCACCATGCTGCTCAAAGGCTTTAAAAACTCAAACGCTACACAGCGAAAACCAAAGCAGTGTATTATTACCCACAGCAGTGGTCTCCATCGAGCACCGAGGAGAACTGTTTAAACTTAGGGCCTTAATAGACCAAGGATCTCAACGATCTTTTATAGCGTCAAGGGCACAAAGTAGGCTACAACTGCCAACAAAACTAGCTAATTTTGAAATTACGGGAATGGGCGGAAGAGTAGTACAAAACTCAAACAAAATCTGCCCCATTACCCTTATTTCCCCCCAAGCGGATAAGCGCATTCAAGCAGAAGCTATTGTCTTACCGCAACTAACAAACATGCTTCCAAGCTATCATATAAATAGCAAGCATTGGCAAAAGGTTTCACACCTTAAGTTAGCAGACCCCAACTGCAACACTCCCGCTCAAATAGACATTCTATTAGGTAGCGATCTCATACCTCAAATTATTCTCGAAGGTGTTGAGAAAATTACAAAAACACTTCTGGCGCAAAATACCATTTTCGGATGGGTCCTAAGCGGACTAGTTGCGGAACCAGTCACAACAATGACAACTCAAGTTGAGGAAATCTCAAACGAATACCTCAATACACAACTCAGGAAGTTTTGGGAGTTAGAAGAACTTCCCCCCATATCAATCACAACCCCAGAAGATCGATATTGTGAGGATTTTTACAAATCCACAACTACTCGATTAGATAATGGCCGGTACGTCGTACGACTACCACTAAAGCCAGAATTTCCCCACACACTCGCCTTAGGTCATTCTCGTACCTCTGCTATCCAACAGTTTTTAAGTATGGAAAAAAACCTACTTAAAAAAGGCGAGCTAAAACCAGAATACGATAGGGTTTTAGAAGAATACCTCCATTTAAACCACATGGAGGAAGTCAGCCCTGGCGAAAAAATTATAAAAAGTAAATACAATTCTTTTTACCTGCCACATCATGCAGTAATAAAGCCAGACAAAAAAACCACAAAGGTAAGAGTTGTCTTTAATGCATCAAAATCATCAAGTTCGGGGAATTCCCTAAATGACATTTTATTTACGGGACCCACGCTTCAGCCAGATTTAATGCTCCTCATACTAAATTGGCGTATATACAAATACGTTTTCAATGGGGATGTTGAGAAAATGTATCGACAAATAGTCGTACATGATGACGATCAAGACTTTCAGCGAATTATTTTCCGAAAATCTGCCAACGATCCACTACGCGACTTTAAATTAAAAACAGTTACCTTTGGCGTAAACTGTGCCCCATACCTCGCCATTCGTACACTCCACGAGCTGGCAGAAGACACAAAGTCAGAATTTCCTCTGGCAACACAAGTGTTGAAAACACAAACGTATGTAGACGACATTCTGTCCGGAAGCCATAATCTTCCACAAGCATACGAGTCACTAGCACAAGTGACACAAGCGCTCAATACAGCAGGGTTTCCGTTGAAAAAGATAACGGCGAACCACCCTAATATTTTAAAAGACATACCCAAAGAAAATCTTTTAGACACTAATTTCCTTAAATTCGAAAAGGAAAGCACAACAAAAACTTTGGGGATACAATGGAATGCGATATCTGACCAGTTTTCATACACTAATGAGTCAATATCCGCACTATCAGCTATAACAAAAAGGCAAATTTTATCCTCGGTGGCAAAACTTTTTGACCCCGCAGGATGGCTTTCGCCAATTATGATACAAGCAAAAATTCTAATACAAGAATTGTGGCTAGACGGAACTGACTGGGATGAACAAGTGAAACCACTTCGTTTAGAAAAGTGGTCCCAGTTCGCGTGTAATCTGAAAGATATCTCACAGATACAAATCCCACGATGGATAAATTATGCCCCAGAGCACAAAGTCGAACTACATGGCTTCTGTGATGCCTCTGAAAAGGCATATTGTGCAACCCTCTATGTGCGCACACAATCTGACACAACGACCACCAGTCACCTACTGGTAGCCAAAGCAAAGGTGGCTCCGCTAAAAACAATAAGTCTGCCACGACTGGAACTATGTGGTGCGCTCCTACTAGCCAAACTAGTATCCATGGTGCAAACGCATCTAAATATGACCAAATATAAATTGTATCTCTGGTCTGATTCCGAAATTGTATTAGCCTGGTTAGAAAAACCTCCACATGCATGGAAGACGTATATTTCCAATCGAACGTCTCAAATCCTTGACCTAGTGGGATCAGCCACTTGGCGACACGTGGCCAGTGCTGACAATCCTGCTGACCTAGGTACAAGGGGGTGCAAGCCTCTGCACCTTGCAACCACCACTCTTTGGTGGAATGGCCCTCGATGGTTAATAAAATCCCCCGATTCTTGGCCACGATCGCCCATACGCAATATAATTGCCCCCGAAAGTCGGAAAATCGACTCCTTTCACACGACATTGGAGGATACCGACATCCTTGAGCGATTTTCATCATACCCTCGAGCCCTCAGGGTAATCGCTTACATGCTCAACTTCATAGAGCGACTCAAACTTAGAATTAAGGGAATACGCACAGTATATCCCCAAGGCGATACATTGACGCACCTAGACCTAGAAAAGGCAAAGATCGCTCTTATCACTTATACTCAGTCGCGCCACTTCTGCTGCGAGATGTCACTACTAAGAGAATCGAAGCCGATTGACAAAAAGAGCTCACTCTTAGTACTAAATCCATTTCTGGACACGAAAGGTCTGCTTCGTGCTAATGGTCGGCTTGCTAACTCAAGCCTGACATATAACGAACGCCATCCTCTAATAATACCAGAGAAGTCTCAACTTGAAACATTGCTACTCAAGTACGTACATATACTAATGTTGCACGCGGAACATCGCCTAATGCAATATATAATCCGCCAAGAGTTCTATATTCCCCGACTTAAGCCTCAAATAAAAAAGTGCATTTTCATGTGCAAGATCTGCACTATGCATAAACAGAAGATGAGGACGCAGATTATGGCAGCACTTCCACCGGAACGCTGCAACTTCGCTCTGCCTTTCACTATCACAGGTGTTGATTTTGCTGGGCCTTTTCAGATAAAGGCATCCATGCTAAGGTCTCCTACCCTAATGAAAGGCTACGTGGCTGTCTTTGTCTGTTTCACGACAAAAGCAGTGCACCTCGAGCTATGTACTAATCTGACAAAAGAGGCTTTTCTCGCGGCATTTGCTCGCTTCGTCGGACGACGCGGTTTTCCGTCCAAACTTATGAGCGACAATGGAAAAACCTTTATCGGAGCTCAAAGAGCCACAGAAAAACAGTTTGTGGACTTTATTAAACAAGTCTCCCCTGAGATTGTACAAAAGTACGCCCCCCAAGGCATTAATTGGCAATTCATCCCCCAAGAGCTCCTCATATGGGTGGTTTATGGGAATCAGCTGTAAAAAGCTTCAAATCCCACTTAAAAAAGGTAGCTGGAAACTACAAATTTAATTACGAAGAATTTACAACTCTATTAATTCGCATTGAAGCCGTTCTCAATTCACGGCCACTAACAACACTCTCGCAAGATCCCTCAGATCTCACAGCCCTAACACCAGGGCACTTTCTCAAAGGAGCACCCATTCTGGCCACACCTGAGCCAGGCGTGGAGTCGCTATCCTTATTAAATCGATGGGAAAGAATTAAAATTCTCCATCATAATTTCAGTCGCAGATGGAAAGAAGACTATTTAAAGGACCTCCACAAGAGGTATCGATGGAAAACATCAGAAAATGCGCCAAAGCTTGGAGATTGTGTACTTATTAACGACGATTGTCTCCCACCTACCGAGTGGCGACTTGGCCGTAAAGAAAAGCTCCATTATGGCTCAGACGGTCACATCCGCGTCGTTGATCTCCGTACTCAAAGCGGAATACTCACCAGACCGCTGGTCAAATTATGCTTTCTACCAACCGCGGATAATAACGAAAATCCGCTACTAAACCATCCAAACATAATGCCGTAACGCAAATGAAAATAAATCAATAAAATCGCAATCCGCAACCAACCGTTAACAATAACAATAAAAATAAAAATAACAAAAGAATGGTCGGTCAATACGACGACCCAGTCATGCCACTTAACGTGGCACAATCACACATTCTATTTATATACTACCATGTATATTCAAATATAATTTCTTACAGAGTTCAAGATGGACGTGGACATGCCTACAATTCCAACTCCAACTGTTCGGTCGGCCACCAACGGGGCACGTATTGGGCCTACTCCTCCGCCCCGCTCAACCAATGCTACGGTATCGACTGCCGCTTCTGGTAGTGGCTCACGAGCAGCCTCATCCGCTCAAGTTGAGCCGCGTCGCATCCGATGCCCGCTATGTCGCCGGAAACATCGACTGCAACACTGTGGGCTCTTTAAGGAGCTAACACCGGCACAACGACAGCGTGTTGCCCAGGCACATGAGCACTGCCTCAACTGCCTGTCGCACACGCATGAGACGCAGGGGTGTGCTTCTTCCGACTTATGCCACACGTGTGGCAGACCACATCACACGCTGCTGCACAAGACCCCACGACGCGATGTAGGTCGGCCAGCTGCCCCAAGCACGGGTAGATCAACGCAAGGAAACCGGACGGTGCGACGCCGAACTACTGCAGCCCGGCCTGCGCCCCATCAATGGCGTTCGCACCACGTTGCACCAACCAGGCGTCGTCTAAAAGCGCCACAGCATCGCCCAGCTACTGGACTCAGCAACGTAGTGGCCACACTCCAACAACTCCAAAGATTGCTAGGCTGAATATTCGCCTAGGGGGGCCGGGATGGCTAAATGAGATAAGCCGCCCCCTCTTAATGCCACTACACGAATACACCACCACCATCAATACACCACACACACAGAACCTACATTCTACAGGACCCACACATCAACATTACCCACACGCGAGAGGACATCCACACACGCAAACACATACCACACTGGTGAAAAGGGGGTCAACAAAAAAGTTCAAGTTCAGTCTCGTTTTGACTAAAACACGGAGCTTACGCATCGCCGCTTGACCTCGCGCCTTTTTCGCTCATCCGCACATTTCCATAATTAACATTAACGTTTGCTTGTTAATTGCACCTTATTCCGGCAATCTTGTAAATACATTTAAAATACATTAAAAATATCATTAAAACTGATTGATTACTTTTATCCCTTAACCGAGTGGTTTTATTTGAAAGTAAAAGTGAAAGTGGTAAGTGTGCTAAAAGATAAAAGGTGATTTGGACACTGCTGCTTTAAACAGAGTGAACGAATTAAAGAATTTAAAAATCATTCACTTTTCTGGTACATAATTTTAATACTTGTACTATTAATAACAATATACATAATCTATAAGATTTTAAAATTAAAAAAATTATATAAAACCAATAAGCAAAGAAAAAAATTAAAATTTTAAGAATTGTCGTATAATGCTATTTTAGAGAGCATTTACAATATATCGAAAAATTATACTGAATCGCTGACGATTCATCTTAGAGAGGGGGGAGTTAACGGCAGCAGCCACACAGAGACCTAAAGATAAATGTAAACAAATTGTATCTTCTCACAGTGTTACGGCTTGGTCAGCAGAATACTTTAATTAATTAGAAATCAATACATCACTTGGTTTGATAAGTAAGCAAAATTCAATATTCCATTATTTGTTTTGATAATGAGAATAAGTGGAAATCCAATGCTCTGGCATTTCATCACTTAATGTAATGCCAAAGCATCTTTAGTAATAAGCATAGAATTATAAGAATATAAATATAAGTGATGTTACTAATAAAGACCAGTGGATAATCGGCAAGCGTATTGAGTGATCATCTTGATGATCAAAGCGCACCACATATTATCACGTTCAAATCAACACTTGTGTTTAATTTCTACCGCGCGAAGCGGAACGGAACATATTTTTTTAATACTTCCCACACAAGGGAAGTTAATTTGCATACATATCTGCAGAATAGATGCGTATGAAAGTTTTAAATGATAAGAGGTGTGATTTACATATATTATTATTGTAATATATTATGTTTTTAGGATATTACGATAATATATCACATATATAGCATATATACTATGTACATGAATATGAAATTATATTATATTATCAAAGATAAGAAATATTTAAAAATTAACTGTTATTCACACATTAACTACAAATATGACCTTGAAATAGCATAATTTCATTACAATATTATCAATTTTGCATGAATTCACAAAAATTCGCAAAATGATATTCATATCAATTGATATGATTGCATGTAAACGTATAAAAATATAAGCAAAAGAGCAACACACATACGTCTGTAATAGCAATGTATATTTCTGAGCATAATTTTCATTGAATGCTCAGCTCTGTTCGCTCAGCACTGTCAACCTTTCCCCTTCTCAGCCAAAAGTGGTGAAATCCACTAATAGGATTTTGTTAGCTCTCTACAGTTCACACGCTTGTCCGCAATTGAACCTTCTCTATATTATACGTTCTCTGCAATAACGTGCAGCAACTAAAGTTAGGGCAAAGTAGTGTAGGTATTTAGACGGTAACGTCGCTCGTATGTAATTCAGTTATTTCAACTCTTCCGCTGAGACCGGCTGCCCTTGGTATTACCAAGGGAAATAAAATTTTTAAAACAAATTCAAAAGAAATTGTTTACTGGCGCCCAACTTGGGGCCAAACAAAAAAATCCTTATAAAAGGACACGCGAGTTTGGCCGTGGGTTCGGACCCACCTCCTTACTAGTTTAAGTAAAACCATTAGTACCACCATAGAAGTGCCACCAAATATTATTTAAAAAAACCATCAGTGCCACCATAGAAGTGCCACCAAATATTTTTTAAAAAAACTATCAGTGCTATCATAGAAGTGCCACCAAATATTATGAACAAAAAATTTTAAATAAAACCATCAGAACCACCATAGAAGTGCCACCAAATATTATGAGCTAAAAATTTTAAGCCATCAGTGCCACCAAATATTATTTTAAAAACTATCAGTGCCATCATAAAAGTGCTACCAAATATTATGAACAAAAAATTTTAAATAAAACCATCAGAACCACCATAGAAGTGCCACCAAATATTATGAGCTAAAAATTTTAAGCCATCAGTGCCACCAAATATTATTTTAAAAACTATCAGTGCCATCATAAAAGTGCTACCAAATATTACGAGCTAAAAATTTTAAATAAAACCATCGGTGCCACCAAAGAAGTGCCGCAATAAATAAACCGCCAAGAATTGCAAGAAAATGTTTTAAGTGAAGTCATCACCGCCACCATAAAGGTACTACAGTAAAAAACTACCAAAAAATTTCGTTTGGCGAAACCTATAGATAAGAACGTTAAGCACCACAATAAAATCATCAATAAATCATCAAGCCACGCAGAGGCGTTACTTTCGAGGGTCAATAATCAAGCATCAATCATCCACTGAAGACCGAAAACAACTTAACATGGGAATATTTATGTAAGTAGAATGTTCAGCAGCTACTATTCTGAAAATTCCATTCGAGAGTAATATAGTATTCGAATCAGATAATTTGATAAATTGTTAAAATAAATACAATTACAAATACAAAATCAGAGATTTTTTTTAAATTCTAATCGATGGACTCCCAAACTCTCCAGATCCTTCTTAATACCGCAATCCGTACGGCAACGGAACATTCAAGGCAGGAATTCCAGACTCGCATAGATGAGTTGACAAACAGGATAGCCAGAATTGAAACTCCGACCCAGGTCGTCCAATATGAACCAGTCACAATCGAACCAAACGTAGTGGGTGACGAATCTTTGGATCTGGTAAAAACCATGCCAGAATTCAAGGGCGACCCTACCCGCTATGTATCTTGGAGGCAAGCCGCGCACACTGCCTATAAGGTTTTTGAAAATTTCCAGGGTAGCTCTAGGCACTACCAAGCCGTAGGCATCATCAGGAATAAGGTGGTAGGCGCAGCAGATGGTGTTCTGTCGTCCTTCAACAGCATTTTAAATTTTCATGCAATTATTTCACGGCTTGACTTCGCCTACGCCGATAAGAGGCCTATCCATTTGATAGAGCAGGAACTCTCCACTTTGAGGCAGGGTAAACTTTCAGTGATAGGATTCTACGATGAGGTTGAAAGGAAGCTGACCCTAATAATTAACAAAACCATTATGACCCACGGTGGAAATGCCACCCTAATAGAATCACTCAATAATAAGTATCGCGAAGACGCTCTTTGTGTTTTTATCTCAGGACTGAATCGTCCTTTGTGCGACATATTGTTTTCCTCCAGGCCTAGCGATCTCCCTTCTGCATTAGCTTTAGCACAGGAGCTTGAATCAAATCAAGCTAGGTCAATGTTTGCCCAGTCCTTTAACAGGCAAACAATTCAGGCTCCCAACCAATTTTCATATTTACCACAATACCGAACGATTCGGCCTGACCAACAGCGACAAACTCAGGCACAAAGGGTCGTACCAATGGATGTAGATCCATCGCTCTCAAGGTTCAGACAAAATGGAACCCCACAAATAAACAAGAATGACGAGAGGGTCCATCAAGGAGCCTATCCAAGAGCTCCTCGTCCGGGTATTGGCAACCCCAGTGGCTTGTCCAACCGAAACGCCACTCGAACCTACGGAAAACAGGTACCAGATTTTTTGAGTAGGGAAAGGCCAGAGAAAAGACTACACGGAAGTGGCTAGCAGACACTACCAAAGGTACAAAGGATAAACAACCTTACCCATGAACAGGATAAGTCTGAAGGAGAATATTGGAATAATGACAATAATGATTATTACAAACAGAGCGCGGTTTATGAAGAGTTTAAACCAGTCGAATACCAAAACGAAGCAAATGACGAGGTGAATTTTTTAGGGCAAAGTCCCTTTTACCCTACATCGAGCGAACAATCGGGGGAAGAGGTATAAAATTCCTTATCTACACTGGTGCCGCGAAGAGTTCCATAAGATATCTCAACGATCTAAAGGGGATCAAACCCGCAAACCGCACCTTTACAGCCAAATCCATCCACGGCGCCACTGAAATTGATAAATATTGTACCATCAATATTTTTAACAAAAATACTAGATTTTTTATCCTACCCAACCTGGACACTTTCGACGGTATCATAGGTTTTGACCTATTAACTGAAGTAAACGGTAAAATAGATTGTAAAAATGGTCTTCTTAGTTATAATGGTGGGCAGGAAAGGCTCTTTTATCACTATTGCCCGGACGTGAATAAATTAATAGAAACAAAAGTGAGCGAGTTGGATATTCCTAAGTTACTGCAACAACATGCTAAAGTTTTCGCGGACCCCAATGAAGCTCTACCCTATAACACCAATATCATAGGAACAATAAGGACCACCGATGACCTTCCGGTTTACTCAAGAAGCTACCCATACCCCATAGCTTCAGCCGAGTTTGTCAATAAGGAGATTTCGAACCTCTTGCGTGATGGTATAATAAGACCATCCCGCTCTCCTTATAATAATCCGATTTGGGTTGTAAGTAAAATGGGCGTCGATGAAGATGGCAATAGGAGGTCCAGACTCGTGATAGTTTTTAGAAAACTGAACAACAAAACGGTTAGTGACAAGTATCCAATCCCGGATACTTCTGTAATTCTAGCTAACATGGAAAATTCCAGGTTTTTTTCAACAATAGACCTCAAGTCCGGCTTCCACCAAATTAAGTTAGCTGAAAAGGATCGGGAAAAAATGGCATTCTCAGTCAATAACGGCAAGTACGAGTTCTGTAGGCTCCCTTTTTGCTTAAAAAATGCGCCCAGCATCTTCCAGAGAGCTATCGATGACCTATTAAGAGAAGAAATCGGTAAAATATGCCATGTCTATGTGGACGATGTGATAATTTTTTCAGAAAGTGCTGAGCAACATTCAAAGGACATAGACCAGGTACTACACAAACTTCATGCCGCTAACATGCGAGTGTCCGCTGAAAAATCCAAATTTTTTCAAGAAAGCGTCGAATTTCTGGGCTTTACAGTGACTAAAGAAGGTATAAAGACATGCCCCGATAAAGTCAGGGACATTTTGGACTTCGGTGTTCCCAAATCCTTGAGAGCCTTACGCTCATTCTTAGGATTGGCCGGCTATTACAGACGATTCGTAAAGGACTACGCTGCGATTACAAAGCCTCTAACAAAATACTTGCGAGGGGAAAATGGAAATATCGGTGCTAACCAATCCCGGAAAATCGAGATAACATTAGATGAAGAAGCACTTAACGCCTTTGGTAGAATTAAAAAGATTCTTGCATCAGAGGATGTACTGCTCCTTTACCCAGACTACAAACAGCCCTTTGATCTGACAACGGACGCCTCTTCACATGCCATAGGCGCAGTTCTGTCGCAAAACGGCAGACCCATCACCATGATCTGGAGAACTCTGTCTCAGACAGAGGAAATCTACGCGACCAATGAACGAGAGCTCTTTGCGATCGTATGGGCCCTACAAAAATTGCGCAACTATTCGTACGGCGTAAAACACCTAAACATCTATACAGATCATCAACCACTCACCTTTGCTCTATCCGATAAAAACCCAAATGCAAAGATGAAAAAGTGACGCGCTTTTGTTGAGGAGTTTTCACCCAAGTTTCACTACAAACCCGGCAAAGAAAACTTTATCGCTGATGCACTTTCCGGGCAATACATAAATGCCTTGGACCATGAGGTAGACACAGAAAGTATGGCCACCAACAGCGAGTTGTCACTCACTCAAGCATTACCTACAGTAAAGAACCCCATTAATTGTTTCCAAACTCAGATTTTTCTGGAAGAGGGAGCCAAATTACCGGTTAGCACGTCAATCCTCTTTAGGACACGAGTGAGGCATCGAATATCGTTCAGTAACCTACAGGATTTACTGAAATCCATTAAACAATGTGTTAACCCGAACGTCGTTAACGGGTTGCTATGCGAACTCCCCACTCTGGCACTGATCCAAAGCGAACTTACCACATCTTTCCCGGGAATAAAGTTCCGTCACACTACAAAACAGGTTATCGACGTTTTCAATAAGGAAGACCAAAGAGAGATCCTCCAAACCGAACACAGTCGCGCACATAGATCATGTCGCGAAAATGAACAACAAACCTTAGAGAATTACTACTTTCCTGACTTAAGGAAAATGTTAAAAGAAATAGTTTCAAACTGCAAAATTTGTCACGAAGCCAAATACCGACGACATCCCCCAAACCCTGTAATAGGGTCAACCCCCATACCTTCCTACCCTGGAGAAATCCTTCACGTTGACATTTATTTAACAGACAAAACGCATTTTCTCACAACAATAGATAAATTCTCTAAATTTGCAATAGTTTTTCCAATAAAATCTAGAGCCATAGTAGATATTAAGGAACCAATCTATGAACTCCTCAACCTTTACAAAAATACTAAAGTTCTGGTTTGCGATAACGAGAGGTCATTGAATTCTGAGGCTATTAGAGCAATCCTAAAAAACCACTTCGGAGTCACGATCTACACCACACCACCGGCTCATAGCGCGACTAACGGCCAAGTGGAAAGGTTCCACAGTACATTAACGGAAATCGCACGCTGCCAAAAGCTCGAGACCTGCATTTCCGACACTGCCGAATTAATCCTGCTAGCCACCGTTAAATACAACCGCATCAAACACACCGTAACAGGCAAGAAACCTATAGATGTCATACATGCAGCGCCTGACGAACTTCTTAACGAAATAAAAAACAAACTTATATGCACCCAACAAAGGGACTTAAGAACACACAATATAAAAAAAACAAGCAAGACAATATAAGTCAGGAGAAAAAGTTTTTGTAAAGACCAACAGGAGAATAGGAAACAAATTTACTAGACTTTACACCGAAAAAACAGTCCAAAACGATTTAGGTACCTATGTTTTGATAGACGGACGCAAAGTTCACAAATCCAACTTAAAAAACTAAAACTTCTCCCTCCTCCTTAGGATAACCCTACTCTTGGCAATGAACCATTGGACTACCGCGAGGATATTCAACTATACCACCTCTCACTACATTCCATTAACAACAGGGAAAGTAATCCTCCATGAACAATACGAGTTTTTACTACACAAGACAAACTTATCAGAATTCGAGACGATAGCCGAAGAGACGGACACAATATTAAAGCAATTTCCGCATTCTCACGCCAGGCAACTACTTCGAAACGACGCTAACGAAATATTAAAACTACTAGACGCGGTCAGAGTACATCAACGACATGCGCGAAGCATCAATATCCTAGGGACTGCATTAAAATACATAACCGGCACCCCGGACTTTGATGACTTTCAAACAATTGAGACCAGAGCTGAAGCCCTAATAGAAGCAAACGAACAGCAGGCAACAATTAATTTAGTTACACAGAAACAAATAACCGAATTGACGGTGACAGTTAATAAACAGCAGACACAGATCGACACTGGAAATCTCTTTTCTTTAGTCAGTACTAGAAATAGAGTGGTGATAATGGAATTAGAAACCATTATAACGTCGGTAGCTCTAGGAAAAGTAAATGTTATTAACCCCATTCTGCTTAATGGCATGGAAATAAATAATATATTAGCTGCTGAGCTCTCTACAAATACCAGTATAACTGACATACTTTCTGTTTCTAAACTTAAGATATTTCAAAATACACAATTTATTTATTTCATTACTAAATACCCAAAAACATCTAGAGTTTGTAATAAAATAAAGTTGCTGCCCGTAATCCAGGAAGGAAAGATTATTTCCTTAGAAACAAATCTTATTGCCGAATGCAACAGAGAATACATCCCACTTTATAATTGCAAGGAAGCCATAATAGCAAACTTCTGCCAACCCTTGGGGACAACCATAAATTACGTCACACGAATTTAAGGAATTTTTAACCCCTCCCCCCCTCCTTGTCACAAGTTGTCACATTTTGAACTATCCCCCCCTTTCGTGACGTCACACATTTTCCAAATTTATGGATTTATCAAAAAAAAAGGGTTATTCTATTTATTCTTATATTTATTGAATAATCTTTAATAAAATCAACATTTAGTTAAATATTAAAGTACGGACACAACGAATGACTAGTCAAGAAATAATAGATACTTAAATATGCTAATTAAGAATACAAAACTTAATCATCTTGTGCCCACGGACTTTTGATCCACTCCTTTATATCATTTACTACTGGTAAATCAGGCACTTCATTTTCGTTCTGAATTTGGATGCCAGAGACATCTTTCGTATCAAAATCGTCTTCTTCCATCCATAAAGCATCGTCATCATTCATTAAACAGAAAATCTCTCGGACACGTCCAGCCGCAATTCTTTGAGGACGAATTTTCGCGATAGGTAACAGCTCTTGTTTTTTATGTGATTGTTTGTGTTGATTGGCGGCTTAATATGAAGAAAAATATAGGCCACATATGCTACACGATCTTTTGAACAAGTGTGACTCGACACTAGGGCAATAACTATGATATGGAACATGTTTCAGATGGAATGATGCTTGGAGATTTAATAATATCTGTAGTAATAATGGAGCAAACTTAGCATCGTTGTCATCACTCCCTATGACTCCATAACCTTCTGATGTCTGTTTAATTAACACAGGTGGTGGTAAATATCCTTCTTTTAATAATTTCCAAAGACTACAACGTCTTACACCGCAACATGCAATAGTTTCACATTTAACTATTTGTAAAAAATATTGTGACTCACGTATGTGATCAGCATACCAAGTAGCATTATTTTTCAACATCATAGCCTGTCCAATATCCAGTCTAGTAACAGTGGGTGCAACACATTCAGCAGCGACTGGAAAATTATCAATGACTAACTTGCTCCAAATGTCAGCCAACACATTGGCCGCACTTTCGAAGTTTCGTTTTTCTAGATCTAAGTCAGTAGTTCGATTACTTGAATCAAGATGTGACCCAAAATCATCATGATTTAATAGTACACCAGTAAGTTCGCGACTGAGAGGTGCAATGCATCGTTCAACTCTGTTAAATGCACTCCTTCCTGGGGCATTTGTAGCTATATACTCGTAAATTGCATCTAAATGAAAATATTTAAAATGTTGTAAAGCTGAAACAATAACGCGGGAACAATTTTGTAACTTTGATTAAAATTAGAATATAAAATAAAATAAAGTACGATTCGCAGAAGAGCCCCAATGTTTACAAATTTATTGTAACGAACCCTGGACACGGCGAGTATACCTCAGCAAGTTATACTTGTAAGAAGCAGGCGCAGTAAAAAGCTTGGTTACAACTTAAGTATTATAAACAAAGTTTGTGTTTATAAATGCTTAATATTTTTTGTTTACCTATAAATTTCACGTTTGTACATCACAAATTTTGAAATGTGATGTCACAAAGCGTTTGACCCCCCCTGCCCCTTGTCACACAATGTCACTTCTGAATGATACCCTCCCCCACCCCTTCAAGGTGTGACGTAATTTATGGATGGCCCCTTGAAAGAAAGTTCCTGTGTACGACAACTATTGAACCAGCACTTCGCAGAATGCAAATCCAAATCCGCCGATCACGTTCTCGCTCTTGAGGAGATCGATAACGGTGTAATTCTAATTAATGATCAACCCGCTGTAATAAAATATGAAAATTTGACAAGATTAGCTAGAGGAACCTTTTTGATAACATTCAAAGGCGAAATTACGATAAACTCCAGCGTTTATAGCAATTGGAACGAAGTAATACTTTCGCATCCTAAAGCAGTACCCGCGCAGCACGTTAACTTTACAGAACATATCGAGTTGTTATCACTCCCACACCTACAAAGAGTTAATATAAAAAACCTCAGGCACATAGCGCACCTACAGAATCTTATTGAAACCCGCTCCATACAATCGTGAACCGTCTTGATCCTAATCCTAATTGCCACAGCTATGAGCATAGCAATATTTCTGCGAAAACGACAAAGAAATATGGTAGTACTGAAGAACATCATAAAGGAAACCGGGGACGCTTTCACTTCAAGAGGGGGAGTAGTTAGCACAGGTAACCAAACATCCGGCAAAAATATCACTTGCACCGAATTCGCTGACGGCGCGTCTGCAACTTTATAAGAACTCAATACCGCATTAAGTATGCATCCGGCCATTATGCTGATCGAACGCTTTTAGCCTTGCGCGTGACAACAACAAACAAAGTGTAAGCAACTAAGAAGTCACGCGGACAATAACCAGAGAACGTATAATATAGAGAAGGTTCACGGGCAGCACCGTTTTACGACATTTCATTTTTTGGAGGGGAACTCTTTTCTTTTAGTGAATTTCACCTCAAAATCAGGGGAACTATTTTCTATAAGCGGATTCATCAATATTTAACAGGAGTGTCGAAAATAGCAGAATTGAGCATTTTCAGTGATAAATGAGAAAAGTAATGCTTATATACAAATAAGAGACAGCCAATGAAGTAAAAGCTATGAAAATGTATTTACAATATATGCATGCTTTTTTGGCTGAGTATTTGCATATAAGATTTTTTTGATATGTATGTATATGTTGTCATGGAGGAATTGCGCCAATTTTAACGATGAAATATGCGGTATATGTACATATAAAATATGCAAGTAGTTAGATTTTTTCTAATTGTGGTAATATATGTATGTTACAATGGGGAAATGGCGCCAATTGTATTTATAATATACATACATACATATGTATGCGCTTTTTGGTTGAGTTGGCATATTATAAAAAATAAAATCGGGAAAAATTAGGAAAAATTATTTTAATTTTATTTCTCTTTATTTTTATTTCTTAATTTTTAAATAAATTAATATAATATATATGCGAGTCACGGAAAAATATTTTAGAATGGACAAATATTATAAATCGACAACTGCGTTGTTGCCACTTTTCTCACGTCTTTCTGTGAAGAAGCATCAGAAAGTTGTTCAATTTAAGATTTTTAGCTTTTGCCATCGTCGCGAAAAGACGCTTGTTGGCAAAAGCATGCTCGGGGATATGTAATGGTGTCTACTTTTATGAATGAAGCGAGTTTGCCTGTTGAAAGTGCGCTTGCGTTCATGAATGAACATATTGTTGTGGTGGGTTTTTCTACAAATTTGGGCATCGACTATTTGGCTGCCATATTGACTGGTGACGCTGCTGATGCTATATTAGACGATTGTTGTTTTTGTAGAACAATATTCGTAATTTTTGCGGGTGACATATCGACATGTGAACGCATATATGTAATTATGTATGTTGTGTATGCATTATTTGTGTGGGAATGTCATACACACATATTTACATGTGTACGCATATAAGTATGTATGATGCTATTTGAACGATTCTTGTTTTTGTAGAACAATATTTATACTTTTTGCGGGTGACATATTTACATGTGTACACATATTTGTATGTTGGTTGTGTATACATACATGTGTGTACGTAAATATAGAGAAGCGCGCGCTTTTTTATATTACTGATAAATGATAATATCTTGATTTGAAATTGATTTGTACTTGCAAGTTAACGGCAGCAGCCACACAGAGACCTAAAGATAAATGTAAACAAATTGTATCTTCTCACAGTATTACGGCTTGGTCAGCAGAATACTTTAATAAATTAGAAATCAGTACATCACTTGTTTTGATAAGTAAGTGAAATCATCACCGCCACCATAAAGGTACTACAGTAAAAAACTACCAAAAAATTTCGTTTGGCGAAACCTATAGATAAGAACGTTAAGCACCACAATAAAATCATCAATAAATCATCAAGCCACGCAGAGGCGTTACTTTCGAGGGTCAATAATCAAGCATCAATCATCCGCTGAAGACCGAAAACAACTTAACATGGGAATATTTATGTAAGTAGAAAGTTCAGCAGCTCCTATTCTGAAAATTCCATTCGAGAGTAATATAGTATTCGAATCAGATAATTTGATAAATTGTTAAAATAAATACAATTACAAATACAAAATCAGAGATTTTTTTTTTAAATTCTAAACGATGGACTCCCAAACTTTCCAGATCCTTCTTAATACCGCAATCCGTACGGCAACGGAACATTCAAGGCAGCATATAAATGCTACATATAGGCGCGTCGCGATCGGGCTGTATCGCCACGGCGACAATCATGTTTACCCGCGCTTATAGATGTTTCACATCAAAAATTAGAATTGCATTCGACAATCAGAAATTTCTGGGTCAGTACTTATTAAAGTGAAAGCACTTAGAACATACAACCGATTTCAGGAGTTTGAACCATCAGTATCCCATCAGGGAATAAATCACTTTTAATGCAAGTCATGAACAGCTGACAAGTTTCCTAAAAATATACGATTTTTAAGGAGAATTGGAATCATCAGACGAAAACGCTGCAAAAAAATGTGCGTATGAACTTGCAAAAATAATTCATGAAAGCAGATATACTCCAGATCAAATATTTAACGCCTTTCAAATAATATAGGTGGCGATGGGTTTGACAAAATACAAATGACTGAGATCGATGTACTAATGCAAAAAGGCCCTATTGATGAGGATGATGACAATCACAGAGAATAAAAGTGTCCATATCTACGACTACGAAGATGAAGAAGATCAGGTTTTAAGGGATAATTTAAGTCGTAGAGTCTTAAAAGGCTTGGCCATATAAAAGAGCGCAAGTTTGGTGTTGGATTCGTGGTGGGAGAGAGATTCCGTCGCCGAGTACTATCATTCACTCCTATGAATGAACGTCTAGCCACAATCCGCATCAAAGCGAGGTTCTTCAACATATCGCTGATTTGCGCCCACGCCCCGACGGAAAAGAAGGACGATGTGACGCCTTTTGAGAGTGCTTGGAGCGCACTTATGAGAGATGCCCCCGCCGCAATGTCAAAATCGTGCTTGGCGACTTCAACGCCAGGATGGGCAAAGAAGGTATTTTTGGCACTACGGTCGGTAAAATCCGCCTCCACGAAGAAACATCCCTAAATGGGTTGAGCCTGATCGACTTCGCCGGGCCCGAAATATGGTTATCTGTAGTTCTAGATTCCAGCATCAGAAGATACATCAAGCTACCTGGCTGTCTCCGGATCGAAAAACCACCAACCAGATCGATCATGTTGTGATAGACGGAAGACACTCCAGTGTTTTAGATTTGTGTGCGCTCCGAGGTCCTAACATCGACTCGGACCACTATCTTGTTGCAGCTAAGATTCGCACCCGCCCAGACAGAAGAAGAAAGAGGCCGAAATGCGTGAGTACGAAGACCTTGATAAGCTGGCCGACAGGGGTAATGCTCGAAAATTCTACAAAAAAATGCGGCGGCTTACAGAAGGTTTCAAGACCGGAGCATTCTCCTGTAGAACCCCCAAAGGTGATCCAGCCACCGATACCCAGAGCATACTTAGATTATGGAGGGAACACTTCTCCATCCTGCTGAATGGCAGTGAACGCATAACACCAGGAGAAGGCGCATCCCATTCCCCAATCGACGACGATGGAGCAGACGTTCCATTGCCCGACCATGAAGAAGTTCGAACAGCAGTTACCCGCCTGAGGAATATCAAAGCGGCGGGGGCTGATGGATTGCCGGCCGAGCTATTCAAACACGGCGGCGAAGAAATGATAAGGAGCATGCATCAGCTTCTTTGCAAAATATGGTCGGACGAAAGCATGCCCAAGGATTGGAATTTAAGTGTGCTATGCCCAATCCTTAAAAAAGGAGACTCCACAATCTGCGCCAACTACCGTGGGATAAGCCTCCTCAACATGGCGTACAAGGTTCTATCGAGCATATTGTGTGAAAAATTAAAGCCAACCGTCAACAAACTGATTGGACCTTATCAGTGTGGCTTTAGAGCTGGAAAATCAACAACCGACCAGATATTCACCATGCGCCAAATTTTGGAAAATACCCGTGAAAGGAGAATCGACACGCACCACCTATTCGTGCGACTTCTTCAATCTGCTTCTGAAGAAAATTATTCGAGCTGCAGAACTTAATTGAGCAGGTACAATCTTTTATAAGAGTGTACAGCTGCTGGCTTATGCCGATGATATTGATATCATCGGCCACAACACCTTAGCCGTTAGTTCTGCTTTCTCCAGACTGAACAAGGAAGCAACGCAAATGGATCTGGCAGTGAAAGAGGGCAAGACGAAATATTTCCTGTCATCAAACAAACAGTCGTCGCACTAATTAATAACACTTGGGTTATTTTAGTCAAAAAAATTATTTTAGTTCTGCCTTGACAGCAGAACGTTCTTTATTTCGTAATCTTCAAAATACAAAAGACGAAGCGTGTATGGTTATGCTTCTATTTATACTAACTAGAATGTTTACTTATTACTAGTTGATAGTTTCTGTAGATACAGATTCTATTATTTGTTTAGGTTTGTATACATATACATTGTCTGTTGTATTGATAGTGCATTTACAATATTTGCTTACTTGCTAATGAGATAGTTTGGTGCAGTTTACATTTTCGCACATTCATTTTGTTTGTTACATTTATGATGCTAGGCGAGACTATTGTTATTGTTTGTTTAGGTTACCAGTTGATAATTTATGTTTTCGATACAAAAATGTGATTAAGTAACACATGTTCCTTAACTCTCCCCTCCTTTAAAAAAGAGTAAAGGCTCCTGCCTTTTTATACGGTTGTAGTGGTGTTCTTCTTGGTTAGGTATTCCATTCCTTGTTTTCGTAGTATTTCCTCGTAACGTTTTTGTGTCATTCGTTGTGTTTTCAATGTTTTATATCTAAGTACTGCATAATATAACTTAAATGATAAATATGTTAAAATTATTAAAATAGCGATTATAACGGGTGATTTTTTTGAGGTTAGGATTTTCATGCATTAGTATTTGACAGATCACGTGGGATTTCAGACATGGTGTCAAAGAGAAAGATGCTCAGTATGCTTTGACATTTCATCATGAATAGACTTACTAACGAGCAACGCTTGCAAATCATTGAATTTTATTACCAAAATCAGTGTTCGGTTCGAAATGTGTTTATCGACAAATTTTGTTCAGCGATGAGGCTCATTTCTGGTTGAATGGCTACGTAAATAAGCAAAATTGCCGCATTTGGGGTGAAGAGCAACCAGAAGCCGTTCAAGAACTGCCCATGCATCCCGAAAAATGCACTGTTTGGTGTGGTTTGTACGCTGGTGGAATCATTGGACCGTATTTTTTCAAAGATGCTGTTGGACGCAACGTTACGGTGAATGGCGATCGCTATCGTTCGATGCTAACAAACTTTTTGTTGCCAAAAATGGAAGAACTGAACTTGGTTGACATGTGGTTTCAACAAGATGGCGCTACATGCCACACAGCTCGCGATTCTATGGCCATTTTGAGGGAAAACTTTGGACAACAATTCATCTCAAGAAATGGACCCGTAAGTTGGCCACCAAGATCATGCGATTTAACGCCTTTAGACTATTTTTTGTGGGGCTACGTCAAGTCTAAAGTCTACAGAAATAAGCCAGCAACTATTCCAGCTTTGGAAGACAACATTTCCGAAGAAATTCGGGCTATTCCGGCCGAAATGCTCGAAAAAGTTGCCCAAAATTGGACTTTCCGAATGGACCACCTAAGACGCAGCCGCGGTCAACATTTAAATGAAATTATCTTCAAAAAGTAAATGTCATGAACCAATCTAACGTTTCAAATAAAGAACCGATGAGATTTTGCAAACTTTATGCGTTTTTTTTTTTTTTAAAGTTATCAAGCTCTTAAAAAATCACCCTTTACTTATTGTTATAAGAGTTGTTTTAATAGGGTGTTCCTCAAAAGGGATTATGAATGTATGTAATTTTTGGATGTTGCTAAATTTATAGTTAGATTCTCCATTCAAGATTTCTAATAGTTTAATTTTATCATTAGAGTGTGTTTTTATATATTCGTTAATTTCTTCTTTTTGGTTATGATATTCTTTACCATCAATTTTTATGGTATCAATAAATTGTATTAAATTAATTCCATTAATTGTTTCATTATTAATTTTGTGTTCTCCTTCGAGGAGAATGTTTCCCTGGTTTATCTGTAATAGGGGAATATTATTTTCTTCTATTGTATTACAAAAGGCTTCTTGGTATTCTAATATTGGTATAGTACAATTGTCTCGTTTGTTTTGCTTACAAATATATTTACTCATATTATTTTTACATTTAGTGATTGTTATGAGTTTATTATTACATTGTGCTATCAATGGGTCTAATATAAGTTTCCCATGATGATATTTTTGAGCAGTTATGTCGTAGGTATTACATTGCTTTGATATGATTGGGTATTTATATATATTAATGAAGGCGTTATCTACCCTGACTATATGTATTTCTGCGTATTCTAATATATCTATAGCTGGAAGGGTTATTTTTTGTCTTCGACGTTAGTTATTTCGTATGTTTGTAGTTGTTTATGTAGTAGTAGTATTGTTACCAGCAATATCCATATTTGTTGTGTTGACATTTCGTATGTTATCTTTGTGAATGATCCTCCCCTTGGTTGTTAAGACTGTGTCCTCACGGTTTTCTTGTACTATATGTTTTGTAAAGGGTGATTTTTTAAGAGCTTGATAACTTTTTTAAAAAAAAAACGCATAAAATTTGCAAAATCTCATCGGTTCTTTATTTGAAACGTTAGATTGGTTCATGACATTTACTTTTTGAAGATAATTTCATTTAAATGTTGACCGCGGCTGCGTCTTAGGTGGTCCATTCGGAAAGTCCAATTTTGGGCAACTTTTTCGAGCATTTCGGCCGGAATAGCCCGAATTTCTTCGGAAATGTTGTCTTCCAAAGCTGGAATAGTTGCTGGCTTATTTCTGTAGACTTTAGACTTGACGTAGCCCCACAAAAAATAGTCTAAAGGCGTTAAATCGCATGATCTTGGTGGCCAACTTACGGGTCCATTTCTTGAGATGAATTGTTGTCCGAAGTTTTCCCTCAAAATGGCCATAGAATCGCGAGCTGTGTGGCATGTAGCGCCATCTTGTTGAAACCACATGTCAACCAAGTTCAGTTCTTCCATTTTTGGCAACAAAAAGTTTGTTAGCATCGAACGATAGCGATCGCCATTCACCGTAACGTTGCGTCCAACAGCATCTTTGAAAAAATACGGTCCAATGATTCCACCAGCGTACAAACCACACCAAACAGTGCATTTTTCGGGATGCATGGGCAGTTCTTGAACGGCTTCTGGTTGCTCTTCACCCCAAATGCGGCAATTTTGCTTATTTACGTAGCCATTCAACCAGAAATGAGCCTCATCGCTGAACAAAATTTGTCGATAAAAAAGCGGATTACGGAACACTGATTTTGGTAATAAAATTCAATGATTTGCAAGCGTTGCTCGTTAGTAAGTCTATTCATGATGAAATGTCAAAGCATACTGAGCATCTTTCTCTTTGACACCATGTCTGAAATCCCACGTGATCTGTCAAATACTAATGCATGAAAATCCTAACCTCAAAAAAATCACCCGTTATAACGATGACCGGATTTATCTCTTCTGTCTGTTTTTTTCGTAGATTATTTGTCCTTCTTGGAATTCTCTGTGTTTTCTTTTCTTGTTGTGGTATTCAAGCATGTAATTTTGTTTCTTTTTTATTTTTTCTGCTATATCAGGATGTAGGTTCCTGTTAAAGAATACATCTACTGGTCTTGCTTCGGTTACTGAATGTAGTGTCCTGTTGTATTCTTTTACTGCCTGAAATATTTCTTCATCTGCTGTACTTTCCTTATCTGCTGCTAATGTCCTAGCTATTTCTAGTATCGTCGAATGTAACCGCTCGACTTGTGCGTTTGATGTTGAATGATGCACTGCTGTGAGTATATGTTTAATCTGTAGTTTTTTCATTAGTGCTGTTGTGCCGACGCTGCTGAATATATTTTCGTTATCTGTCATTAGTTCGGTACAGTTGGGGAATATTTGTGTGATGACTTCTTCTATTATCTCGTGGAATTGTCGCTTCGTGTCGAGTTTACGTAAGTATGTGTATTTAGAGTAGCGACAAATGCTAGATAAGTATCTCGTGCCGCGTATTTGGAATATGTCCATTTGTATAGATGTGCCAGCTAAATTGGGTGTTGGCGTTGTTCCGATTATGTGTTTAATTGGTTTTCTTTCATATTTGTTCTTTGTACAGTTTGTACAGTGTCTGACTATTTTTTCTGTGTCTTTTCTTAGTGTTGGCCAATAACAAGTTTCTGTAATTTCTTGATAATTATTTTTAGCGTTTCTGTGCGCTCTGGTATGTGTGTATTGTAATATATTTTCTCTATCTGTTGGGTCTGTTATGTCTTTTAGTTTGTGTTGAGTAAACACTTTTGCGTATGTATCGAATGTGAGCTTTATGTCTTTCCTCACGTCGTACCATGTTTTTAGGTCTGCGTGGAAAGCTGTGGTTCGTTTAGGTTTCATTAATTTTTTTAATGTTTCTATTAAGTATTCTTTTGTTTGAAATTTAATCGTAAACCGTTCGTATTCGGGAAATGGCGTGTTCGCTTCTAAGTTATTTTCTTTATCGTGAATTATTTCAATTTGTGTTTTAAAGGAATTAAATGGTGTTTTCACTTGTGTTATGTGTCTTAATTCAGACGATTCTGCAGAGTGCATAGACGTATCTGATGTGGTATTAATTTGACGCGATAGTGCATCGGCTACGACATTTTCTTGTCCCGGTTTATATTTTAATTTCGCACCATATTCTTCTATTAGATTTTTCCATCTTTTTAATTTGGTGTTCGGGTTTTTTTCCGATATTGAAAAAATTAATGATTGATGGTCGGTTTAAAAATAATAATTTATTTATTTCCTTTTTTACGAAATCTTGATCCGCGTATGGATATGGATATTGCCTAACCCATACAGGATCATTAGTTTCTGTTCTAATTTCAGCTTTTATTGTAGTTGTATACGGTGAGTTTTCGTTTCTATAATTATTTTTCGTTAAATCTTTTATGCAATTTTCGAACTGTTTCTCGCCTACTGTATAGTTTACCTTTGCACTTTTTGAGTGATTTGACACTTTAGTAAACGTTATTGAATACTTGAAAAGATCTATCTTTGCCTTCATTTTCCTTAATGAATCTTCTCCTAACAGTATATCAAAGTCTTTTAATTCATTTATTTCTAGAAATTCTAAGTCGAATCCTACTAGATTAATTTTTCTTTTATGTGTTATTTTTGAACTACCATGAAGTGTAGTTGTATTAATTATTTTTCCTAATGGTATACTTTTTGCGTATTTATAATTTTTGCTTACGTAACTACTGGTTGCACCTGAATCGATCAGTATGTGCACGGACTTACCATCTGGTGCGGTTCTCTTGAGTGTTGGTAGACCGTGGTATCTTATAAAAAATGTTCTTCTTCAGTGTAGTTGCTGTTTGGTTCGTTGTAGAGTGACTGGATTTCGCTTCTTTCATTGTTGAGTTGGTTCACTCGCTGTGCTTTGTTGTGGGCGTTAGTGACTGTTTCGTCTCTATACCTTTTGAATTGGTTGCCAACTGTTTGGATTGCTTGTCTTGGTTGGACTGGTGGGTTGTTTGGTAGTTGTAAGTTTCTTTGATGTGTAGGTCGTCGGAATCGTGTTGAGGAATCTGTTTCCATAGGTTCTACTCTGGGTTGATGGATCCTTTGAGGAAATGTGTTCCTGTTGATTACTGTATAATTGTGTTGCGGATGTGGTCGCATCCTGGGTATGTATTCGAGGTGTTGATAGCCGACATCATATTGCATAGTTCTGGCTATATCGTGAGCTTCTGTGAGTGATGCACAGTATCTGGAGTATAATGCGTTTTTGATCGAGGAACTTCTAATGCCGGAGATGTATGTTCTCGTGGCTTTTAATTGTGCTTCTTTATTATGTGATGCTAGGACTGCTTCGTTTTTATACGTCATTTCTAACTTTGACAGGATCAGATTTAACGCTTGATTCACTTGATCGTAGTATTCATGTAGTGATAAATTTCCTTGTTGTAACCTTCTCATTTCATCTTCCAGGACATAGAGTGGTCGTTGGTCGGCATAGGTTATGTCAAGCCGATCGATGATTGCATTAAAATTAGTTCTGGTGTTATTGTTAACCAGGACCTGTGATGCACTGCCGGTTATTTTCCCTAAAATTATGAGCACTGCTTGAGCAAATAAGTTTGTTCCTCTGAATTGCATAATGTTATTCATGTGAGTGGTCACTATTTTTCTCCATGGTCGATATTCTTTAGGATCGCCGCTGAATGTTCCTATTAGTTTGAACATGTTTAAGTCTATCTCATGTGCATTATTGTATACACATACGTCGTCCTCTTCCTCCGCTTGAGGAGTTAATGTTGGATTAGCTAGTTCCATTGAAGCTATTTTTCGCTGTAGTTCGGTGACTATAGTATGGAGTGCTTGAATTTCGCCGTTCATTTTTTAGGTTTTAAACTGTTATTAAATTTTCACTTTTTATTTATTTTATATGCGTTGATTTGAAGGATAAAGGTTATCCTTTTACTTTTTATCAGGAGCCACACGCGTAAGGATTTTATTCACTGAATCCTTTTTTGATGTGTGCCCCACGTTGGGCGCCAATTAATAACACTTGGGTTATTTTAGTCAAAAAAATTATTTTAGTTCTGCCTTGACAGCAGAACGTTCTTTATTTCGTAATCTTCAAAATACAAAAGACGAAGCGTGTATGGTTATGCTTCTATTTATACTAACTAGAATGTTTACTTATTACTAGTTGATAGTTTCTGTAGATACAGATTCTATTATTTGTTTAGGTTTGTATACATATACATTGTCTGTTGTATTGATAGTGCATTTACAATATTTGCTTACTTGCTAATGAGATAGTTTGGTGCAGTTTACATTTTCGCACATTCATTTTGTTTGTTACATTTATGATGCTAGGCGAGACTATTGTTATTGTTTGTTTAGGTTACCAGTTGATAATTTATGTTTTCGATACAAAAATGTGATTAAGTAACACATGTTCCTTAACTCACTCGCGACTTGGCTCTCACGTCACTGTTGACAGTCATAACTTTGAAGTTGTAGATATTTTCGTCTATTTAGGAACCAGCATTAACACCACCAACAATGTCAGCCTGGAAATCCAACGCAGGATTACCCTTGCCAACAGGTGCTACTTCGGACTGAGTAGGCAATTGAAAAAAAAGTAAAAGTAAAGTCCTCTTTCGACGAACAAAAACCAAACTCTATAAGTCGCTCATAATTCCCGTCCTGCTATATGGTGCAGAGGCTTGGACGATGACAACATCTGATGAGTCGACGTTACGAGTTTTCGAGAGAAAGGTTCTACGAAAGATTTATGGTGTTTTGCGCATTGGCCACGGCGAAAATCGTATTCGATGGAACGATGAGCTGTACAGATATACGACGACATTGACATAGTTCAGCGAATTAAAAGACAGCGGCTACGCTGGCTAGGTCATGTTGTCCGGATTGATGAAAACGCTCCAGCTCTGAAAGTATTCGACGCAGTACCCGCCGTGGGAAGCAGAGGAAGAGGAAGATCTCCGCTCCGTTGAAAGGACCAAGTGGAGAAGGAATTGGCTTCGCTTGTGTTCTTTTCACTTACTTCCACTGGGTATACTTACTTTGAGCTTTGGCTATGTAACCCTTTTCGCTTATGTTAAATTGAAACATAAGTTAAAGGTAAAATTCCACCACTTGTATTTGCGGATAAAAATTCAATTTAAATCGCTGACCCTTAAATATGGTTCACAATGTTGTATATTTTGTTAAATTTCACAATGTTGTATGGTTTGTGTGTTATTAGATATAATGGTTTTTTTTTTATTTATAATAGGTTCACTGCTGCTGCTGGTGCACAATCACACTCACACGACCGAAAAGGGTTTTCCTCTGTTCCTTACCACAAATTAGCGAAACGCGGATCTAACGTGAAAAGGCTGGCGAGACGTGGCTCTATCGTACGGGCGTAGAAATCGAATTTGGGGGGGGGGGGGTGGGGGGGGATATGCGGTCAAAAAGAGGGCGGGGGGGGCTTGGATATGCCACTGCGTTCAATCTGCTTCCTGTCCGTTTCCTTCCTTTTTGGTTGCTTGTTCCGCAGGTTTAAGTTTCCCTTCGTTGGTTGGCTTTCCTCCGGTTGTTTTTATTTTTAATTAAATTCCTTTTTTTTCTTAATTTTTGTTTTAAGTTTATTAATGTTTAATTTTCACAAAGATTTTGTTTTATTCATGTATTGAGCTTCGCGCCCGTGCGGATGTTTTTGTTTTGATAAAAAATATTGCGCACCCGATTTTCCGTATTTTTTTTTTTGGGTTTTTGGTTTTAAACACTGTATTTTATGTACATGTATTTATACACACACGGAGTTACGTTTTTTGTTATTATTGTATTTTCTTTTTTTTTTCGATATTGTTACCACAACACGGAACCGCTTCGTGTCCGTTTTTCAAACTGCTTTTTATTTATTGTATATGTAAACCGCAATTATTTTATTATATATACATACATATATATTTTTTTTTGAAATTTTTGGTTTATATATACATATGTACATATGTGTATGCATATGTGCATGCACCACTTTTTATACTCTCGCAACAAAGTTGCTAAAGAGAGTATTATAGTTTTGTTCACATAACGGTTGTTTGTAAGTCCTAAAACTAAAAGAGTCAGATATAGGGTTATATATACCAAAGTGATCAGGGTGACGAGTAGAGTTGAAATCCGGATGTCTGTCTGTCCGTCCGTCTGTCCGTCCGTCCGTCCGTCTGTCCGTCCGTCCGCCCGTCCGTCCGTGCAAGCTGTAACTTGAGTAAAAATTGAGATATCATGATGAAACTTGGTACACGTATTTCTTGGCTCCATGAGAAGGTTAAGTTCGAAGATGGGTAAAATCGCCCCACTGCCACGTCCACAAAATGGCGGAAACCGAAAACCTATAAAGTGTCATAACTAAGCCATAAATAAAGATATTAAAGTGAAATTTGGCACAAAGGATCCCATTAGGGAGGGGCATATTTGGACGTAATTTTTTTGGAAAAGTGGGCGTGGCCCCGCCCCCTACTAAGTTTTTTGTACATATCTCGGAAACTACTATAGCTATGTCAACCAAACTCTATAGAGTCGTTTCCTTCAGGCATTTCCATATACAGTTCAAAAATGGAAGAAATCGGATAATAACCACGCCCACCTCTCATACAAAGGTTATGTTGAAAATCACTAAAAGTGCGTTAACCGACTAACAAAAAACGTCAGAAACACAAAATTTCACGGGAGAAATGGCAGAAAGAAGCTGCACCCAGGCTTTTTTTTAAATTTGAAAGTGGGCGGGGCGCCGCCCACTTATGGACCAAAAACCATATCTCTGGAACTACTCGACCGATTTCAATGAAATTCGGTATATAATATTTTCTTAACACCCTGGTGATATGTACGAAATATGGGTGAAATCGGTTCACAACCACGCCTTCTTCCAATATAACGCTATTTTGAATTCCATCTGATGCCTTCTGTGTATAATATATACATTAGGAACCAATGATGATAGCGGAATAAAACTTTATAAAACTGTATTTGAGCTGAGGTATCCCTTGTGGAAAAATTGTCGTGATCGGACTATAACTTTTCAAGGTCCCTGATATCGAACACGAAGAACTCAGTGCCTAACCTAACCTAACCTAACTTAACCTAATTTTTCACCGAAAATATCGGTAAATCTCTCAGAATTTAATTCTAATTAATTTTACAGCAAAATAAAAAAATATGTAAATGACGGATAATGAAATCTCGATTATCACTTTATCATGCGAGAGTATAAAATGTTCGGTGACACCCGAACTTACCCCTTCCTTACTTGTTTTTTATAATTTATTTTTTCTTTGAAAAATTTTTTTTTTTATGTATCTATATATATATGTATCTGTCACCGCACCCTTAAATTTTTGTATATGTCACTTTAATTATTTTGCCGCTGCTTTTATTTTTATTTTTTCCAAATAGTGCCTTTCTTAGCGGCTCGAAGGACCAATGTTTAATGCAGCAGTGTCCAATTCACCTTGCTCTTTTGGCACACTTACCACTTTAACTTTCTTTAAATAAAATCACGGGTTAAATGATTAAAATAATTCCAATACGGTTTTAATGATAATTAAATTATTTACAATATTTTTTAGATGAGTTTAAAGGTTCTTTGCACAATATTGCCGGAACTACGATAATTTTAATTATTGTTTAATATTAAAAACAAGATGTGCGGATATCGAAAAGGCGCGAGGTCACAGCGGCGATGCGTAAGCGTTATCTTTGGCGTAAGCTACGTTTGCAGGTCGTAACGAGACTGAAGAAAAACGTTTTAGTTGACCCTTTTGACAGTTGATATGTGTTTTCGTGTGTGGATGTCCTCTCGCGTGTGGGTGGTGGAATGTGGGTTCTGTGTGTGTGGTGTATTGGTGTAGTGGCATTAGGGGGGGGCGGCTTATCGCATTTAGCCAAGCATAATATAAATTTTAAATGAAACCTTATGTGGTTATTTATTCCCGCGTTGATATGCTGATTCTGCTGCTGCTGTTGTTGTTGTTGTTGTTGCTAATACTGCTGCTGGTTTGGCGCCCGTCCTTCTGAATGTGGTTATTGGTTTTATTGTGTCTTTCTGTTTGTTGGGTACTTCGTTGTTATGTTGGCGCTGTTGGGTGTTTTTTGCATTGTCCTCTAATTCGTATTTAGACGAGTTAGGAGGACAATGCAGGGATGTGTTCATTTGTTATGGACATAATATACATACATATGTGCTCATCCGTACATTTGAGCATAATGGAAAAGGAAAGTAAGTAATTGTAATCAATAGAAAAGCTTTTTATATGTAAAATGTATCTTTTTTAAACAGCTCATATTAAAACGTTGTGCACGTTGCGGGAATAAATCGATTGTGATATAAATTATGTGCGGGTTAACTTCCAAATTAAGCTTAATAAAAATAATACACCGCGACCGAAAAGGGTTGAAGAGCTTTGGGCGGGGCTTTCTGATCAACTAAATGCCCTTAAAGGTCCTCCGCCAAATGGAGATAGGTAATTTTTTATAATAGACATTGACATATGTATTAATGTGCTTTGTTTTATAGAATCTGAGCCTTTGAAAGAACCAGATTCGGTCACGGGCCAGGAAGTTAAAGGCGCACAAGATGCTAACAGGTGGCGGCCTCAGTTCGAAAATTTACCTGTCCGAATGTGAACATTGGGACTATTCACGGTTGATAAGTTGGCTGATATACCAACCATTGGTACCGAGGTAAGAATAGGAAGAAATACCAATACTAGTGTGCAGAATTTATAACTGCTTTGTTTTAATTTAGGAAGAAGTTGTTTTTACACCTACACCATCACCCCTGATGACGACCTCGGACGCGTCCAATGACTGCAGTCCATCATCGTCCCGAACAAAAAGAATTACGACGGACATGTTTACAAATGTTATGGATTTGATTAAAGGAAAGGACGAGGAAGAGAAAGCTTTCCGGACTCAGACTTTAGAGTCTATAAACAAGCATACATAATCCATAAATAATTTACCGGCAGCCACGGTGTCGTTTGCACAGAACATTGTAAATACAAAAAAGTGGAAACTAAAAATATCCATTTCCCACACATCACTGGTATGAGCCATTGCTTAAAAAATATAGAACTTAAATAAACTAGAGAAATTTGATTGAATGAAGACATACTGTTTCTTTGAAAATAAAATGTAACTCACCCGAACTTCAAACGGAATTGATGTTTGCTGTTGGTCATACGGCTTGAGTTGTTGGATGAGATCCCAGCACTAAGATGGAAATCGAAAGAATTTTTTTCGTATAAAAATGGATTTCGCCTACGAATGTAGCTAGAAGATGAGCACTTTGTTATCCATTATTGCAAACTTACAGAAGGTTTCAAGACCGGAGCATACTTAAATTATGGAGGGAACACTTCTCCAGCCTGCTGAATGGCAGTGAACGCACAACACCTTTGGCACAAAAAACACACGACGACATACAACAATTACAACCATAAGAATTAAAATAAACTCTATAATATTAAATATTTTTTTACGCTCAATGAGATGTTTTTCGACTAACGGTCCAAAATAAACTAAAAACATGTGACAACATAACCGTTACGCCGGGTGTGCTATTTAATTGTTATACTGCGTTTAGGCAGAGATTTTAGTTTCAACAATGGCCATAGGGCGACCTTGAATAAAAACACACGTGACACGAGAGTGAATGCGATAGCAGTAGTATAACATAGGAAATGAAGAGAGAGTAGAAATATAATTCATATATTATACACCTTATACACAAACTAATGCTCGGTGCTCGAGTGTGCCGCACACTGTCATATATCACCGGAGTATTACGAGTATCACCGGAGAAAACGTCTGCCGTTTGAAAAACAAACTAAAAATACTATTAGAAATCTATATATATATAAATCAATGCCACTTTCTTTGTAATTTCATCACTCATAAACGGCTGAACCGATTTGGCTGATTTTTTTTTTGTTGTATTTGTTATTATTAGGAGAAGGTTCTTATGTAAGAAAAAATTACGAAAGTTGCCGGAAACCCCTAAAAACAGCCCTTTTCTTTTTCCCATACAAACGTTTTATTTTGTATATACATACATACATACATATGTAAGTAAAAATGATTGTTCGTTTGTTAGTAACGCTAACGCTCGAGAACGGCGGAACCAATCTTCATGAAATCAGAAGTTGTTCGCTGTGGATCTGGAAAGGGTTAGATATAAAAAACCATATACTTTTCATAAGGAAAAGTCGAAAAATTGGAAATTTCCAAAAAGTGACTTTTCATACACTTCTTTTTTGTTTTGTTTTTCAATATTTTGATTTGTAAATTATTTGAATCGTTCAATTTCGGTCGCTTACTTTTTCATTCCGGAAAAATTATTGAAAATTATTCAGTGAAAACTTTATGTGTGTTTCAAACGAAGTGATCAATTACAGATTGAAATTTGTTACGAAGCAACGAAGACATCGCGCTAATATCGGTCGGCGTTCTTTTTGCCATCAACGTATGGTAGCTCAAGACACAAGAACTTCGTGAGACTCCCACGATGCGATGACATATGTGTGGAATTATGGATCGCTGTCAATCAGCAAGCGATCATCACGATAATACAGCAAGACTTTTCAAACAACAGCTACGGTGTTTGATGAACTTTATCTTGAAGCAACGTATGTATATACAAGTATGGTGCAGTCAGATGCTGGATGTACTCTGTTGAGTTGCAAAAAAGAGGTTTGCCCCAGGCACACATTTTTCTTTGAATGGTGGATGGTGGTTACACCAGATCAAATTGATGAAATAATTTCTGCCGAAATTCCTCATGCAGAGAAAGATCCATTATTCTACGAAGCGATGAAAACCAATATGGTGCATGGACCTTGCAGACACCACAATTCCACTTGCAATAAATGCACGAAACACTATCCACGTGCTTTTCTTTTGGAAACGCAAACTGGAAATGATGGATATCCACTCTATCGTCGTAGCTCATCAGACGACAATGGCAGGACATTTACCATTCAACTTAGAGTAGTGAATATCGAAGTTGAGAACATATTGATCGTACTATATTCTCCACTGTTGTCTAATTCACATTCAAAACTCATATGAATGTTTAGTATTGCAGTTTGGTGTAATCTATAAAATACGTTTGTAAGTACGTCATCAAAGGAACCAATATGGCGGTTATTGGTCTTAAACGATACGGTCGATACGTGAACTGCAATAAAGCGCTTTGTAGGGTATTTACTTCTGTAATTCATGAACGTTTTTTGACTGTTGTGCGTCTCGCAGTTTATTTGAAGAATGGCTAAAGAGTGTTTTTCAACTCAGAGAATACAGTACAGCCAGCGGAAACACTTCCAATAACATTGACATTTTCCATAATACAATTGCTAAGTATTTGGAATAGAAGAAAAGAACTGCAACCAAATACGCCGTCAAATAGATTATAAATGGTTCAGTAATCAGTCGTTGAGTATGTATTATACCACGTGCATCCCTAAAGACTGATGTCACAACCTTTCCAGCCGCCTTTTTCGTTTTTCCACGCCTGAAAACCATCACCACCAACTTCATCATGTGCAGTCCACTAGAATGACTGTCGATTGGACTCCAGCGGGAAATGATGGAGCTATATTTCTTTATTTATTGCGATTAGAGAGTACTTAAACACTTCTCAGAATTAGTTGTTTTTGTTGGATTATGAACTTGCGAGCACCTACTTTGCAACTCAACGGTGGATTTCCCTGAGCCCAAATTCAACAGTATTTTTCACAAAAAAACAATGCTTTATTGACACATGAAATGCTTTATGATCGATTTTTTTAAACTAACACAAGTTGCTTCAGAAAAATGCTATATCTCATTAACTAATAGTTATAATCCAACTAATAGAAATCATATAGATGGTAGTAGTAGTATTATCTATGTATCAGCCACAGTGAAGCGTGGACGGGTCCTCTAGTAACATATATAAAAATCAGATTTGTTAAAATACTTTCGACATTTTTTTTTTCAAATTTTCAAGAACGTCTGCCACAAGGTTACAACCGAAAAAATCGTCTGCCATTTATTTTTCTGGTTATATTTACCATATTATTTGCTGTGACCAAACGCCAGCTTTCTTAAAATAAAGGGTGATTTTTTAAGAGCTTGATAACTTTTTTTTAAAAATAAAAAATAAAATTTGCAATATCTCATCGGTTCTTTATTTGAAACGTTAGATTGGTTCATGACATTTACTTTTTGAAGATAATTTCATTTAAATGTTGACCGCGGCTGCGTCTTAGGTGGTCCAATCGGAAAGTCCAATTTTGGGCAACTTTTTCGAGCATTTCGGCCGGAATAGCCCGAATTTCTTCGGAAATGTTGTCTTCCAAAGCTGGAATAGTTGCTGGCTTATTTCTGTAGACTTTAGACTTGACGTAGCCCCACAAAAAATAGTCTAAAGGCGTTAAATCGCATGATCTTGGTGGCCAACTTACGGGTCCATTTCTTGAGATGAATTGTTGTCCGAAGTTTTCCCTCAAAATGGCCATAGAATCGCGAGCTGTGTGGCATGTAGCGCCATCTTGTTGAAACCACATGTCAACCAAGTTCAGTTCTTCCATTTTTGGCAACAAAAAGTTTGTTAGCATCGAACGATAGCGATCGCCATTCACCGTAACGTTGCGTCCAACAGCATCTTTGAAAAAATACGGTCCAATGATTCCACCAGCGTACAAACCACACCAAACAGTGCATTTTTCGGGATGCATGGGCAGTTCTTGAACGGCTTCTGGTTGCTCTTCACCCCAAATGCGGCAATTTTGCTTATTTACGTAGCCATTCAACCAGAAATGAGCCTCATCGCTGAACAAAATTTGTCGATAAAACACATTTCGAACCGAACACTGATTTTGGTAATAAAATTCAATGATTTGCAAGCGTTGCTCGTTAGTAAGTCTATTCATGATGAAATGTCAAAGCATACTGAGCATCTTTCTCTTTGACACCATGTCTGAAATCCCACGTGATCTGTCAAATACTAATGCATGAAAATCCTAACCTCAAAAAAATCACCCGTTACTTGCGAACTTTGTCTGATTTACGTACCTGTCTTACCTGGGTGACGTCATAGCTACCTTCGCTGGGCTTAGCTGTTCCCCAGTTCATGTAAGGTATGTATAGAAGGGTCACCGAACAAAATATCATATTTGGATACATGCACTCTGCCATTCACTGGCTCTTAGACTATAAAAAACTTGACATTATTTTACAAATAAAAGCATAAAATAGCTTTATTATAGCTCTATTATATCATTTGTAATAACAATTGATTTACTTATTTTTTGCATAAAAAATTTGACTTAGATCAAAATATTAAAATTTCATTGAAGTGAAAAGTATTAGTATTTTTTTTTTTTTTTGATTTTGGAGGGGGAATCTTCGAAAGATACCGTCATTTTTCCGGATGGTATGCACGACCAATACGTCTACGTACTAAACCCTTAACTCCATTGTCTTTGCTTGTTTATTTGCCCCACGGAACTGCCGTTAAGCATTACATCGTGGGGCCAAGCTTAGCCATTCGGCTCGTCAGTCACGTCATTCAGACCTACTCCTCATGCATCCTTCTGATTTCACTGCGTTGCCACTCTTTCATTCTTAGTTCTTTCATAACTATAGCACACCATGCTCTCACACTATCCCACACTTGTTTTGACTCAATCATAAACCGCACTATATTATCCGGTGTCACTTGTTCCATTGTCAGTTTCTGTAGATCGGCTCTCTCCTTTTCATATCGTCGGCAGAAGAAGAAGATGTGCAGCGCGTTTTCTCCGCTGCTGTCGCAGAAGGAACAATTCGTCCCGTCGTCGTGTCCATATTTATAGAGATACTCTCTAAAACACCCGTGTCCCGTCAAAAATTGCGTCAGGTAAAAATCTGTTTCCCTGTGTTTCCTTTCTACCCATGCTTGTACATTTCTAATTAGCATGTGGGTCCATCTCCCCGTCGTAGCTGCATCCCACCGTCCTTGCCACTCATTGAGGCTTGTTTGCCTCTCTTCCTTCCGCTCTTCAGCTGTTAGTCGCCTACCCAGTCTTGTAGACCTGTCATATACTCTTTTGAGCTCCATGGCCATTATCTCTGGCGGCATGATGCCTGCTAAAACCCCAACCGCTTCGTGGGATACGATACGAAATGCACACGTGACCCTTATGGCACTAAGCTGCATTGAAAATTTCGTTTTTTTAGCATACGTCTTTTGTTGTAGTGCTGGTCCCCATATGGGCGCCGCGTTAATCAGAACTGATTGGCTCCCCTTGGCCAATAGAGCCCGCCTCTTTTGGCTTGGTCCACCAATGTTGGCCATTATTCTTGCTAGGGCGGCCGTTACACGTCCTGCTTTCTCACATATATTTTCGGTGTGCGTCTAAAAGCTAAGTCTATTGTCAATGAGCACTCCTAGGTACATTAGTGCCTTCTGGGTCATTATACTGTGGCCGTCAATATTCAATCTTATGTCTTCGAGCTTTTTCCTGCTTGTGATCAGGACAGCTTCAGTTTTTTGTCCAGCGAGTTGAAGTTTTGTTGCCGTGAGCCACTCTTTGATCGTTAACGCCGCTCGATTGCAGAGGTACTCAAGTTGCCCCAGTTCTTTTGTTACTACTGTTATGGCAATATCATCCGCGTAACCGATTATCTGTACCTGCTTCGGCAGAGGGAGACGCAGCACCCCGTCGTACAAAACGTTCCACAACAATGGGCCAAGCACGGAACCTTGTGGAACTCCGCCCGTTACCCTATATGTTTTTTGTCCGTCATCCGTATCGTACAGTAACAACCGGTCAGACAAGTAGCTGGATATGATCCTAACTAAGTAAGCCGGGGTTTTGTTACGTTCTAGTGCACTTATAATATGTGGCCAGTATGCCGAGTTGAACGCGTTTTTAACGTCAAACGTGACCACTGCGCAGTATTCCTTAGTACCATACAGCCATCTTTTACCCTCTATTGCCTTCTTAGCTATGTCGGTAAGCTTTTTAATCGCGTCAGTGGTGGATCTTTTTTTGCGGAATCCATATTGGTTGTCAGACAGACCTTTTTCTCCTTCCTTTTCTAGATGCAGCTCTAGTCGTGCGCAGATTATCCGCTCAAGTATCTTGCCGGTCGTATCCAGCATACAGAGCGGTCGATATGAATTGGGCTCCCCTGCTGGTTTATTTGGCTTCTGCAATAATACCAGTCTTTGCTTTTTCCAGATTTTCGGGAAGACACCTTTTTGTAAGCACCGCGTAAACAATTCAGCAAAGGGTTTCGCATTGTGCTTAATAGCAATCTTTAGAGCCTTATTTGGGATACCATCCACACCTGGTGCCTTGGCATTGCCAAATCTCTCTGCCCTTTTTATTAGCTCCACATCAGTGACTATTGTCCATTCCGTATCAGCAGGTTCTTGCACTCGCGCCGTTCGATTCTCCAGAGGCTGTGTGGGGAATAGAGTTTCCACTACGGTTTTCAGTAGCGCTGGGCACGTCGGTGCTTGTCCTTTGCCACCTCTGATTTTCGTCATCACCAGCTTGTAAGCATCACCCCAAGGGTTTTCGTCGATTTTTCCGCAGAGTTCTTTAAAGCAGTAGGATTTACTTTTTTTGATTGCTTTTTTGAGATCGCTACGTTTTCTCTTAAAGTATTCGCGTAATTGCGTAATCTCTGCAAGTCCGCGACTCCTTTGACACCTCCTCCTCGCTTTGCGGCATTCCTTCCGTAATGTGTTGATCTGCTCATTCCACCAGTAAACAGGTTTTCTATGGGCGCCATTTTTCTTCCTACGTCGCATGCTTTAATGACGTGCCGCACTAAGGTCTCCGCCTGTCGATTTATATCTTCCTCAAATGTTATGTGACCATCTAACATGAGTTTGAAGAGTTCAACGTCCATGGTTTCCATTTTCCATCCTTTTCTCTGTACTTTCTTAGTGGATATATTCCTTCGATTGTGCACCGAGCGTTCGATTTCGAACATAATAGCATTATAGTCACTGTGTGTATATGTGTCACACACCTGCCACCTTGTTGTCCATGCTATAGAACTGCTATCGAAGGTTATGTCAATAACCGATCCCCGACCGTTCTTCTCGAACGTATTTTTATTTCCGGTATATAGTAGCACCCTGTCTAACGACGAGAAGGCCTTTAGCAGCGCATCTCCACGCCTGTTTGTGCAGATGCTACCCCACTCCACCGCCCATGCATTAAAATCACCTGCTATCACGTTTCTTTTAGTAGACAGAATTTCTCTGACTAGTTCGTACCCCACTCCACCGCCCATTCATTAAAATCACCTGCTATCACGTTTCTTTTAGTAGACAGAATTTCTCTGACTAGTTCGTCCAGGATTTTCTCAAAATCAATTTGCGATATGCTTGGCGGTATGTAGCAGCTATAAAAATTGATCCCACAGATTTCCGCTCGTGTGTAAAAAGATTTCCCTGATAGCGGTTCGTCCTGAAACGTTTCACCTCCACATGCCCATATGGCAGCTATGTTTGTGTTGTCAGAGATCCATGTCGGTCCGCTTATATTTTTGTACTGTTCGCAAAGTATAGCTACATCGACCTTTTCCTCGTAAACCGTCTGCTTAAGAAGCTCTTGAGCAGCCTCACAGTGGTTTAGATTGAGTTGCATGACTCTCATTTTTTGATGTTCTTACACGCCTCTTGATAGAGAGGACACTTTTTGCTTCCTATTTGGTGGTCGATGTTTTCCCTGCCCTTTTTCCTACATGCACTGCATGATGGGTTTTTATTACACGACTTCGCAAAGTGTCCAGTTTCTCCACACTTGACACAGCACTCGCTCCTGTCATCTGGATTGTTGCATGCTTTCGCCAGATGTCCGTATTCCAGGCATCTGAAACACCTCCTGAGGTTTTGCTTCGCCCTTATTCTGCACACTACCCAGCCTATTTTTAACTTGTGTGCATCAAGAAGTACTCTTGCTTCCAACGCTAGTAGACTTACCACGGCAGTTTGGGTCCCTAGGTATGCCGTTCTGATGCTCTTAATCGAGTTTATATCAAAATGGCTCAACTCGTTTACTTGTAGGCGTATTGCCTCAGTAATGTCCTCTTTCGTTGTGATTTCATCAAGATCACGTATTTCTACCAGGAACCTCGTGAGTTAGAGCTTTTATTTGCGCATCTTCATCTGGGCCTCTTTCAGCTCTAACAGAATCTGGCCTTTTGCCGTCAGTCCTGAGGATTTCGCTATATGACATATCCCCGGTTTTTTCTATTACTATTGCATCGGGTCGGGGTGGCGGCTTATGTGGTGTCTCCCTTGGTTGTTTATGTTTAACCGTGATCCAGCCATCTTGTTTTCCCATTACTGTCTCCTTGCTTCCGAATGGGTTGTCACATTTTGCTTCCTTGCTCAGGGGAACTTCCATTTTGTTCGTCCATTCCTTATGGAAAGTTTTATTTTTCTTAGGCGGTGTTCTTCTCTTTGGCTGTATTTCGTCTCGAGGCCTCTTGGGTGTATTCTCTGCGTTGGTTGTCTTTACTAGAAAACTACAACGTGCTTCCTTATTTGCCATGTGCTCCTATTGAGCACTTGCGTGCAGCTTAGCTATCACACTGAGAAGATCTCTCATGGTGTTATTGATAGACCGCTGGGTTGGGTGCATTGTTGCAATCAGCTTCTTGATCGCATTCCCTAGTTCAGCCATACAGTCTCCAGGAGGTTGTATCGCCTTTGCCAAGGGAGTGGTGTCACCCAACGCTGGTGGTGATGACCTCGCTCTTAAAGGTTTGTCAACACCAAGGTTTTTAATCGGGGACCTACCCAATTTGGGTGCCCTCTTAAAGGGATCTGCTTCCGTAATAGTCGTATTTCGGGGGGAGTTTTGCACTTTATTTCCATCATCCCTCAGGCTTCCAATGCTGCTGCCTCCTATAATCCCAAAAATGTTGCTGCTGTTGCTGTTAGTGTTTTTGTTTCTTGTATTATTCTCCATATATGTATTTGATATACCAGCGCATCGTGTGCAGGGGGGCGGGCCGAAATAAACAGGAACGGGTGTACCCTCGGGGACACTGCCCCTACCCCAGTTCCCTGAGGCCTGTCCTTCGCTTTACCGGTCCCGGAAAACACGGACGGACCGGCGCTCGCAAGTTACATCCCATGCTAACCCAAGAACAACAGCAAACACAGATGGTGTGAAGATAGTCTGGTAGATAAGAACATATGTACATTTATTTAAGAAAACCAGAAGATATGTAAAATTAAGATATGAGAAGAAACACTGATTCTAAATAAATATTGAATGCAAATAAAGGATAAGCAGCACTGTGGAATTCTCCCACAGATAAGAATTTTTGTAAATTTGAAGATAAGCATTTTTGTAAAACTATAACATGATAGTAATAAAGGATAAGCAGCACTGTGGAATTTTCCCACAGATAAGAATTTTTGTAAATTAGAAGATAAGCATTTTTGTAAAACTATAAAAGCACGAAAATCTTTGAAATAAAGACATACATTTTTCTGACACTCTAAAGAGCCGGTCGTATAAAATTGTTTTCATAATTGGCGCAGTCGGTAAACGTCTGACATAATCTTAAGATTGGTCAAACGGGTCGCTCGGATTTTCCGAAGAAAATCCACACATAAAAAAAAAGAAAAAAAAAAAACAAAATCAATTTTAAAAATAAAAATAAGGCGTTTCCGAGCCCTTAAAACAGTTAAAAAAAAAAAAAAACACAGAGAAGAAAAACATCACCATGGCAACTGTTAACAGCTCCGAGCTCCTGAAGGAAGCTTCGAGAATAAGACCATTCAACGGAAGTGATGGTTACGACCTATTCTCATTTATAAGAGAAGCAGATGCCATACTCCGCCTCTTTAACGATAACCCATCGTTAAAGGAATTCGTTATTCAACGCTACGTACTAACGAAATAAATGGAGACGCCCTGAAGGTAGTCCGACCTTTAGGAAGCACGCCGATGTGGGACGACGTAAAGGAGGAACTCATCCGGAACTTCGGGGTAAAGGAGAGCTACAGGAGTCTGTACCACCAGGCCATCAACGTTAAGCACTACAATGTAAGTGAATATTTTGTAAAATTAAGGGATATTTTAGATAAAACTAATATTAAGTATGAATTTGATAGTGAAAAACCCATAGCCTTTTCACCGGAAGCCAACGAGGCATTTTTTCTAAAAACCTTCTTAAACGGAATTAGTCCTCATTTGTCCTCCATAATTTTGAGTAGGGATATTAGAAAACTAAGGGAAGCTTTTTATTGCTTAGAGGATACTGGATTAATCCAGCAAAATAAAAATAAATATAGTAACTATGGGCAGCGTTATTACCCCTCACAAAATAATTACGATTCAAACAATAGGGTACATGCTAGTAATCCTCAGCCTTCTTTTCCAACGCAACAACGTTTTGGGGAAATAACAGTAGAATGAGTAATAATAATAAGTACTAACCCGCAACAAGCATCACGAAATAGCTATTCACAACAGAGTAGGAATAGCAATAGAAGTCAAAGGCCTGTGCCCATGGAAGTAGACCATATGGATTACAATCAGGGCGAAAATTTTCGGTCACCAGCCCGGGGGAGGAGCTACCAATAGTAGAACTAACTATAGGTAGAAATAGATTGAAGTGTTTAATCGACACCGGTTCAACAACTTCAGTTTTAAATAGTAAAGTAGATTTAGGATTTAGGAAAAATAAATTAGAAAATCCCACTAGATTAAAAACAATGAGTGGTGAATTTTTCATTACTGAAGAAGTGAAAACTCCCTTGCCTACGGAATTCAATAGTGAAAACATCGTGCATTGGCATTTAACACCATTTTTTAATAGAAAATTCGACTGCTTAATAGGGCAGAATGTTGTGAGACCATTAAACGCAATAATTAATTTTGAAAAAAATCACATTTATGTTAATGGCAATAAAATTAAATTTTTAAATCCATGCCCGTTTGTTAAGGAAGAAATTCATTCAATTGAACCCATTGAGAAAGACTTTTTAATCCTAGAAAGGCCCGATATGAATACTGTAGAAAGGAAAATGTTAAAGGAAATACTACGGAAAAATAATGACCTTATATTTAGAGAAAATGAACAGCTAACCCATGCTCATGAGGTACAACATGAAATCGTTACAACAACTGAAAAGCCTGTATATTCAAAAATTTATAAATACCAGGAGATAACCAAACAAATTAAAGAAATGCTGGACCAGGGAATAATTAAAGAAAGCTGCTCCCCATACAATTCACTACTTTGGATTGTCCCAAAAATAATGGATAATTCTGGTAAAAAGAAATGGAGAATAGTAATAGATTACAGGGCTCTAAATGAAATAACTATATCTGATAAATTCCCAATTCCAAATACAGATATCATATCTAGAAAATTAGGTCAAGCAACATATTTTACGACAATTGGTCTAGCCAAAAGTTTCCATTAAATTCTTATAAAAGAATGTGATAGGAAAAAACTGCATTTTCTACACCGTTAGGTCATTATGAATTCATAAGAATGCCATTTGGTCTAAAGAACGGCCCAGCCACTTTCCAAAGATTAATGAACTTTGTCTTAAGAGAATACATTAATAAAATATGCGTTGTTTATTTAGATGACATTCTCATATTTAGTTCCTCTCTTCAAGAACACAAGGAAAGTATAGAAAAAGTTTTTAAAAAATTAAGAGAACACTGTGTGAAAATTCAAATCGATAAATGCAATTTTTTTGCTAAGACTACTGAATATCTTGGTCACATTCTAACTACAGAAGGATTTAAACCGAATCCTAATAAAATAGAAGCAATTCAAAAATTAAAGCTTCCTGAAACAGTGAAGCAAATTAAATCTTTCTTAGGAGCAACAGGATATTATAGGAAATTCATTAAAGATTACGCTAAAATTGCTATTGGCATGACAAAATTTCTTAAAAAGGGAGTTCGTATTAATATTAAAGATCAACAATTTATAGCCGCTTTTTATACACTAAAAAGACTTTTGGTTAACGATCCAATATTAAAATATCCCAATTTCGAAAAGAAATTTAAAGTTGCAACTGATGCTAGCAATTTTGCAATTGGTGCCGTATTAATGCAAGATGGCCATCCCATTTGCTATGCTAGCAGGACACTTAATGAATACGAGAAGAGATATAGCACAACAGAAAAGGAACTCTTAGCCATCGTTTGGGCAGTTAATTATTTTAGACCCTACATTTATGGTAGGCAATTCGATCTTTTAACAGATCATTTACCACTTAAGTGGTAAAGACATAAATCCTCGATTACAAAGGTGGCTTCTGAAACTTGGAGAATACGATATATGTATTCAATATATAAAAGGCAAAGAAAATACATTGGCCGACTTTCTTAGCAGATTAGATGTAGATTCTAGAGAAATCTGCCTCATAAATCAAACTTCTGAAGAAGATGATAACATGAGTACAGCAGCTACAATTCACTCTCAAGTAGAAGAATTAAATGACCATATCCCTACACTTGAATCTGTCATCAATCGTTTTCAGACTCAAATTATTTTATGTGAACATAAAGTAAGAGACACTAAAAAAATAGGTAAAAATCTTAAGATTTACATAAGCCAAGATGACATTAATAGCGAATACATGGTAGACATCTTAAGGACACATGTTAAAACTTAAAAAGCGGGAATTTTTTCAGAAATAGCTGACTCCGAATACAACAAAGTTCAACTAAAATTAATCGAAATATTTGGCAGTAGCCAAATGCTTTAAATGCTTATTTCATGCCAAAGACTTATCAGATGAAACAAAGGCATATCGGTACATTTCAAAGTACCACAAATATGAAACTGGGCATGCTGGCATAAATGAAAATTATAATGGTTTAAAACACCTTATATATATTAAAAAACTAAACGAAATAATACAAAAATATATAAACAATTGCGATATATGTAATAAAGTAAAGTATGACAGAAATCCGTTGAAACCTAAGTTTCACTAACACAAACTCCTACTGAAATTAATGATATTGTTTATGTTGATACTTTTACATTCCTAAAGCAAACTTTCATGACAACTATAGATAAATTCTCACAATTTGCAATGGCATTGCCTTTGGAAAACAGAAATAGTTTGACTCTTGTTGAAAAACTTAGACAATATGTTTCTATTAAAGGAAAGCCAAGAAAAATTATAGCTGATAATGAATTTAATAACGTTAATGTTAAGGATTTTTTAAACATAGAAAATATAGAGGTTCATTTTACCAAGCCAAATAGTCATACAGGGAATTCGGATATATTTAGAACGTTTTCATAATACAATTAGCGAAAAACTTAGAGTTGCTGAATTAGAATATAGGACTCTCTCAGTTCAAGAAAAAATGTTTAGATGTATCGAATTTTATAACAAATCGATTCATTCGGTAACTAAGGAAAAACCAATTTACATAGAAAATGGGAAAGTAAATAAAGAAATAATATTCAAAAAATTAAAAGAAACAAAAGAAAACAATATTAAAAAACTTAATGAAAAAAGAGAAAATGTTGTAATAAATAAAGAAGAAGCATATGTGGCAGTACGTCATAAGAACTCGCCACGATATAGGAAGCTTAAACTAGATAATGTACATACAACCAATATTAAAAGAGGAAATAAATTTGCAGATCAACTGGACACTAATATTTTTGATACTAATGACAATGGCTCCAACAGCAACGTCCATTTTAACCATCCAACCGATTCATGAAAACAGCGGATATGTGGAAATTAGTACATCCAAAACGGAAATTGTAGTTTCATCAGAATTTATAATACACGCCATAGACCCTTATGAAATTTTATATTTAATTAACAACATGACTTTTAATACAAATCTCTTGAGGCCATTACATCGCGATTTACTTAGGAATGAACTCTTAATCCTTAAAACAAAAGTCAAAACCTTAATACCTAAATAGGCATAAAAGAGGATTATTTAATTTGGTTGGGACAATGAATAAATATTTATTTGGAACAATGGATAACATAAATAGAAAGGATATTGAGGATCACTTAAAGGTGATTGATCAAAATATGCACAATTCTATTACAACCTTAAACCAACAAGTTAAAATATATAAATATTTTGAAAAAACATTTAAATATTTAAAAACAACAATAGAACAAGACAGGGAAAAAATACTAGATTATGAAAGAGGAAATGATAAAATTCTAAAGGATGCTGCATTAAACAACATGTTTAAGGAGCAAATCTTAAGAATACATATCCTTAAAGAAAAAATTGATCATATTCAAGATAGCATTGCAGCCGCCAAACATGGATTATTACATCCAGGAATTTTGACAAGTGAAGAAGTTGATATATACGAAACAGACCTATTTAAGTTGCAACATTTAAAAATGTGTGCAATTCAGTATGCAGAAAAACTGCTCCTTTTAATAGTAAAGGTACCACGAAATTTTAGCACAGTTCAATTAAAAGTTATTCAGCCCATTTCAAATGAACAAATGAGAGAAATTACTTCCGTTTCAGAAACAGTTTTTAATTACAATAATAAAACTTATACATATGAAAAAGACAAAACACTTAATGAATTAAAAACTTCAAAACATTGTATTTTTACAAAAACATGTCTATTAAGTAAGAACGAAATAACAGAAATAATTGAAATTGACGATGAAACATTAATATTAAAAAATTTGAAAAATACTAAGCTAGTACAAGATTGTGATCACAGGAAAGTAATACTGGAAGGAAATTATTTAATACACTACCAAAATTGTACACTAGAAATTAACAATCAAATTTTCTCTAATAAGGTAAAAATATTCCAACAAAGATTTTACTTTCCTGTAAATGAAGAAACTAATTTTACAAATAAAATTTCATTTGAAGAAATGAGACTGGAACATTTAAAGAACATAGTAAAAATAGAAGAACTTAAGTACCATAAGAAAATTAATTATTCAATTTCATTTGTAAATTTTATTATTACTTTACTTTTAATAAGCCTTCTCTTGTATATGGTAAGAAAACAAAAACAAATGCGAGTAGAAATTGTAAACAAACCTCAGGAGAGTTTTGTATCTAAGGGGGGAGGAGTTACATCTCATGCTAACCCAAAAACAACAGCAAACACAGATGGTGTGAAGATAGTCTGGTAGATAAGAACATACATTTATTTAAGAAAACCAGAAGATATGTAAAATTAAGATATGAGAAGAAACACTGATCCTAAATAAATATTGAATGCAAATAAAGGATAAGCAGCACTGTGGAATTCTCCCACAGATAAGAATTTTTGTAAATTTGAAGATAAGCATTTTTGTAAAACTATAATATGATAGTAATAAAGGATAAGCAGCACTGTGGAATTTTCCCACAGATAAGAATTTTTGTAAATTAGAAGATAAGCATTTTTGTAAAACTGTAAAAGCAAGAAAATCTTTGAAATAAAGACACACATTTTTCTGACACTCTAAAGAGCCGGTCGTATAAAATTGTTTTCATAATTCGCACGGGGCAACGTAGGCTACTACTCCTGCCTCCAATGCACACTCCTTGACCAGGGCCCGAAGGGGCTGGTTCCTGCAGACACATCGGCAGAGCATTCTCACATCACCCTCTCCATCCCGCCAGTTGAGAAATCACTGTTGACACTTGGAGGGACTCCCAGTGCGCCGCGGTGTGTACCGGTCATTTTTAATGACAGCCGCACCTAACATGGTGAACAGAAGCTGACCAGGAAGCCGCCCATTGTGGGTCCGTCGCGCCTGGATTTTTGTTGTTCATTATGCACATGAGTGATGATGAGGGGGACACGTATTTCTGTGAGGCGGTGTCGATTCGCCACAGTCACAGGAGCTTCAACGGATCTGCAAGCTTTTATGCCGCATCCTCCACTCCTGCCGCTCATCGTCGGGGATTGCTTATTCGTTTTAACTTATTTCGCAACTGACCTGCTACTACAGGCCGTTCGGCTATCCGCGACCTGCCGACCCCCCCGGTAGCTTAGAGCCCAGCTAGAGAGCCCAAATTCGATAGAATAGAACACTCCGTCCGGGCCACAACAAAATTGTGTACATACAAAATGGACAGCTGTGTTGTTTTGTGTACATGCCGGCCATTGTTATGTCGCTGCCTTCTTACAAATGTTCATGTAGTAGGATTCACAACGCCATTTTATGTTCACTGTCGTGCTGCTGCAGTCTGTCGCGGTCATTGTGTTCAGCACATAATTGCAATTATCCCTCTCACGGCTTAATAAAAATTAAGGGCAACTCAGAATCTGGTGCAAATTGTCTTGCATATTTGCAATTGCAAATAAGAGAGCATATTTTTGCTTTTTACACTAACAAAATGTACAGCGATGCACCTGCTACACCCTTGCAAAGAAGCAACAGCCATTGTATTATTTGCAACTCTAGTTTGCAAATTATCAGATGTTGTCAAAAATAAAAGCAAACAAAGAAAAGAGATGGAGCAAGCAGGTTTAAGCAAAAAAAGAATTAAACGTGAAAAACTAAACAAAAAGTGGAATGAAAAAGAAATCCAGAGTATACTGGATTTCTTGCAGGAAGCTCCAGAAGTAGAGGTAAGTGATTTAAGTGATTAATTTTAATAGGCACCAACAGCTCAAATTTTTTATAAAAAGCTCATTGAGAGCACAAAAATAGACGCACCGTGGGATTTAATACGGTGGAAAGTGCGGCACCTGAAGGCTTCATACAAAAAAGTCTGAGTCTGATGCCGGGAAGTCAAGTGTTGAAGGTAAGCGTAATGAATGTGGTAAAATTTTGTCTAATGTTTATATTTCAGGCAAGGTGTTGCAAATGTGCCCACACTTTAATCAGCTTAAACATATTTTTGGGAAAAAAGCCACAAGTGAATTACCATTTGAAGTGGTTGATAGTGGCAGTAGGTCCATAATGAATGAAAGCGCGGCCAGCCGAATACTGGAAATCATTTTTTCGGATGTCGGCGAAGAAATTGCGTCTCCAATTGACATTGCCAATATTGAAAATCTACCACCAGGCAATGTAAGTGAAGTGATTGTTCCTGAAAAAGCAACAGATTTCGCGGAAAAATGAAAAAACATGTCCCAAATCATCTGCTGCAAATCTTGTTGCTTTTCAAGACGAGCGTAGGCAAATGTTTAAAATGAAAATGGAATGGGAAGAAGATATACATGAAAAATATCACGCTTTGAATGAAAGAAGATTGCAAGCAGAAATTGAAAGAGGTAAAGCTGAAATAATATTCAAGAACCGTGAATTGGACTTAAAAATCTTAGAATTGGAAAAGGATGAACGATTGAAAAACTTCAAATTGAAAAGAAAGAACGCTTGCAAAGGTTCGAAATTGAAATGAAATATAAGTATTCCCCTCACCAGTAATTTTTCTGTACTTTATTTATCTCTATTTATTTATCTTAATTTATTTATCTCTGTACTTTATTTATCTTTGTATTTTAAAATATCTAGTTCCAATTACTGTTGACATGAATACTTATTTAATACGGTTTTTGATGTTTTGTTATCTTCTATCATTCAAAGCGTTATCTTTTTCATATTTTTCTTGTACTAAATACTTAAATTAAAATATTCATTAATTTTGTATACAATAGTTTAATGTATAAATCTTTTTCATGTTTGTCTTATACTTAATGTATAAATATTGTATATATAATTTTAATTATTATATATGTAACTAAAAACTGAAAAATGAATTAAAATACATTTAAGAAAACATTAATGCGTATATGGCTTATCTTTTAGTTTCTCCAATATTGTTGAGTATATGCTCATCAGGCTAAATAAGATCTTCGGTAGTAGTTGATGGATCTGAACCATCGTCGAACGAAGTGGAACCATTATTAATTAAAATGTTGTGGAGAATACAGCAGACAAGAAACCAATCGCAGCATAATTTATGTTTTTTTTTTGTTAGATAAACGCATCCTTAGCTGCTTAAGGCTTCCAAATCTTTCTTTTAAAAGCCCAAAGCAATGCTCTACTCTAACCCGATATTTACTGTGTCGTAAATTAAATTCAATTGGCGATTCTGCTAATTTAATCTCGGTTCCATCAATATAGCCAATACAAAACGGTAACTCATCAAAGGTATCCAATACTATTTTCGATCGTTCAACCTCATCGGGCCAATCTATATATATAAAATTAAGTGGCAAAACTTCGCACTGTTCGCATACTCCTCCTAGACGGCTTGCCCGATTTCAATGAAATTTTCAGGGGTGATTGGGGTCCGTTTGGAGGGTGCACATAAGAAATTTAATAGGTGTATCATTGCACGTTTTGCAAAAAAAAAAAATGATACATCCCGCCTATACAAATTCTCCTGAAATAATGTTTTGCCGATAGATTGGCAGTCCTGTCAAATGCCTTTTACTAATAAACAGAAACAACTGGCAGATGTTTACAATTAATAAAAAAAAAACACTGACATCGCATGTTGATCGTTTTTTCCTGAATTGATTCGATTGTTCAAAATCGCATTGGACCGCATGCCGTCTGATAACCATCGAATCGTCATCAGAGCAGACAAAATGCCGATGGGGCAGCATGCCAGACGATTCAACGCACCAACAATCGATGAGTTGGTAATCGTCATTGCGAACAGTTTGAATCGCGAGATATTGTACTGCACCGTAGAAACGAACAACTTCAGCGTGTTTCCGAGCTACACCGTAGTTACAATGCATTACAGTACTGGAGAGGTGATGACGGCTATCACATCAATATGCGATTGATAAATCGAAGAAATGTTACTACCGATTCAATATTTTGTGTATTGTTCATTTATAGCCAAAGAAACACCAAAAAAACTCAGTGCAAGAAGACAACTACATCCTGAAATGTCGCAAGCTTTTCCATCAGTATTTAGTTGATATGTATGCGAAGATCGAGACCGAATGTGTCCACTTTATTCGATTCAACCAAGCGAAATTGCGTTCTGAAGAGTACATCCATTTGAGAGATGCCGTGATGAATGATGCAAATGTGAATAGCATTGGACGTCTGACAATATTGCCAGCCACATACATCGGCAGTCCGCGCCATATGCACGAGTATACGCAAGATCCGATGTCGTATGTGCGCCATTACGGCAGTCCGGATCTGTTCATAACGTTCACGTGCAATCCCAAGTGGAATGACATCAAATGCCATTTGTTCCCCGGTCAATCAACAACTGATCGTCACGACTTAACAGCACGTGTATTCAGAAAAAAGCAAAAAGCAATGATGGATTTAATTGTGAAACTTTGTGTTTTTGGAGAAGTTCGATGCTGGATGTACTCGATCAAATGGCAGAAAAGAGGATTACCGCATGCACACATCTTGATTTGGTTAGTTCGAAAAAATACGACCAGATCAGATGGATAAAGTCATCTCAGCGGAAATTCCAGATGAAGCAATCGACCCACAATTGTTCAACGTTGTAACAAAAAACATGATCCACGGCCCTTGCGGCGCTATTAATCCAACGTCACCATGCATGATTGACAATAAGTGTTCAAAGCGCTATCTTAGAGCTTTAGTTGATGATACAATCACTGGAAATGACGGATATCCATTATATCGGCGTCGATCCGCTGAAGATGGCGGTAATTCAACGGTCATAAAAGTTCGGAATCAAGACGTTGATGCACATCAATGTAGAATATTGCAACTCTGTCAAATCGATCAAATACATCTGCAAATACGTAAATAAAGGCAGTGATATAGCAGTTTTCGGAGTGGTTATCAGAGAATAGATGAAATTCAGCAATACCAAATGGGCCGTTATATAAGCAGCAATGAAGAGGTATGGCGCATTTTATCGTTCCCAATCCATGACCGGCATCCCGTCGTTCTTCATTTGGCAGTTCATCTCGAAAATGGTCAACGCGTTTACTTCACTGCAGACAATGTACAACAGAGCGCAGCACGACCACCGGGGACAACACTAACTACCTTTTTCGAGTTGTGTGAAAACGATGAATTTGCAAGAACATCGCTATATTCCGAAATACCACAATATTTCACTTGGAATCCATCATCGAAAACATTTCAACGACGAAAGCAAGGGGAGCGTGTTGACGGTTATCCAAATGTCCGTAAAACCGATGCCATAGGACGCATTTACACCATCCATCCGAACAATGCCGAATGTTTCTATTTGCGTCTACTATTAGTCAACGTGCGCGGACCAAGATCATTTGATGATTTGAAAACTGTTAACGGTCAGTTGTGTGCGACGTATCGTGAAGCATGTCAGCGATTGCATTTGTTAGAAGATGATATGCATTGGGACACCGCACTTCATGACGCATCACTCACATCTCATCCAAAACAAATACGCGTACTATTCGCCATAATAATATCTACATGCCTTCCGTCAAATCCGCAAGAACTGTGGAATAAGTACAAAGCCTGCACGACCGAGGACTCATTAATTATGGCGCGTAATCGAGCAGACTTGCTATATACATATTACAAATGTATAATGATGTTTTGATATTGGTTGAAGATCTGTGCCTTACAATTGCGAATAAGGCATTAGCGCAACTTGGCATAACTGCGCCCAATCGTTCAGTGATGGATATGCTTGACCATGAGCTTCAACGTGAACAACAATACGATTGCAATGAATTGCGTGCTTTCATACAAGCTATCATTACCAAATTGAATATTCAGCAGAAAAATGCTTATGATAAGATTACACGAGCGGTTGACAATAACGCCGGTGGATTCTACTTTCCGGATGCGCCCGGTGGTACAGGGAAAACGTTTGTGATCTCTTTGATTCTTGCAACTATACGGTCACAGCAGAAAATTGCGCTGGCAATTGCTTCGTCAGGCATCGCTGCTACTCTACTTGATGGCGGCCGAACAGTACATTCTGCATTGAAATTACCGTTGTACATCCAAGTCGTTGAAACACCAACGTTCAACATATCGAGGAATTCAGCAATGGCAAAAGTTTTGCGAGGAGCTGGAATAGTTCTATGGGATGAGTGCCCAATGGCTAACAAAAAGTCATTACAAGCATTCAATAGAACAATGCAAGATTTACGACAAAAGCAGCAACTTTTTGGTGGAGCATTAGTCTTATTATCCGGCGATTTTCGGCAAACTTTGCCAGTCATTCCTCGATCAACTCCTGCCGACGAAATAAACGCATGTTTAAAATCGTCAGTTTTGTGGAGACATGTTCAAAGGCTGACTCTTGCCATCAACATGCGAGTCCAATTGCAAAATGATCGATCCGTAGCGGCGTTTTCGAAGCAGTTGTTGGACATTGGCGAAGGCAAAATACCAATCGATGATACCAATTTGATCACATTGCCGAACAACTTAGGTACACTTTTACAATCGAAAGAAGAATTGATTGAAAGTGTATTTCCGAATATTGTTGTACACGTCAACGAAATCAATTTTGCCATTCAAGAAAAACTGCCAGCAGAAGCTACAACATATACATCGATTGAATAGCGTTTTGAATCAAGATGAAGTAGTCAATTATCCAACTGAATTCTTTGGATCCCCCCGGTCTGCCACCGCATCTTTTGGTCCTGAAAGTCGGTTCACCCATTATACTTCTACGAAATCTGAAGCCACCGACTTTGTGTAATGGCACAAGACTTTCAGTCAAAAAAATGTGCCAAATTTGGTTGAAGCAACAATACTAAATGGCAAGGAGCAGGTGAAGTTGTACTCTTACCACGCATTCCCATGATTCCAACGGACATGCCGTTTGAATTTAGCGCTTGCAGTTCCCAGTACGTCTTGCCTTTGCGATGAATATCAACAAATCGCAAGGGCAAACGTTTCAAGTGTGCGACGTCAATTTGGAAGAACCGTGCTTCTCCAACGGCCAATTGTTCGTCGCATGCTCGAGAGTAGGAACACCAAGGTGCTTATTCATTTACGCGCCAGGTGGACAAACCAAAAATGTTGTATACCAATATGTTTTATAAATGTTTTATAAATAAGTAACAGTTTTACAACAATAAATAAAACACAAAGTAAAAACCCTTAAGAGTTTTAATCGATTTAGGTGTAGCGAAGTGCACAGGGTAACAGCTAGTATACATATATACTTAGATTGGTGACGCAAGAATACTCTAAACATTCTTTTTGTTATTATCTATATAGTTTCGCCATCTTCCACTCCAAAAATTTTCGCCATTTTTCTATATGCTGTGCTTTCTCCCGACGAACCCCATCGAAACAGTGTGATTGCTAATTGCAATTCGACAGAAAATTGCTTACACGAGTGCGCTTTGTTGAATTCCTCATCGTTTTTTATTAAATCAACCAGCATATTATATTGGTCTCTATCTACTCTTAACATTTGGCGGAATCGGCCTTCGTCCAGTGTTGTCAAAATATTATTACGCCAAATGTCTGACTTAGGTATTGTGCTATAAACTCCTCGCCGACAATCCATAATAACAGATATATTGTCAGCCATTTCATCTAACACTGCAGCCACTGCATCATCATCACTTTAGATTTCTAGAAGAAAATTGTTATTAACTGAAATTCTGCATAAAAATATTTCTTACCTTCAATGTCCATTATTTCTTCAGCAGCTTAATAAATTATCAATTCAGCATAATTTCCAATTTGTGCGACAATTTTGTTTACAAACAATATTTTTCTTCACCGATCGGCTGTGAAGGGTTGCACAGAAACCACAGAAAAGACGTTCACTGTTGATGGTAAATATTTGCATTTGCATAATTTTGCTAACTCAGATGCACCAGATCCTGAATTGCCGTAATCTGAAGCGGTATTGCATTTGCAAGTATCCCTCTCATAGTTAATAAGCCGAAGCGGTATTGCCAAAATGATTAGAAAGTAAATACTTATTTTTTTTTTGTTTTGTGAAATGTGTGTATTTGTATACACGAAGGTGAGTTTTAAAGGCAAAGAATAATAATTTATTTGGTTATATATATATATATATATATATATATATATGTATATTCGGGATACATATATATATATATAACGGGTGATTTTTTTGAGGTTAGGATTTTCATGCATTAGTATTTGACAGATCACGTGGGATTTCAGACATGGTGTCAAAGAGAAAGATGCTCAGTATGCTTTGACATTTCATCATGAATAGACTTACTAACGAGCAACGCTTGCAAATCATTGAATTTTATTACCAAAATCAGTGTTCGGTTCGAAATGTGTTTATCGACAAATTTTGTTCAGCGATGAGGCTCATTTCTGGTTGAATGGCTACGTAAATAAGCAAAATTGCCGCATTTGGGGTGAAGAGCAACCAGAAGCCGTTCAAGAACTGCCCATGCATCCCGAAAAATGCACTGTTTGGTGTGGTTTGTACGCTGGTGGAATCATTGGACCGTATTTTTTCAAAGATGCTGTTGGACGCAACGTTACGGTGAATGGCGATCGCTATCGTTCGATGCTAACAAACTTTTTGTTGCCAAAAATGGAAGAACTGAACTTGGTTGACATGTGGTTTCAACAAGATGGCGCTACATGCCACACAGCTCGCGATTCTATGGCCATTTTGAGGGAAAACTTCGGACAACAATTCATCTCAAGAAATGGACCCGTAAGTTGGCCACCAAGATCATGCGATTTAACGCCTTTAGACTATTTTTTGTGGGGCTACGTCAAGTCTAAAGTCTACAGAAATAAGCCAGCAACTATTCCAGCTTTGGAAGACAACATTTCCGAAGAAATTCGGGCTATTCCGGCCGAAATGCTCGAAAAAGTTGCCCAAAATTGGACTTTCCGAATGGACCACCTAAGACGCAGCCGCGGTCAACATTTAAATGAAATTATCTTCAAAAAGTAAATGTCATGAACCAATCTAACGTTTCAAATAAAGAACCGATGAGATTTTGCAAATTTTATGCGTTTTTTTTTTAAAAAAAGTTATCAAGCTCTTAAAAAATCACCCTTTATATTATTAACTGTATTGTGTTGCGTTTATATCGGTACTTGAATTTACAGCCTAGCTTTCACTAACCGTTTTTATTAAACGGATTTAGTAGCTATCAGTGTTATGCGGTTGACCGTTGGTTGCAACGATACATACATATATACATACATACATAATGATAAATTAAAAGTGGAATGGATACACTCACTCTATGTTCCCTCAGGGGATTTTGGGGAATTCTGGTAGAAAATTGCGTGCGTGTGCGTTCTGCTGTTCCTCCTATTGTTGAGCTGCTTCTTGTCCGCTGTTTCATAGTGTGTGGTTATTTGTTGTATTTATTTAACTTATTTTAGATTTTTTAAGTTTCGCGCTCGTTTTTATTAGTAAAGTTTTAATTGCTGTGTTGTTTTTGGAATTATTAGTCTTGTATTAAACTTCACTGTTTTTTCCTTTTTTTCTTTTGTTTTGTACTTGTATGCACGTTTTATATGCTTCTTGGTACATGTACGTATATATATATATATATGTATATATTTTTTTCTGTCACTCACATTTGTACCTTTTTTTTAATTTGTTGTGTCACTGCACTTCACTGTTTTAACCAATGTGCCTTTCTGTAGGCTCGAAGGACCCTGGAAAATACTTGCACCTTTTTGATTTTTGTACCACCAATAAATTCAGTACCGAAAGAAAAGAAAAAATAAACCAGCTTATCCGTGAGTGTGACTATTGTGTCCGGGAGACACCAAACAGATTTTTATTGTCAAGAAAACCCAAAACTACTCGTACTGATTGTATAATAATTCGTGAAAATTGTTAATATAGATATTAAATAAATTATATTGCGGTGGGGATCTTGATGAAGGCGGATTAGAAGCGGGACACGCAGAAATAGTATCGAACCAATCGCTGTTAATGTCGCAAACGAACTGAGAGGAGTAGATCTGTTCGTCGGTCCTTCTTTATTCCCGTTGGTGCTTACTCGAAAGGGTGTGATTGGTGTTGGGGTACATGTGTGTATGTGTCGGTGTGTAGTGCTCTCCTGAGTAGTATAGAATGTGGGTTGTAAGCGTACTGTGGTGATGGTTGCGTGCCAGTGGTGTGAGTTTGAGTCGATGTGGTGTGGTAATGTGGTCTGTTGAGGTCGGGGGAGGATGCTCATTTCTACAGCCCGCGCCCCCTCATCCTTTTCCTGTGCCTCTTTTAATCTGTGCTGTAACGATTCGTCTACTAAGATAGACGCTAGTCTACTTAAAGCATCGACATGCTTCATTTTAGATCCTGACCTATGTTCTATAATATAATAAAATTCTTGCAAAAACATTGCCCATCTAGCTACTCGTAGCGGAACACCTTTCTTGCCTAATGTCATAGCAAATGCATTGCAATCCATTACAATTTTGAATTCCAGACCTAATAAATACTATCCAATTCTTTAATGCGTTGACAATGGCGAGCACTCCAAATTCATAAGAATGATAGTTCTCTTCCGCTGAACTTGATTTCTGGTCCATGAATTGCACTGGATGATATGCTTCATCCTCTGCACTCTTTTGCAACATTACCTCGCCATACCCGTGCTTTGCTGCACCTATATGAACGACCGTTATTACATTGAGATCGTGATAGCGAGAACTTAAGTTGCCCGAAAGCAATCGCCTGTTCTTCCTCCCACTTAAAATGTTGATCTTTTCTCAGAAGATCTGATAATGGCTTAGCGCATAGTTTTGAACAAACCTCCGAAAGTAGGATGTTAACCCTAAAAACTGTTGTATGACTTTTTTGTCTCTAGGTGGCTTAAAAACTTTAACCGCTCTGGTTTTCTCATCCGACTGACGAATTGTGCTATCCCCCCAAAACATTTACTTTACGCTTCAAAAAATTACACTTTTTCCACTTAATTTGCAGTCCAGCATCTGCTGCTTCTGTAAGAACTTTCTTTAGTTTTATTAACCCGTCTTCCTCGTCCATAGTTAGAATAATTAAATCATCCATATAAAGAAAAGTGTGGAGACTGCGGTGGAAACCACACAGCAAACTACAGAGAATGTCCAGTCTACAAGGAGCTAAACAATCGGATCAACCAACGTGTAGTCTCCGAACGCAATCATAATGTACCGAACTTTGTATCTTCCAATATGTATCCGCTGATAGCTCCATCAAAAACCGTCACGATCGTATCGTTTGCAAACGTTCTAAAATCCACAACTACAGTAACAGCGAGCCTTATTGAGCCGCAAGAACAGCAGCCCCACGTTCAATCCGGTAGTCAATCGAATATTGAAGCAATGATAGCGTCAATGCAACATAGCATGATGAAGTTTATAACATTCACGCGGAATACAATGCAAGAACTCAAATCAAAACTCACTGCTGCAACTGATTGCTAAACAAGGTCCAAAATAATGAGTTCGCTTAAAATTGTGTTATGGAATGGAAATGGTATACCTCGCTATAAACTAAAGCTGTCAAAATTTCTCAACGACAAAGAAATTGATATAATGCTTTTTGCAGAAACTCACCTAACTAATAAATGAACCTTGAATGTATCGGGATATACCTTCTATTGTACGAATGATGCAGATAGAAAGGCGCATGGTGGAACTGGTATCTTAATTAGGAGTCGCATTAAACCCCATTATTTAACTGGAACTGCTGAGAATTATCTGCAAGCAACATCAATATGTGTGCAGACAAAGCAAGGTGACATTACTTTGTCCCCCACGTTTCACGATTACAGAAAAGCAATTTATAGATTTCTTCAGCTCGCTGGGAGAGTGCTTTCTTGCTGCAGGTGACGTGAAACACCGTCACTGGGGTTCCCGGTTATGTAACCCTAAAGGCAAGCAATTATATAGCGCCCTTACATGTAAAAGAAACAAACTGGACTATGTGCCTCCTGGAAAGCCTACATATTGGCCGGCAGACCCGAAAAAGCTGCCAGATTTAATTGACTTCGCAGTAACTAGGAAAATTCCTCACAGCCTTATTACTACAGAAACAAGAGCAGACCTCTCATCAGATCACTCACAAGTTCTCTTCACTTTGCGGCATCAGTCACACTATAAAGAGTTAGCCTATATGCTCACGTCAAAAGTTACAAACTGGTTAAAGTACAAAAAATACATCAGCACTCACACTAAATTCAGATACAATGGTCGATATTGAAAACACCATCGCAGCATTCGAATCAACCATTATAACAGCCGCCAAAATTTAAACTAATCAAAAAGGTTATATGAAAAACAAAAAGCATAGCCTCAAAACAACTGTTGAAAGCGGCCACACATGCATTGACGAGAGCCCTCAGAAGCGAGGAACAGCGTGCGCAGTACCAGTATATTCAAAAGCTGTCATCGACTAGTACAAAGCACCTCAAACTTTAAGTCCGCCAATAGAGTGTGAAATGCCAATACGTGACAATAATGGAAAATGGGCCGTCATGCAGAAAAGTCAGAAATCTTCGCTGCTCATCTAAAAAATGTCTTCCAGCCAAACCCAGAAACTAATGACTTTACACTTCCAACCGTACTCTATTTGATGGAATCTGAGCCAGTGAAATTCGTACCTGTAGAGATATCAAAAATAATTATGGAGAAATTGAAACCATGAAAAGCTTCTGGGCACGACTTAATTACTCCAAAATTGATTATTGAGTTACCAAATTGTGCTATAATCTGCATCTGTATGTTTTTCAATACAATCACATAACAAGATCACTTTCCTCAACAATGGAAAAAGTCAACTATAGTGATGATACATAAGCCTGGAAAGGACAAAACGCAGCCTTCCTCCTATAGGCCCATCAGCTTGTTATCGTGCATGTCGAAATTATTTGAAAGACTTCCCACAACATAATACCATCTCACCAATTTGGCTTCAGGGAAAAACATAGAACGATCGAGTAAGTACATAGGATCACATCTGAAATTCGAACAGCTTTTGAAAAACGGGAATATTGCTCTGCAATATTTCTTGATGTCGCGCAGGCTTTGGATCGATTATGGTTAAATGGTATTATGTACAAAATAAAAACGTTACTCCCAAAAAACGCCCACGAACTGTTTAAGTCCTACCTTTATGATAAAAATTTTGTAGTTCGATGTAACACCACTACATCTGAAGTCCAAACGATTGAAGCTGGTGTACCACAAGGTAGTGTTCTTGTCCAAATGTTATATGTTTTATAGACTTCAGATCTCCCAGTAAGCGACCGCTTGACTATGTCTACTTTTGCCGATGACACTGCAATAATCAGCCGCTCCAAGTGCCCAATTCATGCAAATGCGCTCTTAGGAAACCATATTGAAACTGTGCCAACTGGCTCGCAAGCTAGAGGATAAATGTTAACGAGCAAAAATGTAAGCACGTTACATTTACCCTAAACAAGGGCAGCTGTTCGCCTTTGACACTGAACAGTGGGGCAACGCGAGTAACAGCAACATCGAAATTCTTCGTCCTGCCCATTCAAATTCTTCGTACATCCACCGGAGCACCGTGGTATATCCGAAATGAGAACATCCAGCGCGACTTAAGAATTCCAGACGTACGAACGGAAAAAGAGCAACGAAGGGCGAAATATGCATTGAAACTTTCGGTTCACCCAAACCAACTAGCAAAATCGTTATTGCGTGTGAACAGGAGCTCAAGATTACGTAGAAACGACTTACCAGCCCAGATGTAATATAGTTGAGGCCCAGTTTAAAAAATAATCACACATGTAGGGTGTAAATTAAGTGAGTAGTTTAAAATTCGCTAACTTATTGTTAGGATCTTAAGTAAGGTAGATTCAGTAAATAATAGTACAGTTAATAAAAAAAAAATTTTTTAGGTCTTTAAAAATCGAATGGATAAATCTACAGAATACTGCTGGTGAATTTGAGATACCAAACGGCACAAATTTAAATTAAAATTCACCTTTCATTGGTTTCTACGATGTATATTTTCTGGAACTTCCTTCGAGAGGAACATGCAAAAATCCATTAGTCAAATCTAATATGGTAAAAACTTTATATCCCTGGAGCTTCTCAACTACCTCGTAAATTAATGTCATTGGAAAATTATCACGCAAATTTTTCTTATTTAATTTGCGATAATTGTAACATAACCGCTTTGATTTTCTTTTATAGACACAAGTACAATCGGCGACGCGTAATCGGCTACACTTGGAGTAATAACATCTTCATCTGGCCATTGCTTTACTTGAGCATCTACGATTATTTGATCTTGAAATGATACACGCCTAGGTAGCTGATGTACCGGTACATCCTCCTTTAAAACAATTTTCATTTCCACCGGGGAAAATTTTATTCTTTTTGCTCATATTGAGCAATTCGCTTTTCCACTTCTAATGTTTTCCCTTCGAACTTCCTAACGTGACCACTTTTGAAATGCCGATTCCTCACAGCACTCGTTTATTTTTGTTTGGCTTAACTTTAAATTAAGTTTTTCGACTGTATCTACCCTTATCAAACACAATCGACTGCCTGTATCAACTAATGAAGGAAAAATTACGTTCCCCACCATTACCATTTTAAACTTTAGTCCAAAATCTGCCACTGAAGGTTTGATTATCACATCAATAATATTTAAATTATCTCTTTCGTTTTTCGTTTGAACTGTCGGACAGTCTTGAGTAAAAACACGTCAAGTGGACCCCCCATTTTCCACTTGGTCATCGAATTTGAATGTGAGTATTTTTTCATAAAGTAGTCACCATGAACAAATAATCCCCCTCCCAGTTTTTTTTTTTTTAATTTTAATTTTAACAACCTTTTTTTTTTTAATTGAAAATTTGGCTACTTTTTTTTTAATTAATAATTAAAAAACTATTGGTGATTTTTTGATAAAATTTTCAGGAGTTATAGTTCAATACTTGTACTTTCAGAAAATATGAATGTGGAGTTGCATTGCAACCGGGTGCCGGACCCAAAGCACGGTAGAGGTTTTAGATGGGCCTCGAACCCGACCAAGGTGGTTAGTGTGTCCATTCCACACTGCCAATTGGTACTGAAAATGCTTAGCATTCTCAGGGCGCTGATCAACGCATTGATTTGATCCGCTGTGCTTTTGAGCGCCGTGGAGTAGGGTTGTCGTCAGCAGGTACCCACGTAAAACACACCGGACGTTTCAGAAAATATGCATGAATTTTAATTATTTTTATTTTTTCATATTGTTTATTAACTTTTAAGTTAACAAATGAACATATTAATGACTTCTCCCTCCAAAAATAAAAATTTTTTTTTCAGTATTTTGCAATAAACATTCAAGTACCGAAATCCGCGAAAAAATTTGACTGATCGCAATTAGATTAAGCAAAAAAAAATTTTTTAAGACGGGCGGTCAGCGCTGCCGGTATATAATTGCGTGTTCGTATACAGCGCGTGCACGAGAATCCAAGTTGTTCGTTCAACGGAACTCTTCTACTGCGCAATATGCATGAATTATGTACCGGCAGCGCTGACCGCCCGTCTTAAAATTTTTTTTTTTGCTTAATCTAATTGCGATCAGTCAAATTTTTTCGTGGATTTCGTTACTTGAATATTTATTGCAAAATACTGAAAAAAAAATTTTTTATTTTTTGAGGGAGAAGCCATTAAAATCTTCATTTGTTAACTTAAAAGTTAATAAACAATATGAAAAAATAAAAATAATTAAAATTCATGCATATTTTCTGAAAGTAAAAGTATTGAACTATAACTCCTGAAAATTTTATCAAAAAATCACCAATAGTTTTTTAATTATTAATTAAAAAAAAAAAGTAGTAAAAATTTTCAATAAAAAAAAAGTGTTGTTAAAATTAAAATTTAAAAAAACTGGGAAGGGGATTATTTGTTCATGGTGACTACTTTATGAAAAAATACTCACATTCAAATTCGATGACCAAGTGGAAAATGGGGGGTCCACTTGGCGTGTTTTTACCCTCTTTGATTTGATTTTGTTGCACTTGTAAAATCTAATTTGTTGGTTTGTGAAATTCTTTGCTATATCCGAATTTTCGCTGCATTTGAAACATGTGCGGTTTACAATTGAACCTTGAATATTTTCTTTCTTGTCTTCCTTGATACTGACTCTATTTGCAACATCGACCTTTGGTTAATATTTAATTTGCTCTTTTAATTCCCTTATACTCCTTGCTTGGTATAAAACCGTTTTGTTCAATTTTGAATCGGGACTCCCTGGTATGAAATATTCTATTTCGCTAGCTTCCTTCAGCTTTACCCGCTTCCCTATTTCCATTAAGGTATATTGAAATTCAATAAATGTTTCATTTTGTCTCTTTTGACGATTCCTTAAAAGCCTATGTCTCTCAACTGATGAAAATGATATTTCGAATTCATCAACTAAAGCTTGTTTTAAAGATATCCATTCACGAATACCGGTTTGGCTTCGAATAAATGCCCGTTGCTGCTCTGAGAAGCTGTTTTGCATAAATAAATTTATGAATTTCCGACCAACCCACTATACATATGTGCACTTTCTTCAAAAGATACTGCCCATTGCTTTATTTCTTGCCCGTCTGTACCGTTAAATAACGCCAAACAGAACAGTGGGTGGCACCGGACCTTTACCCAACACACTTTTACAAAGCGGCTCCACTGATTTGACCTCGCTCTCGCTTTCATCATCATCGTTAAGAAGACCGTAGTGTATCAGAAGTCTGTCTCGTAACTCCGCAACCGTTTCCACTCACTGCTCGTTCGAAAGCACGAGGCAACCGCAACCTATTTGCTGCCGATTCTGCTGCGCAACCCTACACTGCTTGTTCGACAATACGAACCAAATGCAACTTATTTATTGTCAACTTGTTGATGACGCTCAAACTCGCTGCTAAGAACTAACTGCAACTTGTTTGTTGTACACGTACCGTAACGTCGCTGCTTGATTGCTATGCTTCTGCACTTCTACCAAAACCCAAGTGAACTAAAACTGCACTTCACCTTTACCTCCAGCTTATGTATTTTATGCACCTCCGAAAACCGTCTCCAAACTTAGATTTGTCTCGCTGCTCCACTTTACTGTCTGCCGGAGTCTGGTGGCGAATGCTGCTGCCTTCGAGTTTGCTTTTGCAGTACACTACAACTGCCTGTAGAATCGGTTGAATAAACGAACGACCAACCGACCAATTTGTATAAAAACGTAGATGACTAAGCCCGATTTGCGGGAAACGAATGATGAACTTAATCCGATGTGCAGGAATAAAAAGACTAGATCAATTTCACTTTTACAATATAACTTGATGCTTTATTGAATTTTCTGGGTTGCCGTCTGCTATTCAAGTGAAGTCCGTTATTAGTTTTATTCCGTTCGAGTCCCTTTTTAGTTCAGTCAGTGTTGTCATGTGTCAAAAACGTCCAATCCGCACGGTCGCAATTCTTCGTCCTACATATATGCAAATTAAATATTTAATATATAAGTAATTGAAGTACAATCTAATCTGTAATTTGCTTTAGACTTAAGATATTAATCCAGCCGAATACCCTAGCAGCCATTGCTTTATATACATACTAGCTGACCCCGCAGCCGTTGTCCTGCCTGAAATTATGTACTTTCAAATGAAAAGAAAGTTAAATTTATCATTTCATTTTTTTTTGTCAATGTAACGCAGCTTTATAAACAACATTTTTCGGTTTCTGTTCCGGTGTACATAAAAGATGGTTTTCCAACTAGTGAGCACGCTACGGCCATGTGAAAAACATAGCATTTCCAAAATTATGCCTCACACTATGCGACTATCTTTAGGTCCTGTTGACTGTCATCTCAAATTCAATTTTCACTGGAAACGGAATACGTTTGAACTGAAATGGCAAATCGTTAGAACTCAAAGGAATTCGTAGGATCAAGCATTCTGTCCCTTTGTACTCGATAGGTGCGTCACAATCAGTCGGGTTCCATTACACAGTTTCGGATTGGGAAACATAATAACGACAAATCCTACTTTGAGACCCAAATGATGCGGTGGCATACCAAGCCTGTCCAAAGAATTTAGGAATACCACTGGATAATTCACGGCGTCGTCTTCATAGTCAAGATAGACTTTGACTTCCAGTTTAAGTCATCAACATCGGTATTTTTGGCAGCTATCATTGCACGTGCACTCAAGGAATCATAGTTATGATAATTTGGCCAATGTCCGATGTGATGAGTTCATCCTTCATGAATTGATAAAGGGAAGATGGAATTGATATCGAAAAACCGGAAATATCAACCGAAATTGAACCATTTCCAATTTAATTTTGACAATGTCGAGGTTTATATCGAAAAGTATGCGAACTTCATTTTCATTCCAGTGATTAACGTGTTCCGGCATTTGTACTTGCTGGCTTACTTCTCCAAAACTTGCACATATTCCCATATACCATTCACAGTAAGCAATGACTCAAATAAAGTTGAACCGCGTACATTAATCAATAACCACCGAAGGTAGAAACAATCGTCGTTTTTCGGGTGGATTGTGTAAATTCGTTCTAATGTATTAGTTAATAAGACACCTGGATGTCAATCTACTGGTTGGCCTTGCTTTCTGCGTAACTATTCGACGATGCATTCCATGTACAATATCAAGGTATTTTCGAATAGAGCAATGTTCTTACAAACACATCTCTGACGAAAGTTAAGAAAAAACTCGTCAATGTTAATTTTGTTGCTGGCGATGTTTCCACTGGCTATACTGTGTTCTCTGGGATGAAATACACTCTTTGGCCATTCTCCAAATTAACTGCGAGACGCACAACAGTCGGAAAACGTTCATGAATTGCAAAACTAAATATCCTACAAAGCGCTTTATTGCAGTTCACATATCGACCGTATCGTTCAAGACCAATAATCGCCATGTTGCTTCCTTTGGTGACGTACATACTTACAAACGTATTTTATCGATTACACTAAACTGCAATACTCAACATTGACATGAATTTTGAATGTGAATCAGACAACAGTGGCGAATATGGTACGATCCATGTGTTGTCAACTTCGATATTCACGCCTCTAAATTGAATGCTAAATGTTCTGCCAATGCAAGAATGCTGGTGAGCAACGCCGATAGAGTGGATATCCATCATTTCTAGTTTGCGTTTGCGAAAGAAAAGTACGTGGATACTATTTCGTGCATTTATTGACAGACATTCAAACTGAAGTGGGGTTGTGGTGTCCGCAAGGTCCATGAACCTTATTGGTTTTCATCACTTCGTACAATGCTGGATCTTTCTTTGCATAAGGAATTGCCGCATTATTGAATGATTTCATCAATTGTGTAACCACCTTCCACCATCCAAAGAAGAATGTGTGCGTGCGGCAAACCTCTCTTTTGCCACTCAACAGAGTACATCTAGCATCTAACAGCACCATATATGCGTTGCTTCAAGATAATGTCCATCGAAGCTTTTGAAAAGTCTTGCTATGACATCGTGACGATCGCTTTCTGATTGATCGCGACCCATAATACCGCACGTATATCATCGGATCCTGGTAGTACCTACTCGTTCATGTGGCTTGGGCTGCTAATGTATGTTGATGCCAAAAAGAACGCCGACCGATATAAGCGCGACCTCTTCATGGCATCGTGACAAATTTCAAGCTGTAATTGATCACTTTGTGTGAAAAACACATAACATTTTCACGGAATAATTTTCAAAAAATTTTTGAAGCAAACGCCAAATTTGAAAGATTTAAATAATTGAAAAACAAAACAAAAAAATTGAATAAAAACATTTGTATGGAAAAAATTAACTTTTTGGAATTGTTCAATTTTCCGACTTTTCCTCATGAAAGACATACAGGTTCTTTATTTCTAAACCTTTCCCGATCCACGACGAACAACCTCTTAAAATTTCATCAATATTGGTTCAGCCGTTTTCTTAGCGTTACTAACGAACAATTCATTCGTTTGTATGAGAAAAAGAAAAGGGCTGTTTTCAGGGGTTTTCCGGCAATTATTCGAATATTTTTTCTCCGCAGAAACCATCCCTGAACCTCAACGAACATTATAAAAAAAGGATAATCAAATTTGGTTCAGTCGTATGAAAGTTATGAGCGTACATACATTTTGGCGATTCATTTTTATTTATATAGATGTGAACTTTGACAGCTAATCGAGTTCTTTGTCGTTTATCAATTGGAAACGAGCGATGGCCAGATTGAAATCTTACCAAAAAAATATGTAAACGGGGGATTTGTTGCATCGTTCAATACCACTTATAAAAAATGTAAAACAATGAAAATTAAATAATTTGTGAAATTTAAAGGTGTTTGATGTAACGTTTTGTAATTTGAAGAATATTAGTATTATTTTCAATGGAAAATTTAATGATTGAGAGCTGACAAGCTTAACTTCTTTTATTGGGTATTGAAAGGTCAAAAGTCAGTTGTTATAATATATTTTAAAAGGATTTAAATAGTTTCTCCATATAATAAATAACCAATATATAGTAATTTTTATTCGTACTAAATGTTGGGTATTGGGTTGATAAATGCCCAAAAATTATTATTTTGTTCAATCTGGCCATAATGGAAAATGTTATAAAAAACGCAATTTTTGAAGCGCTCTCACACTGGAATAAGTTGAACATCCCTTTATTCCCGGTTGAGCTTAATTTTTGTGAAATCGCCACATCAAATTCGTATTTCCAGTGCGTGTCATATTGAAATTTACCTAAATTATTTCACTATATGTGCGTTTATCACAAATGTAACGGGAAATCCATATGAAGTGCCAAATCTGCACGAACTGGATGTCAAAAAATGTAAACAAAGAGATACATGTTTTCATTTTGCTCGAACCCTTCAGGATTTACTGGCTCTTATCAGTGTGTTGCAGGTTAGCCAAATGTTAAATAACATTCTCTGTATAAATTTAATATTCTCTGTTATAAGTAAGGAGTCGGTTAAAAATGAACATTTACTGATTTTTTTTTACCAACCATCGTCATTGGATTCCTTCAAAGTGGTTCAGGCCATTTTTTATTTCATGCAATGGGTTAGTCAGCTATAGCGAATAGACAAAAATAAAACTTATTTTCATTTATAAGATATCTCATTTGATTTCTAAGTTCGATTTCAATAAAGGGTGATTTTTTAAGAGCTTGATACCTTTTTTAAAAAAAAACGCATAAAATTTGCAAAATCTCATCGGTTCTTTATTTGAAACGTTAGATTGGTTCATGACATTTACTTTTTGAAGATAATTTCATTTAAATGTTGACCGCGGCTGCGTCTTAGGTGGTCCATTCGGAAAGTCCAATTTTGGGCAACTTTTTCGAGCATTTCGGCCGGAATAGCCCGAATTTCTTCGGAAATGTTGTCTTCCAAAGCTGGAATAGTTGCTGGCTTATTTCTGTAGACTTTAGACTTGACGTAGCCCCACAAAAAATAGTCTAAAGGCGTTAAATCGCATGATCTTGGTGGCCAACTTACGGGTCCATTTCTTGAGATGAATTGTTGTCCGAAGTTTTCCCTCAAAATGGCCATAGAATCGCGAGCTGTGTGGCATGTAGCGCCATCTTGTTGAAACCACATGTCAACCAAGTTCAGTTCTTCCATTTTTGGCAACAAAAAGTTTGTTAGCATCGAACGATAGCGATCGCCATTCACCGTAACGTTGCGTCCAACAGCATCTTTGAAAAAATACGGTCCAATGATTCCACCAGCGTACAAACCACACCAAACAGTGCATTTTTCGGGATGCATGGGCAGTTCTTGAACGGCTTCTGGTTGCTCTTCACCCCAAATGCGGCAATTTTGCTTATTTACGTAGCCATTCAACCAGAAATGAGCCTCATCGCTGAACAAAATTTGTCGATAAAAAAGCGGATTTTCACATTTCGAACCGAACACTGATTTTGGTAATAAAATTCAATGATTTGCAAGCGTTGCTCGTTAGTAAGTCTATTCATGATGAAATGTCAAAGCATACTGAGCATCTTTCTCTTTGACACCATGTCTGAAATCCCACGTGATCTGTCAAATACTAATGCATGAAAATCCTAACCTCAAAAAAATCACCCGTTATAAATATCAAGCCAAATATGTGTAGCTGTAAAACTTAGTGAGCATATGACAATCGCTCGTAAGCTCCTGACATCTGTGCCGCAAAAAAAGCATAAGCACATTGCGCAACGATGAATGTGCCATACGTTATAAGAGCGGTAGGGCGACAAAAAGTTCAATATCTTTGGAATGTTATAAATGAACAAAAACTTGTTTGCAGATTATTAAAGGTGAATATTTTCCGTGAAGTGTCACATACTTTTCAAATTTTTTTAGCGTGAAGAACACATGAAAAAATTCAATTGTTTAACAAAAAATTATGTAGAATATTATTATTTAAACAAATAGATCATGAAAAAATATCTATAATGTAGCACGAATATTTTCCTTTCACTTCACAATATTTCATCGATTTATCTATAGTAGTTTATGAGAAAATAATTTTACAATTTTATAGTGCACTAAATTTCAACCTTCAATAACTTTAACAAAAAATATATTTTTGCGTTTTATCCCCTTCCTAATGAACTGCTAATTTCCAAAATCGGAGATTTTGCGAAATTTTCATGGACCACTTGACTTGTTTTGCTAATTCGAAAGCCTGGGTGAGTTTCACCCAGGTATTTTGGAGTGGCCGAATGAACTCGACAACTTCCAGTCGCTTTGCGTCAAGTAGAGCGTCGGCAAATATTTACTAGGGTGTAATTGAAAAAATGTGGTTTTGAATTTGACGCTACATTGGATGACGGTAACCACAGTCTTATTGAAATTTGCCGTATGGAAAATTTGTATCACCACTGTGGAGTATTAAATTGAAATGAAGAAAGATAAGGAATGCGTTGCTTTAAGGGCAAAGTTGCCATTTCTATTGTAGAAGAGCCTGTGGAAAACTTAAAAAAATTATTTTGAGGTGAATCTGAAAAGATCGATATGAGCAAAAAGTGAACAAAATTCTCGCCATGCCTGGATTTTTTTCAAAGTTCACGGTGGGCTAAGTACATCACCAAACAAGATTTTTTTTACCACTTAATGAACGTCCACAATTTTTACGACGACCACGCGGAGACTGAATGACGGTATCGAATCATTCAAGACGTGGAGAAGGCAACTGTTCCTAAAATTCAAAAGGTCAAAACCATAACATCGTGCTCCATGAGCTTAGATCCGCCTTTAAGAATGTAATCATACACGCAGACCACGTACTTACCTGACAGCATCCGAGTCACTATAACATACCCGTGGCCATCGAGGTGGTGGCTGTGGTTGCCGAAGTACAATAACTCTCTCGTCAGAATAGCAAACACGCACTGATATTATGATGTCTTACCAACGCAAAGGAAAAAGTAGCTCTGAATGAGAGCAAGTTGCGCGAGTTAAGGAACACATCGCTCACCCAAAATTCGTATCAACTAAACAGACGAATATATACAAATATCAAATATCAATAGTTAAACATGCTTATCACCTCAACAAACATCACTATCGGTTAGACGAACCACAACGGCACATCGGCTAATTTTTATCAGAAAAATAGGAAAAACATCTTTATCAGGAAAATAGTAAAAACATCTTTATCAGGATAACAATAGAAACATCCTTATCAAGAATGCAGCAGTACATCCCTATCAGCAAACCACAACTTTATAAGCAGTCTTAAGTCTATTATAAGCACGTTGTAAGAAGAGGGAGTTGTAAGAAGACGGTTTGTTAATAAAAATATAAAAATAAAATAGAAAATCTTTACATTATTAACTGGGGGCTCAAACCGGTCAATTAAGCCATTTTTTTACTCTACAGTAATGAAAGAGTAAAATAGACAAAAAATTCCACGGAAATAAGATTTCCAAAACTAACAGCCGGTTTCACGAAATTTTCTAATTGAAAATTAAGTTTCATTTAATTTTAATTTTGATTTTTATTTAACTTTGCACTTAAGTTTGCAGCGTTTCACCATTATTCATAATTGGCAACCCAAAAATGACAAAGCAGGGATGTTAGTAAGAATAACAGCTGATTTATGTAAACAAATAAATTGTACTGATTAATAAAAATGGAGAGTGTAGCTCGAAGCAAGAATTTTTCATCAAGTGACATTTCTACTTTGCTAAGCCTAGTGCATTTTTTCTTTCCCTCATTATACGAGAGCGACGATTTATAAATATATTTATTAAAACCTCGCACTCCATATCACTTTCGTCGTCAGATTCCATTTTTTACAATATAAGTATTTATCTTCTGCTACTTGCAAATCAGCTGATTGGAAAACGTTAACATAGTTGCATATGACAGTATTTAATTAATATTTAAATGGCAAAGGGTGACCATTTAAATACAAATTAAGTCAAATGGTGAAACTGAAATAAATTAATTTTCACTTAAATCAGTTTCGTGAAACCGGCTGTAAATGTTTGAAAAAAGTGCTAAAATAATTAACAAAAAAAAAACAGAAGTATAGATCCTGAAATAGCGGACAATACATCATTAAGTACAGATCCTGAAAAAGCGTACAATACATCACTAATTAACAAGCAAACCTGAACGCACTAAAAAAACTTCGTAAGTCAATAAAAAAACAAACATTTGACGACAACAGACAAATAAAACCGCAAAACGAAATGGAAGAACAAATGATGTCATCTCTAAAGCAGCAACAAGAAGAACTGAAACAACGACTAATTGCAATGGAACAACAACATATTCCAGAAATCACACCATTCGTCGAACTTGAGGACATCAAACTCAACGTCCTCGATCCAAAAGAAACTGATTTGGAACTTTTCAAATCACTGCCTAAATTTGATGGCAGTCAGGCAGCATACAGATCATGGAGGTCACAAGTATGGACATTCATGGAAGCCATAAAAAACTTTAGCCATCATCCAAAGTACTACAGCGCTCTCGGAATCATAAGGACGAAGATCGTAGGACAAGCGGCTGATATTTTGACAAACCACAACACGAAGATGAATTTTTACTCCATTATCAACCGATTGGACTATACCTTTGCCGACCAACGTCCCCTATACGTTTTATTGGATGAAATGAAAAAAAAATACACAAGGAAGGAAATCCCTAGCAGAATTCCACAGCAATGTGTCCAAAGCGCTCAATTTAGCATTATCCAAAATTGAGATGTCTAATAAGCATAATAGTATGGATATGAAGGACTATGCTAATCAAGAAGCAGTCAGGACATTCATTCTGGGCTTAAATTCAAAATACACAAGTGGAACGTTGTATGGCAACAATCCAAACAACTTAGAGGCAGCATATGCAATAGCTTGTACCATCCATCATGACAACGCAAACCGGCAATTCGAGATACAATCTACTCCACCGAGATACAACCAAAATCTTCGCCTTCAACTTCAACCCACACAACGACACCAACAATTTGTGTCACAAAACAAGACAGAATATGATGATCCATCAAGACACAACTACAAGACTATAATCCTGGATATGAAGGACTATGCTAACCAAGAAGCAGTCAGGACATTCATTCTGGCCTTAAATTCAAAATACACAAGTGGAACGTTGTATGGCAACTATCCAAACAACTTAGAGGCAGCATATGCAATAGCTTGTACCATCCATCATGACAACGCAAACCAGCAATTCGAGATACAATCTACTCCACCGAGATACAACCAAAATCCTCGCCTTCAACTTCAACCCACACAACGACACCAACAATTTGTGTCACAAAACAAGACAGAATATGATGATCCATCAAGACACAACTACAAGACTATAATCCTCACTTCAACCATAACCAATCTGCATATCGTCACAAGAAGCAATATCGAGCAAATGACAGGATGTAGCAAATTAACAATCAACCTCAACAATGGCATCTTGCACCAGTTCCAATGGACATAGACAGCTCCAGACGATTTGTAAGTACAACAAGAAATAACGTAGTAAATCGTAGCTATAATAATATACATAATGCGAACAAAGGAAATAAGGAATTCAGCAATGGAAATGCAACACACAAAATAAATCAAATCAAAAGGGAAGAAGATTTAGAATCTGTGGACTACTCGAAATATGAAGAACAATATGAATCAGGGAGCACTTTTTTAGGCGAATAAACGGGCTGCCCTGCATTCAAACAAAATGTGGCCTAACAGGCACGCTCGTTAACTTATTGGTAGATACAGGATCAACAAACAATTATATAAATAAAATTTGTAACATACGGATATCAATTAAAGATAAACATTTAAAACTAAAACATTGCACGGTTATTCCGTCTTCTTCTTTACTGGCGTAGACACCGCTTACGCGATTATAGCCGAGTCAACAACAGCGCGCCAGTCGTTTCTTCTCTTCGCTACGTGGCGGCAATTGGATATTCCAAGCGAGGCCAGGTCCTTCTCCACTTGGTCCTTCCAACGGAGTGGAGGTCTTCCTCTTCCTCTGCTTACCGCGGCGGGTACTGCGTCGAATACTTTCAGAGCTGGAGTGTTTTCATCCATCCGGACAACATGACCTAGCCAGCGTAGCCGCTGTCTTTTAATTCGCTGAACTATGTCAATGTCGTCGTATATCTCGTACAGCTCATCGTTCCATCGAATGCGATATTCGCCGTGGCCAACGCGCAAAGGACCATAAATCTTTCGCAGAACTTTTCTCTCGAAAACTTGCAACGTCGACTCATCGGTTGTTGTCATCGTCCAAGCCTCTGCACCATATAGCAGGACGGGAATTATGAGCGACTTATAGAGTTTGGTTTTTGTTCGTCGAAAGAGGACTTTACTTTTCAATTGCCTACTCAGTCCGAAGTAGCACCTGTTGGCAAGAGTAATCCTGCGTTGGATTTCTAGGCTGACATTGTTGGTGGTGTTTACGCTGGTTCCAAGATAGACGAAATTATCTACAACTTCAAAGTTATGACTGTCAACAGTGACGTGAGAGCCAAGTCGCGAGTGCGACGACTGTTTGTTTGATGACAGGAGATATTTCGTCTTGCCCTCGTTCACTGCCAGACCCATTTGCGTTGCTTCCTTGTTCAGTCTGGAGAAAGCAGAACTAACGGCGCGGGTGTTGAGACCGGTGATATCAATATCATCGGCATACGCCAGCAGCTGTACACTCTTATAAAAGATTGTACCTGCTCAATTCAGTTCTGCAGCTCTAATAATTTTCTCTAGCAGCAGATTGAAAAAGTCGCACGATAGGGAGTCACCTTGTCTGAAACCTCGTTTGGTATCGAACGGCTCGGGGAGGTCCTTCCCGATCCTGACGGAGCTTTTCGTGTTGCTCAACGTCAGTTTACACAGCCGTATTAGTTTTGCGGGGATACCAAATTCAGACATCGCGGCATAAAGGCAGCTCCTTTTCGTGCTGTCGAAAGCAGCTTTGAAATCGACGAATAGGTGTGAGTGTCGTCATCGATTGGGGAATTGGGTTCGTCTTCTCCTGGTGTTATGTGTTCACTGTCATTCAGCAGGCTGGAGAAGTGTTCCCTCCATAATCTAAGTATGCTATGGGCATCGGTGGCTAGATCACCTTTTGGGGGTTCCACAGGAGTATGCTCCGGTCTTGAAACCTTCTGTAAGCCGCCGCATTTTTTCGTAGAATTTTCGAGTATTACCCCTGTCGGCCAGCTTATCAAGCTGTTCTTACTCACGCATTTCGGCCTCTTTCTTCTTCTGTCTGCAAATGCGTCTCGCTTCCCACTTCAACTCTCGGTATCTATCCCATCCCACACGTGTTGTGGTCAATCGTAACGTTGCGAGGTAGACAGCCTGTTTTCTTTCCGCTGCGACAAGGCACTCCTCTTTTGCACTTTCCGAAAATCAATGGTTTTGGTTGCAGCTGTACGTAAGGAGTTTGAAATGCCGTCCCACAGTTCCCTTATACCGAGTTGTCGACGAGTGCTCTCAGAGAGCAGGAGTGCAAGCCGAGTGGAAAATCTTTCGACTGTCTGTTGTGATTGCAGCTTCTCGATGTCGAACCTTCCTTGTGTTTGTTGGCGTGCGTTTTTTGCTGCACAGAGGCGGGTGCGAATTTTGGCTGCAACAATATAGTGGTCTGAGTCGATGTTAGGACCTCGGAGCGCATGCACATCTAAAACACTGAAGACGTGTCTTCCGTCTATCACAACATGATCGATCTGGTTGGTGGTTTTTCGATCCGGAGACAGCCAGGTAGCTTGATGTATCTTCTTATGCTGGAATCTAGTACTACAGATAACCAACCATATTTCGGGCCCCGGTGAAGTCGATCTGCCTCAACCCATTTGGGGATGTTTCCTCGTGGAGGCTGAATTTACCGACCGTAGTGCCAAAGATACCTTCTTTGCCCACCCTGGCGTTGAAGTCGCCAAGCACGATTTTGACATCGTGGCGGGGGCATCTCTCATATGTGCGCTCCAAGCACTCATAAAAGGCATCTTTGATCACATCGCCCTTTTCTTCCGTTGGGGCGTGAGCGCAAATCGCTTTGATGCGGATTGTGGCTAGACGTTCATTCTCCGGAGTGAATGATAGTACTCGGCGACGGAGTCTCTCTCCCACCACGAATCCAACACCAAACTTGCGCTCCTTTATATGGCCACTGTAGTAAATGTCACAAGGACCTACTCGTCTCTGTCCTTGTCCCGTCCATCGGTGATGTCAGCCTTTATCTTTACGATGAAATCTACCAGCTGGGCAGTGGCACCTTCCCAATTAAGGGACCGGACATTCCAGGTGCATGCCCTCAAATCATAGTCCTTATTTCGTTTGCTATGTTCGTCATCAAAAGGGGGGTCTCTCATCCGAGGCTGTTTTTTGCTTTTCATTGGGGGTGTTTTTTTTACGTGGCGGGTCCCAAACCCAGCGCGCAACCCTATGCAGGGGATGTTTCGCCTTCTCACTTTAGCTCGCCTTCAAACGGATGTTCTTAGGCTACCCAGAGGATACTTGGTCAAAGACCGGAAGTTGTGAGCTGCTTGAGTCATATGTAAAAGAATCGTTTCTGGACACTCCCAAGTGAATGGCGATCAGAGAACTTTCCTCATATGTGTGAACTTCTACACATGACTCCATCCTCCTATTCCGTCATAGACTCTAAAAAAGTAATCACGATGTACGGCCATCATTTAACCTTTTTTGAAATAAATGAGCTTAACGAATTCGACATGATTCTTGGGGAACAAGGATTACGTCAAATGAAAGCAGAAACAAATTTATTCAATTATAGCCTAAAGTACCAAAAAAAGATACTTTCAAAAAATTAACAAACAATTAACTATACTATTAATAATGAACAATTCAAAGACCAGGTAGACAAACTCATGAAAAGAAATAATTGTATTAGTGAAACATTTCCCTTCACAACCACCATTCAAGCATCAATTAGGACAGATTCAGACGATCCGATATGGACAAAACAATATCCATATCCTATGGCTGATCACGACTTTGTCAGGAAAGAGATTGAGAAACTGTTAAATGACGGTATAGTTCAACCAAGCTAAAGCCCATATAACTCACCTATATGGGCTGTTCCAAAAAAGGGCACCGATGACCAAGGTAGACCCAAGAAACGAATGGTTGTTGACTTCCAAAAAATTAACGCTCATACGATTACTGACAGATATCCTATACCAGACATTAATATGACAATACAAAATTTGGGAAAAGCAAAAATTTTTTCCGTAATTGATTTGGAAAATGGGTTTCACCAAATCTTAATTAAACAATCTGATCGAGAAAAGACAGCATTTTCTGTCAATGGTGCAAAGTATGAATTTATTAGGATGCCATTCGGTCTAAAGAATGCTCCATCCATATTTCAACGATGCGTCGACGACATTTTTAGAGAATACATTAGTAAATTTGCATATGTCTATATTGATGACGTATTAATATATTCTTCCACACCAGAAGAACATATGAAACACATTAAAATAATAATTAACGCATTACATAATGCAAACATGAAGATTTCTGACGAAAAGTCAACCTTTTTTCGAGATACAGTCGAATACCTTGGGCATATCATAAAACATAACAAAATAACAGTTGATCCTAAGAAAATCGACACTTAAAAAAACTACCCTCAACCAAAAAATTTAAAAGAACTAAGATCTTTCCTAGGACTTGCCAGTTATTACAGGAAATTTGTGAAAGATTTTGCTAAACTCACGAAGCCACTAACAATTCATTTAAGAGGAGAGTTAGGAATGGTAAAAAAAAATCAAAGCGCTAAAGTACTCATAAATCTGGATGATGCTGCAATAGAAGCTTTAAATAAAATAAAAAACGCATTACAAGAACAGGTTGAACTTTTCCAACCAGATTTCTCCAAACCATTTAGTTTAACAACAGATGCAAGTAATTTTGCTATTGGAGCAGTTTTGTCACAAAACCGTCAGCCGATTGCATTCATCTCACGTACATTGAATTCAACGGAACAAAACTATAGCACAAATGAAAAGGAACTAAGTATTAGCAATAGTATGGTCCCTACAAAAACTCAGAAACTATATGTACGGTATAGCAAACATTACCATTTATACAGACCATCAATCATTATTTTTTTCTATTTCCGAAAGAAATCCCAACTCAAAATTAAAAAGGTGGAAAAATTTGATTAAAGAATATGGTGCAAAATTAGTTTACAAACCAGGACACCAAAATGTCGTAGCCGATGCTCTTTCCAGGCAACAAATTAATACTAACACTAGTTGTTCAGACCATTCACAAAAAAGTTCATCAAACGATATTATTAAAAAAGTTAAACAACCTCTTAATTCATTTAAAAATCAAATAATACTATCGCAAGATAATGAAAGAAATGAAATAATCACCCAAACAATATTTCCTTGTCAACGTAGACATACAATATATTTCAAAGACACAGCAGATTTATTAACTAAACTAAAAGACACAATAACGCTAAATATTACTAATGCATTGAAAATAGATGACGAAATAATTTTCCATTTAAAAAATCAAATCGTCACGGCTTTCCCAAACTATACTTTTGTATTAGCTCAAAATCAGCATATTGATGTCACTTCTAGAAACGAGCAAATTGAAATAATTACACAAGTACACAAGCGTGCCCATTGAAATTACAATAATAATACACAGGAAATACTATTAACTCATTTCTGGCTTAACATTAATAAAATGTGTAAAAAAGAAACAATAGACTGCGAGATATGTCTACAACATAAATACGAACGACAACCAAATAGACAACCTGTAGGAAAAACACCAATTCCAACACAAACAGGAGAGTACATTAAAATGGAGATATTCCATATCAATAACACGCAGTATCTTAGCTCTATAGATAGGTACTCTAAATATTGTTTCTTACAAAAACTAGACACAAAGATAAACTGTCATGAATACATAGAAGAAGTACTAACACAAGTGTACCCGAACGCCAAATATCTCATGACTGATAACGAAAGTGTATTTAACGCAAACACTGCAAGATGCGTATACAATCGACTACATATTACACACGTAATAACACCAGTGCATCACTCAACTTCCAACGCTCAAGTCGAACGGTTGCACGGTACAATCATCGAGCTCTGTCAGAGTTTAGCCGCCCAAAATAGTACCGCGCCGGGTGAAGAAATATTTAACGCTGTTCGCCAATATAATCGAACAATACACTCCTCTACAGGATACAAACCTGAGAAAGTTTTTTTTAATCGTGAAAAATATCCCGACATCAAAAATACACTTGAAGTAAAACCATATAAACTACTACAATATCATAATAAAAACAAGTAAGGAAGGGCTAAGTTCGGGTGTCACCGAACATTTTATACTCTCGCATGATAAAGTGATAATCGAGATTTCATTATCCGTCATTTACATATTTTTTTATTTTGCTGTAAAATTAATTAGAATTAAATTCTGAGAGATTTACCGATATTTTCGGTGAAAAATTAGGTTAGGTTAGGTTAGGTTAGGCACTGAGTTCTTCGTGTTCGATATAAGGGACCTTGAAAAGTTATATATATGTATGTGTAAAGTTTTATTCCGCTATCATCATTTGTTCCTAATGTGTATATTATAAAGAGAAGGCATCGGATGGAATTCAAAATAGCGTTATATTGGAAGAAGGCGTGGTTGTGAACCGATTTCACCCATATTTCGTACATGTCATCAGGGTGTTAAGGAAATATTATATACGGAATTTCATTGAAATCGGTCTTGTAGTTCCTGAGATATGGTTTTTGGTCCATAAGTGGGCGACGCCACGCCCATTTTCAATTTTTAAAAAAAGCCTGGGTGCAGCTTCCTTCTGCCATTTCTTCCGTAAAATTTTGTGTTTCTGACGTTTTTTGTTAGTCGGTTAACGCACTTTTAGTGATTTTCAACATAACCTTTGTATGGGAGGTGGGCGTGGTTATTATCCGATTTCTTCCATTTTTGAACTGTATATGGAGATGCCTGAAGGAAACGATTCTGTAGAGTTTGGTTGACATAGCTATAGTAGTTTTCGAGATATGTACAAAAAACTTAGTAGGGGGCGGGGCCACGCCCACTTTTCCAAAAAAACTACGTCCAAATATGCCCCTTCCTAATGTGATCCTTTGTGCCAAATTTGATTTTAATATCTTTATTTATGGCTTAGTTATGACACTTTATAGGTTTTCGGTTTCCGCCATTTTGTGGGCGTGGCAGTGGGCCGATTTTGCCCATCTTCGAACTTAACCTTCTTATGGAGCCAAGAAATACGTGTTCCAAGTTTCATCATGATATCTCAATTTTTACTCAAGTTACAGCTTGCACGGACGGACGGACAGACAGACATCCGGATTTCAACTCTACTCGTCACCCTGATCACTTTGGTATATATAACCCTATATCTGACTCTTTTAGTTTTAGGACTTACAAACAATCGTTATGTGAACAAAACTATAATACTCTCTTTAGCAACTTTGTTGCGAGAGTATAATAAGCAAATTATAACATACCAACCAGGCGATATAATATACAGTCGAACAGACCGCCGTAACAAAATTGCTGCGAAATACAACAAACACAAGGTAAAAGAAGACCGTGGGGACACGATCTTAACAGAGAGGGGGAAAGTCATACATAAAGACAGCATTCGTAAACAAAGCACACAATGCAACCCGCAAACACAGGACTAATAATATTTTCTTGTGTAATTTCATTCGGAAATTCCGATAAAATTACAGATCTCATGAACAAAAAATATGTACTTACTGAAACAGATGCAGTATACACTTACAATAATTCTGCTTATCTTTACCACATAACGAACATATCTAAAATATTAGCACCCTACGAGAAACTCTTAAAGCTCAACTGCTACCATCTGCACATCGTGCAAAACGTGCCATTAATTTTTTAGGTTCAGTTTTAAAATTTATAACAGGAACACCAGATCACGATGATCTAATAGAGATAAAGACAATCAACTCTCAACTCATTGAGAATAATAACCAACAACAACAAATTAATTCTCGATTCGAAAAAAATTTTAGAAACAATAGATCCACAATCACTAGCCGATGATTTAGTTATTACTGAAGTATATAAAGAATAAGAAACGATCACAAACACAATCAATTTTGCAAAAACAAGCAGTTTTTATTCAATAATATTAAAGAAGTAGAAGAAATCATAAAAAACGAAATTTATAATATTCCAATAATAAATATATTAGAATATTCCGATGTTCACGTATGTATATTTAATAACGCCATTATTACAATTTATAAGTACCCAATAATAAAAAATAAATGCGAAATGTATAATTTAACACAATTGCCTTTCAAACACGGAAAATATGAACTTAAGAAAAGAGTTGCAAAATGCAATAACGAATTTACTAACATATCAAATTGTAAAAATTATATAGGAACTAATATTTGCAAAGAAGAGCCGAAAGACAATTGTACTGTCCGATTATTAACTAAACAAAAGGCTCTATGTAATGTAATTCAAGAAAATAATCCTTCAATACAAATCTTGGATCACGGTAATATAATATTAGATAACGAACATATATGGAATAGATTAAAAATAAATGGTCCACATTTAATTCAATATAATCATAATTCCATCATAGACAATAAGACTTATATAAATCACCAGCAAGAAATAAAAGATATAATACACGCTCATCAAAATGACCAAGTAGAAATATTGAATATTTTAAATTCCAATTCTAATTATAAATTCAATAGTATTCAAAAAATGTATAAGTTTTTAATACTAATAGAAGAACATCCCATAAAATTTACTCTCCATTGTATCTTAATAATCATAATTCTAATTTTAATTATATACATATGCATAAAATTATACGCATACCAACTATTACGCGAGAAAACAAAACGTCGCAAAAACTTCGAACAAACATACAACATCGAACTTCAACGAATTACCCAGACGTCTTGAAATGAGGACGTTTCATTTTCAACACAGGGGAGGTTAAGGAACACATCGCTCACCCAAAATTCTTATCAACTAAACAGACGAATATATACAAATATCAAATATCAATAGTTAAACATGCTTATCACCTCAACAAACTGGTTTGTCTTACTGAGCGGCAAAACGGGAGCGACACCTGCATTTTCATATGTACGTAATTACGAGCATCCCGACCTTTTCATTACGATGGCTTATAACTCAGCCTGACGCGAAATAAGAGAGGATTGGATGGTCGGTCAAAAACTAACGGACCGACATCGTCGCTCAATACCACGAAGGTAAATATGTTTCGGATGGGTCGATATATAAGTAGTATTAAAGAGGTTTGGAGAATACTCGGTGCCTGCTATGTACCTCTCAAGCAGTTCTATGTAAGAGTGCCAAGATATTACATATAGAATGCGACACGAAAAGAATGGAAACGTCGCGTGAAGGTAAACCCGTCGACGGTTGGCTTAGGAAGAATGGTAGATGGTACGGGTAGAATTTATAGGGTTATTGTTTACGGTTGCTGCTGACCATAAACTTTCAAAGGCTAAAAATCTTAGAAATGCAGGTAAAGGCCACTTTCCGAGAATCGTGTGAGGTGATAAGATCGCTTGAAGACGACGGCCACTGGGACTAACCGATGTTGTGCCGGCCATCAACTTCGTTAGAGAGCACCTGCGGACTTTCCAAGTCCCGGCAATTGAGGGTTAAGTATAAAAATACTTTGCCAGAGTCATTGCTCTCCATACCAAGAGATAACAGTAGCCAACGATGACTTAAGTTTAGGAAAGCACTGAAACTTATTGAGGTTACAATTTTTGCATTGATTGGAGAATTACTGGCCGATTTCAGAAAGCCTGCACTACAAAGAACGCAAGCCTATCGACTGATTTGGTCAGAGAACTTCGTTATAATGCTGTGGCTTTCTATTCTATTTTAGTAAACAAAACAGAGTCTCTGTTACTACCAGAGCAAAGGCAAATTTTCAGTTTAATACTCGTAACAAACCACATAGCTATCGGACAAGGGGGTATTTGTTAATTGAGCGCAATTGGGAGCTTCGGAAAAACTTTCTAGCTGAACTTACTGTTGACACAGTAGCGCAAAGACAAAGTGGTTGTGCTATCTGTTTATGCTTCTCGAGCTCGGAAAAGATCACATTCTGACAGATACTACCGGTTAAAAAGACTTAGACAATCTATTTAGTTAGTTCGGAAGAATTATTAATGAGTTTCCGAGTTTACAAGAAAACCTGGCTAACGGGGAGCGCCCAAAAACTAATTGATAAAAAAATGAATAAAAATTATTACAGAAAGTTCCGGGTCATCTCAATTGATACGATGGTGACAACTGACGACGCAACTACATACCCTGTAGAGTTCTAAATTCGCTCTATCTGTCAGGGCTATCCTCTCATAAGTTGAAACCCAATATTGGTGTGCCTGTTATACTATTGCGAAATCTGGACGCGCCCAGAGGGTGTCTAAAATACTTATGTATATGTATGTTAGTATATACAACTATGTGGGTATATAACGGGTGATTTTTTTGAGGTTAGGATTTTCATGCATTAGTATTTGACAGATCACGTGGGATTTCAGACATGGTGTCAAAGAGAAAGATGCTCAGTATGCTTTGACATTTCATCACGAATAGACTTACTAACGAGCAACGCTTGCAAATCATTGAATTTTATTACCAAAATCAGTGTTCGGTTTTTTTTTTTTTCGGACAAATTTTGTTCAGCGATGAGGCTCATTTCTGGTTGAATGGCTACGTAAATAAGCAAAATTGCCGCATTTGGGGTGAAGAGCAACCAGAAGCCGTTCAAGAACTGCCCATGCATCCCGAAAAATGCACTGTTTGGTGTGGTTTGTACGCTGGTGGAATCATTGGACCGTATTTTTTCAAAGATGCTGTTGGACGCAACGTTACGGTGAATGGCGATCGCTATCGTTCGATGCTAACAAACTTTTTGTTGCCAAAAATGGAAGAACTGAACTTGGTTGACATGTGGTTTCAACAAGATGGCGCTACATGCCACACAGCTCGCGATTCTATGGCCATTTTGAGGGAAAACTTCGGACAACAATTCATCTCAAGAAATGGACCCGTAAGTTGGCCACCAAGATCATGCGATTTAACGCCTTTAGACTATTTTTTGTGGGGCTACGTCAAGTCTAAAGTCTACAGAAATAAGCCAGCAACTATTCCAGCTTTGGAAGACAACATTTCCGAAGAAATTCGGGCTATTCCGGCCGAAATGCTCGAAAAAGTTGCCCAAAATTGGACTTTCCGAATGGACCACCTAAGACGCAGCCGCGGTCAACATTTAAATGAAATTATCTTCAAAAAGTAAATGTCATGAACCAATCTAACGTTTCAAATAAAGAACCGATGAGATTTTGCAAATTTTATGCGTTTTTAAAAAATAGTTATCAAGCTCTTAAAAAATCACCCTTTACTTTTAATTTGGGTTATTTAGAATATAAATACAATTATTATACAACTCAAAGGGTTATTTATAAGTATAATATAAATTTTAAATGAAACCTGATGTGGTTATTTATTCCCGCGTTGATATGCTGATTATGCTGCTGTTGTTGTTGTTGTTGGTATTACTGCCGCTGGTTGGGCGCCTGTCCGTCTGCTATGGTTATTGGTTTTATTGTGTGTTGGGTACTTCGTTGTTATATTGGCGCTGTTGAGTGTTTTTTGCATTGTCCTCTAATTCGTATTTAGACGAGTAGTAGGACAATGCAGGGATGTGTTCATTTGGTATGAACATCCCGGCCGCCTTGCAGGGTCTGCGAATAAAAAGATCTTTACATCTATTTTGATATGGGTAAATGAGTATTATTATAAACGGGTTGGAGGTATACTTTGGGTTTAAATCACACAAGCACCGGTTAAAGTCCAACCGAGAGCGGTGTTTTGTGCGATTACGGTGCTGTTATCGGGTTTGAATATCCGTGTTTTAATCAGTGCCCGCTTCACTTACCACTTGATCGCTTTCTTTCATTTTAAATAAAAAAACTCGGGATTCACACTTGTTCCTTAACAATATATTATAAATGTAACTCTTGACTTGTAGGTTTTCTCACAATCGAATCAACCCTGCATTTGTGGGTTTTCCGTTTTGTTGAACAAATATAAATGCACTTAATATAACACAATTTCAATTTAAAATAAATTTCAATAGCGGACTTTAGAAGTATGAAGGTGAATCGAGCTGGAGCGCTGCGTAGCGGTGGCGGAAAAGCGACGTAGATTCAAAGGCGGTCGAATCAGAACTGACCTGTGTATACGCTGACCCTTTTCAAGAGGAATGGTGTGGTGTGTGTTTGAGTGTGTGGATTCTGGACTTTCGCGTGTGGGTGGTGTTGATGTGGACTGTGGTGATGTCGAGGTGAGTGTGCGTGTTAGAGATGGGTGTAGGTGTCGCGTGGGGCAGGCGACTAAGGCTCATTTAGCTATCCCGGCCCCCTAGGCGAATATTTCAGCCTAGAATCCTCTGAAGCTGCTGGAGAGTGGCTACGACGCTGCTGAGGCCTGAGGTGCGGCGCGGACGGGGTCATTGTTGCTGGCGTCGTGTTGACGCCCCATTATGTGGCCGCCGGCCACGGGATGATGATGGCCCTATGGTTCGATGGGACCGTGCATCCTGGCTTAATGGCGGTCGTTGTACTGCGCCGCGGTTGCGGCCGGCAGGAGGTTGGCTGGTGTCGTTCCGCGCTGTACGGTGCAACATGGTATGATGCGGCCGCATACAAATCTGGCACAGGCTGCCCGACGTACATTCGTGAGTTTGGTGGATAGGCTTCAGGCAATTGAGACAATGGCCGTGCGCTTGCACGACCAACTGGCGTTGCTAAGGTGGCATTCCCCTAAATATGACGCAATGTGGCAGCCGGTTGGGTCGACGACATAGAGGACATCTACGGCGTAGTGGGTCTGCGACTAGCGCATGTGTTGGCGGCAATGCTACCGTTCCACTCCGAGGCGCCGTTGGTGTGGTTGTTCGGGGCGCTGCAACTGGGGCAGCCGCTTGGCGTGGCACATTGACAGCCGAACGAGTAGTTGGTGTCGGGGCTGCTGGCATGTCTGCATCCATATTGTTCTGTTTGAAAGAGTGTTATTTCAATTAGAATTTGGTTGCATATAGACATATGAGAATGGCTGCCACGTTAGGCGGCATGAGTGGGTCGTTAGATTAATCGACTACTTTTGTGTGTTATTTTAAATATATATATGTATATATGTATTTATATAAATTTTTATTTTATTTTGTTTTTATATTCGGTTTATATTAGCGGTTTATCGGTTTTCGTTTCGCGGTAGTCGGCGATTGGTAAGAAGCATAGTATGACGAGCGGTCTTGTTAGCTTTCCGGATTGCGTACGGAGATCGACTACGCGAATATGACCGTCGGAGCCTGGATAAAGCTTCTCTATGCGGCCCAGCCGCCATTCGGCAGGTGGCAGGCAATCGTCGTGAATCAGGACAGAATCTCCAACTTTTGGTGCATTTTCTGTATTTTTCCATCGGTACCTGTTGTGAAGGTCCTTTATATAGTCTTCTTTCCATCGGCTACTGAAATTATGATGGAGAATTTTAATTCTTTCCCATCTATTTAATAAGGATAGCGACTCCACGCCTGGCTCAGGTGTGGCCAGAATGGGTGCTCCTTTTAGGAAATGCTCTGGAGTTAGGGCTGTCGGAGTCGGAGGGATCTTGCGAGAGGGTTGTGAGCGGCCGTGAGTTGAGAACGGCTTCAATTTTAGCTAATAATGTCGTGAATTCTTCATAATTAAATTTATAGCTGCCGGCTAGCTTCTTGAAATGAGATTTGAAGCTCTTTAGAGCTGACTCCCATAAACCACCCATATGAGGAGCGCTTGGAGGTATAAATTGCCAATTAATACCTTGAGGGGCGTACTTTTGTACGGTAACAGGGGACACTTGTTTTAAGAAATCCACAAACTGTTTTTCTGTGGCTCGTTGGGCTCCTATGAATGTTTTGCCATTATCGCTCATGATTTTGGATGGGAAGCCACGTCGAGCGACGAAGCAAGCAAATGCCTCGAGAAAAGACTCCGTCGTCAGATTAGTACACAGCTCAAGGTGTACTGCCTTTGTCGTGAAACATACAAAGACAGCCACATAGCCTTTCATGAGAGTGGGAGATCTTAGCATGGACGACTTTATTTGAAAAGGCCTAGCAAAATCGACACCTGTGGTCGTGAAAGGCAGAGCGAAATTGCAACGTTCAGGTGGAAGTGCTGCCATAATCTGAGTTCGCATTTTTTACTTATGCATAGTGCAGATCTTGCACATGAAAATGCATTTTTTGATCTGGGGCTTAAGACGGGGGAATATAATACTCTTGGCGTACCATATGTTGCATGAGGCGCTGTTCGGCGTTCAACATTAATATATGGATGTAATTCAGGAGTAATGTGGCAAAAGGAGACTTCTCAGGTATTATGATGGGGTGGCGTTCGTTGTAAGTCAGGCTTGAATTAGCGAGCCGACCATTGGCACGAAGCAGACCTTTCGTGTCTAAAAATGAGTTTAGCACTAAGAGTGAGCTCTTCTTACGAGGGCTGCTATATACATTTCCGGCCTAATAATGAAAATAGCAATATTTATCAACGAAAATGGTTTTTTTTCTTGGGATTTGGCTCGTCTTGGAAGACCCACACGGTCGATTGCTATTTTGTTTCGGGCTCATACGCATAGATCCATGATTCGTCACCTGTGACGATCTTATAAACGTTTTTTGAAGCACCGCGATCGTATTTTTCAGCATTTATTTACACCAATCCACACGAGCCTAGCCTTGTTTTGAGCGATTGTCAAATTGGACGGAATCCAACGAGAAATAAACCTTTTTACGGTCAGGTGTTCATGCAATATCGAATGTATGCTGGTGGGAGAAATGCATAGGCATGCCTCTATCTGAAGGTATGTTACATGACGGTCTTGCATTATCAGTTCACATACGGCATCGATGTCTTCTGGCACAACGGCTGTTTTTGAATGACCTTCACGGAATTCGTCTTTGAGCGAGCGTCGGCCTACGATTGAATTCGTTGTAACAGTTTTTCATAGTGCTATAGAATGGTGCTTCATTGCCATACAAAGATTTTAGTTCATCGATGCACTCTTGTCGTGATAATGCGCGTCGAAAGTTGTGAAAAATGATCGCACGAAAATGTTCACGAGTTAATTCCATTTTTTGGCCGAGATGAATTTTTTAATTCCCTGTAAATAAAACAATTCACGATTAAATGACAAAACGTTCTGAATGATGTTATGCTAAAAAATGTCAAACTTTCCAATGGAAATGTCAGATTGCACCTGGCAACACTTAGTGTTGCCTAGTCCAGAAATATATATAGCAGCCTATGTATCAATCGGCTTCGACTCTCTGAGTAATGATGAGGCGATAAGCGCGACCTTTGCTTTTTGTAAGTCCTGGTGCATCAATGTATCGCAATGGGTGTAAGTTACTCCTTTAACTTTAAGTTTAAGTTCCTCAATGAATTTGAGCATATATGCAACTACTCTGAGGGCTCGGGAGAACAATGAAAATCGTTCACAAATTTCATTATCATCCACTATTGTATGATAGGTGTCGATTTTTCGACTTTCTGGGGCGATTATGTTGCGCATTGTCGATTGTGGCCAAGAATCGGAGGATTCGGTTAACCATCGGGGGCCATTCCACCAGAGCGTGGTGGTGGCAAGATCCAGGGGTTTGCACCCTCTTGTACCTAGATCAGCAGGATTGTCGGCACTGGCGACGTGTCGCCATATGGCTGCTCCTACTAGGTCAAGTATTTGAGAGTTTCGATTAGAAATATATGTTTTCCACGAGTGTGGTGGCTTTTCTAACCAGGCTAGAACGATTTCGGAATCGGACCATAGATATAATTTGCATTTGGTCATGTTCATGTGGGTCTGCACTGTGAAAACCAGCTTGGCTAGTAGCAGAGCGCCACAGAGTTCAAGTCGTGGTAGACTTATCGTTTTTAGAGGCGCAACTTTTGCTTTTGCCACTAGTAGGTGGCTTGTGGTTGCGGTGTCGCTTTGTGCGCGCACATAGATCGTGGCACAATATGCCTTTTCAGAGGCATCGCAGAAGCCGTGTAGTTCCACTTTGTATTCGGGGGAATAGTTTACCCACCGTGGAATTTTTATCTGCAAGAAGTCTTTCAGATTATTAGCAAACTGGGACCACTTTGCTAAGCGAAGAGGTTTCACTTGTTCATCCCACTCGGTTCCGTCTTGCCATAATTCTTGAATCAGGATTTTCGCTTGTATCACAATTGGCGAATGCCGTCCTGCGGAGTCGAAAAGTTTCGCCATTGAGGATAAAATTTGCCTCTTTGTTATGGCGGATAATGCGGTTATGGACTCTGTCGTGTATGAGAACTGGTCCGATCTCGCATTCCATTGGATGCCCATTGTTTTTGCTATACTTTCCTTTTCAAATATAAGGAAATTAGTATCCAATTTGTTATCGTTTGTTATATTTTTGAAGATACTTGGGTGATTAGCTGTGATCTTTTTTAGAGGAAACCCTGCGGTGTTGAGGGCCTTTATCACATGTGATAAGGACTCGTATGCTTGTGAGAGGCTGTGGCTCCCAGACAGGATATCGTCTACATAGGTTGTGTTTTTAAGACCAGTGTTGCCAGAGGAAATTCTGACTTTGTATTTTCTGCCAGTTCGTGGAGTGTACTAATGGCTAAGTATGGAGCACAGTTTACGCCAAAGGTTACTGTTTTTAATTTAAAGTCGCGTAGTGGACTATTGGCAGATTTTCGGAAAATAATTCGCTGAAAATCTTGATCATCTTTATGTACGACTATTTTTCGATACATTTTCTCTACATCCCCATTGAATACGTATTTGTATATACGCCAGTTCAATATGAGGAGCATTAGATCTGGTTGGCGTGTAGGTTCCGTAAATAGAATGTCATTTAGGGAATTCCCCGAGCTAGTGGTTCTCAAGGCATTGAAGACAACTCTAACTTTTGTCGTTTTTTGTCAGGCTTTACTACTGCATGATGTGGCAAGTAGAATGAGTAATATTTGCCTTTTATGATGACCTTGTCTAAGTAGGTTTTTTACATACTTAAAAACTGTTGGATAGCAGAGGTAGGAGAATGACCTAAGGCGAGTGTGTGGGGAAATTCTGGCTTTAGTGGTAGTCGTCCGACGTATCGGCCATTATCTAATCGAGTAGTTGTGGATTTTTTAAAAATCCTCACAATATCGATCTTCTGGGGTTGTGGTTGATATGGGGGGGGAGTTCATCTAACTCCCAAAATTTCTTCAGTTGTGTATTGAGGTACTTGTTTGAGATTACCTCAACTTGCGTTGTCATTGTTGTGACTGGATTCGCAACTAGTCCCCTTTTTTTTGCGCCAAAGTTGTTTTTGTAATTTTCTCAACACCTTCGAGAATAATTTGTGGTATGAGATCGCCGCCTGATAGAATGTCTATTTGAGCGGGAGTGGTGCAGTTGCGGTCTGCTAACTTAAGGTGTGAAACCTTTTGCCAATGCCTGCTATTTATATGATAGCTTGGAAGCATGTTCGTAAGTTGCGGTAAGACTATAGCTTCTGCTTTAATGCGCTTATCCGCTTGGGGGGAATCTAGGGTAATGGGGCAGATTCTATTTGAGTTTTGTACTACTCTTCCGCCCATTCCCGTAATTTTATAATTGGCTTGCTTTATTGGTAGTTTTAGCCTATTTTGTGCCCTAGACGCTATGAATGATCGTTGTTATCCTTGGTCTATTAGGGCTCTCAGTTTGAAAAGTTCTCGTCGGTGTTCGATGGAGATAACTGCTGTGGGTAGTAGTACCCTACTTTCTCGCTGTGTAGCGTTTGAGTTTTTAAAGCCTTTGAGCAGCATAGCGTCTCTTGGCAATTTTCGGGATTTTGTGTTTCGGGAGTTGCGGTTGCAACTAAACCCGTGGCTCTTTTGGAGAAAGCGCTACTTTGGGGTGTGCTAGGAAAGTTATTGAAATGCAACATTGAATGATGCCTCTTGTGGAAATATACGCAATTGAATTTGCTTTCGCAATTATTGAGATTATGTGAGTGGGACAAGCAGTTTGTACAGAGTTTCTTTGCTCTGACAAAGTTGTTCTTTTCATTCATATTAAGTTTTTTAAACTTTTCGCAAGCTTTCAGCCTGAGACCTCTTTTACACAGTTCGCATGACGTTTGTTTATATTGTTCGGATGTGACCGATTGATTTTTAAAGAAGCTTCTGTTTAAATTTTGGTTGTTACTAGCTTGGGATCTAATGAAACTTCGATTTAGGTCATGTTGAACGTTTTTAGTTCTAACCGTTTTTTTATCTATCCTTTCCGCAATTTCATATTGGGTAGTGAAGAAATCTTTCATTTGTTGCCACGTTGGGCATTTTCTTCGTGATGAGAGCGATTGCTCCAACAAAAGTGAAGATTTTTCTGGTAATGCGGCGATACATATGTTTACCAGAATACGATTCCAATTGTGTGTGGGAATATTTTGTGTCGATAACACCGACAAACAACTTGAAACAGTGGATTCTAGTTTCATGAATTCTTCACTGGTTTCTTTTTGAATTTTAGGCAAGTTCATAAGTATCGTTACTTGCTTGTCAACTAATGTTCTCTCATTTTCATATCTTTGTCTTAAAGCTTCCCAAGCTAAATTGAAATTTTCGTCATTAAGAGCGAACTCTTTTACTGTTGCGCCTGCTTGACCTTTTGTTTTGTATCGCAGGTGATACAATTTTTGAGCTTGTGATAATTTAGGATGGTTTATGTACACGGCCGTAAACATGTCCCGGAAGGACGGCCATTGTTCATAACCTCCGTAAAATATTTCTGTAACACATGCTGGCACTTTAAGGTAAATGCTGGAACTCGCCTCTTGGCTTTGAATTTGAGGCAGCTCTACTCTCGGTTGTGGAGTAGGTGCAATTGCTTTAATTAATCTCAATTGATCGGAGATCATAGCTCTAGTTTCCTCGTACTGGTCTAAGCAGTTTTCGTATTTGGAGCAAGCCGAGAATTTAAAATTTTCCGAAAGATCTGATTCGTCAGATTCTAGAATTGCGTCATACGCAGCTCGGAGAAATTGCCTAGATTTTCTTTTTGACTTCTAGTACCGATTCAGAATTGTCTTGATTCGGTGAGGGTGAAAATCGAGTGCAGTATCGAATAAAACTGTCACTCTCAGCAATAAACTTAGTAAATGAAATATCTTTAATTTCTTTTTTTTGCTTTGTAGCACCTTGTGTACATTAGCTCTTTTCTTCAGAAATCATTTTTTGTACTTTCAGATATTGAATCGATTTAGATTCCTTAGAATCTCCGTTCATTTAGACAATAGGTAAAAATTTAAAATATGAGAAAGAAAAACTTCTCTCAGTGTATGTCTGTTAACAATAAACACGTTTGAATCTTTAAGATAAGCGGTTTGTATGTTTGTTGTATACACAACATATCGAATAACGAACGCGTATTTCGTTTTCCTTATTGTATTTTTGTTGTATACGCAATGTACGAACTAACGAGCGAGTGTTTCGTTTCCTTTATTCCTAATAGTTGTGCTATTAGTTTGTTTTGTTTTCTTTCTATTTTATTTATTGCTTCGCACTCGTTAGTTTATAATTGCGTACACGGGCGATAATGAGAGAAAGCAAAAGGTTAATGGCCTTTGAGTCTGCACGATGTGTGCGTGTTTATGTGCATAGGTTATATGCTTAAAATGTTTAGTTGCAATCCTGCTTGCTTGTATATTAACACGGACAAGGGGTTTTGCTGAAAGTGTGCCGATTTGGTCTTTGAATATAGAATATAATTAAATGTTAAAATGCGCTTTGGCTACCAATTCTTGGTTTTTTGTTTGCTTTATTTTTTTTCGTATATATTTGCAATTTTTGGTTTTTTAATTAACAGAATGTAATTTTTTACCGCACCGAAATTTTTTCCGAAATATTTAAATTGTAATTTAAGATTTAATTTAATTATGTACCCTATGTACATACGTTATATGTATGTACGTATATATACCGGCATATGCCGTGTGTGTGCGTGTATATTATTGCCGTACGAATAACGCGGGATGAGAAAATGGCAAAGTGCAGATATGCACTTTTAGTACAAATGAAAATTTGTGGAATTTATTGTTATTTTAATTTGTTGATGCATACATATGAGTGTATGTTAATTTATTTTGTTACCAACTTTAGTAATATATATAATATGTATACATATATGTCCATATATGTATGGTTGATATTGTTCCTTTTCTTTTAATTTTAGAACTTCCCTTAGCTTACTTAGCGCAATCTTGCTTATATTGTTTTGAGTATAAGGGGTATTGCCGGAAAATGTTGTCAAGTGAATACTTGAAAATGTTTTTTTTTATAAACTTTGTGTGTTTGGGTACACAAGTGTAAGCATAACTAGGCTTTTAACAGATATGTAACGGGTGATTTTTTTGAGGTTAGGATTTTCATGCATTAGTATTTGACAGATCACGTGGGATTTCAGACATGGTGTCAAAGAGAAAGATGCTCAGTATGCTTTGACATTTCATCATGAATAGACTTACTAACGAGCAACGCTTGCAAATCATTGAATTTTATTACCAAAATCAGTGTTCGGTTCGAAATGTGTTTCGCGCTTTACGTCCGATTTATGGTCTACATAATCGACCAAGTGAGCAAACAATTAATGCGATTGTGACCAAGTTTCGCACTCAGTTTACTTTATTGGACATTAAACCAACCACACGAATGCGTACAGTGCGTACAGAAGAGAATATTGCGTCTGTTTCTGAGAGTGTGGCTGAAGACCGTGAAATGTCGATTCGTCGCCGTTCGCAGCAATTGGGTTTGTGTTATTCGACCACATGGAAGATTTTACGCAAAGATCTTGGTGTAAAACCGTATAAAATACAGCTCGTGCAAGAACTGAAGCCGAACGATCTGCCACAACGTCGAATTTTCAGTGAATGGGCCCTAGAAAAGTTGGCAGAAAATCCGCTTTTTTATCGACAAATTTTGTTCAGCGATGAGGCTCATTTCTGGTTGAATGGCTACGTAAATAAGCAAAATTGCCGCATTTGGGGTGAAGAGCAACCAGAAGCCGTTCAAGAACTGCCCATGCATCCCGAAAAATGCACTGTTTGGTGTGGTTTGTACGCTGGTGGAATCATTGGACCGTATTTTTTCAAAGATGCTGTTGGACGCAACGTTACGGTGAATGGCGATCGCTATCGTTCGATGCTAACAAACTTTTTGTTGCCAAAAATGGAAGAACTGAACTTGGTTGACATGTGGTTTCAACAAGATGGCGCTACATGCCACACAGCTCGCGATTCTATGGCCATTTTGAGGGAAAACTTCGGACAACAATTCATCTCAAGAAATGGACCCGTAAGTTGGCCACCAAGATCATGCGATTTAACGCCTTTAGACTATTTTTTGTGGGGCTACGTCAAGTCTAAAGTCTACAGAAATAAGCCAGCAACTATTCCAGCTTTGGAAGACAACATTTCCGAAGAAATTCGGGCTATTCCGGCCGAAATGCTCGAAAAAGTTGCCCAAAATTGGACTTTCCGAATGGACCACCTAAGACGCAGCCGCGGTCAACATTTAAATGAAATTATCTTCAAAAAGTAAATGTCATGAACCAATCTAACGTTTCAAATAAAGAACCGATGAGATTTTGCAAATTTTATGCGTTTTTTTTTTTTAAAAAGTTATCAAGCTCTTAAAAAATCAACCTTTATATGCCAGTATATACATATATAATTATATATTATACTATATACTGTTCATACATATATTTGGATGTACATATGTAATGTACCAAACTGTTTTCGGTTTCACGGAAATCAACCGTAGGTTCAAACAGTTTGGTAGCAACCGTTTTATTAAAGTATACAGTTTTTAGAAAGTTGAACTGTAACTTTCAACATACATATGTACATATATGCCAATATATAAAAAATTTATACGAATAAATGGGGGTAAGTGGGGGTTGTTTGCATTTGTCGCTGTGTCCCAGTTGTATCCTATTTGTTTCCTGTTGCTGCGGATGTTGATGCTGCTCTTCCTGTTGTTGTTTGGTTCGTACTTATGTAGATGTCTTTAGTATATTTTATTTCAACAATTATAAATTTTATTATTTCTTTTATTTTTGAAAATTATTGCACTTTTGAAATCACTGTTTTCCTTTCTTGTTTGTTTTTAAGCTTCGCGCCCGGCTTTTTTTTTGTTTAGTTGTTCAGCACAATATTGTATTTTTGTATTTATATGTATATTTATATGTATTTATATGTCTCACACGCGATTTAAAATTTTTCGTATCAGCATACAAAAAATTTTTTTTCTTTTTAATGTTGATAAAAATTATTTTTTTTTTTTTTGATTTCGATATAACGGTAGGGAACCGTTTCTTGTTTTCCGTTTTTCAACTTTGTTTTTTTTTTGTATGTATGTAAGTATTTGTCACTTCACTTTAATTTCACTTGCATTAAATTTTTTGTATATATGTATGTATGTATGTGTAGAGGATGGAGTCATGTGTAGAAGTTCACGCAAGTGAGGAAAGTTCTCACATTGACATAGTTCAGCGAATTAAAAGACAGCGGCTACGCTGGCTAGGTCATGTTGTCCGGATGGACGAAATCACTCTAGCTCTGAAAGTATTCGACGCAGTACCCGCCGTGGGAGGCAGAGGAAGAGGAAGACCTCCACTCCGTTGGAAGGACCAAGAGGAGAAGGAGCTGGCTTCGCGTGGAATATCCAATTGGCGCCACGTAGCGAAAAGAAGAAACGACTGGCGCGCTGTTGTTGACTCGGCTATAATCGCATAAGCGGTGTCTACGCCAATTAAGAAGAAGAAGATGTATGTGTAGCCTCACTTAAATTTTGACCACAAAGTTTTGTAGGCTAACCTCAACGCCCTTTTTTACAATAGTGCCGTTTTTTGCGTCTCGAAGGACCAATGTTGTAATCAATGCCCGCTTCACTTACCACTTGTTCGCTTTCTTTCCTTTTAAATAAAAAACTCGGTATTCACACTTGTTCCTTAACAATATATTATAAATGTAACTCTTGACTTGTAGGTTTTCTCACAATCGAATCAAACCTGGATTTGTGGGTTTTCCCTTTTGTTGAACAAATATAAATGCACTTAATATAACACAATTTCAATTTAAAATAAACATCAATAGCGGACTTTAGAAGTATGAAGGTGAATCGAGCTGGAGCGCTGCGTAGCGGTGGCGGAAAAGCGACGTAGATTCAAAGGCGGTCGAATCAGAACTGACCTGTGTATACGCTGACCCTTTTCAAGAGGAATGGTGTGGTGTGTGTTTGAGTGTGTGGATTCTGGACTCTCGCGTGTGGGTGGTGTTGATGTGGACTGTGGTGATGTCGAGGTGAGTGTGCGTGTTAGAGATGGGTGTAGGTGTGGTGTGGGGCAGGCGACTAAGGCTCATTTAGCCAATCCGGGTTTCATTAATCTCGGATGGACGTCGGCTCCCAGTTCCAACATGATTTTGTCATTCTTCCAAAATGTAGTGTCGGCTAGGACCAAGTGGTCGAACTTCTTAATGATTTCGCCACTTATGTCACGATTATAGGATCGGGTCGGTAATTCATGCGTCAAGAGGCAGTTAACTTCGACATGCCAGTCGGAATCAGTTAAAGATCCTATGACGACTTTGCATATACGATGCAAATCGAGGTACGTTTTCGGTAACCTCAATCTTTGAACCAGCTCTGACGCAATTGTAGTCACCTTTCGGGTCGGGTTGATTACACAGGACAACAGCTAATCTGGGGGGTGAGAAATTCCTAGTCAGGGTGATGGTACTAGGTCAGTATAGTAAAACCCTCAAAGGGTTTGGCGTTCGTATGTGCCAGTTTTTTTTATGGCCTTTTAAATTTTTTCCTTATCTTGATGTTTTCTCGCTTAGTTGTAACATTTTGGCAAAAACGTAGTATAACATAACTCGCGAACCACTTATCCGATTTTGATAAAACAAATTTAGAAAAATTAAGAATTACAGTTTCTTTAATCTGTTTCTACACCGTTTTCCTATATGTGCAACACTTTAGAAGTTAAAAATGAATGTATGAAGGGAAAAAAGTTTTTTTTCCTAAAAATTTAAATATATTTTTTTTAATTCATAAAAAATCCATCAACACTGGTTCTGTAATGTTCACATAAATCATGCATTGTCATTATACTTCTTCTCTTTCTCACACTGGTTCTGTGATTTTTGTCATTCAACAAGTGCCAACGAACGCGAACATTAAAAGTAATTTTTCTCAAATTTTTTAAAAGTGAACAAAAGAGAACAAAATATGGAACTGTGCAAGCCAGATTTAAATAGCTTTTGCTACTGCTGTGGTCAATATGTCTCAACACATAAAAAAGGGGAAATTTCAGTACTTGTTTTGTTCAAACATACGAGATGTACTTGAATCAAAATGTTATAGTGAACGAAAATTGGGTACCAAATATAGTGTGTAAAAGCTGCTACAACCGTCTAATGGATTGGAAAAATAGAAGACGTGAAAGTATGCCGTTCGGTATCCCAATGACTTGGACTAATCCTGGCGATTGAATTGCTATGCATGTGCGAATAAAGGAGCCGCAAAAAGGTTAAGAAAATCGTATAATTACGTTGGTGTTGCAAGTGGCGCAACACCATTGCCTCATTCTAGCCCAGATATATTCTCTTTTACGACTGCTCCGACATATCATGCACGTGATGATCCCCCATATGAGCCATCAGTATCCAATGAACCAATTTTAATAAATCAAAATAAGCTTCATTCAACTGTTGCCAAGTTGGAATTAACACAGGCTACGCCAAACATATGTGGCTCATATGCTGCGATTTAAAAGTTGTAGCAATGCTTTGCGGTCTACAAAGCGGCTATATAAAATATATGTGCTTTTTGTGCGATTGGGACACACGGTTTTCCGGTGACCAATATGCATGCCACGGATGGAAACTCAGGTTACAAACGGCCAATATTATACGTGAGCCTCTAGTGCCGAAGGAGAAGATATTGCTGCCTCCACTGCATATTAAACTTGGAATTGTTAAGAATTTTATCAAAACTGTCGCCAAAAGAGATGAAGTTTTCTTGTTTTTGAAACTAATTTACCCGAGACTCAGCGAAAGTAAAATTAAAGAAGGTAAGTTATAATATCACATTCATTTCCCATGGTTTTCCATCTTAACAAATTAATTTTTTCCAATCAGGCGTACTATATGGTCCAGATATACGAAAGCTGATTAAAAGTGACGCATTCAACAATATTTTGATTGACGCTGAATTGAATGCATGGCAGGCAATCAAAGAAGTAATAGAAGGCTTGTTGGGAAAGCATCGTTCTAACAACTACGATGTTTCTGTCGCAAGGATGTTAAGAGCATTCTCGGAAATTGGTGTCCACATGTCCTTGAAAATCCATTATTTACATCATCTACTTCAGCAAACAATTGGCTACCGAATCTGATGAACAAGGTGAACGCTATCATCAAGTTGCTATGCCATTTGAAATGAGGTAATACTGATTTTTTATTTTTTCAAACTCATTTTAATAAAACAAAAACTTACAGATATAGAGGAAAAAAGTCGCCGAGTGCAATAACTGCGGAAATTTGCTGGTGGAGTAAGCTTGTGTGGCAAGACAGGGACGATCTTGATGATAAGGAATTTTCAGGAGATGCAGAAGGGCCAGCAGTGGAGTCACACATTGACATTCCGTATGGTTCAGAAACTGATGAGAGCGATGAATGCGATGCCACTAGTCCCGAACAACCACCATCGAAAAAGTCTAGGCAATATTTATTAAAATAAATAAATAAAATAAAAATAAAAAATTATAAAAATGTTTACTTTATTTTTTTAGTAGTTTATGGCCAGAAGTCTGGAGTTATTGAGCAAAATTTATAAAAAAAAGCAATAAATGACACTTTTTCAATAAAAACAATTGGAAATTGTAATTCTTAATTTTTCTAAATTTGTTTCATCAAAATCGGACAAGTGGATCGCGAGTTATGTTAAACTAAGTTTTTGCCAAAATGTTACAACTAAGCGAAAAAACATCAAGATAAGGAAAATATTTAAAAGGTCATAAAAAAAACGCCAAACCGAAATCAAATTTTACTATACTGACCTAGTACCATCACCCTGACTTGGAATTTCTCACCCCCCAGGCAATAATCACAAAAATGTTCCACAGTGTTATGACTCGTATTTTATTCCATTTGCCATCGTGTTTAACTTTGATCATGACTGTTGGTATGAGGGTCGGCTTGGCCAGTAACGTGGGTAGACGTTTTTGTTTATGCAATCTTTTTTCGTTCTTTGATGTTTTTTCTTTGCCGAACAACCTGGGGTGCCTATGTAGGGTCGAATGGTGTTCCCCATTACACGTGGCACATCGTTTTTTACTTGTGCACTTTTGGGTGGAATGCGATCTGGCTTAATGACTGCGTCAAACTTATCGTTGATGTACATTTGAGTAAATTTTGAACATGTTACCAGTCTATGATCCTTTTTGCACAATCCACAGGCGACGTGTTTGTGTGTTCGGTTTGCTGAACGGGTGATAGTGCGCCGTGTCGAGCGATGGGGAAATTGGATGAGTAGTTTGGCTAATCGACTGCTATATATTAGTATAATCGGATTACACTCGTTGTATGATAATGCCGCTGAATTGCTCAACCGACCATTAACTCGCATTATTCCTTTGGGATCGATGGTGGTTGTGTTCACGAAGGTCTTGATTGTCCGGAGTTCCAGTGTTGTATCGACTGATTTTTTGGGAACTGGCCAGTGTATTGGGTCGAGTGTTAGCCATTGGGATCCGTGTCACCAGAGGTCATTGTTAACCATTTCCAGAGGTGTGCTTCCTCGAGTAGCTAAATCTGCCGGATTGTCTTGACTTTCGACGTGAGTCCAATTTTTAGCTCCAATCTTTTCTGCGATTGTGGCAATTCAATGAGATACAAAGGTTGTCCATATGCATGGGGTTTGCTAAGCCATGAAAGAACAATTGTGGAATCCGTCCAAAGGTGAGTAGAGTATTGGGTTGTACTTAGTAGGCGTAGGGTCGCATCCACTAGATTCGCCAGAAGAACATTGAGGCCACACGAGTCCTGGAATCCCAAAGGGGTTGTCCAGGTATTTGTGGTTGTAGAAACATTGGTATATAGGGCTGCTGCGTAAGCTTTTTTAGATACGTCAGAGAATCCATGAAAATGGATGATCGCTGATGTCGAAAAGTGGGTCCATCGAAAAATTTCAATGAGATTGAAGGAATCATAGTCCTTTATGAATATTTTTTATTGGTGGTTGGTTTTTATTGGAGTTGGTATCCAAGAGGTGTTCTTGTGGGATCCCATATAAAACTTTAGGGTCATTTGAGGTCTATTTGCGTAGAGACTTCAAAGATGAAATGAGTTCATCTCGTGCCAATATCACTGTTGGTACGTCATGTGCTTCTGCAAGTACATCATCAACATACATTCCGTTTTGAAGTATCTCTGCTGCCAGTGGGAGGGTTGATTGTACATCATCCGCTAATTTGAGGAGGGTACGGATAGCTAGAAATGGAGCACAGTTAATACCAATTCGAAGTCTTATCAGTATGTAGTACATCATTGAGGCTGTTCCTGTTCGAGGTGGGCAAGATACGTTGAATACTACTCGGAGTTGAGTCGTTATGCGATCCGGTTTGATGACTGCTTGATGTGGCAGATAATACGTTTTCGTATTATCCTCAGGGTCGTATTCTACTTCGGTCATATGACCGAGTTCCAAATACTCGTTGATGGTCTTGTCGTATTCCGCTTTTATTTCAGGTTTTCTCGACAATGATTTTTCATTTCTAGGAAATTGAGCTAGAGCTATGTGTCTTGAGTTGCCCAATTCTATGATTTCTGGGGTTTTAAAGGGTAATGTTACCACATAGCGCCCATTTGAGTTTCTGTGGGTTGTATTTTTATAAATGTGCTCACAAACTACATATATCTGAAGTTGGGGGTAGAGGCTTTCTTGGAACTTCTTCAACTTCCCAAAATTGTGAGAGCAACTTGTCTGGGGTCATCTTATTAAAAAATGACATTATTGAGGGTGATAAGGGTTTTTCTGGTGTGGGTCCAGATAGAATCAAACTGAATTCCGTTTCTTGTGCTAGAAGGTTCCCCGGTACATTTCTCCGTACACCACTGATAATTATTTGTGGGTACAGGTCAGTTCCGGTCAATATGTCGATTGGTCTGGTTTATAAAAGTGAGGGTCAGCTAAACTAAAACCGCAATCTGTATTAGTAATGATCGTATTAAGTGAGTGAGTGGGTAAATTATCGGTTAAAGTTTTTAAGATAAACGCGTGTGTTGTTATCTGAAACTCCTTTCTTGTCGGGGGACGAAGGGTGACTTCACAAATTTTGCTGGGTGTTGCCGAAACAGTGTTGTTCAATCCAGTCACTTGAGCATTTTTCTTGAACGTGGGTATGTCCAATTTTCTCTGGAATTTATCTGAAATAAAAGTGGATTCTGACCCGGAGTCATGGGTTTTATTTTTAGTGGACTGTAAGAGGGTTATGTAGGCTTGCGGATTTGTATTGGCATTAAAACTTGGGAGGTACTACTGGTGTTTGGGTAAATAGGCGGTGGCTAAATGTGATAAGCCGCCCCCCCTAATGCCACCAATACACCACCACCACCAATACACCACACACACGGAACCCACATTCCACAGGACCCACACATCAACATCACCCACACGCGAGAAGACATCCACACACGCAAACACATATCACGCTGGTCAAAAGGGTCAACTTAAAATTTTATCAGTCTCGTTTTGATTTGCAAACGAAGCGTATACATCGCCGCTGTTATCCGCGCCCTTTCGATCATCGTATATTAGCATAGACCGTATAGTGGTTTAAATTAAGATTAAGTTGTGTTAATAGTTCCGCAATACTGTTTCACATTAAAAAGTCGAACTACAAAGAACTTGAACCTCATTTTCCACATTTGTAAATAAATTAAATCTACCTTGAATTACTCTTATAACGGGTGATTTTTTTGAGATTAGGATTTTCATGCATTAGTATTTGACAGATCACGTGGGATTTCAGACATGGTGTCAAAGAGAAAGATGCTCAGTATGCTTTGACATTTCATCATGAATAGACTTACTAACGAGCAACGCTTGCAAATCATTGAATTTTATTACCAAAATCAGTGTTCGGTTCGAAATGTGAAAATCCGCTTTTTTATCGACAAATTTTGTTCAGCGATGAGGCTCATTTCTGGTTGAATGGCTACGTAAATAAGCAAAATTGCCGCATTTGGGGTGAAGAGCAACCAGAAGCCGTTCAAGAACTGCCCATGCATCCCGAAAAATGCACTGTTTGGTGTAGTTTGTACGCTGGTGGAATCATTGGACCGTATTTTTTCAAAGATGCTGTTGGACGCAACGTTACGGTGAATGGCGATCGCTATCGTTCGATGCTAACAAACTTTTTGTTGCCAAAAATGGAAGAACTGAACTTGGTTGACATGTGGTTTCAACAAGATGGCGCTACATGCCACACAGCTCGCAATTCTATGGCCATTTTGAGGGAAAACTTCGGACAACAATTCATCTCAAGAAATGGACCCGTAAGTTGGCCACCAAGATCATGCGATTTAACGCCTTTAGACTATTTTTTGTGGGGCTACGTCAAGTCTAAAGTCTACAGAAATAAGCCAGCAACTATTCCAGCTTTGGAAGACAACATTTCCGAAGAAATTCGGGCTATTCCGGCCGAAATGCTCGAAAAAGTTGCCCAAAATTGGACTTTCCGAATGGACCACCTAAGACGCAGCCGCGGTCAACATTTAAATGAAATTATCTTCAAAAAGTAAATGCCATGAACCAATCTAACGTTTCAAATAAAGAACCGATGAGATTTTGCAAATTTTATGCGTTTTTTTTTTAAAAAAAGTTATCAAGCTCTTAAAAAATCACCCTTTAAATTAACCGGGTGCTTTAGTTAAAGAAGTGGAAGAGGTAAGTGTTAAAAGACAAAGTAAAGTGGGCAGCTACTTAATCACTGCTACTTCAAACATTGGTAGTTCGAGCCGCTAGAAAGGCACTATTGGAAAGAAAAAATAAAAACAGATTCAAGCGGCAAAAATGTTGGGTTGTCAAAAAAGTCTTGCGGTATTTTCGCTAGTTTTTAGTTTTATTCGTCGCATCGGGTCATGCTATAAGTACCTTTTTGGAAAGCTCATTTCACGCGCTAACACGTGGTTGATTGATTGTCGTTTCTTTTAAGTCGTTCGTGAGTTATAGCGTCGCAAACATAGAGCAAAATAAAGAGAAAATACGGCATATTTTACAGTACTACTACGATAAAGGCAAAAATGCATCTCAGGCTGCCAATAAAATTTGTGCAGTTTATGGACCGGAAACAGTTTCCATTTCCACCGCACAACGATGGTTTCAACGTTTTCGTTCTGGTGTAGAGGTGGTCGAACATGCCCCACTCTCCGGAAGGCCTGTCATCGAAAATTGCGATAAAATCGCTGAATTGGTCGAGAGAGGCCGGCATAGTAGTCATCAAACCGTTATAAACCATTTGAAGAAGCTTGGAGTCACTAAGAGGCGCGATGTATGGGTGCCACACGAATTGATTCAATAAAAATACCTGCAAGACTTTTTCGACAACCCAATATAAAGTGAAATATACAAATATATAAAAAATAAAAGATGCGGTGACATATACACATACATATACACATATAAAAAACAATTTCGAGAAAAAAAAATATTATAAAAACAAAAAGAAATTTCAAAAAAAAAATATACCATGGCACCGAATAAACGTGTTTGTGTTGAGTGCGATAGTGTAATTAAAGGAAACATTAGAAGTTTGAGCTGTATTAATTGTAAAAAGTGGTATTATATGAGCTGCAGTGGTCGGGATAAAAATGAGTTTGAATTTTTTTACCAGAAGTTTAAAGATACTAATGTAAATACATGGAACTGTGGCAGATGCGAATTGGAGGTTAGCTTCGTTGTCCCGGAGTCGGAAAGCGTGGCCGGTGAGGGTTATAGTGATGCTCCAGGCATGAATAAAATATTAGAACGCTTAGATAAATTATTGGAGCAAAAGTTTGCAAAACATGTGGAACTTTTGCGTATGGAAATTAGAGAATTAAATACAAGTGTCACTGTTATGGAGGAGGAAATTACTGAACTAAAAAAGGCTAGAGAAATGGATAAAAGTGTATATGAAAATAAGGCAAGGCTCTGAACGACCTGGGTAAACGTGTCTCTACGCTAGAAAAAAAAAGGTTTTGAAATAGACATGCAAGGAGTATTCAGAGAAGCTGAGGAACGGAAAAGTAAGGAATCCAGCATCATCGGGTACAACTTTAAAGAATCAGACAAGAATAGTGGTGCGGAGAGACAGTTGGATGATAAAACAAAAATCATTCAACTGCTACCGGATGAGTGCGGTATTGAGATGAAAGATATCAAAATCAATAGAATTGGTAAAGCAGCAAAGGACAAGATTCGTCCAGTGAAAATCGCACATCTAAAGAATGTGCTAGAAAGATATTGACAACGAAACTTAAAGATGAGTCGGTCAAGCTCAAACAAGATTTGACATTAGCCCAGAGAGAAAAGATAAAGAAATTGCACAGTGAGTTGAAAGTGAGAGAAGAGAAAGAAGAAAAAAATCTGGTCATTAGGTACAAATTTGGGGAGCCGTTTATCGTCAAAAATGCAAATTTTCGGCCAAGAATCCCTATATCGGAGGAGCAATAACAAATATCAACATTGTTTATCAGAATGTCAGGGGTTTACGCACTAAGCTGAGTCAATTTTATACAATATCTCCGTCTAGTGATCCGTAGGTTGTGTGTGTTACTGAATCATGGTTGAACGATAGTATAAAAGACGGGGAGGTTATAAACAATACGTATCAGTTATTTATTGGAGAATCTGAGCAGGCGGGTTTGGTGATTGAGGAGTATTCCCTACTGGGTTTGACTCAAATTAATAAGATCTGTAATTCTGTCGGTAAATTTTTGGATTTATGCTTTACTAATTGTGATTTTTTTGCTAATAGAATAGCTCCTATGGTTCCAGAGGACAAGTACCATCCCAATATTGGAATTGAAGTTACACTACATGAGACTATCAGACAGAAAACGGTAGAATACTTGGACTTCAAAAAAGCCGACTACGGTGCTCTAAATAATTTTTTTCTTCAAACAAACTGGATTCCTATGTACGAATTGAAGGATATTGATAGTATGGTAGAACACTTTTACGGAATCATTTCTGAAGCGATTAATAACTATGTGCCGCACTCGGTATGAAAGGATTACAATTATACTTGTTGGTTTAGTAGACTTCTAATTCACAAGATTAAATTGAAAAGGACAGCGCATCACAGATATAAGTGCCCTGGAAGTTACTTGGGCTATGAGGTTTTTAGGAAACTGTGAAAAGAATGTAAAAGGTTACGTAGTCAGTGCTATAAAAACTTCAGCAAAGGCGCTGAGGAGAAGATTAAATCTGACCCTGTATATTTCTGGAAATTTATAAGAATGAAAAAAAGCACAGCCAAAGGAATACCGTCTAGTATGGAGTGGAATGACCTTAAGGCGGAAGGTGCTGATAGTGTATGTGACTTGTTTGCGGATTTATTTAGCAGTATTTATCAGAAAATGAACACATTACTACAAGAGGACATCAAATTCTTATTGGTGCAGCTGAAAAATTGCAATAGCAACTTGGAAGATCTTGAAATTACCTTTGATGAATTATTGAAAAGGATGTTAGCTCTTGATCCTAGCAAAGGCTGAAGCCCAGATGGTATTTCGAACTTCTTTCTAAGAGAATGTGCTGTGGGTTTGTGTGAACCACTGAGCTTTCTGTTAAACAAATCATTAAAATTGGGAATTTTCCCCAATTGCTGGAAAGATGCATACGTGGTACCTATATTTAAGGCTGGAAGAAAGGTCGACGTGAGTAACTATAGACAAGTCTGCATTCAAACCGCATTACCTAAGCTGTTTGAAAAGTTGATATATGGTCAGATTGAGACATGGTTTAAGGATTCTCTGATCAGACAGCAACATGGATTCGTCAAGGGAAGATCAACCACCTCGAACCTCATGATGTACGTAGAATATATCTTACAGCATTGGTCTAAAAAAACTTGAGGTCCATGCACTATATACGGACTTTAGTAAAGCGTTTGATATGGTGAATCATGAAGTCCTGTTGCTAAAGCTGAAGAAATATGGTATCACGGGTTGTATATATGAATAGTTTGAATCGTATTTGAGTGGAAGAAGACTCCGTGTAAAGATTATCGGGTGTACCACAAGGGTCACACTTAGGGCCTCTACTGTTCTGTATCTTTGTTGATGACATTGGAACGGAATTTACATCTCGGTACTCACACTTCGCTGATGATTCGAAAATCTATAGGTGCATTGAGAACCTCGGTGAAACGTATGCACTTCAAGAAGATGTAAGCAAGCTGGTGAGATGATGTGAGTTTAATAAATTGAAGCTTAACGTGGGAAAATGTGCAATCATTAAATATAGTCGTAAATCTGAAGTTAATCAACACCTTTATTATATGGGTAATGATATAGTTAAACAAGTAGGGTCGATAAAAGATCTTGGAATACATATGGACAGTAAACTCACATTTGTTGGTCACATAAATAATATTGTAGCCAAAGCCAATAAGATCCTAGGTAGCCTGTTGAGAACAAGTAAAGATTTTGAGAATGGTAGTACGCTGATTGGTCTGTTCAATGCACTAGTGAGACCAGTGTTGGAGTACGGATGAGTAGTCTGGGATCCAATCTATAGTTATCAAATTGATAAATTGCAGTCAGTACAAAAAAAGTTTAATAGACATTTAAAATGTCGTCACAATGTGAGTAAAGACTCAAGAGGTTCAATTGATGCACTAGAACCTAGTAATCCCACACTGGCCAATAGAAGAAAATATCTAACTTTCTGCACCGGAGCTAATATCATTAATGGACATTGGGATGTTCCAGAGTTGGTGGAAATATTTGATTTCGTGGAGTACAAAGTAAACTTGCGAAAGTCAAGAGTTATTGAAATACCAATAGTTAGATCGAGATACAACACTCGTGCACCGACCCATAGGATCGCAAATGTAATTAATGAGTATGCTGACCGTACGGATGTTTTCGACATGTCTGCAGAAAAAATTAAAAGTGAACTAAACGTTTAATTCTTACCTGATATTCTGATAAATAAATAAATTAATAAAAAAGTGATATTGCTAAAGGTTTTCTGATTCTGATCTTAACTAATTCTAACATTTGTTATTATTTTCTTTTCTTCAAAGTATTGTTATTCTTCGAAAATTTCTCTCTTATTACTCAACAAGTAAAAGCAAAAAAATTTATGTATAATTTCTGAGTGTGTTAATAAATAAAATAAATAAATAAATAAATAAAATAATAAAATAAAAAGAAAAACAGTTTGAAAAACGGACACCAAGCGGCTCCGTGTTGTGGTAACAAAATCAAAAAAAAAGATTATACAATAATAACAAAAACTTAACTCCGTGTGTGCAGCTATAAAAAAAAACAAAAAAAAAAACAGCAACATATTAATACATGTACATATAATACAGTGTTTAAAACCAAAAACCCAAAACAAAAAAAATACCGAAAATCGGGCGCGAAATATTATTTAACAAAAAAAAAAACATCCACACGGGCGCGAAGCTTAATGATTAAAATATAGTATTTGTGAAAATTAAACATTTATAAACGTGAAACAAAAAATTAAAAACACAAAAAATATAAATAATAATAAAAATAATAGAAACAACAAAAACCTAAAAGGCCAACCAACGTAGGAAAGTCAACCCAACGAAGGAAAGTCAACCAACAAAGGGAAATTAACAAAAACGGAACAAGGAACACCAAACAGGAAAGGAAACGGACAGGAAGCAGTTTGGACGAAGTGGCATAAACTAGACCCCCCCTCCTATCCAAACAGTATAAAGCCCTCAAAGTCCCTTGAAGCGGCACAAAGTGAGTGTATCAACTCCATCTATTATTTTAAATAATTTATGCTCATTTGCATATATGTATGTTGAAATTTGCAGTTGATCTCTCTAAAAACTGTATACGATCCTGTAAATTTGAATAGAACGGTTGCTACCAAACTGTCCGAACTTAGGTTGATTTCCGGGAAACCGAAAACAGTTTGGTACATTACATATCGCTCATTTGCTGCAAGACCGGCATAAGTCAAAAAAATCTATTCGCCAGAAAACGCGTTTAAAGTTTTCAACTTACTACAACCTTACACGGTGACTCCAACCTTACACCTCTTCTCAAGCGGAGCATATAAGAGGTATTCATATGAATTTTTCACTCAACATGAAGTATGATATAACGAACAATTCTGCAGCATTAACTCCAAAATCACGTTTTTTGAATTATGCCGGTCTTGCAGCAAATGAGCGATATGTACATCCAAATATATGTATGAACAGTATATAGTATAATATATGTATATATATTAGGGTGATTCAAAAAATTTTTTTTTTGTTTTTTTCAATTGGTACTCGCAAAAATAGGTTCCTAGACACCTCTAAGAAAGCCTCTCCAAATATGTGTTTTTAATTGTAACGGGAAGGTCCTCCGCCTAACGGTTTTCTATTTTTTCTTATTATCAGATAGAAAAATTTATATCTCGATTCCAACTACTTGAAAAAATATCTTGTTAATTAGGTTTTGTAGGAAATTGAATGCTCTAAAATATGGTCTCTTATGAATTTTTCGTAAACCCAACCGTTTAAAAAATATTAACAGTTAAAATTTGATGATTTTTGGGAAAATTTTTTATTTCTTAATAATTTTATAACTCAATGAAAAAAAATTATTACGAATAGGTTTTTGGAGAGGCTAACTTAAAGGTGCTTAGGAACCTATTTTTCAGAGTACCAAAAGAAAAAAAATTTATTTTTTTTGATCCACCCTACATACAGTTATAAATATAACTTCATCTCTATCAACCATAGCACTAAAATTAAATCTGAACTTGCCATTTGGTATAGCAAGTATATACATCCACCCCCAGCAAGTTTTCAGTGAAACCGACTTAAGAAACTTATTTCAGCAATTACCCACCCCCATTTTGAGGACTGGCGACTTTAATGCCTGGAACCATCTATGGGGCTCACGAAAATCTAATGCCAGAGGATCAATAATTGAAAATTTCATATTAAATCATCACTTAGTGTTATTAAATAATGGATCCCTTACTAATTTTTCAACCCATTCAACATTAACTCACGTCGACTTGTCTTTAGCTTCCCCTCAACTTTCTCCCAGAATTAAAGGGGATATTTCCACTGATCTGAAAGGCAGCGACCATTTCCCCATCTCTATCACTGTTCAAACCAACCTCCACCCTATCAAATATAACCACCGCCCCATATTTCAAGCAGAGATCACAAAAAATATAAAAAGCTCGCCAATTGACAATATCAATCAAGAAAGTGCCTCTATTACCATAATCATACGCTCTGCAGCCAACAAATCGATACCCCAATCTAAAAAGAAGCTTGCTAAGGACATTCCAATTTGGTGGAACGCCGATCTTAAATATCTTTGTGACCAGAAAAATAAATATTGGAAGGTTTTCAAAAATTCTATGTCCGACACTAACCTTACCAACTACAAAAAGTCAAACGCGTGTTTTAAAAGAGCGGTTAAGGCTGCCAAGAGAAGAAGTTTCGAAGCTTTTACCTCACAAATTAATCCTTCTTCAACCCCAAAAAGGATTTGGTCTGACATAAAACGTATAACTGGCATTCCCCACAATCCTGTCACAGCTATTCAAACAAATAATAAAGTCCTGACCAACTCTGAAGAAATCGCTGATAAATTCGCTCAACTTTGGGCTCGATACTCCAACGATGACAATTTTTGTGCGGAATATGTCAAGCAAAAGCATCACTGGCTTTCCATGGTGTACGCCCCACAAGGTCTGTCTGTGTCTGCGACTTGCGTAGAAAATAAAATCACACTCTGTGAATTGATATCAGCACTTCAACACGCAAAAGGCAAAACGCCGGGTATCGATCGCATATCGTACTCCATGCTCTCAAATCTGCCCCAAATAGCCAAACAAAGACTACTTTCACTATATAATAGCATTTTTGAAAAAGGTTCATACCCACACCCTTGGCGAATAGCGACGGTCATACCCATTATTAAACCAAATAAACCTGCCGACTTGCCTTCTTCATACAGACCAATTTCTTTGCTATCCTGCCTCAGCAAAATTTTCGAAAAAATCATTGCAAAAAGATTAATTTGGTTCGTTACAAAAAACAAACACATCAAGCAAAATCAAACCGCATTTAGGAACAAGCGCAGTACTATTGACTCACTTATCCAGCTACAGCATTTTGTTTCTAACACTGTTGCAACCAAAAACCATGCCACAATCTTGTCCACCGATTTCGAAAAAGCGTTCGATCGCGTAGGACTTCACGCATTTCTGAGTCAACTCGCAGCCTGGAAGGTTGGTCGTAAAGCTTTTTTGAAGGTAAAGGCCTACATGACACATCGTCAGTTTCGAGTTCGAGCCAATAATATATTTTCCAATGTAAATTCCCTTAAAAATGGTATACCACAAGGCTCCGCGCTCTCTGTAATTTTATTTATTATTGCTTTTGATAAACTTACCGACATTTGTTTAAATATTAAGAACATAAGCTAACTTTGTACGCGGATGACGCTATTATTTATGCTAATTTAAAAGACTCACTGAAAATTAACGAAGCTTTTCAAAAAATACTTTTAGAATTTAAAAAATGGGGTGCCCGCACCGGAGCATCTATCTCCATTTCAAAATGTAAAATACTACATATGTGCAAAAAGAAAACTTGTAATTATCCTCAACTTATATTTGATAACACTGCAATAGAATCTGTTAATAACTTAAAAATCTTAGGAATTTTTTTTGACAACAAATTCAATTTTAAATACCAATGCCTTAGTCTTCGAAAGAACCTTTTCAAAAGGCTCAATATAATTAAATACTTATCTAGTAAGCGTTCATTTATACATACAAATACTCTAATTAATATTACAAGAGCTATAATACTCTCTAAAGTCGATTATGGCTTACCGATTTATGGATGGTGTGCCAACACAAATATAAAGCAATTGGAGGCTTAATACCATGCTGCGATTCACCGTAGCATAAATGCGTTTCCTACATCACCAGTAAAAAGCATCTTGGGTGAAAGTGGTCTACCATCAATAAAAGAAAGAGTTTACGAAACGACGGTAGAACTACTTCCAAAACTGCTAAATTCGCCGAACGCTGATCTTCATAAAATGCTTAGAAAAGCCGCAAGACACAAAAAAAAATTCCAGCTTAAGTCCACGCTTCAACGCTGCCTTGGGTATGGCACAGCCATAAACATACTTCTACCATCCAAGGCGAGCAAAATCAACATTCAACTGGAGTGGCTAATAAACGAAGTCACTATAGATAACTCATTGCATAATTTCAAAAAATTGAACACCAATAATGCCACCTTCCAACAATATTTTCTTGAAATCGCTAACGAATACAAGTGTAAAAAATTTTCGGCTATTTATACTGATGGCTCCAAAGCAACAAATACAGCTTTCGGAGTTACAACATCCAATGGGACAATCATTACCGGCGGAATTCTTCCTTCTCATTCATCTGAAAACTAAAATATTAAGTCAAGAAACAAAGAGGAAGAGCGACTTGTAAGACTATAATACATACGGTCAAACGCTGAAAGCAATTACATGGTATGAAATTATAATGCATATCGTATTAGTTAGCATTAACTCAATAATATTAGCTGACGTTCGCACATTACCCCTACGTTGATAACCAAGAATAGTATAGCCAACAAGTTTTAAATAACACAACCAATTAGCAATTTGGGAATAGCATCTTCAATTTGGCGAATAAGGTTCTACTTTATGGAATCCACCTATTGTGGTACAGGTAGCAGAAGTTAATTTTTTTTTTGTGAATAAGAGCTAATTAATCATTCATGTAATAAAATAGTAAAGTTCCTACAACTGTGGGATATGGTATTCATGACCCTATTTTGTTCAAGTTAGGCACAAGAACACATTATTATCAAAAACCCCCAAAAGAGACATTAAATTTTACCTCCGATATTTTATTAGAGGGCCTTATAGGAGCCGGCGTGAAAATTGGACGAATAATTTTTGGTGAAATCTCATGTCTCGGGATTCCCACCGATTGATTTCGACTACGTTTAGTACATGGTCTTCTTCTCGACATAGCATGTCACAGTGCGAAAATGAAATAAATTGGACTTCTTTACTGGTGTAGGCACCGCTTATGCGATTATAGCCGAGTCAACAACAGCGCGCCAGTCGTTTCTTCTCTTCGCTACGTGGCGCCATTTGGATATTCCACGCGAAGCCAGGTCCTTCTCCACTTGGTCCTTCCAACGGAGTGGAGGTCTTCCTCTTCCTCTGCTTACCGCGGCGGGTACTGCGTCGAATACTATCACAGCTGGTGTGTTTTCATCCATCCGTACAACATGACCTAGCTAGCGTAGCCGCTGTCTTTTAATTCGCTGAACTATGTCAATGTCGTCGTAAATCTCGTACAGCTCATCCTTCCATCGAATGCGATATTCGCCGTGGCCAACGCGCGAAGGACCATAAATCTTTCGCAGAACTTTTCTCTCGAAAACTCGCAACGTCGACTCATCGGTTGTTGTCATCGTCCAAGCCTCTGCATCATATAGCAGGACGGGAACTATGAGCGACTTATAGAGTTTGGCTTTTGTTCGTCGAGAGAGGACTTTACTTTTCAATTGCCTACGCAGTCCGAAGTAGCACCTGTTGGCAAGAGTTATCCTGCGTTGGATTTCCAGGCTGACATTTTTGGTGGTGTTAATGCTGGTTCCCAAATAGACGAAATTATCTACAACTTCAAAGTTATGACTGTCAACAGTGACGTGAGAGCCAAGTCGCGGGTGCCATGACTGTTTGTTTGATGACAGGAGATATTTCGTCTTGCCCTCGTTCATTGCCAGACCCATTTGCGTTGCTTCCTTGTTCAGTCTGGAGAAAGCAGAACCAACGGCGTGGGTGTTGTGGCCGATGATATCAATATCATCGGCATACGCCAGCAGCTGTACACTCTTATAAAAGATTGTATGTGCTCGATTAAGTTCTGCAGCTTGAATAATTTTCTCCAGCAGCAGATTGAAGAAGCCGCACGATAGGGAGTCGCCTTGTCTGAAACCTCGTTTGGTATCGAACGGCTCGGAGAGGTCTTTCCCGATCCTGACGGAGTTTTTGGTGCTGCTCAACGTCAGTTGAGGCTTTCATAGAGGTGTCTAGGAACCTATTTTTCAGAGTACCAAACGAAAAAAAAAAATTTTTTTTGATCCACCTTAATATGCATGAATATCTCGTAAACGCTTAACTTAATCAATCATAATCACAGGAGACCATTTTTATAGAGCAGTAAATTTCCTACAAAACTATGAGTTTCATCATTCATAATAATTTTTTTTCATTGAGTTATAAAATTAATAAGAAATAAAGAATTTTTCCAAAAATAGTCAAATTTCAACCGTTAATATCTTTTAAACGGTTGGGTTTACGAAAAAATCATAAGAGACTATATTTTAGAGCATTCAATTTCCTACAAAACCTAATTAACAAGATATTTTTTCAAGTAGTTGGAAGCGAGATATAAATTTTTCAATCTGATAATAAGAAAAAATAGAAAACCGTTAGGCGGAGGACCTTCCCGTTACAATTAAAATTTCATATTTGGAGAGGCTTTCTTAGAGGTGTCTAGGAACCTATTTTTGCGAGTACTAATTGAAAAAAAAAATAAAAATTTTTTTTGAATCACCCTAATATATATATGTATTAGGCTGTGTCATTCTGAGGCAACCTTTTTTTTCAACTGAAAAACAGGCTCAAAACTTTCGAAAATGTGAAAAACAACGTCACTCAAAAGATGAACTCTTAATATTAATATTAAGAGGTGCCTCTTTCAAATTTTCTGTTTTCCATATAAATAACATGGAAAAAAAATCATTTTTTTTTGTGGTGGTTATTGTGCGGAGCTTATTATATGTGCACGCGATGGCTGCCAGTGGGGATGGTAAACTCGATTCAAATTCTACTCGAGAATCGGGTTTTCTCGTAAAATAATCGATTTTTTGTAATCGATCTTCAGTAGTCGAAGTCGATTAAAAATCGATCCTTGACATTTGAAAAATTCTAAGCACACAACATGAAAATTCAAAAAAAAAATTTTCAAGTATTCACTTGACAACATTTTCCGGCAATACCCCTTATACTCAACAGTATAAGCAGGATTGCGCAAAAAACAAGCTAGGGCAATTGTGAAATTTAAAAGAGAAAAGAAAAATAACAAAACCAAACATACATATATGCACAATAGTCACCACTTTCATATGTACATACCTATTACATACCGAAACAAGTGAGAAACAAAATTAATGGGACAAACACCCACATGTATGTATAAACACTAACATTTTACATACTAACAAAAGTGCATACCTGCACTTCACCGATTTTCTATTCCCGCGTTATCCGTACGGCAAATAATATACATACATATATACGACATACAATTGCCTATGCTGGTATATACAACGTACATAAGGTACAAAATTAAATTAAAATTTCACAAATTTTATAAAATTTTGAAAAAATAAAAGATAAATGCGAAATTTTAATTTATTAAAAATTATAAAATTTACTAATTAAGAAAAAAAATTGACGGTCAAAATAAAACAAAAATTTTAAGAGTTGGTAGAAAGAAAAGCACATACATACATATTGGCATTTTGAAGGGTTCACACACACATACGTATATTCAAAGAACAAATGGGCACCTGTCCAGAAATACCCCTTGTTCTTGTTAAAGCACACGCAAGCAGGATTGCAAACAAACAAAAAAAAAAATAAATTTTTAGCATCTAACGTATGCACATAAATACGCACATATTGTGCAAACACATATACAAAGGTCATCAACCTTTTTCTCCTTTTTGTATTATCACTCGTATACGCAAGTATTTACTAACGAGTACGAAACATTAAATAAAATAAAAAACAAGAACAAACTAATAGCTAAATACATAAGCACCTGGAATAAGTAAAACGAAATACGCGTTCGTTATTTGATACATTGCGTATGCAACAAAAATAACAAAAAAAAATTTTATCTTAAAGATTTCACGCGTACTTATTATTATCAGAAGTACACTGAGAGAATTTTTTTTTCTCATATTTTCAATTTTATCATATTATCTAAATGAACGGAGATTCTAAGGAATCTAAATACAATATTAAAAGTACAAAAAATGATTTCAGAAGAAAAGAGCCCATGTACACCTGCTGATGCTACACGCTCAAAGCAAGGTGCTACAAAGCAAAAAAAAGCTGAAAGATTTCATATACTAAATTTATTGCTGAGAGTGACAGTCTAATTCGATACTGCACTCGATTTTCATCTTCACCGATTCAAGACAATTCTGAATCGGTATTAGAAATCAAAAAAGAAAATCTAAGCAATTTCTGGACACGTCTCCAAGCTGCGTATGACGCAATTGTAGAATCTGACGAATCAGATCTACCTGAAAATTTCAAATCTTCAGTATACTCCAAATATGAAAACTGCTTAGACCAGTACGAAGAGACGAAAGCTATGATCTCCGATCAATTGAAATTAATTAAGGCAATTGCACCTACTCCACAACCGAGAGTAGAGCTGCCACAAGTTCAAAGCCAAGAGGCGAGTTCAGGCATCCACCTCAAGATGCCCGCATGTGACACTGAAATTTTTCATGGTGGTTATGAACAATGGCCGTCCCTCCGGGACATGTTCACAGCCGTTGACATAAACCACCCAAAATTATCTAATGCACAAAAATTGTATCACCTCCGATACAAAACAAAAGGTCAAGCAGGCGTAATAGTCAAACAGTTTGCTCTTAATGACGAAAATTTCAATTATGCTTGGGAAGCTCTGAAAGCTCCTTAGGAGAACGAAAGAATATTAGTCGACAAACAAGTCACAATATTAATGAATTTACCAAAAATTCAGAAAGAAACAAGAGAAGAATTTATAAAACTTCAATCCACTGTTTCAAATTGCTTGTCGGTTCTAGCGACACAGAATATTCCTACAAACAATTGGGACCCCATTCTGGTAAATATATGCACATCCGCATTACCAGATAAATCGTTACTTTTGTGGGAGCAATCGCTCTCATCACGAAGAAAGTGCCCAACGTGGCAACAAATGAACGATTTCTTAACTACCCAATACGAAATTGCGGAAAGGGTAGATAAAAAAAATGGTCAGAATTACAAACGTTCAACACGACCTAAATCGAAGCTTCATTAGACCCCAAGCGAGTAACAACATTAACTTAAATCGTAGTTTTTTCAAAACACAAGCGTTCACCTCCGAACAAAATAAACATACGTCATGCGAACTGTGTAAAGGAGGGCACGGGCTGAAATCTTGCGAGAAATTTAAAAAACTAAATATTAACGAAAGAAACAATTTCGTAAGAACGAAAAAACTTTGTACCAACTGTTTGTCACATGCGCATGCGCTCAAAGAATGTGAAAGCAAATTTAATTGCGTTTATTGCCATAAACAACATAACTCAATGCTTCACATTACAAATTTTTCCAGCTTCGCTCAAAATAACGCTAATGTTATAAGAGTTGCGGGATTAGTTGCAACAGCAAATCCCGACTTACAAAATTCGGAAAAATGCCAAGAAGTACCATGATGCTCAAAGGCTTTAAAAACTCAGACGCTACACAGCGAAAACCAAAGCAGTGTATTATTACCCTCAGCAGTGGTCTCCATCGAGCACCGAGGAGAACTGTTTAAACTTAGGGCTTTAATAGACCAACGATGTCAACGATAATTTATAGCGTCAAGGGCACAAAGTAAGCTACAATTGCCAACAAAGCAAGCAAAATTTGAAATTAGCGGAATGGGCGGAAGAGTAGTACAAAACTCAAACAAAATCTGCCCCATTACCCTTATTTCCCCCCAAGCGGATAAGCACAGCAAGCAGAAGCTATTGTCTTACCGCAACTAACAAACATGCTTCCAAGCTATCGTATAAATGGCAAGCATTGGCAAAAGGTTTCAAACCTTAAGTTAGCAGTCCCCAACTGCAACACTCCCGCTCAAAGGTGTTGAGAAAATTACAAAAACACTTCTGGCGCAAAATACCATTTTCGGATGGGTCCTAAGTGGACTAGTTGCGGAACCAGTCACAACAATGATAACTCAAGTTGAAGAAATTTCAAACGAGTACCTCAATACTCAACTGAAGAAATTTTGGGAGTTAGAAGAACTCCCGCCCTAATAACAATCACAACCCCAGAAGGTCGATATTGTGAGGATTTTTACAAATTCACAACTCCTCGATTAGATAATGGCCGGTACGTCGTACGACTATGATTATAAAAAGTAAATACAATTCTTTTTACCTGCCACATCATGCAGTAATACGGCTAGACAAAAAAACCACAAAGGTAAGAGTTGTCTTTAATGCATCAAAATCATCAAGTTCGGGAAATTCCCTAAATGACATTTCATTTACGGGACCCACGCTTCAGTCAGATTTGATGCTCCCCATACTAAATTGGCGTATATACAAATACGTTTTCAATGGGGATGTTGAGAAAATGTATCGGCAAATAGTCGTACATAAAGATGATCAAGATTTTTAGCGAATAATTTTCCGAAAATCTCCTGATAGTCCACTACGCGACTTTAAATTAAAAACAGTTACCTTTGGCGTAAACTGTGCCCCATACCTCGCCATTCGTTTACTCCACGAACTGGCAGAAGACACAAAGTCAGAATTTCGTCTGTCAACACATGTGTTGAAAACACAAACGTATGTAGACGACATTCTGTCTAGAAGCTACAATCTTCCACAGGCATACGAGTCACTAGCACAAGTGACACAAGTGCTCATTATAGCAGGGTTTCCGTTGAAAAAGATAACGGCGAACCACCATAATATTTTAAACGACATACTTAAAGAAAATCTATTAGGCACTAATTTCCTTAAATTGGAAAAGGAAAGCACAACAAATACTTTGGGTATACAATGGAATGCGATATCTGAGCAGTTTTCATACACTAATGAATTAATATCCGCACTATCAGCTATAACTAAGAGGCAAATTTTATCCTCGGTGGCAAAACTTTTCGACCTTGCAGGATGGCTTTCGCCAACTATGATACAAGCAAAAATTCTAATACAAGAATTGTGGCTAGACGGAACTGACTGAGATGAACAAGTGAAACCACTTCGTTTAGAAAAGTGATCCCAGTTCGCGGGTAATCTGAATGATATCTCACAGATACAAATCCCACGATGGATAAATTGTGCCTCAGAGCACAAAGTCGAACTACATGGCTTCTGTGATGCCTCTGAAAAGGCATATTTTGCCACCATCTATATGCGCACATATCTGACACAGCGACCACCAGTCACCTACTGGTAGCCAAGGCAAAGGTGACTCCGCTAAAAACAATAAGTCTGCCACGACTGGAACTATGTGGTGCGCTACTACTAGCCAAACTAGTAGCCATGGTGCAAACGTATCTAAATATGACCAAATATAAATTGTATCTCTGGTCTGATTCCGAAATTGTATTAGCCTGGAAGACGTATATTTCCAATCGACCGTCTCAAATCCCTGACCTAGTGGGATCGAAAATCGACTCTTTTCACACGACATTGGATGATACTGACATCCTTGAGCGATTTTCATCATATCCTCGAGCACTCAGAGTAATCTCTTATATTTTCAATTTCATCAAGCGACTCAAAATTATAGTGAAGGGAGAACCCATGCTATACTTCCAAAACGATACATTGACGCACCTAGTCCGCTCAAGTCGAGCCGCGTTGCATACGATGTCTGCTATGTCGCCGGAAACACCGACTACAGCACTGTGGGCTCTTTAAGGAGTTAACACCGACACAACGCCAGCGTGTTGACCAGGCACATGAGCTCTGCCTCAACTGCCTGTCGCACACGCATGTCACACAGGAGTGTGTTTCTGCCGATTTATGCCACACGTGTGGCAGACCACATCACACGCTGCTGCATAGGACACCACGACGCGATGTAGGTCGGCCAGTTGCCTCAAGCACGTGTAGATCCACGCAAGGATTCAGCAACGTACTGGCAACACTCCAGCAGTTGCAGAGATTGCTAGGCTGAATATTCGCCTAGAGGGGCCGGGATGGCTAAGTGAGATAAGCCGCCCTCCCCCCAAATGCCACTACACCAATACACCACCACCAATACACCACACACACAGAACCCAAATTTCACAGGACCCACACATCAACATCACCCACATGCGAGAGTACATGCACACACGCAAACACATACCACACTGGTCAAAAGGGTCAACTTAAAAGTTTGATCAGTCTCGTTCTCAGTATATACAGTCAAAAACCTTTGGTTTGTTTACATACTTATACTCACCTCTATCAAATCTTAGGGTTTTGTGTAACACTTTTTTTGCTACTTTCATGGTAATCAGGGTGTTGTGTTAGTATTTGAGCTACATATAAATTTTAAATTTTAATGATCACCACTTTAAAATATATTAAATAATACAAGTGTTTACGTTATTTAAGTGATTATATTGAATTACTTTGAATATCTGTTCAATTTTATTGGGATATTGCTTGTTGTTTAATGTTAAATCAGTTGTTTTTTTGTGTGCAATTTTAAAACACGCTTCAAGTATTTCTAAATTTTTGCATGCAGTAGGATACAATCCTGGGTGGTAATTTGTCGTTTGACATATAAAGGGTGATTTTTTAAGAGCTTGATAACTTTTTTTAAAAAAAAAACGCATAAAATTTGCAAAATCTCATCGGTTCTTTATTTGAAACGTTAGATTGGTTCATGACATTTACTTTTTGAAGATAATTTCATTTAAATGTTGACCGCGGCTGCGTCTTAGGTGGTCCATTCGGAAAGTCCAATTTTGGGCAACTTTTTCGAGCATTTCGGCCGGAATAGCCCGAATTTCTTCGGAAATGTTGTCTTCCAAAGCTGGAATAGTTGCTGGCTTATTTCTGTAGACTTTAGACTTGACGTAGCCCCACAAAAAATAGTCTAAAGGCGTTAAATCGCATGATCTTGGTGGCCAACTTACGGGTCCATTTCTTGAGATGAATTGTTGTCCGAAGTTTTCCCCCAAAATGGCCATAGAATCGCGAGCTGTGTGGCATGTAGCGCCATCTTGTTGAAACCACATGTCAACCAAGTTCAGTTCTTCCATTTTTGGCAACAAAAAGTTTGTTAGCATCGAACGATAGCGATCGCCATTCACCGTAACGTTGCGTCCAACAGCATCTTTGAAAAAATACGGTCCAATGATTCCACCAGCGTACAAACCACACCAAACAGTGCATTTTTCGGGATGCATGGGCAGTTCTTGAACGGCTTCTGGTTGCTCTTCACCCCAAATGCGGCAATTTTGCTTATTTACGTAGCCATTCAACCAGAAATGAGTAGACCATAAATCGGACGTAAAGCGCGAAACACATTTCGAACCGAACACTGATTTTGGTAATAAAATTCAATGATTTGCAAGCGTTGCTCGTTAGTAAGTCTATTCATGATGAAATGTCAAAGCATACTGAGCATCTTTCTCTTTGACACCATGTCTGAAATCCCACGTGATCTGTCAAATACTAATGCATGAAAATCCTAACCTCAAAAAAATCACCCGTTATATACAAAGTGACAATTCATTAGGAAAATATCGATTGCAAAGTGATTTTAAACCAGTGTTTATTTTATTATATATATTTTGTATAAGTGTTTTTGCTGAAAAGCAAGATAAAGGTAAGGTCTATAAATATATCAGAAATATGTTGAAGTTTTTAATAAGTTTGTGTTTACAGAAGAATGCCGAAATCATGTGTATGTAGATGTGCAGGAGCTGAATCCTTTTACAAATTCCCATCGGAACGAGAGTTAGCAAGGTATGAATTTATTTTAGAATATGTGTTAAATATTTTAGTAATACTTCGGTGAATTTATATATATATAACATTCATCAAATATTTAAGGAGCTATACCAGTGTTACGAATGGAAAGTTAGGCGAATTTCGTGATTTTTTTTTTTTTAATACTCCATGGAATCCGCTTCATTGGCGATATCTGGTTCAACGGACATTTTCTATTGTATAAAACCTATGTTCACTCCAATTATTAAACTTTAAATAAAATATTTAGTAACTTTATAAAAAATAAACTTTGTTTTGATTTATTTTAATGTTCGAATATTGAAAGCTGCACCTTTTATGTTTTTCGTCGGTCAAATGTAAACAAATACATTCAGAAGAAAACTCACCACCGAGAAATCTGAAAACAGGACTACATTTTATTATTAAGAACTCACTACAAAAAGAATATCTGAATATCAGTAAATGATATTTTTATGGCCGAAATATTGCACACTGTGGCATTTAAATCACCTATTGGTAAATATATAACATTAATAAATAATTTTCATTTATATTAAGCAACAATATTTATAGTTTTTTATTTAATAAAATAAATTTGCTAAGTATTTAGTATCTCAATTTATACATCACTGCGTTGCTACAGGTTGCTACCACTGATAATCCAAGATGGCCGCTATTCACCCCCATGAAAGCTACCACGCAAAAGGTTATCTACTGTATATACTGAGGTCTCGTTTTGATCTGCAAACGAAGCGCATACATACATTGCTGCTGTTATCCGCGCCCTTTCGATCATCGTATATTAGCATAGTCCGCACACTGGTTTAAATTAAGATTAACTTGTGTTAATAGTTCCGCAATATTGTTTCACATTAAAAAATCGAACTACAAAGAACTTGAACCTCATTTTCCACATTTATAAATAAATTAAATCTCCCTTGAATTACTCTCATAAATTAACCGGGTGTTTTAGTTAAAGAAGTGGAAGTGGTAAGTGTTAAAAGATAAAAGTGAAGTGGGCAGCTACTTAATCACCGCTACTTCAAACAGGCTGGTTAGAGGCTTTTGATCCTTGCGGGGGGGATTGGGAACGAGGTGGGGTATGCAGAAGTGTGTTATGTTTCTTTCTGTATATTCTGCAAGAATATTTGCTCTTGCTATCTCTGAAACTGTCAGGTAATGCAAGGCAATTGAAGCAATAACCATTATTTTTTATTGTGGTTATTTGGGTCTCAACATTTATTTGTAAGTACTTTGGGCATTCTCGAATGGAATGTTGTGTTCCACAAAACTTTCAATGTCTTAAAGTTTTTTTGAGAAGTTGTTGCCTCTAACTGGGTATTCACTAGCGTGTGAAAAATTCAGTGTCGAAGTTCCAGAAACATTAGCGTGAAAGGTGCTGAATTTCCTGTCTTTTCCTTTTCTATAGGATCCACTGTCGGATTGGGTCACTGGAACGGGGTCAGTTAGATTTCCTACTGCTTCCAAAGATTTGTATCTATAAGTGAGAAACGCGTCGAAAGTTTTCTAGGATGGTATTTCCGAGTTATCTTCTTGGGTGTCCTCGAATTGATGAAGTAGGGTTTTGGGTGGTTTCAATCTGCATGAGAAGATTAAGATGGGGTCCCAGCTACTAGTGTCTATGTACACGTTGTGTAAATTTGTGAGACAATTGTTGACGGTCCTCTGAAGGTGTTTAATTGCGCTTCCACTCTCTTGGGTTGCTTGGGGTAGGTTGAATAAAATTTTTAATTGCGCGTAGACCTGAACTCGTTTGTTCTCGTATTAGGATACCAGGTCCCTCCATGCCATCAGAAAACCATCATTTGTTAAAGGTGCGTTTTTAACAATTGCTCTTGCTTCTCCTCGGGTTTTTTGAATCAAATGGAACAGTCTTTCCACGTTTCTGATTTTGTGATTGTTTGCATATATAGCCGAAAATATGTCTCGGAATGAAAGCCAGGTTGCGAAATCTCCATAAAATATGTCCGCATCACAAGGTGGTATATGAATTGAGGGTCCTATGTCCCGCGATGTATATTCCTCTGAAACTCGTTCCTTTATTATTGGAGTTGGGGTCTTGAGATCATCAATAATTTGACTAATGGATCCTAAACATTTTAAATATAATTGATGACCTTTCTCAATTTTTTTTTTTATTTTTGCAAAATCAATAGTTTCACCGGGTTTTTGTGGGGTTCTACGAAAGGAATCGTATGACTTGTTTGCCTTGTCGTATATCGCGTTGAGTTCAACCCTTTTTAATTCTAGGGTATAAATTGGCTCATCTTCGGGTTGGGTGTCGTAATGTTCTTCAATGTATTCGAATAAATCGGAAATACAAAATTTAAACTCTTCCATTATTATTAAAATTTCACTTAACCGGGTCGTAACAATTAATTAAATTGAAATAAAGCAAATAATAAATTTGAAAAATTATTTCTTTATTTAAGTTTGAATCTGAATACGAGAGTAAGCAACAAAATTATTTTTTTATTTCATGTGTATATTTTGTACCGAAAGGAAAAATTTTCTAATGGGTCTTTTGAAATTTTACCTACCGGGTCTGTTTTTTGCTTGCTCACACTGCACTAGTAGTCAACGTAAGTTCGTTGTTAGTTGAGCGGTAATGCAGTAAAACTTATATATAATATGTACGTGTAAGTGCGAGAGGGTGCCAAAGCAATGCTAGTCTCAAAAATTATGGGCGTATGTATGTAAGTGAACGGGTAAAGTGCAAAGCGGAATATGGCAACACCAAATTTTGCAAATACTTTGTGCTTAATACCGGTTAAGCAAAAGGTTTACTTTGAATATAATTTTGTTCTTGTTTCACTATACCGTTTTATTCCGATTTGCACTAATAAATTATATTATTATATTTTAAATAAATTTGGGTTTGGGTACTTAATTTTTTTTCCACGTATGAGTTTGTTCATAATTGATGAGTTTTGTGTAAATCCAAAATATAGTTGTTTGGGTGGGTGAAAATATACAAATCTGATGTTGATTCAAACGACGATTAATTTGGTGGGTTTATTTTAATGGGCAGACGATTCGGCTCGAAGGACCAAAATGTCGGGGTGATTGACGTGTGTTTGCCGGTGTGCCAAATAAAATAAAAATTATTAGAATTGGATAACAATTCAGATATATATATTTGAGGGTGTGTAAAATACTTATGTGTATGTATGTTAGTATATATATACTTATAATTTGGATTATTTAGAATATAAATACTATTACCATACAACTTAAAGGGTTATTTACATATAAGTATAATATAAATTTTAAATGAAACTTGATGTGGTTATTTATTCCCGCGTTGATATGCTGATTCTGCTGCTGTTGTTGTTGTTGTTGCTAATACTGCTGCTGGTTTGGCGCCTGTCCGTCTGAATGTGGTTATTGGTTTTATTGTGTCTTTCTGTTTGTTGGGTACTTCGTTGTTATGTTGGCGCTGTTGGGTGTTTTTTGCATTGTCCTCTAATTCGTATTTAGACGAGTTAGGAGGACAATGCAGGGATGTGTTCATTTGTTATGGACATAATATACATATGTGCTCATCCGTACATTTGAGCATAATGGAAAAGGAAAGTAAGTAATTGTAATCAATAGAAAAGCTTTTTATATGTAAAATGTATCTTTTTTAAACAGATCATATTAAAACGTTGTGCACGTTGCGGGAATAAATCGATTGTGATATAAATTATGTGCGGGTTAACTTCCAAATTAAGCTTAATAAAAATGATCCACCGCGACCGAAAAGGGTTGAAGAGCTTTGGGCGGGGCTTTCTGATCAACTAAATGCCCTTAAAGGTCCTCCGCCAAATGGAGATAGGTAATTTTTTATAATAGACATTGACATATGTATTAATGTGCTTTGTTTTATAGAATCTGAGCCTTTGAAGGAACCAGATTCGGTCACGGGCCAGGAAGTCAAAGGCGCACAAGATGCTGACAGGTGGCGGCCTCAGTTCAAAAATTTACCTGTCCGAATGTGAACATTGGGACTATTCACGGTTGATAAGTTGGCTGATATACCAACCATTGGTACCGAGGTAAGAATAGGAAGAAATACCAATACTAGTGTGCAGAATTTATAATTGCTTTGTTTTAATTTAGGAAGAAGTTGTTTTTACACCTACACCATCACCCCTGATGACGACCTCGGACGCGTCCAATGACTGCAGTCCATCATCGTCCCGAACAAAAAGAATTACGACGGACATGTTTACAAATGTTATGGATTTGATTAAAGGAAAGGACGAGGAAGAGAAAGCTTTCCGGACTCAGACTTTAGAGTCTATAAACAAGCATACATAATCCATAAATAATTTAGCGGCAGCCACGGTGTCGTTTGCCCAGAACATTGTAAATACAAAAAAGTGGAAACTAAAAATGTGCCTGGGTTGGCTCAAAACCGTGAAATATCCATTTCCCACACATCACTGGTATGAGCCATTGCTTAAAAAATATAGAACTTAAATAAACTAGAGAAATTTGATTGAATGAAGACATACTGTTTCTTTGAAAATAAAATGTAACTCACCCGAACTTCAAACGGAATTGATGTTTGCTGTTGGTCATATGGCTTGAGTTGTTGGATGAGATCCCAGCACTAAGATGGAAATCGAAAGAACTTTTTTCGTATAAAAATGGATTTCGCCTACGAATGTAGCTAGAAGATGAGCACTTTGTTATCCATTATTGCAAACTTACAAAAGTCTTGCGGTATTTTCGCTAGTTGGCGCTGAAAGCGCGTAGTTCTAGTTTTATTCATCGCATCGGGTCATGCCATACCTTTTTGGAAAGCTCATTTCACGCCCTAACACGTGTTTGATTGATTGTCGTTTCTTTTAAGTCGTTCGTGAGTTATAGCGTCGCAAACATGGAGCAAAATAATGAGAAAATACGGCATATTTTAGAGTACTACTACGATAAAGGCAAAAATGCATCTCAAGCTGCCAATAAAATTTGTGCAGTTTATGGACCCGATACAGTTTCCATTTCCACCGCACGACGATGGTTTCAACGTTTTCGTTCTGGTGTAGAGGTGGTCAAAGATGCGCCACGCTCCGGAAGGCCTGTCGTCGAAAATTGCGATGAAATCGCTAAATTGGTCGAAAGAGCAACCGTAGCATCGGTCAAGAGCTGGGCATGAGGCAACAAAAACTCATTTCAATTTCAATAAAAAAAAATAAAGTCAATAAAATTACCGCAATACTTTTTTGACAACCCAATATCCTTTTTTCATTATAAGATAAATTAGTAGAATTTCATCATCCATTATTAAAGCATATAACAAGTTAGATAGTGATATTGCTCAATCAGTGATGAGACAAACAATCACGAAATATATTTCACCACAGATTCGTCTTTATTACAGACTTGAAACTGTTCGCAGAATACCGGCATACGTTTGAAATAAAGTTAAAAGATACTATAATATGTGTACAAATGTTTGGATCAACAAATTTTAAAGTTTTCTTAGAAAAAACAATTTGGAAAATTAGCTTTGATTCGACTTCTAACTGTATATAACCCCTTAAGCCGTGACATACTATCGCCCTTTTCTCTATAGCGTAAAGTTCATTTTGCAAAGTGATCACTAACAACTTTAATAGATACCATCATGATATAAACATACAACACATCCATGGAAAGGACAAAATATTAATATATGTAACAAAGTATAATACGGAGTTTTTACAAAATAATGTGGACGAGGAAAGGAGAAATACAAAACATTTACATGAAGAAAATTCTTGCAATTACTTGAAACAGTAGCAAATCCCTTCATGGCACAAATACATTTGAAACAAAGAAAATAAGTAAGTTTGGAAAAAGGAACCTTTAAATGACCTGAATATCCCGTGGCAACTTAGCGGAATTGTGTCCTCAGGTGCCTGCGAGAGGGCTAGTTCAACTGTCTTTTCATTTCCTTTTATTCTTATATGTCCCACGTGATAAGAACCGAGAAGCCTACTAAAAGTCTTTTTATTGCCTGCTTGCATAACCATTAAAGTGTTTATGGGCTTGTGGTTAGAGTAAAAGCCCACTTTGCGTTTTCTATTGAATCCATAATTTCGGCCTGAAAGACTGAATTGTGTTGCTTTCTGTGTATGGATTACTACAGAAGACGCCTGCATTTACACACTTTGATTTGTCAATGAATATGCAGATTTCACCGTTGGAACTGTCGATCACAGAATGATTGGACCAATCTTCTCTGATGGGGAATCAAAAAAATATGTTCAGTTGCTCGCGGGTCTAAGAGCCTTATGACACTTTTATAGAGCCAGATTTCCAGATTGGAAGCCCTGCTCTCAGTGTACCTCTCTACCTAAGTTGTTTATCTCAGATAACTCCGAGATATTGGACAGATCTCGAGAGAACAATTGTTATTCTTTTAAGTGGAGTAAGTTAAATTGGAGGATGGAGTCATGTGTTGAAGTTCACGCAAGTGAGGAAAGTTCTCTGATCGCCATTCACTTGGGAGTGACCAGAAATGATTCTTTTACATATGACTCAAGCAGCTCACGACTTCCGGTCTTTGACCAAGTATCCTCTGGGTAGCCTAAGAACATCCGTTTGAAGGCTAGCTAAAGTGAGAAGGCGAAACATCCCCTGCATAGGGTTGCGCGCTGGGTTTGGGACCCGCCACGTAAAAAAAAACACCCCCCATGAAAAGGAAAAAACAGCCTCGGATGAGAGACCCCCTTTTTGATGACGACCATAGCAAACGAAATAAGGACTATGATTTGAGGGCATGCACCTGGAATGTCCGGTCCCTTAATTGGGAAGGTGCCACTGCCCAGCTGGTAGATGTCATCGTAAAGATAAAGGCTGACATCACCGATGGACGGGACAAGGACAGAGACGAGTAGGCCCTTGTGACATTTACTACAGTGGCCATATAAAGGAGCGCAAGTTTGGTGTTGGATTCGTGGTGGGAGAGAGACTCCGTCGCCGAGTACTATCATTCACTCCGGAAAATGAACGTCTAGCCACAATCCGCATCAAAGCGAGGTTCTTCAACATATCGCTGATTTGCGCTCACGCCCCGGCGGAAGAGAAGGGCGATGTGACCAAAGATGACTTTTATGAGTGCTTATAGCGCACATATGAGAGATGCCCCCGCCACGATGTCAAAATCGTGCTTGGCGACTTCAACGCCAGGGTGGGCAAAGAAGGTATTTTTGGCACTACGGTCGGTAAATTCAGCCTCCACGAAGAAACATCCCCAAATGGGTTGAGGCTGATCGACTTCGCCGGGGCCCGAATTATGGTTATCTGTAGTACTAGATTCCAGCATAAGCAGATACATCAAGGCACCCGCCTCTGTGCAGCAAAAAACGCACGCCAATAAACACAAGGAAGGTTCGACGTCGAGAAGCTGCAATCACAACAGACAGTCGAAAGATTTTCCACTCGGCTTGCACTCCTGCTCTCTGAGAGCACTCGTCAACAACTCGGTATAAGGGAGCTGTGGGACAGCATTTCAAACTCCTTACGTACAGCTGCAACCGAAACCATTGGTTTTCGGAAAGTGCAAAAGAACAGCTGGTACGACGAGGAGTGCCGTGTCGCAGCGGAAAACCCCCCAAGGTGATCTAGCCACCGATGCCCAGAGCATACTTAAATTATGGAGGGAACACTTCTCCAGCCTGGAGCAGACGTTCCATTGCCCGAACATGAAGAAGTTCGAATAGCAGTTGCCCGCCTGAAAAACAACAAAGCGGCAGGGGCCGATGGATTGCCGGCCGAGCTATTCAAACACGGCGGCGAAGAGCTGATAAGGAGCATGCATCAGCTTCTTTGCAAAATATGGTCGGACGAAAGTATGCCCAACGATTGGAATTTAAGTGTGCTATGCCCAATCCATAAAAACGGAGATCCCTCAATCTGCGCCAACTACCGTGGGATTAGCCTCCTCAACATCGCATATAAGGTTCTGTCGAGCGTATTGTGTGAAAGATTAAAGCCCACCGTCAACAAACTGATTGGACCTTATCAGTGTGGCTTTAGACCTGGCAAACCAACAACCGACCAGATATTCACCACGCGCCAAATCTTGGAAAAGACCCGTGAAAGGAGAATCGACACACACCACCTCTTCGTCGATTTCAAAGCTGCTTTCGACAGCACGAAAAGGAGCTGCCTTTATGCCGCAATGTCTGAATTTGGTATCCCCGCAAAACTAATACGGCTGTGTAAACTGACGTTGAGCAGCACAAAAAGCTCCGTCAGGATCGGGAAGGACCTCTCCGAGCCGTTCGATACCGAACGAGGTTTCAGACAAATCGACTCCCTCTCGTGCGATTTCTTCAATCTGCTGCTGGAGAAAATTATTCGAGCTGCAGAACTTAATCGGGCAGGCACAATCTTTTATAAGAGTGTACAGCTGCTGGCGTATGCCGATGATATTGATATCATCGGCCACAACACCCACGCCGTTGGTTCTGCTTTCTCCAGACTGAACAAGGAAGCAACGCAAATGGGTCTGGCAGTGAACGAGGGCAAGACGAAATATTTCCTGTCATCAAACAAACAGTCGCCTGGAAATCCAACGCAGGATTACTCTCACCAACAGGTACTACTTCGGACTGACTAGGCAATTGAAAAGTAAAGTCCTCTCTCGACGAGTCGAATTCGCTCAGAATTCCCGTCCTGCTATATGGTGCAGAGGCTTGGACGATGACAACAACCGATGAGTCGACGTTGCGAGTTTTCGAGAGAAAAGTTCTGCGGAAGATTTATGGTCCTTTGCGCGTTGGCCACGGCGAATATCGCATTCGATGGAACGTTGAGCTGTACGAGATATACGACAACATTGACATAGTTCAGCGAATTAAAAGACAGCGGCTACGCTGGCTAGGTCATGTTGTCCGGATGGATGAAAACACTCAAGATCTGAAAGTATTCGACGCAGTACGCGCCGCGGGAAGCAGAGGAAGAGGAAGACCTCCACGTCGTTGGAAGGACCAGGTGGGGAAGGATCTGGCCTCGCTTGGAATATCCAATTGCCGCCACGTAGCGAAGACAAGAAACGACTGGCGTGCTGTTGTTGACTCGGCTATAATCGCGTAAGCGGTGTCTACGCCAGTAAAGAAGAAGAAGAGTTTAAATTGCGAAGATTTCATCCATTTTGTGAGAAAAAAAACGGGCCCTCTCCGCGTGGTGTCGGCGCAATTAATAGCCTTGTAGTTACTCATTTCTAGGAGAAGTAATAATTCATCAATCAGGGCGATTTAAAGCATAGGGGATGAGATGCCTCCTTGCGCGGTTGCACAAGTGATCTGATGACTAGTACATGTATCTTCTATTGTTTAGCATATGATTTAACCAAGCCAGCAGGTTCTGATTAATGTCAAGTGTTAAGTTAACGATAGCCGATTTTAGTACAGCCATGCTAACGTAATGAACTTTTGATTATCCAGACTACTTCATGTAGGGCGGATTCAACCGATTTTTCTATGACGCGTGCGTGGTGCTCGAACACGATATGGTTTGATTAGATTTGACGTTTGGTGGGATCGTCGCAGATCCTCTCATTATTTAAAAAGAAATGCTGTTAGACTAAACGGAGTAATATTTTGACAAGGAGTAATTTTAATTTTAACGGTTTCGGTAAAGAGATAGCTTTTAGCTCCTGCCATCTACTCGGAATATACCCTAAACGGAGACAAGCATTATCAATATTACCAACGCCGTAAAGATGGTTGTTTTACCTATATTTATAATTAGTAGGTTCTTAGAGTTGATATAGCCGAACAAAGCCCCTCTCCTAGAATTACTACCCAAGCTACCCCTGCATGTATGATGGTAATTATCATTTGTCCCTGTAAAAAGTTTCATACTTTCCGCATACTCCGTGATCTTCCTCAGCTTTTCAGTTGCGGACGCGAATGTAGAATCGAAGCCAGGTACAGTTCCACTTAAAGAAGTGAGTTGTTAGCCTATCTCATCATTATGATGTCATGTGTCAAAATGTCTGCTAAGAGAGAGAAGTTGTACTGGTTATTGCATAGTATGCAGGTCGCCTTCGCCTGACCTAGGTGTTTAGGCCCCTATTCGTCACACACAAAGGACAGTTTGTAGTAATCCGAAAAACACTCCACTATAAAGCGGATGGCAGCAACGTCTTCCACGGCATTGATGGCTAAACGGAAGACTATTTTTCGAAAATAACCATGCCGATTTTAAATACTGATATATTCGAGGACGGCGACAGCGCTAGGTCCATTAGACCATCGCTGAATACCGACTTAAGCATTGCATTACTACTGTAGAAAAATTAAGACACACCGCTTTCACAACGACCGCAACTAATGAGTTGAGATTAAGAATTAAATTCTAATAGCGAATAGGATATCTAATAGGAATAACATACAAACTCATTTTGCGAAACCAAACAGTAATGCAACAAATATTGGTTATGGAGATAACAAACAATTTCGTAATACAATTAGTGAGACTAGTACGGTTCTCCGTACTAATTTGGGCATTGCTCAGGCATATAGTACTTGAAAACATATTTTTAATGATTTTTCTTAAATATACAACTCACATACTGAACGCCATACATATGTATTCGACATAAGGTTTGTTACAAAAACAAAAATCATTATATTGCATATACGTAGTATATGGAGTAGTACCGATCCAATTTTTTCTATTTTTGCCAATACCACATACTATATAAACGTTCCCTGGGTTTCATTAAGGTACTTCACCTACCAACACCAATCATATGGAGTAAAGATTTGCACATTGGAAAGTGAAATAATCGAATGTTAAAGTGGAATTAGTTGTGGTTGTAGTCCAATATTCCCCCGTTTTCGCACTGTAAAATATGAATGTCAGAAAAATTTGGTTTAAATCGGTTGGGCAGGTCGCGAGATATGTGACTTTGTCTGGAAGTGCGTATTAACAGCAGCGATTCTTTGCTGAAATTAAATGAAATGGAACCATTTCTGAAGCAAATGGTAACAAGAGATGAAAAGTGGATCAAATACGACAACTATGTACGAAAAAGATCATGGTCTATGCGAGGTGAAGCTCAACAAATGGCCGCAAAGCCAGAATTGACGGTTCGAAAGGTTATGCGAGTGTTTGCTGGGATTGAAAAGGAATCATCCACTATGAGCAGCTTCAGCCTGATCGAACGATTAGTTCTAGAATTTACTGTCAACACCTGAAGAGATTGAAGCAAGTAATTGAAAAAAATGGCCAGAATTGATCAACAGAAAGGGTTTCGTCTTCCATAAGGACAACGCTAGACCAGACACATCTTTGATGACTCGGCAAAAACTATGAGAGCTTGGCTGGGCAGTTTTCACCACGAAATAGCTCTGACTCTGTACCATCGACCTATCATTTGTTTCGCTCAATGCAGAACTCCATAATGGAGTAAAGTTGGCTTCAAGCCTGTGAAAATTAGTTGTAGCAGCTTTTCGCCGGTAGATCAGAAGAAAAAATGGCAAAAAGTGGTCGACCAAAATGGTAAATATGTGGTACATTAATATTCATTATAAATATAAAAATCAATAAGTTGAAGATTAACTAGAAATACGAAAAGACTTTTTTGACTACCCAATAAATATGAACGATTTGGTATAGGTGATATATACAACCGTTAGGTGAACAAAACTATTATACTCCGTACGGCATTTTCGGGCGACCAATCATTTGCTCCAGTACATTTAGGAATGCGTTTGTTGATATTGTCTGAGAATACCGCGATATGCACAGTAGGGTGGGTCGATTCCTGACTTTTTTGATTCGGGATTTCTAATAGTGCAGAAAAGTTGCCTTAGTACTTCCTGATTCCAATGCAACTTTTTGTTTCGAGATCGGATTGCATCTTCAACCCCAACTCCGGCCTTGAAATTTCGGAAATTCGCCTTAAATCGTGAAATTGTCTACCTAGCGCTTGAAATACGCATCTCATGGCAAAATGTTTAAAACAAAAGTTATTTGTCACGTCATTTGCTACCGAAATGGTATATGTGATCATGGCCGTAGGACGAACCGTTCCCGAGATACGAGCGAAAATGCGGCACGCCACAGCGCAAGGTGAAAATTGGCTTGCGGCCGCACTTCTTGACGTTGATTTCGCCGAGTGCTATCACTCACATTCATTCACCTACGCCAAAGGACACGTTCGGATAGGTCTCCGCACAAATATTTTTTCATCGAGTTCCTTCACTTATATTCTCTCAACAGAACACAGAACTCAAAATGTCTGTATCTAAATTTAAATTTAGACAGAAATGTCCTGTGTTTGGGATATATCCGTACAATCTCTCTGAGTCCCAGTTAGCTACTTACCAAGATGTTCTTTTGTGTTATCAGTTTGAAAGATTTTGTATAGGGCGACTCCGAGGCGACAACTATGATACTAGGAGTAAAGAGGTTACAGAAATAGTTGCAAAAAATGTTGAAAATACTTTCAAAAAGTCATCTATTCCGATAGTATCACACACCAGAGTTGTACAAATGCCCACCACATACCATAAGAAATTTCTGACCCTTAAACAAATTGGTTTGAGCTCTAAAAGAGACGACTTTGTCTCTTCTGCCGGAAAATTATTTGACATCGCTGCTTGTAAATGCATTTAGTTTTCTTCTTGCACTTGTCCAAAGGAAAGGAAAGTTCCTATCAATGAACAACCATTTCTCTTGGACCAGAGAACCACAAGAATTGGTCGCATTGGAAGTGTTGATCTACCTGAAACAAAAAAGATTACAAAGAAAAATTAACGTAAAGAAAAGCTTTCAAAACGTCATTCAACATAAACACTTACCAGAAAAGTATCAGCTAGAACACGAGACCATTCAGATCAGCCAGACTCTCATACAGACGACAACAATGTAGGTGCGTCGCACATGGATTCTTCCAAAAACGATGCTGATGATGAATTTTCTCTTCCATCCTCTAAAACCTAACAAAACACACTAGTATTAGAACAAACTGCTTTAGCTGCCCAAAGATTTGAAGTAAGTGATAGAGCAGCGGCCTTGATTGTTTCATCTGCTTTTCTGGTTGCAAAAAAAGCAGGTTTGATAACAGAGGATCAGGATAGCTTTGTCACTGACAAATGCAAGATTAGTTGTTGATTACAGTGGTTTGTTTGTCTTCTACATTTTAACGAACTTCCATTTCGTACTCTTTTCGAACATATAGATGGTGTCTCATAGGTAAACTGCTCTCTGATTATGAGAAGTTGCCTGTTGTCAAATTTGAAAGTTTTCCATCCTGCCAATTAGCTTCTGAGGTTATTAATCCGACCCAACTTAGCACAGAGCAAGCGTATCTCTATAGAATATCAGATGCTGTTATTTCCGGTCAATGTTCCTCAGATTTAGCGTCGATGCATCCAGGTAACACGTTCAAACCTCGCTGGCTCACCTGTGCAAATAGAATTCTGAGATTATACATTTCTACTGACAAACCAGCAAAGGAAATAAAGATTTTGGTCAAGTACATACTTACAGTTTACTCTCTATGCTGCAATTCAAAGGTCGAGATACTTAGCTGCTAAACTGCGCAAGGTTGTCGATTCATCCATTCAACAGAATGCTTTCTATGATGACTGACGAACGGATAGAAGTCAGAAAGTTGGCCCTTGACCGTCTTCTGGCAGCCAGAGAAGCAGAATCTGACACTGTAAATGGAAGGGTTAGATGTAATAAAGTGCCAAAGCTGAATTTCAAAGCTAATAATTATTACGATATGATTAACTGGAAGACTATTACCTTGACTGTTCCACCAGTTCTTTGTTCAGTTTCTAACGAAGAACTCATAAAAGGGCTGTCGGGAGACACTGCAGAGGTATGGAAATTTAGTGAATTCCCCTCTCACACCATGGCAGTCGAGAGAACCGTCAAACTGGTGACAGAGGCATCTTCTAAAGTTGTTGGCCCCCAATCTCGTGATCGTTTCATACGCTCTACACTGAAATCTAGGCAACAAGTGCCAAAGTTTAGTACAAAATCGGATTTTATCAATAAATTTGACACAGATTCAGACTAAAACAAGCCTGACATATGGTTGGTTGGTTGGGTTGGGCTTGGAAGGAACCCGAAGAGCAGCCACCTCCACGCGGTGGGTTCTGGGTGACCAATACAGGTTAGCTGAGAGCTGCAACAATTTTCACCTTGTGCTGTGGCGCGCCGCCTTTTCGCTCGTATCTCGGGAACGGTTCGTCCTATGGCCATGATCACATATACCATTTCGTTAGCAAATGACGTGAGAAATAACTTTAGATTTATAAATTTTGCTATGAGATGCGTACTTCAGGTAGACAATTTCACGATTTTAGGCGAATTTCCGAAATTTCAAGGCCGAAGTTGGGGTTTAAGATGCAATCCGATCTCAAAACAAAAAGTTGCATTGGAATCAGGAAGTACTAAGGCAACTTTTCCGCACTATTAGAAATCCCGAACCGAAAAAAGTCCGGAATTGAGCCACCCTAATGCACAGCTGGTCTAATTTCGAAAACGTACTACTGAAAAGTTTTGATGCGGTTTTACTACAGTATTTATACATCATCTGTTTACAACGGCAAATAACATTTAGGGGTTTCACATAGTGTCATAAAGTTATAAGTTATAACGATCCGAAAACATAGCTTTCAGAGTTGTAATTGCGCAAACTTATTTAAGTATGCAATCCAACAACAAATTCTTTAAGCTAGTATAAAAATTTATGATTTTATAATTTTACGATGCTTTATGACACGTTGTGATTACCCCAATTGTATACTTTGACGTTTTACAACACTGCTAAGTTTATTTTCCCAAATAGCTGTTTTAGAATTTTGAGTTCAACTAGTGTAAAAATTCAAAATGGATCAAAATAAAGTCAAAAGTGCAATTATAAATATTTCTTTGAGTTTTTCTGAAAATAAATGCTCAAAAAAGCATTCAAGTTTTTCGTAAATGCCCCGGGCGCAACGTCTTGGAGGTGGAAAAACGATCTTCTCTGTTTTTTAATATTCAGAAAAATACTTCAACAAATTTGTTTACAAAATTTATTATAAAAGATAAAGAGTTGTACACTCACAGTGTAGTAATCTGAATAACAATGAAAAATATTAACTTTTACTCGAATACTCTTCAGTCTTTGAATTTGTTTTATATCTTTTGGCTTATATCTTTCTTAAAAATAGTGATAGAACTTAAAGATGCACTTTTCTAGCTTTGATCGCAACAGTTTCTTTATTTTTTCTCTGTCGTAACGACGTGTCACTCTCACAGTTACCCTATGCTTTGAATGTAACAAATACTTTTATTTGTCTAAGTTTTCAAAAATGGTATTTAAAATCTCCAATTCGGGCAAAAAATCCTGCAAATTGTGTCAAAAGTGTACAAGATATAGGGCGAAAATGGGTTTTTCTATGGCTTTTAATAAGATGACTTGTAAATTTACTATTAATTTCTTCAAAAACCGTATTGTGAGAATTTTGGAACTTCAGAATTTGCGTGGCTTCTAGTTCTTAAATTTTATATATTTAATATCTAAAGTATTTTGTAAAAATTCACTTCTGTTCGAACCACCTCATGAAACCCGAAGTTGTAGTTACGCCACTGATTTGACCGAAAATTTGAGGGGAGGTAACTTAGAACTTTTTGTGTTAAAATTCAATACACGAAATAATGGTTTGAAAATATTATTTACTATTACTTCAAACAAAGAAAGAAATAAGTAAAAACAAGAAAGGCAGGGCTAAGTTCGGGTGCAACCGAATATTTTATTCTCTTGTAAGAATCAAAGCCAAGAAAATACTACCAGTCAACCAGATGTTCGAAAATCCTAATATTATATGTGGGTTAGGTCAAGTCTTCGTTCAAATTTATCTATTTTTGGCTAAAAGATAGACTGTTATGAGTAAAATACACTCTTTTATTTTCATTGGGATAACTGACATATAGGCCGATATATGCGGCACAAAGTCACCTAAAGTTCGTAAAATATTATATTATGTATATGGGGCCTAAGGGAAGTATTGGTCCGATTAACTCCTTTTTTCGAAATACAGACCTACCATTATAAGAGAAGGTTTATCTCTTAATTTCAGTTATTTATATCACATATTGACCGACATTTTCGATAAATAGCCAACTATAGACACCTGGGTCTAAATATTCGGTACCTCGAGGCTTGAATATTTTTCATTGGATTTCAACAAGCTTTGGCCATGAAGATGCACACAATAAAGACATTATTCGTGCAAAGTTGTATCTCATAATATTATTTCCTTCTTGATTTGTGTATTGAAACCTGAACGAATCAAGTGGAGTTTAAAATTTTGCAACATAGGAGGTAGGCGTGGATGTTATCCGATTTCGCAAATTTTTACAATGTGACATTAGAATATAAAAATAATTCAAATACTAAATTTTGTCGAAATCGGTCAATCAAGTCCCAAGATATGGGATTTCCCAAAAAAGTGGGCGGTACGACGCCTATGGACCGATTTTTATGCCGCCTCCCACAAAGCTCTCTCATACCACTTTGGTGGTAAAATTTAATGTCTCTAATATATTTAACCCTTAAATGCATGATGATGTATATATACATCAGTGTTTTCTTCCTTACATAATTTCTAAACGGTAACTCAAACACAGTACTTTTTACTTTTATTAGGTGCTAAAAATATCTGTGTTGGTTTTTGAATGCAAACTTTCATGATATGACATTTCACTTTTTAATTTTAATAATTTGACAGCTTGGCGCGCCACTTACAAATACACACTTGGTATTTAAAAAGGAACAAGTAAGGAAGGGCTAAGTTCGGGTGTAACCGAACATTTTATACTCTCGCATGATAAAGTGATAATCGAGACTTCATTATCCGTCATTTACATATTTGTTTATTTTGGTTCCTAATGTATATATTGCATTATACAGAGAATCAGATGGAATTCAAAATAGCGTTATATCGGAAGAAGGCGTGGTTGTTAACTGATTTCGCCCATATTTCGTACATATCATCAATATTATGTACCAAATTTCATTGAGATCGGTCGAGTACTTCCTGAGATATGGTTTTTGGTCCATAAGTGGGCGACGCCACGCCCATTTTCAATTTTTAAAAAAAGCCTGGGTGCAGCTTCCTTCTGCCATTTTTTCCGTAAAATTTAGTGTTTCTGACGTTTTTTGTTAGTCGGTTAACGCACTTTTAGTGATTTTCAACATAACCTTTGTATGGGAGGTGGGCGTGGATTTTATCCGATTTCTTCCATTTTTGAACTGTATATGGAAATACCTGAAGGAAACGACTATATAGAGTTTGGTTGACATAGCTATAGTAGTTTCCGAGATATGTACAAAAAAGTTAGTAGGGGGCGGGGCCACGCCCACTTTTCCAAAAAAATTAGATTAAAATATGCCCCTCTCTAATGCGATGGTTTGTGCCAAATTTCACTTTAATATCTTCATTTATGGCTTAGTTATGACACTTTATAGGTTTTCGGTTTCCGCCATTTTGTGGGCGTGGCAGTGGGCCGATTTTGCCCATCTTCGAACTTAACCTTCTTATGGAGCCAAGAAATACGTGTACCAAGTTTCATCATGATATCTCAATTTTTACTCAAGTTACAGCTTGCACGGACAGACGGACGGACGGACAGACGGACGGACGGACGGACAGACAGACATCCGGATTTCAACTCTACTCGTCACCCTGATCACTTTGGTATATATAACCCTATATCTGACTCTTTTAGTTTTAGGACTTACAAACAACCGTTATGTGAACAAAACTATAATACTCTCTTTAGCAACTTTGTTGCGAGAGTATAAAAACAATGCATTTAAGGGTTAAATATTGATTTACCGTGCTTTTAGTAGTTTTCAACAGTACCGTTATTTGAGGAGTAAGCGGGGTTGTCCTCCGCTTTCATCCATTTTAACACTGTCTGCAGATGTTCTTAAAATATTTGTACTCATCAAATTCTGTTGTTGCCACGAGCACTTTTTCAAAATTTTGGTTCTACAGATGCCCCTTACTTCTGCGATCCTCTATAGCAAATTACAGCTTTATATCAAAATTTAGTGCATAGCACTTTATACGTTTTCAATTAATAGCGATTTGTGGGGGTGCGCAGTGGGAGAAATGGTCAATCTAGCGGCGCTTTAGCGAAATTTTCAAGTTCAGAATTCTCCAAATTTTGTTTGTTTTATTGAAAATTTATTTCCTAACGGGGTTTTTCTGTTTTCGTTTTTGTTTTGTTCCAAATATTCGCATATCTGTAAGCTTTCGAATTTAACTCATGTTTTAGCAAGTGCAATAATTACTATTTACCTATTTTTAAGTGCAATTTTTGTTGAACTGATAAACTTAAATATAAAATTTTGTAATAAGATTTGTGACTTAATTATTATTATCTGTTATGTGTTAAATAAAAAAAAAAAGTCATTTTGGTCTGTTAATATATGTTTTAGATCTTTACAATGGAAAAAGGAATTGCTCTATATCAAAGTGTTCTTATATATGTAATCCAATGTTCCGTAGGAGGTGGAGGATGGAGTCATGTGTAGAAGTTCACGCAAGTGAGGAAAGTTCTCTGATCGCCATTCACTTGGGAGTGGCCAGAAACGATTCTTTTACATATGACTCAAGCAGCTCACGACTTCCGGTCTTTGACCAAGTATCCTCTGGGTAGCCTAAGAACATCCGTTTGAAGGCGAGCTAACGTGAGAAGGCGAAACATCCCCTGCATAGGGTTGTGCGCTGGGTTTGGGACCCGCCACGTAAAAAAACACCCCCAATGAAAAAGCAAACACAGCCTCGGATGAGAGACCCCCCTTTTGATGACGACCATGGCAAACGAAATAAGGACTATGATTTGAGGGCATGCACCTGGAATGTCCGGTCCCTTAATTGGGAAGGTGCCGCTGCCCAGCTGGTAGATGTCCTCGTAAAGATAAAGGCTGACATCACCGCCGTCCAAGAAATGCGATGGACGGGACAAGGACAGAGACGAGTAGGTCCTTGTGACATTTACTACAGTGGCCATATAAAGGAGCGCAAGTTTGGTGTTGGATTCGTGGTGGGAGAGAGACTCCGTCGCCGAGTACTATCATTCACTCCGGAGAATGAACGTCTAGCCACAATCCGCATCAAAGCGAGGTTCTTCAACATATCGCTGATTTGCGCCCACGCCCCGACGGAAGAGAAGGACGATGTGACCAAAGATGCTTTTTATGAGTGCTTGGAGCGCACTTATGAGAGATGCCCCCGCCACGATGTCAAAATCGTGCTTGGCGACTTCAACGCCAGGATGGGCAAAGAAGGTATCTTTGGCACTACGGTCGGTAAATTCAGCCTCCACGAGGAAACATCCCCAAATGGGTTGAGGCTGATCGACTTCGCCGGGGCCCGAAATATGGTTATCTGTAGTACTAGATTCCAGCATAAGAAGATACATCAAGCTACCTGGCTGTCTCCGGATCGAAAAACCACCAACCAGATCGATCATGTTGTGATAGACGGAAGACACGTCTCCAGTGTTTTAGATGTGCGTGCGCTCCGAGGTCCTAAAATCGACTCGGACCACTATCTTGTTGCAGCCAAGATTCGCACCCGCCTCTGTGCAGCAAAAAACGCACGCCAACAAACACAAGGAAGGTTCGACGTCGAGAAGCTGCAATCACAACAGACAGCCGAACGATTTTCTACTCGGCTTGCACTCCTGCTCTCTGAGAGCACTCGTCAACAACTCGGTATAAGGGAACTGTGGGACGGCATTTCAAACTCCTTACGTACAGCTGCAACCGAAACCATTGGTTTTCGGAAAGTGCAAAAGAACAGCTGGTACGATGAGGAGTGCCGTGTCGCAGCGGAGAGAAAACAGGCTGCCTACCTCGCAACGTTACGATCGACCACAACACGTGCGGGATGGGATAGATACCGAGAGTTGAAGAGGGAAGCGAGACGCATTTGCAGACAGAAGAAGAAAGAGGCCGAAATGCGTGAGTACGAACAGCTTGATAAGCTGGCCGACAGGGGTAATGCTCGAAAATTCTACGAAAAAATGCGGCGACTTACAGAAGGTTTCAAGACCGGAGCATACTCCTGTAGAACCCCCAAAGGTGATCTAGCCACCGATGCCCAGAGCATACTTAGATTATGGAGGGAACACTTCTCCAGCCTGCTGAATGGCAGTGAACACATAGCACCAGGAGAAGGCGAACCCGATACCCCAATCGATGACGATGGAGCAGACGTTCCATTGCCCGACCATGACGAAGTTCGAATAGCAGTTGCCCGCCTGAAGAACAACAAAGCGGCAGGGGCAGACGGATTGCCGGCCGAGCTATTCAAACACGGCGGCGAAGAACTGATAAGGAGCATGCATCAGCTTCTTTGCAAAATATGGTCGGATGAGAGCATGCCCAACGATTGGAATTTAAGTGTGCTGTGCCCAATCCATAAAAAAGGAGACCCCACAATCTGCGCCAACTACCGTGGGATTAGCCTCCTCAACATCGCGTACAAGGTTCTATCGAGCGTATTGTGTGAAAGATTAAAGCCCACCGTCAACAAACTGATTGGACCTTATCAGTGTGGCTTCAGACCTGGAAAATCAACAACCGACCAGATATTCACCATGCGCCAAATCTTGGAAAAGACCCGTGAAAGGAGAATCGACACTCACCACCTATTCGTCGATTTCAAAGCTGCTTTCGATAGCACGAAAAGGAGCTGCCTTTATGCCGCAATGTCTGAATTTGGTATCCCCGCAAAACTAATACGGCTGTGTAGACTGACGTTGAGCGGGACCAAAAGCTCCGTCAGGATCGGGAAGGACCTCTCCGAGCCGTTCGATACCGAACGAGGTTTCAGACAAGGCGACTCCCTATCGTGCGACTTTTTCAATCTGCTGCTGGAGAAAATTATTAGAGCTGCAGAACTGAACCGAGCAGGTACAATCTTTTATAAGAGTGTACAGCTGCTGGCGTATGCCGATGATATTGATATCATCGGTCTCAACACCCGCGCCGTTAGTTCTGCTTTCTCCAGACTGAACAAGGAAGCAACGCAAATGGGTCTGGCAGTGAACGAGGGCAAGACGAAATATCTCCTGTCATCAAACAAACAGTCGTCGCACTCGCGACTTGGCACTCACGTCACTGTTGACAGTCATAACTTTGAAGTTGTAGATAATTTCGTCTATTTAGGAACCAGCATTAACACCACCAACAATGTCAGCCTAGAAATCCAACGCAGGATTACTCTTGCCAACAGGTGCTACTTCGGACTGAGTAGGCAATTGAAAAGTAAAGTCCTCTCTCGACGAACAAAAACCAAACTCTATAAGTCGCTCATAATTCCCGTCCTGCTATATGGTGCAGAGGCTTGGACGATGACAACAACCGATGAGTCGACGTTGCGAGTTTTCGAGAGAAAAGTTCTGCGGAAGATTTATGGTCCTTTGCGCGTTGGCCACGGCGAATACCGCATCCGATGGAACGATGAGCTGTACGAGATATACGACGACATCGACATAGTTCAGCGAATTAAAAGACAGCGGCTACGCTGGCTAGGTCATGTTGTCCGGATGGATGAAAACACTCCAGCTCTGAAAGTATTCGACGCAGTACCCGCCGCGGGAAGCAGAGGAAGAGGAAGACCTCCACTCCGGTGGAAGGACCAAGTGGAGAAGGACCTGGCCTCGCTTGGAATATCCAATTGGCGCCACGTAGCGAAGAGAAGAAACGATTGGCGCGCTGTTGTTGACTCGGCTATAATCGCGTAAGCGGTGTCTACGCCAGTAAAGAAGAAGAAGAATGTTCCGTAGAAAATAGAGGTGGTGGATTCGATTCAATGTTTGTATAATTTGTTAAAATATGTTGCGGTCTACGTCTTGTCCAAAAATTGGCTGCAAGTATTTGCAAGTTACTGATTTTTTTCCTTTTTTAGATACTATGGCAGAGTCTAAACGCACGCTTTTTTAATATGGCACGTGAACCAGTACCAACAAAAAAATTTCTAATGGTTGAGCATATAGTGAAGAGCAAACTCGCAAAATTCAAAAACAATTAAGAAATTTCATAAGCAAAATTGTAGAAAAGTGGAAAGAATGTCATAGGGTTATGTCAGTGTTCGAAGAACGAAATAAGAAATGGTTGGATGAAAATATAATTTTTTCTAAGCCAACCGTATACAAAAACCTTTTTCACAGTGTACAATGAAAACTAAAAAAAAAAAAAATTGCGTCAGTTGTTAACGAAACACCTAACCAAGAGTTAATGGTAGCGGCAAGCGTAAGTCTTTACAAAGCTGGAAAAATTGTTTGAAGAAATTTCGACTGCTTCGAAAATGCTTAAGTCTGTAAGCTCTGAACAAAAAACCCCAATTCCGTATACACCTGAGGAAGCTTTATCTCTTTATATAGATGGCGGATACTCAAAAAAGTCGTACAAAATAAAGCAATATGGTGCCAAAGAACGAAACTGCAATATTTATCCAAGCTACGATATTTTACTTAAGGCTAAAACAGAGTGTTACCCCAGTGGCATACACGTAACTTATGGCATGTGGGTATGCAGTTAACATAGAGGCTTTTCGCAAATATGCTTGGAATACAGCAGAATTATTTGTTTCCGAATATCCTTGGTTTTATATGAATCCATCTGTACATAAAATATTAATACACGGACCAGATATTATTGAAAAAGTTTCGCTACCAATAGGAATGATGTCAGAAGAGGCACTTGAGGCAAGAAATAAAGATTTTCGCAGTTATAGACTGACCCATACGCGAAAAAACTCAAGGTTGAATACAATGGAAGACTTAATACACACTCTTTTAGTTTCTTCAGATCCTATTATTACATCTAAGTCTAAAAGCACCTCCAAGTACTCCAAAAATCACATTGAAATAGATGATGAGGTCAAAAACCTTCTTTTACATACCTGGCCATCGAATTACGAACGGGGAGCATATTCAATATTTTTAATTTTTTTGACAATGTTTTTAATTTGTGGTGAAAGTTACAAAATTACAACCTGGGTGGCATCCTTTGCCTATATTTCTACTGTATAATTAACGGTATAATATTCGAATAAGCTTGCCTACTACTAGTTATCGGCTGACAATTATTGTAACCGTAGTTTTTTTTGTCACTAGTACATAAACGTGGACGCGTGTGAGTGAATATAAAGCGAATAAAATTTTAGATTTTGGTGAAAATTTTGGTTTTTTTTGGGATTATTTAAAGATTAAAGAAAGAGCGGAAGTAAAAAACAAGTTAAAAAATCTTTATTAATTACTGAGTGTACCTAATCAATGTTTATTCAACAATTAATGTCCTTTTATAGAGAATGGGTAAAAAGCGCGACATACAAAAGGAGAAAAATTGCAAGCTGTAGCTCTTCTAAAAGCTGGAAATTCCAGTTATTCCACAATAGCCAAAAATCTTGGTGGCTGAATTGGCAAAAAAACTAACCGCGGGGTCTGATGAAGCGGCTGTTTTCGGAAATAACAGGAACAACTGCAAGGGCCTCCGGAAGACTACAGACAGGGAAGACCGGTTGATTGTTCGAAAAGCTTTGCAAGTTCGTACCGCGACTTCTGAAAGCATTTTAAAAGCAGTTAGGGACTGTGGTGTGGAAATTTCGAACCGTACTTCGCGTAGACGTTTTTACAAAAATGGGCTGAAGTGCAAGAGGCCTGCTAAAAAGCCGAATTTAACACAGCTGATGCAGAAAATACGTGTTTTATGGGCTAAGCTGCATAGAATGACGCCACCTATTGGAGCAAGGTAATTCACACATTTTTATTACGTCTAGAGGCCGTCACCCAAGTGGAAAATTATGTGCGGAGGGAGAGAGGGGAACGATTTTCTGAAGCTTGCATTATTCCTAGAGTAAAGCATCCTCCTTCAGTGATGGTTTGGCACGATGCGCTCTGACCAATACATAAATGTTTTGGAAAATGTTTTTTTGCCATATTTGGAAAAGCTAAGGAATCCGGCAAGCGACTATACGTTTATGCAAGATGGTGCTCCTTGCCATACCCCCAGAGCGAGCATGAATTGCATTAATTCGTTGAACTTGGATGTGCTGCCATGGCCAGGGAATTCCGCCGAATTAAACCCAATTGAAAATTGTTGGGCATATCTGAAACGCAAGGAAAAAACACAACAATTGCAATTTTCAAAGAAAAAATCAAGGACGTATGGGAAAATGATGTTGATTTGCATACAAAAATAAAAAATACATTCGTAGTCTGCCTAATAGGATCGCACCTGTATTAGCGAATAAGTGCAGTGTTACCAAATATTAAATATATTTGCAATTAGCGTCACGAAGACAAAAAAATATCATTGTTATATCAATAAAGCCGAAATGAGTTAAATTACGAGCGGTGGTTTAGTTTTTATTGCTGATCAAACTTGAAACTGTTCGAAAATATTGCCCGTTCGTAATTCGATGGCAGTAATTCTGAGAGCTCCCACTCTGAATAGTTTTTTTTTAATAAAACATAAAAACATATAAATAAATAATTAACACATATTTTTAGAATAAAGTAATGCATTTTTTCATTGTATTTAAGAAGCTATTAAGAAAGCGCCGCTAGATTGACCATTTCTCCCACGTGGGGTGCCAGTAGTCCAATTACTCCCATCTACGAACTCGAATTTTTCGTACCAAGTTTCATCAAGATATCTGATTTTTTATTCAAGTGAACGCTTGGACGGACGGACATACACAGACAGTCGACCAGATTTCAGCTTTTTCGTCTTATCTCGCTTAGTTTTAGGTGATACGTTCAACCGTTAGCTGAACAATAATATTACATTCTGTACCAATATGTTGCAAAACTTTTAGACGACAATGTCGTTGTAAATCTCTCGCTGTGGCCAACGCACAAAGGACCATCAATATTTCGCAGAACCTTTCTCTCGAAAACTCCGAACGTCGACTTATCCGATGTTGTCATCATCCATACCTCTGCACCATACAGCAGGACGTAAATAACGTAACGGCTGGGAGAGGTTCTTCCTGATCCTGACGGAGCTTTTGGTATTGCTTAACTTTTAGATTACACAGCCGCATTAGTTTTGCGGGAATACCAAATTCAGACATCGCGACATAAAGGCAGCTCCTTTTCGTGCTGTAAAAAGCAGCTTTGAAATCGATGAAGAGCTGGTGAGTGTCGATTCTTTCTCACGGGTCCTTCCCGAGATCTGGCACTTGGTGAATATTTGGTCGGTTGTTGATTTGCCAGGTCTAAAGCCACACTGATAAGGTCCGATCAGTTTGTTGATGGTGGGCTTTAATCTCCACACGATACAATCGGTAGAACTTTATATGCAATGTTTAGGAGGCCAATCGTTGGGCATGCTTTCGCCATATTTTACAAAGCATGCTGATGTATGCTCCTTATCAGTTCTTCACCGCGGTGTTTGAATAGCTCGGCGGCAATCCATTGGCTGCCGCCGCTTTATTGTTCTTCAGACGGGTAATTGCTTTTCGAACTATTTCATGGTCGGGCAATGGAACGTCTGCTACATCGTCACCGATTGGGGAATCGGGTTCGCCATATCCTGTCGTTATGCCTTCACTGCCATTGAGCAGGCTGGAGAAATGTTCCCTCTATAATTTTAGTATTCTCTGGGTGACGGTTACTAGATCACCTTCTTTCCTTGCGATTTTTAATATGGCCACTGTAGTAAATGTCACAAGGACGTATTCGTCTCAATCCGAGTCCCGTACGTCGCATTTATTGGACGGCGGTGATGTCAGCCTTTACTCTAACGAGGACATCAACCAGCGGTACCTTCCCAATTAAGGCACCCGAAATTCCAGGTGCATGCCCTCAAATCGTTATAATATATATAATACATAACGTTTACCATGGTTGTCATCAAAAAAGGGGTCTCTCACCCGAAGCTGATTGTTATTTTTCATTGGGTGCGTTTTTCAACGTGGCGGGTCCCAAACCCAGCGCCATCCTGTGGAGAGGATGTTTCGCCTTCTCATTTTAGCTCGCCTTCAAACGGATGTTCTTAGTCTACCCAAATGATATTTGGTCTGAGACCGGAAGTCTTGAGCTGTTTGAGTCATATATAAAAGACTCCTGTCCTGTAGTAAATAAATAAACAAATATGTACCATTTTATTCGACCACTTTTTGCCATTTTTCCGCTAGAGACATTATTCCATCAGTGTAAAACTTTCATCAGGGTATATCGAAATTTCGACATTTCAAAAGCGGAAGCGAGCGAACCATTGTTGTGCTACACGAACTTATACGGGCATCGTCTTCTTAAACCTCACGAATTTCGTTGGTGGCTTATGAGGCATTCTTCTATTTTTTATACAAAAATTTCAAAATATATCGCATTTCTTCATTATTTCCTATATTTCAACTTACCCGAATTCAATTTTTTTCCAACAATATATAGTATGACACAAAGCAATAGCTGAAGCAAAAGTCTACATATTATTTGTCAATGCTTTTGTAATGTTTTTTTATTGCTAAAATAATCTAAAATTTTTAATTTGAATTTCAGATTACTATATTTTTTATAAGATTGATAACTATATACATACTTACTTCCTCATAAAACTGTAAAATATAATATTTTCTTTTTAAAGGTTTAGTAATTTGTACTTCATGTGCTTTTATGATATGAATAAATAAATTAATTTATAATGAAATATACAGTACTATTAGTTAGAATACATAACATTGATAAAAACATATGAAATACTTAAGTTGGTTGTAAATGTGCTGCACACAGCTTACAAAATTCGGTCTGTTGATAGTCACAGATGTAAGTAGTAAACAGAGGCTTCGCAGTTCTTCCACTTTTTGTTCGTACTTCTATTTCTTGCTAGAATCACTAAAAATAAACCATTTAAATCTAAATTAATAAACAAATAATAACAACGCTTACCAATAGTTGCGTTTAAACTTTGAAAAGCATCAAATTTTTTAGTGATACGCGATTTTCTGTATCACCGCGCATCGACTACCGATACGTTTTAAAATATGATGCAATGAAATAATTAGTGCGGATGCTTTACCGAATTTCGAACTTTGTTCTTTTGCAAGGCAATTAATGTTTTCGAAGTCAGCCCTTTAGTAGGAGGCACAACAGGTGCGGATCCGGAAATAGTTCTTAGAGGGAGGAAATAATTATTTACTTGAAACATGAAGATTATTATACAGTTTATACAGTTTAATATCATAATTTCAAATCGACCTTCTAATATAAAATCCTACTAAATTGAATAACGCATTATAAATCGTAGACGTGGGAGTGACATACTATACTTTGTTGCAATGTACGAGTACAATACTGCAATCAATTCGGGCATTGAATAGAAAATTTTCACAAAACAAAATGTTGTGGTTCAAATTTTGAGAATCTTTCGAGAACTTCTTTTGCGGTGTCTTCAATATATGCGAAGAAAAGTCTACATCGCAGTTCTTTAACGTTTGCAATGCAGTATTCAGTAAGTTGTTGTTAATTAACTTTTGCTTCTACTCCCAATGACACCAGTGATCAACTTTGAATCTATCTATCAAGCAGTCAATAAGATTTCCATTCTTTGGTCTCAAAACACATATCTTTTCTAGAAGCAGCAAACTTAGTTGACCCTGTTGTATTCTTCGCAAGTTCTCATGCAGAAATTTTCCCATTTTATTTGTCTGCCGTTGTTTCACCAACTTTTAGTTCTGCCGCCTCGTTTTTAGGAAACTTTCCCATTTCCCCCCTCTGAATACGCCACTGTGACACACGAATACAGCTTAGCACTTGGTAGGTGCCTCGAATTCGAAGATATGTGTTTATCGGTCTACAAAAGTCATTTATCACAAAACTGAAAGAGCCAAGCGATAGTTCTAGACAACGGATATAGGATTTTATACCTGCAATTCTCTGGGTTCATAATATGCATGTCAAGCTCAATACCGCCTGTGTGCTTTGGCCATTTACATAAATGCGTTTTCCCGCAAACTCTGGGCTAGAAAACTAAAACGGGCAAAAGCATGCCCAACGACTGGAATTTAAGTGTGCTCTGCCCAATTCACAAAAAGAGAGACACAATCTGCGCCAACTACCGTGGGGCAATCCTCCTCAAAATCGCTCTTAAGGTTCTATCGAGCGAATTTTGTGAAAGATTAAAGCCCACGGTCTACACACTGATTATGCCTTATCAGTGACTTTAGACCTCGCAAATCGACAACCGAGCAGATATTCAACATGCACCAAATCATGGAAATGACCCGTGAAAGAAGAATCGACACACACCACCTTTTCGTCGATTTCAAAGTTGCCTTTAACAGCACGAGAAGGAGCTGCCTTTATGCCGCGATATCTGAATTTGGTATCCTAATACACTAGTACGGCTGCGTAAGATGACGTTGAGCAACACTAAAAATAATTCCAGCTGTATAACTAAACCGAGAAGGTACAATCTTATATAAGAGTGTACAGCTACTGGCGTATGCTGATGATATTGATATCATTGGCCTTAACAACCGCGTCGTTAGTTCTACTTTTTACAGAATGGATAAGGCAGCGAAGAAAATGTGTACGGTGGTGAAGGAAGTCAAGACGAAGTATTTCAAGTCATAACTTCCAAGTTGTAGATAAATTCGTCTATCTTGGAACTGGTGTCAACACCAACAACAATGTCAGCCTCGAAATCAAACGCGGGATATCTCTTACCAACAGGTGCGACTTAGGACTATGTAGGCAATTGCGAAGTAAAGTCCTCTCGATGACCAAAAGCCAAACTCTATAAGTCACTTATTATTTCCGTCCTGCTATATGATGGAGAGGCATGGACGATGACAACATCTGATGAGTCGACGTCCCGAGATTTCGAGAGAAAAGTTCTGCGAAAGATTTATGGTCCTTTGCGCGTTAACCACGGTGAATATCGCATTCGATGAAACGATGAGCTGTATACGACGACATTAACGTGGGGTTAGAAACATTCAAGAAAAACGGCCAGGAGATTGGAATAAAATAAACGTAATAAATACATACACCTAAAAAGCTATTGGAGGAACAGATTGAGCTTATATATAAAAATTAAACGCTATTTTGGTATGTCCTGGCATAACGCCCAAACCACAGTACGGAAAAACGTGAAATTTTGCACGAGTCCTGGAAAAGGTCCAAACGGCGACATCACACTCGATTTCGCAATTTATGTACTTATGTATCGATATTCATGTAAGAGTTATTTGAATATTTTTTTTTTTACTTTAAAAACACAAAACAACATCACGCAGCTATTAGCAGGGTACAGTAGTTTTTGCATACATGAATTATACTGATAGTTACTGCAGAAGAAAATATGGAATCATAATTTCAGATGAGTGCATAATAGCTCCATATCAATTTTCTTGAAGCATTGCACAGAACAATGCATTATTTAAAAGGAGCGATCAAGTTTGTGTTTTCTTACATGTACCAATGTGTGGATTTTAGCCGTCGATTTTGCAATTGTATTCGATGAATAATATTGAACAAAACATTACCAAATGATAAGATACAGGGCTTAAGATGTGCCCTCTTCTGCTGTTGTTGTTGTTTTAACGGTTTGCTAATCCCCGTTAGGATGGTAAAGGTTGTTTGTGTTGTCGTCGAGGTCATCTAACGGTAGGCCCAAGAAACGTGCTGTTTCGACGGGGTCGGACCAAAGGGAGGAAGGTGTTAGATGGGTAGGGTTTGTAGGGCATGCAAAGAAGTGGCCAGTGTCATGCGAAGACTCGTTGCATGCCGGACATACATTAGGTATGTCGGGGTCGATTCTGGATAAGTAGGAGTTTAACCAGTATCCATAATGAAGTTGCGCTAGGGTCACTCGCGTTTCTCGCGGCAACTGGAGCTCTTCGTCTGCAATATGTGGTGGTTTGGCTCCAAGAACACCATTCACGGGAAGGGAGTCGGTGAAGGTGTTGATGGCTCCACTGTGAATGGCGGTCAGTGCCTGTCGAAAGTTCGTTGCGTCCGAAGTCAGGTCGGCGTACTGTTCGATGTCTTCGACGTAGTCTAGGAATGACCTCTTGATGCTCCTGGGAGGCGGCTCCGCTCCAAGGAGGTGGCTGCAAGGGTGATTCCTACGGAAACATCCCAGCAGGAGCTGCCTGGAGAGGAGTTCGTTATGCTCCTTTACAGGTAGCATGCGCGTCTCACTGTGGAGGTGTTCAATGGGAGACATCAAGAGGCATCCCGTCCTGGTCCGGAGTGCTGTATTCTGGCAGGTCTGAAGTTTCCTCATCTGCGTACCACTGCATCCGGCCGGCCGATTGCCTTGTAAGTTGCCAGCAACGTTTCTTTGTCTTTTCCCCATGTGCTGCCGGCTAGCGACTTGAGGATTTTGTTGCGGCTCTGTACCTCGGCAATAATCGCGGTCGTATGGGGAGAGAAGTTTGTAAATATGGTCGCTGTGGATTTGGTGGGTGAAAGTTGGAGATTTCGTGCAGTGAGGAAACGAGAAAGGTCGGAGAGGTAGCTGTTTACTTTCGAACACATACCATCGATTCCATTGCCCGACGTCAATATCGTGCAGTCATCTGCGCACGGGGTTATGGAAACCCCCTCTGGTGGTTGAGAAAGTTTCGAGATATAGAAGTTAAACAGTAACGGGGAGAGGACACCACCCTGCTGAACCCCCTGTTTAATTCTTCTCAGTTTAGATGTTTCACCTCGAAATAGTACGAATGACTGACGACCGTTCAAATTGTTCATGGTCCACCTCTTAAGCCCTGGAGGGAGAGTGGTTTTTTCGATGTCCTGCAGTAGCGTTGTGTGATTGACCGTGTCAAAAGCTTTTGACAGGTCCAACGCTACGGGGATCGTTCTTTCGCAGGGTGGTGCTGTGGTGGTGCTGTGCACTTTGTGGAATCCATGCTGGTGGTTGGCTAGGCTCAGTGAAGATCGGGAGTAACAAGGCCTCAAGTGTCTTCACTACTGGGGAGAGGAGAGTTATCGGACGATAAGATTCCCCTTTGTTGGCGGGTTTCCCAGGTTTCAGTAGTGGGACCACTCTTCCGACTTTCCACACATCGGGTATTTGAAGAGTGGTGAGCGACAGGTTGAGGACCTTGGTGAGATATTTTACTCCCGTCGAGCCAAGATGCTTTAACATTAGCATGTTGATTCCATCAGGGCCAATGGATTTGGAAGATTTTGCCCTGTTGATGACACTCTGAACCTCCTCATCGGTGAAAGTAAGTGGCGCGCAGTTATTTGGCATTTTGCGCAGCCGTCGATTAACACATCTCTTGGCTTTGTCTACCGAAAGGTGCAGTGTAAGCTGCCGGCTAAAATAGCTCGCGCACTTCTTCGGGTCCGAAGAGGCATGACCATTGAATTGAACTTCAACTCGGTCGTCATGTCTCTTCGGATTAGACAAAGCTTTGACAGTAGCCCAAAGCTTACTCACAACGGTGGAGAGGTTGCAGGACTTCAGGTGCTCTATCCATTTCGTCCGCTTATGTTGAGTTACCATACGCTGAATCTCCAATTTGAGATCCCTTATTCGGGGATCCCCGGAATCGGCATGGCGTAAGGTATCTCGCTCGTTAGCTAAAACAGCTGCTTCGGCTGGGAAATTGGGGTGGATTTCCGCTATTCTTCCAGCCGGGATGAAGCGAGCGGTAGCTGCTGCGATCACCTTGCGGAATTGACGTTCGCCAACGCATACGTCCGTAGGAATGGGTAGAGGTGCTCTCGGTAAATTCTGTGAAGCCGACCCAATTAGCTTTTTTAAAGTTAATGAAGATACGGTTGTTCACAGAAACGAAATCAAGAGGCTTCTGCTCGACTCCAGCACCTTCGACTCCAGGCCCTCTTCTGCTCGACTCCAGCACTGTTATATAGTATGCTATGACAGGAAGCATATGTATGTATGTGTAAAGATGCAGATGGATGGACTGTGACCACATGTACTATACTTTAAGTGATTTACGAAGCCAACAAATAATGTAGAACGTCAATTTAATTATACCATTATATTGTTATAATGATGAATGATATCCTTGACAACCAAGAGCGGGTGGAGCCGCAGGTTTAGACAAGTTTATAATACACATGTCTATATGTATGCAAAAATACGGTTTTACAAATATATACTGATACAAAATCAGTAATTCAAATCCGTTTTAATAGCAAAATAAAGCTTTTACCGCTTCCGCTCGAAGATCCGTTCTTTATTATTTCTGATGTCCACAAAAAGTATTTCACTTTATCTATCTGATTTTTCGCAAGACGGGAGCTTTCAAGAGTAACCTTGGACGTAGAACAGAATCCCTTGACAAGATCGTGTTCCTATAGGCCACAGTGGGAAGAACTGATCGAAGCTTCCTGAAATATAAAAGTCGGAGTTGTCGAGCATTGTCTTCCAGCCTAAAATGAAAGACAACAACAACATCAGTTTCTACCTGTATTTTACTACCAAGATCTTGTATTTTACTACCTTTTTCTTACCATGGCTCTTGCAAGAACTGTGAAATGATAGATACTAATCTGGATTCAGCAATAAGAAGTTGACTTAACGGATTGGTGTGGAGAAAGGTCCATATTTTACGAATGAAATTAAACTAAGCTCCTTTTTGCCAAAATTATCCAACTATAATCTAATTTCCACTCAATTTGAAATAATTTTTATTTTGATACATTCATTTGAACGTGCACATATAGTCCATAATAGTAAGTTCACCTCGGAATTCGATATACCCATTTATATGTCTGTAAATACTTGTATATTGACACCCTAAAGTTCTCTCAAAACCTACTTATGGTAGGGTATACCTACCGAGGTGAACTTACTATAATGACTGGACTATTAACAGCAAGTACCGCAAGGAAACGCAGAATTCCGAAGAGTAAGTAAAGGAGGTATAACACTATTTATGTAGACAATTAACACTTTTTATGATAAGATATATGGAGTTTGCACTAAAGTATGATATCAACATCAAATCTAGAGATTTAGTAGAATATTGTAATTAGGAACACAATACTATATTTGCCTGATGAGTTACAACAAAAATTGCTTAATTCTATTCAATCGTTGTCACTACAGTTTCTAAGAAACATAATGCGTTATATAAATCTTATTGGAAAAATCTGAATCCAGGCTCTTTTCCTGAAGTGATTGCGGGGTTATCACAAGCAGAGCAAAGGCTAATCTCACTCATTATTCCGTTATTAAAGTTATAAAATCAAGTCACGTTTTTGAGCAGTTTAGTTTTCGAGGTTTAGAGGTATCATTCGCTCAGGTTGTTTTCGAAGATACAGAAAATCTTCCGAACATGTTACGGAAAAATGAAAACAATGGAATAGTAATCATTACAGAGCTTCCTGGAGGATGGAGTCATGTGTAGAAGTTCACAAAAGTGAGGAAAGTTCTCTGATCGCCATTCACTTCGGAGTGGCCAGAAACGATCCTTTGACATATGGCTCATGCAGCTCACGACTTCCGGTGTTTGACCAAGTATCCTTTGGGTAGCCAAAGAACATCTGCTTTAAGGTGAGATAAAGTGAGAAGGCGAAATATCCCCTACAAAGGGTTGAACGTTGGGTTTGGGAACTGTCATGTAAAAACCCCCCCCCCTAGGAAAAATGACTAACAGCCTCGAATTAAAGACCTCCCCCATTTGATGACGACCATGGTAAACGCATTAAGAATTACGTCCTCGCTAGAGTGATGGACAAGGATTGAGGCGAATAGGTTCTTGTGGCATTTACTACAGTGGCCATATAAAGGAGAGCTAATTCAGCGTGGGATTCGTGGTGTGAGAGAGATTCCGTTGCCGAGTAATGAAATTCACCCCGGTGGCTGAATATCTAGCCACAATCCGCATCAAAGTTCTTCAATATCGCTGATTTGCGCACACGACCCGACGGAAGAGAAGGACGATGTGACCAAAGATGCCTTCTATGAGCGCTTGGAGCGCACCTATGAAAGCTGCACCCGCCGCGATGTCACAATCGCGCATGGCGACTTTAACGCCAGGATGGGCAAAGAAAGTATCTTTTGCACAACGGTCTGGAAATTCAGCCTCCATAATGAAATACCAAATACGTTGAGGCTGATCGACTTCGACGGGGCCCAAAATAAGGTTATCTGTAGTATAAGAGTCCAGCATAACAAAATTCATCAAGCTATCTGGCTGGCTCCGGATCGAAAAGACACCAACCAGATCGATCATGTTGTGATAGTAGAAGATACGCCTCCAGTGTTTTAGAAGTACGTAGGCTCCGAGGTCTTAACATCGACTCTGCTCCTTACGTACAGCTGCAAACAAAGCAATTAGTTTTCGAAAAAGGCAAAAGAACAACCGATGCCCAGAGCATACTAAAATTACTTCCCCAGAATGCTGAATGGCAGTGAAAGCATAACATAAGGAGATGGTGAACCTGAATCCCCAATCGATGACGATGGAGCAAGCTTTCCATTGCCCTACCATGAAAAATTACCAATAGAAAATACCCGTCGGAAGAAAAACAAAGCGCCGGGAACCGATGGTGCGTATTATGTGAAAGATTAAAACCACTGTTAACAAACTGATTGGACCTGATAGCTTTATACCTGGAAAATCAACAACTGACCAAATTTTTACCATGCTGCAATGTCTGAATCTGGTTTTTTCGCGAAACTAAAACGACTATGTAAACTGACGTTGAGCAACTGCAACACTTTTGTAAGGTTCGGGAAGTTGTTGGCAGTCATAACTTTAAAGTGGTAGGTAATTTCATCTACCTTGGGGATTGGGGAACCCCCAGATGGGCTTCATGTATCATCATAAGGGACGGTATTCTTACATCAAGATAATGACCTACAAAAACGCTCAATAACAATATGATAGCTGGTGACGAAATAAGAAACAGAAATGTAAGATTTCAAACGGAATGAAATTTAAAGGATAATCCAATTGATGATGATGGATACTTACTGGTGCGAAATTTTAATGCATTTGAAATAAGGACATTTAGGCACATTTAAAATAATTGACTAATCGAACCATTATCATATTAACTATTAAAAATTCTTTGCAATTGTTCAATGGTACATAAATTATAAGAACTTTTGCTATAGCTGTTTGATAGGTGCTTTGCGATAATTGAACACTTCGTTTTGGGAGAGGCTTCAATTATACTTGAATTTAAAGAAAATAGGGTTTGCAGATCATAAAGCCTCTGTCTCAACAAACGCTTTGGCGACAACAAAGAATTGTTAGCGTGGAAGACAAAAGATGAAAAAACTACGGCAACAATTTAAATATCACGCCTGCTCAAACAAACTACATTAAAAATTGTAAGACGACAAGCAAATCATGAAATACCCTGTTGTGTACATAAGTAAGGGAAGGTTTTACTCATTCAAACAATTGCCTTGGGCAATAAACGATGCCAAATTTCGCAAAGATATTTTGACAAAAGGACGGGTGCATTAATTTAATTACTCTCTGAAATATACGTTGTGCGTTTTTAAGTACAAATTTCATCCTCAGACATTCATATTTTCCATTCTTCTTCTTTTTTACTGGCGAAGACACAACTTACGTGTGTGTGTCGATCTTTCTTTCACGGGTTTTTTCCGAGATTTGGTGCATGGTGCAAATTTGGTCGGTAGTACATTTTGTAGCTCTAAAGCCACACTGATAAGGTATAAGGTTTTTTGGCGATAGGCTTCAGTATTTCACTCATTACGTTCAATAAGAACTTATAGGCGGTATTAAGAAGGGTCATCCCAAAGTGATTGATACTAACTGTGTGGTCCCCCTTTTTGGGTTAAGCAGAGCAAAAGGAGTCATGTGTAGGAAAGTTCTCTGATCGCCATGGGAGTGACCAGAAACAATCCTTTTACATATGACTCAAGCAGCTCACGACTTCCGGTTTTGACCAAGTATCCTCTGGGTAGCCTTAGAACATCCGTTTGAAGACAAGCTAAAGTGAGAAGGTGAAACATCCCCTCCAAAGGGTTGGGCGTTGGCGGGTTTGGTACCCGCCACGTAAAAAACAGTACCAATGAAAAGACAGTTATCGCACTCGCGAATCTCACTTCACTGTTGACAGTCATCACTTTGAAGTTGTAGATAGTTGCGTATATTTGTGAACCAGCATAAACACCACCGACAATGTCACCCTGAAAATCCAACGCAGGATAACTCTTGCCAACAGGTGCTACTTCGGACTGAGTAGGCAATTGAGAAGTAAAGTCCTCTCTCGACGAACAAAAGCAGACCTCTATAAGTCGCTTATAATTCCCGTCCTGCTATGTGGTGCAGAGGCTTAGACGATGACAGCAACTGACGAGTCGACGTTAGGAGTTTTCGAGAGAAAGGTTCTGTGAAAGATTTATGGTCCTTTGTGCATTGGCCACGGCGAATATCGCACTTAATGGAACGATGAGCTGTATGAGACATACGACTACATTGACATAATTCAGCGAATTAAAAAACAACGGCTGCGCTGGCTAGGTCATGTTGTCCGAATAGACGAAAACACTCCTCCTCTGAAAGTATTCGACGCAGTACCCACCGGGGGAAGTAGAGGAAGAAGAAGACTTCCACTCCGTTGGAAGGACCAAGTGGAGAAGGACCTGGCAACGGTTGAAATATCTAATTGGCGCCCCGTAGCGAAAAGAAGAAACGACAGGCGCGCTGTTGTTAATTCGGCTATAATCGCGTAAGCGGTGTCTACGCCAGTAAAGAAGAAGAAGCTTTATGTTTTGTTTCTGTAAATATTTCGTGATGTCGATTAGGACAACTGTACATAAGAATTCGCATCGTAGAGGCAGAAAGATAAGGAGTGGTCTAAAATTATGTTGAAAATACGTAGCTATGGGTAAGTCGACAATAGGTAAACATTTTTATTATAACCACAAACAATTCTCGAGTCTGCACGTTGTGAAAAATACTTAGGACTTTTCGAAATATTGCTGAAGCTAGAAGGAAATAGTGACCGAGCATCAAGTGGATACATATATGAACGCTTGAGCAGAAAGCGAAAACTTTGACGCGAGTTAACACCCAGCTATACACGTATGACTCATATTACCTACCACTGCACATATATACAACATGGCAACAGTAGACCACGTGAACAAAGCACACAAACACATGGAGAGGCATCATTATACAAGAATGTACAGCCACCACGTGACCAACAACAACAAGCCAATACCACATCACGCATGTGCAACGTGATCAACACACAGACACATGGAGGGGCATCATCGTACAAGAATGTACAGCCACCACGTGACCAACAACAACAAGCCAATACCACATCACGCATGTGCAACGTGATCAACACACAGACACATGGAGGGGCATCATCGCAAAAGAATGTACAGCCACCAAGTGACCAACAGCAACAAGCATGACATTATCCAAGATGCCACGCCACACAGTGGTGCCAGAGCGGAAAAAAAAGGATTTTTTTCATCACTCCAAATTTGTACCATCTTTTCACTTTAAGCTAAGAACTAATCAAATATCACTATCCGAAAACTTGGGCTTGATATATTCAATGGTTTTTTGTTGGGAGAGCTTCAAAGTCCAACAAAGTATCAACGCAAAGTTACTCAGAAAAATGTGATTAATATTGCAAAGGTTAAAACTCAAAAGTTAACCATAAAATATCAATTGTAAAGTTTTTATTTATTAAAACCAATATTATAGATGTGATTTACATCATCAAATGTATACTTTCTTTTTAAAAATTTTTTTTTAAATGATGTTTTTTCATGGTACAAAAAAATCATATATTTCACAACTTCAACAGAATGTAACTATTGTGCGCAGGAGCGCGCAGGTTAGCCACCTACACAAAATAAACTTTAAAATCTCCTTAATCGATAGAAAAAAAATCAGCTGCAATGAGCTGCCAACTCATGAGTAATTAGCATTTTAATCTACTGCAACTGCAACTACCTTGTTTGTTTGCTTGATTCGTTGCTTTGTTTTTTTTTTGCCTGCTTCGCTGCTTTGTTTTTTCTGCCTGCTTCGCTGCTTTGTTTTTTTTGCCTGCTTCGCTGCTTTGTTTTTTTTGCCTGCTTCGCTACTTTGTTTTTTTTTTGTGGTTGAGGTGAGAAATCCCGTATGTTCGTATGTGATACCGAGAGAAGTGCAAACGGGTGAAAAAAATTAACAAAACACGAAATTTTGAAATGGCAAAAGAAATAAAATATTGTGATATTGCAGAAATTTATATTGACTGCAATAATGATGAAAATTTACTCTTAGAAATCATATCAACAAATTATAGTGATTTATCAAGCAATGATTTAGAAGTGTTTAAAAAATTTATCAACAAAACTTTTATCCCGCGTTTTAAACAAAAATGGCAAAAGTCAAGTCGTAACAAACAATTATTTTTAAATCAAAATGAAAGCTGGTTGTCAAACATTTATACATTATCTCGTAATTCTTTGGAATATTCTGATCTATGTTGCTCCAATGCAGCAACGCGTGGTCGTCCAATTAAATGTTTTCAAGATTCTTCTTCGCGATCAAAAAGAATGAAGATCCAACAACTATGCAGCACCACTTCAGCTGATATTATAACATCAGCTGCGAAAAAAATAGAAAAAAATGAACAAATGAAATTTACTCCAGAGAAAGCTCTTAGTCAATATGAAATATTGCATAATAGTGCTAAGGAAATTAATTGTGATATTTTTCCACCATATAAAGAGGTATTTTTTGTGGATATTAGCAGTTGTCAATTTTTGTGTTTTTGATGTTTGCCTTTGCGTACTTTTTTTTTAATGAAATTGTTGTTGTATTTTCATAAACGTTTTGCCAAAATAGGTTAATGTTGATGGTTTTTTGAATATTTTTTGCAATAAATTAAAAAAAAAAAACATTTGCAGGTTCTTGCTGCTAAAAAGAAATGTTGTATTTTCATAAACGTTTTGCCAAAATAGGTTCATGTTGATGGTTTTTTGAATATTTTTTGCAATAAATTAAAAAAAAAAACATTTGCAGGTTCTTGCTGCTAAAAAGAAATGTTATCCTGAGAATTTGCGAACAGAGGAAAATTACAGTGAAGTTGGTTTGCAAGATTTGCTAAACCACACAGTTGAGAGAATTTTAATGTCCAAATCTGAAAATGATTTAATAGATATCCCAAAAAAATTTGAAGCTGACTTCGAAATGGGGATGTGATGGCTCGTCAGGACATAGTGTATACCAACAAAGCTTCACTGATGGAAATATGACTGATAAACATATGTTTTTAACATCTCTTGTGCGCCTCACTTTAACTGCAAATAATGAGGAGAAATTACTGTACTGGAAAAATTTAACACCATCATCCACTAGATTTTGTAGACCAGTAAAATTCGAGTTTGTGAAAGAAACAGCCAGTGTTATTACTGAGGAAGTTAACCGTGTTGAAAACGAAATTCGTAATTTAAATAACAGTATAGTAATTATTTCAAACCGAACTTTCGAAATAAGTCATTGTCTTGCTCTTACAATGATTGATGGTAAAGTTGTTAATACCGTAACTGAAACCTAAGCAATGAGTGTATGTTTCATATGTAAAGCAAAACCAAACGAAATGAATGATATAGATGGTTTATTGAGGAGAACAGTAAACGAAGGTTCCCTAAGATTTGGAATTTCTCCCTTGCATGCAAGAATTAAGTTTATGGAGTGTATTTTGCATATTGCTTACAACAAACATTTTCGCAAATGGAGAACTGACGATCGTACCAAACAACTGAAGGCAGATGAATAAGCACGTATTCAAGCAGATTTGAAGTCATCCTTGGGAATAAATGTTGATGTAGTGAAGCAGGGACTGGGTACGACAAATGATGGCAATACCTCACGAAGATTTTTTGAGAATCCTGCTAAAACCGCCGATATTGTTGGCGTTGACGAAAACCTGATACATAGATTTGAAATAATATTAAATACAATCAATAGTCAAGCAGCAATAGATCCTCAGAAATTTGAAATTTATTGCATGGAAACTGCGAGGTTATATGTCAGCCTTTATGAATTTTACTATATGCCAATGACGGTACATAAAGTTTTAATGCATGGAAGTAAAATTGTTTCATCCTCTATTTTACCATTGGGCATGCTATCAGAGGAGGCTCAAGAAGCTCGCAATAAAGATTACAAGAAGTATAGGCTTAATCATTCTAGAAAATGCGACAGAATTTCAACAAATCAATATGTAATGCACTTGCTTTTAGCTTCATCGGATCCTTTTATTAATGGTTTCAGAACAAATCCCAAAAATAAAACTTTAGAATTGGACGATGATGTTAAGAAATTACTTGCTGAATAAATAATTAATAATATATGCTCATTTTTGAATATTTATTGGTTATGTTATGTGGAAGGCGGACGTAGTTGTGGGCGGACTTGTTTCATTTTTAGAGAAATAATAAATTTTATTGATTCAAATCCGTTTGACAATTTTTAACAGTCTAGCTGTGATAACAGCGAAAATATTGCAACTTTTGTGATTATATTATATGGGAGATGGGCGTAATTGTGGGCGGATTTGCTTTATTTTTTCTGGACAAGCTTATATTTACAAAATATTACACTGTAGAAAATTTTGTTACTGTAGGATGATTTTTGATTTTTGTGTTATATGGGAGGTGGGCGTGGTTGTGGGCGGATTTTAACAATTTTTTTTTTTCATCTAATTTGGCAATATGAGAGATGTGTGCGAAATTTCAAAGCCCTACCTCGATTCCTTCTATTTTTTGCCGCGGCTTGTATGAAGCGGCACCACTGTGCGCCACCGGAATTAGCCAATCAGAAGCCGACACGAGTTGACTGCACTGCTATAAAAGAGTGACGCGCATACAACACTTGTTCTCAGTTTAAATATAATCATAGGCATAGCTAGTAATATATTGTCCAATGTGTAAACATACAATATATATATTTAAATAAAGAAACCTTGGAGGAATCCAAGGGAAATATATTTCTATAGAATAACCGAAGATTATTCTTAATTGGCGCCCGAGCAGGGACCGGTCAACAAAAGGATTCAGTGAATAAAATCCTTCGCGACTTCAATAACGACGAATTCAAAATAAAATTCAAGTGTATCAAAAGTGGTCCAACAGAAGAAATTTTCTAAAAATGGCACAGGCACAATCGGAAATCCAGGCACTTCAAGCCATGGTTATGGATTTGCAGAGAAGATTCGCCGAAGCTCAACCGCTGCACCAGTGGAAGAAGCACAGGACGAAGTCTGCACATACTCAGACCCAAAAGAAGTTGATTTAGGGCTCTTCAAGTCAGCAAAAGCAATTTCAGCGGAGACTACCATGAGTATAGAAACTGGAGAGAACTGGCCACAACTCTAATGGGAAACGTGAAACCATTCAGGGGACAGAATATATACACGGAAGCCTTAATCTTACTCAGGGGAAAGATTACTGGAAGAGCCGTGCAAATTCTCATCAATAATAATACAGAATCATAACCACCTAGAACTTAATGTATACTTAAGCCGAAGGCCCTGGCAGCCAGTGCTTTAGCTCGTAAGTGAGGTAATTATTTATAATTGTTTCTCTTTTAAATAAATAAAAAAAAATAATACAGAATTAAACTTCGAGGAAATCATAGACCGCTTAGACGACTCATATGCCGATCAACGCCCACTCTATATCCTGGAAGAAGACATGATGAGGATAAGACAGGCAGAAAAACCTCTACATATATACTACGATCAGTTAAACCAAGCGCTGAACGTAGTATTATCCAAAATAGAGATGACACACAAGAACGAAAATGTGATCAGCGCTCTATCCAAGGAGATACAACTAAAGGCAGTGAGAACATTTATAACAGAATTGAGGAGTTCAGCAACAAAGAATGCATTATACTGAAGATCATGCACCAATCTGATGGAAGCACATGGGATAGCTAGAACGATGCAGCATGACTCGCATTATCACCAACTGGAAAGCGTACCGAGGGTACAACAGTGAAGCCATCGGCAATGGCAAACATCACAAGCACAACAGCAATTCCAGCAGAATTTTTCTCACCAACAACCTCAAATGCAACAAGAAACAACGGAACCAATGGAGATAGACCCCTCTTCAACAAGATTTAGACGACAACGATACAATCCACAACCGCCAATGAACACTCATCAGGAAGCAAGGCAAACACAGAATCCGTTTAGACAAGTCATCCAAAGATTCGGCAACCAATTCAAGCGCGACAGAGAAGACACGGCAAACTCGCAGCAAAGGAAAACACAACGCCTTAACCAAGTGGGAGACACCCAAGAAGACGACCAGGAGTCACTTTACAATGAAGCACCTAGTGTTAGTTATAGAAATAATAATAGACAAAAACATTTTATAATAAGACACCACGGTCTTCCGACGTTAAGACGCACTGCACCTAATGGAAGATTCGTGAATATACTGATAGATTCAGGTGCAACTAGTAGCTGTGAGTAAAAATTACCCATTTGCAGAAAGAATAAAATTAAATAAACCTATAAAGTTTAACACACTACACGTGAGTTCAACAGTTACTCACAAGAGAGAAATCAATCTAACGGGTGATTTTTTTGAGGTTAGGATTTTCATGCATTAGTATTTGACAGATCACGTGGGATTTCAGACATGGTGTCAAAGAGAAAGATGCTCAGTATGCTTTGACATTTCATCATGAATAGACTTACTAACGAGCAACGCTTGCAAATCATTGAATTTTATTACCAAAATCAGTGGCAGAAAATCCGCTTTTTTATCGACAAATTTTGTTCAGCGATGAGGCTCATTTCTGGTTGAATGGCTACGTAAATAAGCAAAATTGCCGCATTTGGGGTGAAGAGCAACCAGAAGCCGTTCAAGAACTGCCCATGCATCCCGAAAAATGCACTGTTTGGTGTGGTTTGTACGCTGGTGGAATCATTGGACCGTATTTTTTCAAAGATGCTGTTGGACGCAACGTTACGGTGAATGGCGATCGCTATCGTTCGATGCTAACAAACTTTTTGTTGCCAAAAATGGAAGAACTGAACTTGGTTGACATGTGGTTTCAACAAGATGGCGCTACATGCCACACAGCTCGCGATTCTATGGCCATTTTGAGGGAAAACTTCGGACAACAATTCATCTCAAGAAATGGACCCGTAAGTTGGCCACCAAGATCATGCGATTTAACGCCTTTAGACTATTTTTTGTGGGGCTACGTCAAGTCTAAAGTCTACAGAAATAAGCCAGCAACTATTTCAGCTTTGGAAGACAACATTTCCGAAGAAATTCGGGCTATTCCGGCCGAAATGCTCGAAAAAGTTGCCCAAAATTGGACTTTCCGAATGGACCACCTAAGACGCAGCCGCGGTCAACATTTAAATGAAATTATCTTCAAAAAGTAAATGTCATGAACCAATCTAACGTTTCAAATAAAGAACCGATGAGATTTTGCAAATTTTATGCGTTTTTTTTAAAAAAAAAGTTATCAAGCTCTTAAAAAATCACCCTTTAGTAGGATTTGACTTAGATTTTTTTGAAGCAGAAGAACTAAAAGAGTTTGATATAATACTAGGAGAGGACGCGTTAAGAAAAATGAAAGCAAAAATATATTTATTTGAATACTCAGTAACATTTGAAAAAACGACTGAAGTAGGTAGGGAACAAATAAAATACTCTATAGGAGATAAAAAATATGAGAAAGAAATCAAGGAACTAATGGATAATAATTACAATAATGAACTGTTACCTTTCACCACCACAATACAAGCAGAGATTAGGACTGAATCCAAAGAACCTGTTTGGGTGCGACAATACCCATATCCATATGCAAATCAGGAGTTTGTCGAAAAGGAAATACAGAGACTTTTAAAAAACGAAATAGTTAAAGAAAGTAAAAGCCCATATAACTCACCGATATGGACGGTATCAAAAAAGGGCATAGATGAAGAAGGAAAACCAAAAAAACGTATGTATGGTTATAGATTTTCAAAAATTAAATAAACAAACCATAGCGGACAGATACCCTATTCCAGATATAACTATGACATTACAAAACTTAGGTAAAGCAAGATACTTTACAACTTTAGATTTAGAATCTGGCTTTCATCAAATTATGATCAAACCAGAAGATAGGGAAAATACTGCATTTTTAGTCAATGGGGCAAAGTATGAATTCCTTCGCCTACCGTTCGGCCTAAAGAACGCTCCAGCCACATTTAAAAGATGTGTAGATGACATTCTGAGACCATACATTGGAAAATGCGCATATGTCTATATCGATGATGTCTTAATTTACTCTGCTGACCCAGAGCAACACATTAAGGATATCACAAATATTGTGCAGACGCCACATAAAGCTAATATGAAGATCTCCGAGGAAAAGTCAAATTTGGATTTCAAACTAAAACCGAATTTCTGGGACACATAATAAATAACGGAAGGATTAGAGTAGACTCAGGGAAAATAGACGCTATAGATAGGTATAAAACGCCGGAGACACTAAAAGACTTACGCTCATTTTTACGATTAGCCTCCTACTACAGGAAATTCGTGAAGAACTTCGCACATATATGCAAGCCATTAAAGATTTACTTAAAGGGAGAAAACGGTAGTATATCGAAAAATAAAAGCAAAAATGTGAAAACTAAATTAGACGAACAGGCACTCAAGGCCCTTGGAGAAATAAAAGAAAAACTAAAAGAAAAGGTAGAACTATATCAGCCAGACTTTGAAAAGGGATTCGATCTAACCACAGACGCCAGTAATGACGCAATAGGAGCAGTACTGAGTCAGGGTAGAAACCCAATTTCATTTATATCAAGAACATTGACAACCACAGAACAAAACTATTCGACAAATGAAAAGGAAATGTTAGCCATAATTTGGGCACTACAGAAACTAACAAATTACCTGTATGGAATAGCCGACCTGACGATTTACACAGATCACCAGTCACTTATATTTTCGATATCAGAAAAAAATCCAAACACTAAACTCAAAAGATGGAAAACCTAATAGAGGAATATGGTGCTAAATTAAAATACAAACCTGGACACGAGAACGTGGTCGCAGACGCACTATCTAGACAAGTAAATACGATGTCAGACACATCAATCAACTCCGCAGAGTCTTCAGCACTCAGATGCATTAAAATGATTGCAAAACCCTTAAATTTTTTCTGTACACAAGTTGAATTAATACCGTCAGAAACGAATGAGAAAACTGCATCAACTATATTCCCACGATACGAACGGTTTAAAATAAAATTTAATACCGAGGAATACTTAATAAAAACGCTGAAGCAAGTAATGAAACCAAAAATTGTAACAGCCTTTCACACAGACTTAGAAACAGGGCATAAGTTGAAAGAGAAGATAACAAATATATTTTCTACATATTTCAAAGTATTCACGCAAATTAAGCTAAAAGACATAACCGAAATAATCGACAGAGAGAATATACTAGAATTCACACATAAAAGAGCGCATAGAAACGCATTAAACAACTACAAAGAAATACTAGAATCATGTTATTGGCCAACACTAAAAAAAGATACGGAGAAAGTAGCAAGAAATTGCACCAACTGTACTGAAAATAAATACGAGAGAAATCCAGTCAAGCAACTATTAGGCAAAACACCAACACCAAATACACCCGGAACATCTATACAAGCAGACATATTTTATATTAACAGCAGCAACTTCCTATCATGCATAGACAGACATACGAAATTTCGCAAGCTCGACAGTAAACGGCATTTCCACGAAATATTTGAAGAGGTACTATGCCAAGTATTCCCGAACTGCACGGAAGTAATGACAGATAACGAAAGTATATTCGTAGGTATAGGCACAACAGCGATGCTTAACGAACTACATATTAAGCATACAAAGACCGCGAACAATCATTCGACATCGAACGCACAAGTTGGACGTTTGCACTCCACAATTCTAGAAATTGCGTGAACTTTAGCTGAAGATAAAAAAACAACAACAGAGGAACAAATATTTCCTGCAATAAAAGAATATAATGAAACAATACATTCAGTGACCAAAAGGAAACCAATAGATTTATTGTTTAACAAGAATACAGATGAAACTGTGAGGGAAAACATCGAAGACAGTCAACAGCGAATGCTAGAATATTACAACAGGAAAATGATCTTAAAGGAATATACACCAGGACAAACAATTTACGAAAAAACAAGTCGACGCGAAAAATATAACAAAAGGTATATAAAATGTATTTTGAAAGAAAATACAGTGATCACAACAAAAAATAAAGTCATACATAAAGATAATATTAGAAATGTACCGAATAATCATAATGACGCTCCTGTTAAAGGAAGCACTCGCGATACAAATAACTAACGTAAAGGAAAACAAATATTTATTAACAGAAACATATCCTACGTACACTTACGACAAATCAGACTATTTATTATGGTAAATTTAACAGAAATATTAAAACATACGATGCATTATGCGATTCGGTTCAAGGAAACAAAGGTTTCAGTTGTTAATCAGAAGGAAACCTAGCAGTATAAATTTTTTAGGCGCAATACTTAGCTTTGTTACCGGAGTACCAGACCATTATGATGTTATTGAAATTAAAGAAAAAATAAATGACATAATAGAAAACAATGATAAACAAAGATTGATTAATACTCACTTTGAGAAACTGTTGGAAGCCTTCGATTACAAAACTATGAATCAATATACAATATTAGAAGAAATGCATAAAAAATTAGGAGATTTAACGTTAACTATAAACTTTGCAAAGAATAAAAATTTCTACTCTGCATCAATAAATTTAAAGGATATCGAAAAAATAATTAAAACCGAAGGATCAGATATACCCGTAATAAATTTAATGAAATACTCAGATATTCATGTATTTAGAATAGGAGATACCTTTATTGTTGTACATAAATATCCAATAATCAAAGAAAAATGTGAAACTTACGAAATTACCCCAATATCATATGAACACGGAAAGATAGAATTAGACTCTAAAATTTCCAAATGTGCTAATGGAATGAAACGAATTAATAAATGTAAAAATATTTTGTCGAAATACATATGCAAAGAAGAAAAACCAAATAATTGTACAATACCCATATTACTAAATTTGCAATCACAATGTAATGTTATAGAAGAAAATAATGAGGAAATAAAAGAAATTAGCGAGGGAAATTTATTAATAAATGGAAAAAATAATGTTAACAACAAAACATATGAAGGAACATATTTAGTTCAATTTGATAAAACAATTTAAATTAATAATAATGAATACCATAATCTAGATGAAGAAATAAAAAAGTATATTTTAGCGCACGGACAAGAAGATATAAAAATATTAGAGATTTTATGTTCACAAATGCGAAATATCAATTCAGTAATATACAAAAATTACACAAATTTTTAATCCCGTACGAAGAGCATTCCATACGAAATATTTGTATAACTATTATTGTAATAATCACACTATGTATTCTATTATATGTTAGATTTAAATTATATTATGCAATTATGAAATGTAAAACACTCAAACTACAAGAAAGACAGCAGAAACAATACGAAGAAATATTAAAACAACAAGGTATGGAACATCTCATCAAAAAGGACGCCACAACTAGCGTATAAAAAAATCAGGAGATCTTTTCACCGGAGGAGGGGTTAGTTAACACCCAGCCATACACGTATGACTCATATTACCTACCACTATACATATATACAACATAGCAACAGTAGACCACGTGAACAAAGCACACAAACACATGGAGGGGCATCATTATACAAGAATGTACAGCCACCACGTGACCAACAACAACAAGCCAATACCACACGCATGTGCAATGTGATCAACACACAGACACATGGAGGGGCATCATCGTACAAGAATGTACAGCCACCAAGTGACCAACAGCAACAAGCATGACATTAACAATACAATGTAGTATATATTTAAATAAAGAAACCTTGCAGGAATCCAAGGGAAATATATTTCTATAGAATAACCAAAGATTATTCTTAATTCGCACGATTTTTCAGTTTTTCATTTCTACGATTTTTCTTAATTTGTGGGCAGGATAGAAAAAAACTAAACGTCGTATGGAATTGGGGCAAAGTTTATTACATTTGGCATTAAATTGTCTTTTATTTAAACTAAGAAAAGTCAAGTTTGAATATTATATATTTTTAAACAACATAAAGTAAAAATTTTTAGGTCAAAAACTTTTAATAATTTACTGCCAAAGATAATGAACTTTATCACAATTCCATACGACGTTTAGTTTTTTTTCTATCCTACTCGCCAGTTAAGAAAATTCGTAACAATAAAAAACCTAGAAATCGCGCTTCAAAGTTTTCGCTTTTTGTCGAAGCGCTCATGTATGTATGTATCCACTTGATGCTCGGTCACTATTTCCCTTCTAGCTTCGACAATATTTCGAATTCCCATCTATAACTTTGGGGAGATATTCTTAGATAGTTTTTAAAGAGATTTAAGCAAAACAAATTCGATATTTTGTAGCTTTTAAAGCAGGCTCCCCGCTTAAATTACTTTCAACGTATAATATTGTAGTTACTAATAAAACAAATACGACAGAACTGAAAATCAGATATGAATGAGATAAGATGATATGTATTAAGAGATAGTGTTTCCAAATTCATTAAAATTAAGTTATTATTTAAATAATATTGAGTGAAGGTATAACTGACCTTCGGGCGCCCGGGGCCCAGGATGTTCTGCCACCCCCTTTATCAACCTACTTACAAGTTTCATGAGGTGGTTCGAATAAAAGTGAATTTTTACAAAATATCTTCGATATTAAGTATATAAAATTTAGGAACTAAAAGCCACGGAAATTCTGAAGTTCCAAAATTCTCACAATACGGTTTTTGAGGAAACTGATAGTAAATTTAAAAGACATCTTATTAAAAGCCATAGAAAAACCCCATTTTCACCCTATATCTTGTACACTTTTGACACAATTTGCAGGATTTTTTGCCCGAATTGGAGTTTTTAAATACCATTTTTGAAAATTTGGAGAAATAACATTCAAAGCATAGGGTAACTGTGAGAGTGACACGTCGCGACGACAGAGTAAAAATAAAGATACTGTTTTTTTTTTGTCACTCCTACGTCGCAATGTGTCGCTCTCACAGTTTGCCCTATGCTTCAACTGTGACATATCCGTTGGTTTCTCAAAATATGTTCGGTTAAAGAAACCATGGAATTTTTTGTCTGTACACACAATTTGTTGAAGTATTTTTCTGAATATTAAAAAACAGCGAAGATCGTTTTGCCGCCCCAAGACGTTGCGCCCGGGGCGACGGCCCCCTTCGTCGACACCCCGCCCGCCCCTTAATTAAAATAAGGACGTTACACTTGCGAGGTTTTATTTGATTCTAAAGAACGGTCCTGGCAAATACAAACGGTAAAATAAATTTGCGATATGTTGAATAAACTAAATCTTAAGTGTCTAGTTTTGGGCACTAATTATTGTAATAAGAGCTAAGTGAATTTTGCATATTTTTTCTATAACCTCTTTTTTATTCATTGATATATTTTGTTCAATAGTGGATTATAAAGTTTTTTTTCCAACATATGGTATTATGAGATATATTTACATTATGATGATTATAGTATAACTCAGATACTGGATACATAATTTGTCAAATTCTTTAATTCATCTCTTTGCTTAAGCATTTAACACACATATATTTTGAAATATGTTTTTCTCTATTTATATGATTTGCTAAAGGCTCAATCAGCTTTAATGTTCGATTCGGTGTACTCCGTCGCAGCTGGTCTTATGGAGCTAGATAAGAAGGATTTATTGAGTTGGCATAATATTTCCTGTAAAAACGAATTGCCATGGAGGGATGGAATGTCGCTATATAGTTATATTAATTCGGTAAATCACTTTAAAGTTTCATAAGCTGTTATATAACATTATATTGCAGGCTTCTATGAATGGATTGACAGGCCGTGTACACTTCACTGAGGGACGTCGAAATTTATTTCAAATCGATTTGCTTAAACTAAAGCGAGAGAAAATTCAAAAAGTAGGTTTTTGGAAACCTGAAGTCGGTGTTAACATTACCGATTCGACCGCTTTCTATGATACTTATTCAAGTAATACAACGTTAATTGTTATGACACGCGAAGAAAAACCTTACGTTATGGTGAAAAGTGGCATAAGTCAAACAGGAAATGATCGCTTTGAAGGGTTTTGTATTGATCTACTAAAAGCCATTGCCACTCAAGTGGGATTTCAATATAAGATTGAATTAGTACCTGATAATATGTATGGAGTATTCAACCCTGACACAAAAGTTTGGAACGGAATAGTACGCGAGTTAATGGAAAAGGTAAACATACGAACCCCAAAAATGCATTATGGCAATGGATGCTGGTTTTTTATCATGCATACTGACGTTCACAGGCGTTTTGAATAAACAACGCTGAATAAACAAAACTAGGGAGATATGTATTTATTAGGGTGCATCAAAAAAAAATTTTGGAATTTTTTTTTCAACTCTTACCCCCTCAAATGTTAGTGATTGACAAACAAAAAATCCCCCTCAAGCCAGGCGCTTAACTCTAAGGAGTCGCTATTTTTTTTAGGTTCCCATACATTTTACATAGGAATTTTTGTTTTTTCATTCAAACTAAAATTTCACCAACCAATTTTCGTTTTTTCATTCAAACTAAAATTTCACCAACCAATTTTCGTTTCTCCGAAATAACCATCACATATTCATAAAGTTGGCTTTTCAAACTAATAGCTAATCCACTAAATTTTTTAATGCTACGTGTTCTATTTGGTTTGTAATGAATGTATGTGTGTCGCTCATCATCGAACAAAGTAGCTGCCATACCTAGCGATGCATCTGCCAAAGCGAAATTCTGCTGTGATATTATAAATGCCTTGACGGTTCCACATGGTGTGTAAAAAAAAACACCGCCTTCTTCATTAACAACAATCAGTATAATCCATATATGTAAGGGGCCATCCATAAATTACGTCACACCTTGAAGGGGGGGGAGGGTATCATTCGGAAGTGACATTATGTGACAAGGGGGGGTTCGTCAAAAGCTTTGTGACATCACATTTCGAAAGACAATGACGCTAAGTTTGCTCCCTTATTCCTATAGATATTATTAAATCTCTAAGCATCATCCCATCTGAAACAAGTTCCATATAATAGTTATTGCCGTAGTGTCGCGTCATACTTATTTAAAAGATCGTGTAGCATATGTGACCTATATTTTTATACTCTCGCAACAAAGTTGCTAAGGAGAGTATTATAGTTTTGTTCACATAACGGTTGTTTGTAAGTCCTAAAACTAAAAGAGTCAGATATAGGGTTACATATACCAAAGTGATCAGGGTGACGAGTAGAGTTGAAATCCGGATGTCTGTCTGTCCGTCCGTCCGTCCGTCTGTCCGTCCGTGCAAGCTGTAACTTGAGTAAAAATTGAGATATCATGATGAAACTTGGTACACGTATTTCTTGGCTCTATAAGAAGGTTAAGTTCGAAGATGGGCAAAATCGGCCCACTGCCACGCCCACAAAATGGCGGAAACCGAAAACCTATAAAGTGTCATAACTAAGCCATAAATAAAGATATTAAAGTGAAATTTGGCACAAAGGATCACATTAGGGAGGAGCATATTTGGAAGTAATTTTTTTGGAAAAGTGGGCGTGGCCCCGCCCCCCATTAAGTTTTTTGTACATATCTCGGAAACTACTATAGCTATGTCAACCAAACTCTATAAAGAAGTTTCCTTCCGGCATTTCCATATACAGTTCAAAAATGGAAGAAATCGGATAATAACCACGCCCACCTCCCATACAAAGGTTATGTTGAAAATCACTAAAAGTGCGTTAACCGACTAACAAAAAACGTCAGAAACACCAAATTTTACGGAAGGAATGGCAGAAGGAAGCTGTACCCAGGCTTTTTTTAAAAATTGAAAATGGGCGTGGCGTCGCCCACTTATGGACCAAAAACCATATCTCAGGAACTACTAAACCGATTTCAGTGAAATTCGGTTTATAATATTTTTTTAACACCCTGATAACATGTACGAAATATGGGCGAAATCGGTTCACAACCACGCCTTCTTCCAATATAACGCTATTTTGAAATCTATCTGATGCCTTCTCTGTATAATACGAGTATGTATATACATTAGGAACCAAAATAAAAAAATATGTAAATGACGGATAATGAAATCTCGATTATCACCTTATCATGCGAGAGTATAAAATGTTCGGTGACACCCGAACTTAGCCCTTCCTTACATGTTCTTCATATAAAGCTACCAATCAACACAAACAATCACATAAAAAACAAGAGCTATTACCAATCACGAAAATTCGTCCTCAAAGAATTGCAGCTAGACGTGCCCGAGAGATTCTCTGTTTAACACGTTCGCTGCCAAAGCCTTTTTAGAATTTTGATCGTTCAGTAGCAATGTGATTTAACAATTTTGTTCACCTGAGGCCAACAACTTATTTTTGTTCTTTTTTGTTTCTTATTATTATTTCTTGTTAAAAATACACAGCGGCCATGGGAAATACACCAAAATGTTCACCGCAGACCAGAGAATCCAAATTCCATGTAAAATTCCATATTAAAATGTACGAAAATGTGTGACGTGGTCTAACATTTAAGTGTCGCACGAAATGTGCGACGTGGCCTCAGGGTAATATTTAAGCGTCGCACGAAATTGTGCGACGAGGCCTCAGTGTAACATTTAGGTGTCGCATGAAAACGTGCGACGTGGCAGCCAACGTGTTAATGAATGATGACGATGCTTCATGGATGGAAGAAGACGATGTTGATACGAAAGATGTTCCTGACATCCGAATTCAGAACGAAAATGAAGTGCCTGATCTACCAGTAATAAATGACATAAAGGAATGGATCAAAAGTCCATGGACACAAGATGATTAAGTTTTGTATTTTTAATTAGCATAATTAAGTATCTGTTATTTCTTGACTAGCCATTGGTTGTGTCTGTACTTTAACATTTAACTAAATATTGATTTTATTAAAGATTATTCAATAAATATAAGAATAAATAGAATAACCTGTTTTTTTATTTTTCGATAAATCCATAAAATTGGAAAATGTGTGACGTCACGACAGGGGGAGGGGGAGTTCAAACTGTGACAACTTGTGACAAGGACGTTGGGAGGGGCTAAAAAGTCCTTAAATTCGTGTGACGTAAGTTATGGATGGCCCCTAAATATGGAAAGAAAAATGACTTTAACCTCGCAAAAGCTGCGCAATTTTATTTGTTTTTTTTTTTAAGTAAAAAAAATATTCAAATGATTCTTACATGAGTATTGATCAAATGCTCTTATAAATTTATGGTTGTCAGTTTTAAAATAAAAATATTAAAGTAAGCCCATGTGCGTCCCTTGGTTCTAAGCCACCACCCCACCAATTTCCAGTCGTTATTGAGTTATAAATTGTTTCACTAACACGATTTTCTTTTATATATACGATACAATAAATGTTTATATAGAATGCAAAATCGGCGGTAATTTCGCAAAAAAAAAGGCCTCCATGAGGACCTTCTGCGGGATAAATGAAGAGATGTGCGAAATCTCATGATATTCCGTCCTGTGATTCGGACGTTGTACGGGTACATAGCGAAAAACATTTCGTTTTTAAACTTAGTATCCAGCTCTAAAGAAATGTAAAAACTTCATATAAAAAACGCTTAAGAAACAGTAAATAATCTTTCCTGCGATAAATTTACTTGTGTTAGTACGCAGCTCTAAAGTAATCTAGTACTAATTTTTAATACTTTTTTCAATAAAATGCGATTATAGCAAACCGGGTTTTGCGAAGAAACATAAAATTAACAATTGTTTCTTGAAGGATATTCAAAGTAATCGTCAAATTCATCCTAAATTAGTTAAAAACATTATTATGAAGTATATTTCATTTGGAAATGTTGTATAAAACTTAACAATCATCAACAACATTCCTTAAATTGCAATGAAAATATTTATGTCACCATACACATATTACGCACAAAGTTTTTTTTTTGTTTATTCTCTCTTGCTCTTCTAATGTGGATCATTCACAATGCGTATATAACGTAACGTAATATAACGTATTTTTTTTTCTTGAGCAATTACTTGAGAGCTGGATACGAACCTTAAAATAAGATTTAACTCAATATCTTACAGGTTTAATAGTTTTTGTATGAACCTCCCAAAATGTTTCTTAAAGATTGGGAACAATACCTCCTACGACCGCTGTTCTCAGCAAAAATTATAAGCCGGTATGAAGGGCTAAGTATAGGTAAAATCAAATGTTTACTTGTATAAAAAAAAAGTTTTCTATTTATGGCAGAATTCTTGATGAAGAATCTTGATTTTTTTCTCATCGGTTTACTAAAGTGAGTGAGTCTTTTTCTGCCTCGGGTATAACGAGATTTGAGATATGAATAAATTTTCAGGTGTAGTAACTGTGATATCTGAGGTTTATTGCCAGAATGGTGCGATAGGTCGTATATTTGATACGAGTTCCATATGCGTGAGCAATGTCATAAACTCCTAATAATTGAATTTATGAGTGGATCTTTTTTACAATTTCTGGGGAGTCATTTCATGAATTTTAGAAACTTTTTTCTCCCTGACTCTTTGAGCTCCGACAAAGTATTTTCCATTATCGCTCATAATATTTTAAAGAAACACGCGTCGTCTGACAAAGCAAATGCTGCGATAAAAGTCGCAGTAGTCCACTTTCTTTACAACTAAACGGTTCAAGCGATTTTGATAAAATTTGGTATGGAGTTAGCTGACACCGGATTAACACATAGGCTACGTTTTACGAGAAACTCTCTTATTCCCATGGGTAAATTGATGAAAATGAATTCGCAGATATCGTACTTATGTTTTTCAATTAAAACACGATACTTTAAATGACGCCCAATATTTAAGTATATTAAACATGCTTGGATTTCAACATAAACCTACGCCCCTGTCGGCTGTCATGAAATCGGGGCCTCGTGGAGTGTCGAAGGGGGTACACATCACAAAAACGTGGACCCGAATGGGCAGCCATATGAGACCAGAAGACGCATGCGCTTTATAATTTTTATACTCAAATTTACTACTGAGTATAATAGTTCTATTCACTAAAGCTTGGTATCCAGCTCTCAAGTAATGTAAAAACATATAGAAAAACGCTTAAGAAACGGTAAAAAAATTTCGTACGATAAATTTACTTGTGCTAGTATGCAGCTCTCAAGAAATCTAGTACTAATTTTTAATACTTTTTTTCAAAAAAATGCGAATATGGCAATCCTGGTTTTGCGAAGAAACATCAAATCAACAATTGTTTCTTGAAAGAAATTCAAAGTAATCGTTAAAATCGTCTTAAATTAGTTAAAAACATTGTTATGAAGTATATTTCATTTGGAAATGTTGTAAAAAACTTACGAATCATCAACAACAGCCCTTAAATCGCAAGGAAAATAATTATGTTACTACACACATACATATTACGCATAAAGTTTATTTTCTTTGTTTATTCTCTCTTGCTCTTCTAATGTGGATCATTCACAATGCGTAACCAGCTGTCAAAACTACTTTCAGAAATAATGTATTTTTTTTTCTTGAGCAATTCCTTGAGAGCTGGATACCAACCGTAAACGGTTGTTTGTATCACCTAAACACATATTTTACAAATTACTCAAATTCGTACAAACAATTCTGTTGAACCATTCTTACGATAGTGAAGAAAGAGGCGAAATCGGATTATAGCCCTACCCACTTCCCAAATAACGGATTTCTTAAATACTACTAAAAGTACTTTAAACCAATAACTAAATACGGCAGAGATATGATATTTTACACTCGACGTGATATAAGACTGCTATATATAGTAGAAACCGGTGACAAAATGAACGATGAACATGGCACAACACCCACGTTTAGGTGAATAACCATATCCCGGTGGTGGTCGGGTGCCACCACGAGGTGCGGGTGCAAGTACCGCTGCAGGCGCGGGTGCCGGTACAGGTGCTGGCGTTGTTGCAACCACAGTTCGGGGCGCTGGTGTAGGCCCGTTGCGTGCCGCATTGGTAGCCGTCCGAGCGGTTGGCGTTGAAGCGACCGGCGTATCTACATCCATGGTAATCTGTATAGAGAAGATTGTTGATTAAAAATTTCTATCAGATAAGCAGAGATGGTGATCGTGCCTCGATATGTGGCATGAACGCATCGTCGTATTGATCGACAATTTTTTGTTAATGTTCTTTGTTATTTGATACGGCGCACAGTGGGTAAAAGGCGGAAAAAATATGTAATTTTTAACTATCTAATTTTAACAAAATTTCATTCCAGTGGTGTTTCTAGACAATGAATACGGTTTAATTTATCATGTATTTGCGAATTGACATTTCACTGACAACAACGTATTTTCAAAGTCAAATAAAAATAGAACTATTGAAAATTGTGAAAAATATTGAGAAAAATATGAGAACAGACGTATGGGGTTTTGACGTTTGAAGCAATAAGAAGTGACTTTAAAGTCTATCCTAATATATATTTTAATATATTATATTATAAAATAATTATTTTCATTTCATAGGCCTAATTTATGTCAATTTTGACAAAGTTTTAAAATAAAACCATTTTTAAACACTTTTACATAAAAATTATAGTTTTGACTATTAGCTACATGTACCTACATAGTCTAGTTAGTCCTAATATTTTATGTATACTTTAGGGGATTTGATAACGAAAAAATGAACTGCGGATACGTGCGGATAAGGATCAAAGAAGGCTATAACCTTGTCTGTTGCATTTTCATTTTTTTTCGTTGTTTTGTTTGTTTTTTTGATTGTTCGGTTTGTTGCTTTGTTGTTATTTTTTGGAGCTATCTCTCGTTATACAACAACAACAAAATACTAGTTTAAATGCCTTATATTATTTGAACTAATTACACAGTACAACAGCTAATCTGGGGGGTAAGAAATTCCAAGTCAGGGTGATGCTACTAGGTCAGTATAGTAAAACCCTCAAAGGGTTTGGCGTTCGTATGTGATACCGAGAGAAGTGCAAACGGGTGAAAAAAAAATTAACAAAACTCGAAATTTTGAAATGGCAAAAGAAATAAAATATTGTGATATTGCAGAAATTTAAAATAATATCAAATACAATCAATAGTCAAGCAGCAATAGATCCTCAAAAATTTGAAATTTATTGCATGAAAACTGCGAGGTTATATGTCAGCCTTTATGAATTTTACTATATCCCAATGACGGTACATAAAGTTTTAATGCATGGAAGTAAAATTGTTTCATCCTCTTTTTTACCATTGGGCATACTATCAGAGGAGGCTCAAGAAGCTCGCAATAAAGATTACAAGAAATATAGGCTTAATCATTCTAGAAAATGCGACAGAATTTCTACAAATCAATATGTAATGCACTTGCTTTAAGCTTCATCGGATCCTTTTATTAATGGTTTCAGAACAAATCCCAAAAATAAAACTTTAGAATTGGACGATGATGTTAAAAAATTACTTGTTGAATAAATAATTAATAATATATGATCATTTTTGAATATTTATTGCTTATGTTATATGGGAGGTGGGCGTAATTGTGGGCGGATTTGCTTTATTTTTTCTGGACAAGCTTACATTTACAAAATATTACACTGTAGAAAATTTGTATGAAGCGGCACCACTGTGCGGCGTGTTAATTTGAACGGTTGTTATGAACGTATTTCTCCTTTTAGTGTTAAATTTAGTGATTTTATTATATCACGATATTATCGGTTTGGTTTTTTCGGTTTTCGGATTCGCGGTCGTCAGTGGTTGGTAAAAACCGCAGCTTCACGAGCGGTCTGGTTAGTGTTCCGTTTTTCGTACGGCGATCCACGACTCGTATGTTACCGTCGGAGCCATAATGTAGCTTTTCTTTGCGGCCAAGCCGCCACAGTCTCCAAGTTTAGGCGCTTGTTCAGGAGTCTTCCAACGGTATCTTTTGTGGAAATCCTTTATATACTAGTTCTTCCATCGGCGGGTGAAGTCATGATGGAGAATTTTACATTCTTTTCCATCGATTTAAAGGGATAGTGACTCCACGCTTGGCTTAGGTTTGGCTAGTATGGGTGCTCCTTTTAGAAAATGCCCTGGAGTTAAGGCGGTGAAATCTGAGGGATCTTGCGAGAGTACTGTGAGGGGCCGTGAATTGAGAACAGCTTCAATTCGATTTAATAATGTCGTGAACTTTGCATAATTGAATTTAAAATTTCCAGCTACCCGTTTGAAATGGGATTTGGAGCTTTTTACAGCTGATTCCCATAAACCGCCCATATGAGGAGCGCCTGGGGGTATAAATTGGCAATTGGTACCTTGAGGGATGTAATGTGGCAAATGTTGACCTTTTTGGAATGATTATGGGGTGGCGTTCATTGTATGTTAGACTTGAATGAGCAAGCCGACCATTAGCACGAAGCAAACCTTTCGTGTCCAAAAATGGGTTTAGAACTAAGAGTGAGCTTGTTTTTTTATCAATGGGCTTCGATTCCCTTAGTAGTGATATATCGCGGCTGAAGTAGCGCTCTTGTGTATATGCGATTAGTGCGACCTTTGCCTTTTGTAACTCTAGGTGCGTCACTGTGTAGCATGGGAAATTATGTGATCCTTTGACTTTGCTTTTGAGTTGCTCGATAAAATTGAACATATGTATAAGCAACCACTCTGAGAGTTCTTGAAAACGATGAAAATCGTTCAAGGATGTCGGCATCATCCATTAATGTGTGAAAGGTGGCGATTTTGCGACCGTCTGGGGCGATAATGTTGCGCATGGGGTATTGTGGCCCAGAATCAGGAGTTTCTATCAACCATCGGGGGCCATTCCACCAGAGGGTGGTGGCGGTAACGTGCAGTGGCTTGCACCCTCTTGTACCTAGATCGGCAGGGTTGTCAGCACTAGTTACATGACGCCAAGTGGCTGATCCTACTAGGTCAAGTATTTCAGACATTCAATTAGAAATATACGTCTTCCAAGCATGTGGTGGTTTTTCCAACAAGGCTAGTACAATCTCGGAATCGGACCATATATATAGTTTGCACTTTGTTATGTTTAAATGCATTTAATGCATTTGCACCATCGCTACTAATTTGGAAAATAGTGGTGCGCCACATAACACATAACTCAAGTCATGGGAGACTTATAGTTTTTAAAGGTGCCACCCCTTGCTTTTGCTACAAATAAGTGGCTTGTGTTCGTGGTGTCACTTTGCGTGCGCACATAGATAGTAGCGCAGTATGCCTTTTCAGAGGCGTCACAGAAGCCATGTAATTCGACTTTGTGATTGGGGGAGTGGTTCACCTATCGCGGAATTTGTATCTGAGAAATATCATTCAGATTGTTTGCGAACTGAGACCATATTTCCACGCGAAGAGGTTTCACTTGTTCGTCCCAGTCGGTACCATCTAGCCATAATTCTTGAATTAAGATTTTTGCTTGGTTCATAATTGGCGGAAGCCATCCTGCGGGGTCTTTTTCTTATGGCTGATAATGCGGATATGGACTAAGTCGTGTATGAGAACTGGTCCGATATCGCATTCCATTGGATGCCTCGGGGTTTGTTGTACTTTTCTTTTCGAATATAAGGAAAGTAGTGTCAAACAAATTTTCGTTTGGAATATTTTTGTGTATTTTTGCGTGATTTGCCGTAATCTTTTTAATGGAATCCCTGCGGATTTGAGGGCTTTTATTACCTGTGATAAGGCCTCGTATGCTTGTGGCAGGTTGTGACTTTCAGACAGAATATCTTTTACATACGTTTGGGGTTTCAACACTTCAGTTGCCAGAGGAAATTCTGACTTTGTGTTGTCTTCCAATTCGTGGAGGTAGAAGGAGTAGTATTTGCCGTTGACGATTTTATCCCCTAGTTTTACTTCCTCCATATGATCTAACTGGAGATATTCTTCTAACACACCACCTTATTCAGATTTGAGTTCACCTTTTTTAAGTAGGTTTCTTTCCATACTTAGAAACTGATGTATTGCAGAGGTGCGAGAGTGACCTAAGGCGAGTGTGTTAGAAAATTGTTGCTTAAGTGGTAGTCGTACCACGTACCGACCATTTTTTAATCTAGTAGTTGTGGCTTTGTAAAAGTCCTCACAATTCTGATCTTCAGGAGTTTTGACTGATATGGGGAGAGGGGGCGGAGATCTTCTAATTCCCAAAATTTTTTCAATTGTGAATTGAGGTACTCGTTTGAGACTTCCTCAACTTGAGTTGTCAATGTTGTAGCTGGATCAGCACCTAGTCCACTTAGGGCCAATCCGAAAATAGTATTTTGCGCCAGAAGTATATTTGTGATTTTCTCAATACCTTCGAGTATTATCTGTGGTATGATAGTTCTGCCTAATAGAACAGCTATTTGAGCGGGGATGTTGCAGTTTGGGTCTGCTAGCTTTAGGCGTGAAACCTTTTGCCAATGCTTGCTATTTATATGATAGCTTGGTAGCATATTGGTTAATTGCGGCAAGACAATAGTTTCTGCTTCTATGCGCTTATCCGCTTTGGGGGAAAAGAGGGTAATGGGGCAGATTTTATTTGAGTTTTGAACAACTCTTCCGCCCATTCCCGTGATTCCAAAATTGGCCAGTTTTGTGGACAACTGTAGCCTGTTTTGTGCCCTAGACGCTGTAAATGATCGTTGTATTCCCTGGTCTATTAAGGCTCTGAGTTTAAACAGGTCTCCTCGGTATACGATGGATACAACTGCTGTGGGTAATAGTACCCTACTGTGATTTTCGCTATGTAGCGTTTGGGTTTTTAAGGCTTTTGAACAGCACGGTGTTTCTTGGTAGCTTTCTGAATTTGTTGTTGCAACTAATCCTGTTGCCCTTTTTACGTTTGCGTTGTTTGGGGGTGAGCTGAAATAATTTGTTATATGTAACGTTGAATGATGTCTTTTATGGCAGTAAACGGAATTTAAATTTAAACAGTTGGTACATAGTTTTTTCGTTCTTACGAAATTGTTTCGATCGCTAATATTCATTTTTTTGAATTTTTCGCACGATTTGAGCTTGTGATTTCCTCTACAAAGTTCGCATGACGTTTATTTATATTGTTCGGATGTAAACGATTGATTTTTAAAAAAGGTTCTATTGTGGCTACTTGCTTGGGGTCTATTGAAGCTTATGTTGAGGTCGTTTTGAACGTTTTTCGTTCTGACTAGTTTTTTATCTACCCTTAGTAGTAAGAAATTCTTTCATTTGCTGCCACGTTGGACACTTTCTTCGCGATGAGAGCGATTTCTCTCACAAAATAACGATTTTTCTGGTAATGCAGCTGTGCATATATTTACCAGAATGGGGTCCCAATTCGTCTTCTTCTTTACTGGCGTAGACACCGCTTACGCGATTACAGCCGAGTCAACAACAGTGCACCAGTCGTTTCTTCTCTTCGCTACGTGGCGCCAATTGGATATTCCACGCGAAGCCAGCTCCTTCTCCACTTGGTCCTTCAACGAAGTGGAGGTCTTCCTCTTCCACTGCTTCCCGCGGCGGGTACTGCGTCGAATACTTTCAAAGATGGAGTGTTTTCATCCATCCGTACAACATGACCTAGCCAGCGTAGCCGCTGTATTTTAATTCGCTGAACTATGTCAATGTCGTCGTATATCTCGTACAGCTCATCGTTCCATCGAATGCGATATTCGCCGTGGCCAACACGCAAAGGACCATAAATCTTTCGCAGAACTCGACTCATCGGTTGTTGTCATCGTCCAAGCCTCTGCACCATAGAGCAGGACGGGAATTATGAGCGACTTATAGAGTTTGGCTTTTGCTTGTCGAGAGAGTACTTTACTTTTTAATTGCCTACTCAGTCCAAAGTAGAACCTGTTGGCAAGAGTAATCCAGCGTTGGATTTCCAGGCTGACATTTTTGGTGGTGTTAATGCTGGTTCCCAAATAGACGAAATTATCTACAACTTCAAAGTTATGACTGTCAACAGTGACGTGAGAGCCAAGTCGCGGGTGCCATGACTGTTTGTTTGATGACAGGAGATATTTCGTCTTGCCCTCGTTCATTGCCAGACCCATTTGCGTTGCTTCCTTGTTCAGTCTGGAGAAAGCAGAACCAACGGCGTGGGTGTTGTGGCCGATGATATCAATATCATCGGCATACGCCAGCAGCTGTACACTCTTATAAAAGATTGTATATGCTCGATTAAGTTCTGCAGCTTGAATAATTTTCTCCAGCAGCAGATTGAAGAAGCCGCACGATAGGGAGTCGCCTTGTCTGAAACCTCGTTTGGTATCGAACGGCTCGGAGAGGTCTTTCCCGATCCTGACGGAGTTTTTGGTGCTGCTCAACGTCAGTTGAGGCTTTCATAGAGGTGTCTAGGAACCTATTTTTCAGAGTACCAAAGAAAAAAAAAAAATTTTTTTGATCCACCTTAATATGCTTAACTTAATCAATACGCTTAACTTAATCAATCATAATCACAGGAGACCATTTTTATAGAGCAGTAAATTTCCTACAAAACTATGAGTTTCATCATTCATAATATTTTTTTTTGTATTGAGTAATAAAATTTATAAGAAATAAAAAATTTTCCTAAAAATAATCAAACTTTAACTGTTAATATCTTTTAAACGGTTGGGTTTACAAAAAAATCAGACGAAACCTTTTTGTAGAGCATTCAATTTCCTACAAAATCTAAGGAACAGATATTTTTTCAAGTAGTTGGAAGCGAGATATAAATTTTTCTATCTGATAATAAGAAAAAATAGAAAACTGTATGTAGGAGGACCTTCCCGTTACAATTAAGGACTCATATTTGGAGAGGCTTTCTTAGAAGTGTCTAGGAACCTATTTTTCCGAGTACCAAACGAAAAAAAAAATTTTTTTTGAATCACCCTAATATATTCGTATATAATTTATATAACTGCGCCACATAGACATATGTATGTATATATGTTCGCAGTAACAAGAAGCCGAGAAAAGAAAGAAAGATCTTTTAATTTTAGATGTATGTATATATTTTTAAATATACAGATCTGAGTATTGTTAAACACAAGTATTAAATTGGTTAAAATAATAAATGAGCAAGTTATGCTCTCTGTATGTAATATAATCACTAGCAACCCTTCTCGTGTTCTTTTGAGCTTCGTTTCGTGCTCTGGCGAATTTGTTTAATTTATATTTAAAACTTTATTTGAAAATATCTGGATTAAGTGATATTTTAAGATAAGTATCAGGGTTACATTGTGCTATTGAAGCAATTGAATTTACTTTAATTCTGTGTTGGCTAATTTTAATTTATTGCGCCGAGTCATTTTCAATTAGTTTTTCTTGCTTCATTTTTAAATAGTGTAATTGTTTGTGTTAATTTTTATAGCTTACTTAAATTTCTTTCTTGTTTTTATTCGTTTCGATATTTGTCCACAGCTGTTCGTGAGTTTCTTACTTTTCGTGCGTTACAGTGCATCTCAAACTGCTCGCTACATTGGTTGTTATCTTTGATAACCAACTATTTTTATTGCATTCATCTACATATATAAATAAAAATTAATTGTTGTTCGTTAAACTGATTACAACTCGAGAACGGCTGGGCCGATTGAGCTGATTTTGGTTTTAAAATGTTTATTGTAGTCCAGGGTAGGTCTAAACGGTAAGCAAATAAGGAAAAATTGCGAGTAAGATAGAGTAAGACGACAATTCCATTTTCCGATATAAAAGTTGACCAAACTGTATATACGCTCATAACTTTCATACAACTGAACCAAATTTGATAATTCTTTTTTTAAAATGTTCGCTGAGGTTCAAGGATGGTTTTTACGGAGAGAAACATTCAAATAATTGCCGGAAAACCACTAAAAACAGTCCTTTTCTTTTTCTCATACAAACGAATGAATGTTTGTTTGTTAGTAACGCTAAGAGAATGGCAGAACCAATATTGGGGAAATTTTCAGAGGTTGTTCGTTGTGGATCAAGGAAGGTTTAGAAATAAAAAATATCTTATACTTTTTATGAAAAGTCGGAAAATTGGATAACTCCAAAGAGGAAGCTTTTTTCATACAATTCTTTTTCAATTTTTGTTTTTTTTTTTCAATATTTTGATTTGTAAATTATTTGAATAGTTCAATTTCGGTCGCTTGCTTCTTTATTCCGGCTATTCAAAAGAAATATTATTGAAAATTATTCATTGAAAACTTTACGTGTGTTTCACACAAAGAGGTCAATTGTAGATTAAAATTTGTTACGAAGCCACCAAGAGGTTGCCCTAATATCGGTCGGTGTTCTTTTTGCCATCAAAGTATGGCAGACCAAGGCAAGGCAAGCCAAGAAGTACTCCCAAGATGCGGTGACATACTCGCACGTGCGGAATTATGGATCGCGGTCAATCAGCAAGCGATCGTCACGATGTCACAGCACGACTTTTCAAACAATAGTTACGATGTTTGATTGACTTTATCTTGAAGCAACGTACATATGGTGCTGTTGGATGCTAAATGTACTCTGTTGAGTGGCAAAATAGAGGTTTTCCGCACGCTCACATTCTTCTTTCGATGATGGTTACACCAGATCAAATTGATGAAATCATTTCTCCGGAAATTCCTGATGTAGAGAAAGATCCAGTATTATATGAAGTGGTGGAAACCAATATGGTTCATGGACCTTGCGGACACTTCAATCCCTTTTCGGTTTGTATGTCTGACAATAAATGCACGAAACACTATCCACGTGCTTTTCTTTCGGAAACACAAACTGGAAATGATGGATATCAACTCTATCGGCGTCGCTTACCAGATAACAGAACATTCAGCATTTAACTTAGAAGAGTGAATATCGAAGTTGACAACACATCCATCGTACTATATTCAACACTATTGTCTAATTCATATTCAAAAATCATATCAATTCGGAAATATCTATCTATTCGGAAATACCTTGATATTAAGGATATTCAGACCGAAGCCTGTTACTTTGGTAATTCATTAGTTAATACTTCGTTAAAAGGCTTAACTGTGAACATACTTTTTGCCCTACCTTGGTAATATGGTAAATTTTATTCCGAAACAGCTGATTCTATTTTATTAGAGAGTAAAAATGCCCCAACGAAGTGCAAAATCAAAAATTGTCAGTCTTTTCATTGAAAATTATGTGGAGCATAGCAAGTTTATTACTGGTAAGTACTTTAACTTGATGTACAGAGGAACAGGAGAACAGCTGATGTGATATTACCGAGTAACGAAACAATTATCAAGCTTACCAGATGTATAGTTCGTTACTCGGTAGAACGATAGTTTGCTAATTTTACAAAAACAAAATACATGTAAAAAACTACCGAACAACTACTGACGAATTAACAAGGCTGGTCTGAATACCCCTATTATACATGGAATGCATCGTCGAAGAAATAGTTACACAGAAAGCAAGGCCAACCAGTAGATTGACATCCAGGTGTCTTATCAACTAATGCATTAGGACGAATTTACACGATCTACCCGAAAAACGACGAATTACAATTGCTGGAACGCGTTAATCGCTGGAATGAAAATGAAGTTCGCATACTTTTCGACATAAACATCGACATTGCCAAAGACATTTTACATCGTCCTCGCTAAAAATTGGAAATGGTACAATTTCGGTTGATACTTCCGGTGGAATTCCTTTGAGGTCTAACGATTTCTCATTTAAGCTCAAACGTATTCCGTTTCCAGTGAAAATTGCATTTGAGATGTCAATCAACAGGACCTAAAGATAGTCGCATAGTGTGAGGCATAAATTTGGAAATGCTATGTTTCTCACACGGCCGTGGCGTGCTCACGTATTGGAAAACCATCTTTTCTGTACACTGGAACAGAAACCAAAAAATGTTGTTTATAAAGCTGAGCTACATTGAAAAAAAAATACAAAAAAAAAGAAATGATAAATTTAAATTTCTTTTCATTTCAAAATACATAATTTCACGCAGGACAACGGGTGCGGGGTCAGCTAGTTTGTTATAAATATTTTTGTCATTGCTCTTTTTACTTTTATTATTTAGCATTTTTTTATATTTTTGTTTAATATTGCTTCTGTTCTTTATAACTTGTAACTTTTCGAACTGCTCTGTGAAAAGCGAGTCGGAACGCTTTGTTTTTTGCTGGCTTTGTGATGGACTTGACCATCTTAAATGTGCTGGACTGACAGGTAGGATATTGGATTCTATTCTTGACAGTAAGGGATTGCGCTGGTCTTGCTTAAAATGCAGACCAACTGAAATTGAATTGTTTAAAGTTTTTCAGCAAGCACGCAATGGTTTCAAGGAGATAGGTCGTGAGCTTGAAACTCTGACTAAAAAATTTTGGCATTATGAAACGCTGTTTCTATCATTTCAATGCCTATATACCACTGTTTCTTCCTTAAAAAGAATGCCTCCACCCACTATTGACCTCATTAACCTTTCATCCCCTTGTCCTCAAGGAGAGAAGGTTCCGTCTGCTCAGGACACTGAGAAAACTGTTACTGAACACGGTAAGCGGAAAACATCTCAAGACCCGCCTCCAAATACCTTCAAGTCAGCTAATAAAAACTTAGTTCAGTCATCGATTAACTCTCTTGCAGATTAGACGTTTGTTTTTGCGCGTACGGAGTTTTTTTGATTTCTTTCGTTCTCAGCTCAGCCTATCCGCTTTTTCTCTTTTTTTCTATTTCTGTGCATACGCATACTTTTGTTTACGTGAACTTTAAAAACACGTGCACCTTGGCCCCGGGGCCACCAAACATTAACGCAAATCGATTTGCGTTATTAGATACTGGACCAAAAAGAAAGAAAAACAAAATTGATTCAAGTGCCCTTCAAACCGATTTTCCCTTTCTGCCTGAAACTAAAGTGAATGATCCAAAATTTGTCGGGATTGAATCAACTGATCCCTCCAAGCCTATTTCATCTTACTCTTGCTTTGCAATTCATCGTGGTATCAAACAAATTAGTAGTGAGGTTCACTCCATTTCTACTCTTCGTGATGGAAAACTACTTATCCTTGTAAAAAGCAATAAAATCGCCGAAAAGTTTATAAAAGCAAAACAACTCGAAAATGTGTGCTCTATCTCAGCCAAGCTACACGAATCGCTAAACTACGTGAAAGGAACAGTGTTTGCCCCATTTCTTAACAATGTAGCTGAAGAAGAAATTGTTAAGGAATTAAGCTCCCAAGGAGTTGTAGCAGCATACAAGTTTAAACAAACTTTCGACGGTAACCTTCACCCCTCCGGAGTCGTGTTACTCACATTTAATCTTTACCATCTTCCCAGTAAGATCGACATTGCTTGGTGCAAAGTTTTGGTTCGCCAATATATACCACTCCCCATGCGCTGCAAATCTTGCCAGCTCCTTGGGCATACGAAAAACAATTGTAAACGGTCACCTCTTTGTGCAAATTGATCCCTACCTCCCCATTCCCCATCTGACTGTGAACGCACTTTCTGTGCTAACTGCGCACAGCCACATCCCTCCTCTTCCAAAGAATGTCCAAAATTTCTACAATCCAAAGAGATAATAAAAATAAAAACGATAGACAAATGCTCAATGGGAGAAGCTATAAAAAAGCACAAACAACAACTAAATATAACAAATTCACCCAGTTACTCCTACGCCGGCATTGCATCGAGCGCAAATACTAGCAAAACAAATATAATAATGACAGCAGCTACAACAAACAATAAAAGCTCTCCCACATACTCACAAAGCATTAAAAACTCAAATAGTATCAACAACAAAAACTACGAAGAAGCAACCATAGATACGAGTATTGAAATTTCCAATTCCTATTCCAATCAAATTGCCCCCATTGAACAAATTAATTATTCTGACTCCCATATAGTTAAATCAAACAAAACAGCAAAAGCAAACGATAATATTCCCACAACACAAAATACTAACAAACACAACTTAACTTTTAACTCTCCGACTTCCGAATTCCAACTTACTGATCGTATCGAGAGAGACACTAACTACAATAGAAATCATTTCTCTTCATCCAATTCACATTCCTCTTCCCCACAATCCCAGTCACTCTTCCAACCTCTCCCATCACTCGCCCAAGTATTAGCTGCTACTATAAACCAGAATACGTCTGATAACGAAATGGAATAAAAAGAAAAACAACAACTAATAAACACTAATAAATACATATTTGCCTCTCCTTTTACCTTGATTAAGTTTTATGACGTTAAAAATTCTCCAGTGGAATATAAACGGGTATTCCAACAACTATCACGAGCTGCAATTGCTTATCAAAGAGAAAAGCCCAGACGTAATATGTATGCAAGAGACATATATCCCACTAACACCAATATCCAATCCCTTTTATCCCAAACAGTACTTAGGCTATTTCTCTAACTTAAATAACATCCAAACTAACTAACAAGGTGTTGGTGTCCTAATAAAAAGATACATACCACATAAAGTTATAAATATAACTTCATCTCTATCAACCATAGCACTAAAATTAAATCTGAACTTGCCATTTGGTATAGCAAGTATATACATCCACCTCCAGCAAGTTTTCAGTGAAACCGACTTTAGAAACTTATTTCAGCAATTATCCACCTCCATTTTGTGGACTGGCGACTTTAATGCCTGGAACCATCTGTGGGGCTCACGAAAATCTAATGCCAGAGGATCAATAATTGAAAATTTCATATTAAATCATCACTTAGTGTTATTAAATAATGGATCCCTTACTAATTTTTCAACCCATTCAACATTAACTCACGTCGACTTGTCTTTAGCTTCCCCTCAACTTTCTCCCAGAATTAAAGGGGATATTTTCACTGATCTGAAAGGCAGCGACCATTTCCCCATCTCTATCACTGTTCAAACCAACCTCCACCCTATCAAATATAACCACCGCCCCATATTCAAAACAGACTTCGCTAAGTGGGATGTATTTCAAGCAGAGATCACAAAAAATATAAAAAGCTCGCCAATTGACAATATCAATCAAGAAAGTGCCTCTATTACCATAATCATACGCTCTGCAGCCAACAAATCGATACCCCAATCTAAAAAGAAGCTTGCTAAGGGCATTCCAATTTGGTGGAACGCCGATCTTAAATATCTTTGTGACCAGAAAAATAAATATTGGAAGGTTTTCAAAAATTCTATGTCCGACACTAACCTTACCAACTACAAAAAGTCAAACGCGTGTTTTAAAAGAGCGGTTAAGGCTGCCAAGAGAAGAAGTTTCGAAGCTTTTACCTCACAAATTAATCCTTCTTCAACCCCAAAAAGGATTTGGTCTGACATAAAACGTATAACTGGCATTCCCCACAATCCTGTCACAGCTATTCAAACAAATAATAAAGTCCTGACCAACTCTGAAGAAATCGCTGATAAATTCGCTCAACTTTGGGCTCGATACTCCAACGATGACAATTTTTGTGCGGAATATGTCAAGCAAAAGCATCACTGGCTTTCCATGGTGTACGCCCCACAAGGTCTGTCTGTGTCTGCGACTTGCGTAGAAAATAAAATCACACTCTGTGAATTGATATCAGCACTTCAACACGCAAAAGGCAAAACGCCGGGTATCGATCGCATATCGTACTCCATGCTCTCAAATCTGCCCCAAATAGCCAAACAAAGACTACTTTCACTATATAATAGCATTTTTGAAAAAGGTTCATACCCACACCCTTGGCGAATAGCGACGGTCATACCCATTATTAAACCAAATAAACCTGCCGACTTGCCTTCTTCATACAGACCAATTTCTTTGCTATCCTGCCTCAGCAAAATTTTCGAAAAAATCATTGCAAAAAGATTAATTTGGTTCGTTACAAAAAACAAACACATCAAGCAAAATCAAACCGCATTTAGGAACAAGCGCAGTACTATTGACTCACTTATCCAGCTACAGCATTTTGTTTCTAACACTGTTGCAACTAAAAACCATGCCACAATCTTGTCCACCGATTTCGAAAAAGCGTTCGATCGCGTAAGACTTCGCGCATTTCTGAGTCGACTCGCAGCCTGGAAGGTTGGTCCTAAAGCTTTTTTGAAGGTAAAGGCCTTCATGACACATCGTCAGTTTTAAACCAAATAAACCTGCCGACTTGCCTTCTTCATACAGACCAATTTCTTTGCTATCCTGCCTCAGCAAAATTTTCGAAAAAATCATTGCAAAAAGATTAATTTGGTTCGTTACAAAAAACAAACACATCAAGCAAAATCAAACCGCATTTAGGAACAAGCGCAGTACTATTGACTCACTTATCCAGCTACAGCATTTTGTTTCTAACACTGTTGCAACTAAAAACCATGCCACAATCTTGTCCACCGATTTCGAAAAAGCGTTCGATCGCGTAAGACTTCGCGCATTTCTGAGTCGACTCGCAGCCTGGAAGGTTGGTCTTAAAGCTTTTTTGAAGGTAAAGGCCTTCATGACACATCGTCAGTTTCGAGTTCGAGTCAATAATATATTTTCCAATGTAAATTCCCTTAAAAATGGTATACCACAAGGCTCCCCGCTCTCTGTAATTTTATTTATTATTGCTTTTGATAAACTTACCGACATTTGTTTAAATATTAAGAACATAAGCTAACTTTGTACGCGGATGACGCTATTATTTATGCTAATTTAAAAGACTCACAGAAAATTAACGAAGCTTTTCAAAAAATACTTTTAGAATTTAAAAAATGGGGTGCCCGCACCGGAGCATCTATCTCCATTTCAAAATGTAAATTACTACATATTTGCAAAAAGAAAAATTGTAATTATCCTCAACTTATATTTGATAACACTGCAATAGAATCTGTTAATAACTTAAAAATCTTAGGAATTTTTTTTGACAACAAATTCAATTTTAAATACCAATGCCTTAGTCTTCGAAAGAACCTTTTCAAAAGGCTCAATATAATTAAATACTTATCTAGTAAGCGTTCATTTATACATACAAATACTCTAATTAATATTACAAGAGCTATAATACTCTCTAAAGTCGATTATGGCTTACCGATTTATGGATGGTGTGCCAACACAAATATAAAGCAATTGGAGGCTCCATACCATGCTGCGATTCGCCGTAGCATAAATGCGTTTCCTACATCACCAGTAAAAAGCATCTTGGGTGAAAGTGGTCTACCATCAATAAAAGAGAGAGTTTACGAAACGACGGTAGAACTACTTCCAAAACTGCTAAATTTGCCGAACGCTGATCTTCATAAAATGCTTAGAATAGCCGCAAGACACAAAAAAAAATTCCAGCTTAAGTCCACGCTTCAACGCTGCCTTGGGTATGGCACAGCCATAAACATACTTCTACCATCCAAGACGAGCAAAATCAACATTCAACTGGAGTGGCTAATAAACGAAGTCACTATAGATACCTCATTGCATAATTTCAAAAAATTGAACACCAATAATGCCACCTTCCAACAATATTTTCTTGAAATCGCTAACGAATATAAGTGTAAAAAATTTTCGGCTATTTATACTGATGGCTCCAAAGCAATAAATACAGCTTTCGGAGTTACAACATCCAATGGGACAATCATTACCGGCGGAATTCTTCCTTCTCATTCATCTGTTTTCACTGCCGAGGCTTTTGCCATCCACAAAGCTTTAGAATATACCACCCGACAAAAAGGCAAGTTCGTAATCTGCTCTGACAGCTTTTCTTGTTTAAATGCAATCCGTAATATACGCAATAACTCTACAATAACATCAAAAATTCGAGACATATGCATCAAAAACAAACGAAAAATAGCTTTGCTCTGGGTACCAGGCCACGTCGGAATTGCTGGGAACGAGTATGCACACAATGCTGCTAAGTACTTTGAGTCAGCACCGACTCTTCTCCATGAGTTACATGACGAAAATGATCTTAGAAAACTGTTACAAAAGCATGTACAGGAAAGAAGACGCGCGGACTGGAGAAATTTCGAACGCCCGTATAAAAACTTCAACCCACTTCGAAATAAAATTTACTACCCTAGCAATATATCTCGACTGCAAGCAACCGTATTTACACGTTTAAGAATCGGCCATACACAAATCACACATCAGCACCTACTCACCGGAAATCCTAAGTCATCTTGCCCCTTCTGCTCCAACACACTATCCGTGGATCACATCTTACGCACCTGTCCAGCTTTAGAGAGTATTAGGCATAAACACTTTATTTCTGCTCAATATCAAACACTGTTAAAAACACCATCTTTTGAAAATATTACGTGTATTTATAATTTTCTGGTGGAATGTAACATACATAATATGATATAATATAGATTTGTTATAATATCGGAGTCGATGGCCAAAGCTGCTCGCACTCCTCCTTATCATTAGGTTTAATAGCCTGTATATTTTTCCTAATAAATGTAATAATAAAAACTTAGTTGTAATACCGCGGAAAAAGGCAATTTTTATCTCGAGACTTGCTGTGAATACTACAGTCGATGATATAAAAAGTTACATCTCGTCGAAATTAAAAACGGAAGATACAGACATCCGTAAATTTAATTTCAAATACAGCAGGGATATTTCATCGTTTAAGATCGACGTATCCGCTAACAGTTTTCAATTGATACTTGATAACTCTTTCTGGCCATCTTGTGCGAATTCGAGTATAAGCGTGATAAGCCCCCTGTAGTTATCACTAAAATGCCAAAAAATCCCGGGAATACAAAAAACTAATTAGCAATAATTCGCTGATTATTTATTATCAAAATGTTAGAGGTCTTAAGGGGGTATTCTTGTCTAGAAATGCTATTTAACGGCATTTTTTAAAGTCCAATAAAAAAAAAACCAAGAACATTTTTACTATCCAATTTTTTATCAGATATTTATTAACATTTTAAGAATACAAAAAAAAATAAAAAAAAAAGTTTTGTGATAATTTGATTAATTTCGGCGTGGGGTGGTTGAAAATAAGGGTGCGCCTTCCTGACACGATTCCAACACTTCGGGTCATTGAAAAAAGAATTTAATCAGTACAAATGCCGCTATTGTCTGAACTAGGATAAATAAAAAAAAAATTTCAGTAAACGGCGACGGTTTGAATTTTTTGCCCGTTTTTTGGCAAAGATCAAAATTTTTTAAAAATAGTAAAAATCAAAATTTTTTAATAATCCTAGTTCCAATCATAGAGAGATATATAAAGAAGGTCCACTCCATATTTCAAGTTAATCGGTTCATTAGAACTTGAGAAATCATGTCAGAAGTGTTGAAAATAGTAGTTTCGAGAAAAACACGATTAAAGTTTTACGTTATACGATATTCGCTCAACCGTTATACGATATTCGCTCACTAAAATGGCTAAAACTTTGAAAATAATTTAAGTTTTTAAAAATCCTTTTACGGAGATATTTTTGAATATCAAAACTATCGAAATATGGAAAAAAATTTCAATTTTTTCATATTTCTAGATTAAAATACCCCCTTAATACAACACTTACTGATTTATATTTAAACAGCATTGATTGTAACTTTAAAATCATTGCTTTCTCAGAAACTTGGCTAAAGCCTCACATTTGTGATAATGAAATATTCAACAGCGAATTCGAAATCTTTAGATATGACCGGCTGAACAGAAAAGGAGGTGGTGTCTTGTTTGCTGTTCATTCTTCAATTCCATCTGAAGAAGTCGATGTTCCGCATGCCATCTTCATAGAATTTAAGTGCAGTCGTATTTGCGCTAATAGTGGCCATATCTACTTTACTTTATCTTATATACCGCCTCACTCGGATATATCTGTATTTATGCAATATGCTTCATTAATAAATAGTGTTTTCTCAATGGCTAATAATACTGATTCCACGATTGTTTTGGGATATTTCAATTTACCGTGCGTATCATGGAAATCTATTGATGATTACACCATTCCGATTAGTACTCGCTGATGTTTTAACGAGTTCTTAGATGATATGTCGGAGTTGGGTCTTAACCAAATTAATTTAATTTCAAACGAATTTGGTAAGCTCTTAGATCCGGTTTATGTTGTTAACGCTTCAATGTTCTCCGTTGTCCGATGTGATCCTTTGGTTCGCCCAGAGGACCAGTATCATCCTGCTTTGAAAATTGACATCGAAATCGTAGCTCATAATAATACACAAGACCTTTGTTTTCGGTTCAACTTTGCGAAAGCTAATTTTAAGAAGATTAATTACGAACTTTCGAAAGTATCTTGGCCAGATTACAGCAGCAATATTTTAATTTAGTGCTTCCCACTTTAATGAAACTATTTTAAACTTAAACTTAATTTATGGTTTTTGAAAGAATTATGTAAACTAAAAAATAAAAAATCTCGTGCATTTAAACTTAAAAAAAAACTGGTTTAGTTGCTGACTATTCAAAATTGCGTCGACAATTTGCTGAACTTAACAAAATATGTTATAATAATCTATATATATAAAACAAAGACGGGTTTGTTCGAACACTTATAACTCGAGATCTGTTGAACCAATTTTCATGGTTATTGATTCGTTGGATTTGTCTCCACCCCGAATAGCAGAATACATATTAAAAACAATGAAAACTCGATAAAATTGGATAATTCCAAATAGTAACTTTTTTCCATAAATTTTTTTTTTCAATTTTTGTTTGTTTTGTTTTTCAATATTTTGATTTGTAAATTATTTGAATAGTTTAATTTCGGTCGCTTGCTATTTTATTCCGGTTATTCAAAAGAAAAATTATTGAAAATTATTCAGAGAAAACTTTTTGTGTGTTTCACACAAAGAGGTCAATTGCAGATTAAAATTTGTTACGAAGCCACCAAGAGGTCACCCTAATATCGGTCGGCGTTCGTTTTGCCATCAACGTATGGCAGCCCAAGGCAAGGCAAGGCAAGAAGTACCCTCAGGATGCGGTGACATACGTGCGGAATTATGGATCGCGGTCAATCAGCAAGCGATCATCACAGCACGACTTTTCAAACAACAGTTGCGATGTTTGATTGACTTTATTTTGAAGCAACGTATATATGGCGCTGTTGGATGCTAGATGTACTCTGTTGAGTGGCAAAATAGAGGTTTACGGCACGCACACATTCTTCTTTGGATGGTGGATGATGGTCACACCAGATCAAATTGATGAAATCATTTCTCCGGAAATTCCTGATGTAGAGAAAGATCCAGTATTATATGAAGTGGTGGAAACCAATATGGTTCATGGACCTTGCGGACACTTCAATCCCTTTTCGGTTTGTATGTCTGATAATAAATGCACGAAACAGTATCCACGTGCTTTTCTTTCGGAAACACAAACTGGAAATGATGGATATAAACTCTATTGGCGTCGCTCACCAGATAACAGAACATTCAGCATTCAACTTAGAAGAGTGAATATCGAAGTTGACAACACATGGATCGTACTATATTCACCATTATTGTCTAATTCAAAACTCATATCAGTGTTTAGTATTGCAGTTTGGTGAAATCGATAAAATACGTTTGTCTTGAACGATGCGGTCGATACGTGAACTGCAACAAAGCGCTTTGTAGGATATTTACTTTTGCAATTCATGAACTTTTTCTGACTCTTATGCGTCTCGCAGTTAATTTGGAGAATGGGCAAAAGGTGTATTTCAACCCAGAGAATATAGTATAGCCAGTGGAAACATCGACAGCAACAAAATTAACATTGTCGAGTTTTTTCTCAACTTTTGTCAGTGATGCGTTTGTGAAAACATTGCTCTATTCGAAAATACCTTGATATCATACATGGAATGCATTGTCGAAGAAATAGTTACGCAGAAATTTGCACAATCCACCCGAAAAACGACGATTGTTTCTACCTTCGGTTGCTATTGATTAATGTACGCGGTTCAACTATATTTGAGTCATTGCTTACTGTGAATGGGTCGATGTGTGCAAGTTTTGGAGAAGTAAGCCAGCAATTACATTTGCAGGAACACGTTAATCACTGGAATGAAAATGAAGTTCGCATTCTTTTCGATATAAACATCGACATTGCCAAAGACATTTTACATCGTCTTCGCTAAAAATTGGAAATGGTACAATTTCGGTTGATACTTCCGGTGGCTCGATATCAATTCACGAAAGATGAACAAATGTTCGGACATTGGCTAAATTATCGTAACTACGATTCCTTAAGTGCACGCACAATGTTAGCTGCCAAATATGCCGAAGTTGTTGACTTAAACTGGAAGATTCAAAATTAAATTCCGGGAGACTTGCGCTCATACAAATCGATCGATCGTCTTGACAATGAAGACGACGCCGTGAATTATCCAGTGGTATTTCTAAATTCTTTGGACAGGCTTGGTATGCCACCGCATCATTTGCGTCTCAAAGTGGGATCCGTCGTTATTATGTTCTGCAATCTTCATGCGCCGAATACAAGGAGGAACCTACGAATTCCTTTGAGTTCTAACGATTTTCCATTTCAGTTCAAACGTATTCCGGCATAAATAAGGAAATGCTATGTTATTCACACGGCCGTGGCGTGCTCACGAGTTGGAAAACCATTTTCTCTGCACACCGGAACAAAAACCAAAAAACGTTGTTTATAAAGCTGCGTTACATTGAAAAAAAAATGAAATGATAAATTTAACTCTCTTTTCATTTCAAAATATATAATTTCACGCAGGACAACGGCTGCGGGGTCAGCTAGTAATGTAAATAAAGTAAAATATAATATTATACCTAATCCAAAATTGTTCTATGGTTTCGTCAACTCCAAACGCAGGATTTTTAATTTTCCGTCCGCTATGAAATACAAGTCTAGTATGTCTAGTGACAATTATACCATTTCTAATATGTTCGCTGAATTCTTCAAATCCAACTACTCTCCAAAATCTCCAAAAATTGTTCCACATCAGCACAAGTTTTGTCCGATTTCTGTCATTAATGCACCTACCATTTCTGAAGCAGCAAACACGTCTTATATCAGTTAAATAAGTATGTTAAAACAATCATACAATTATGGCCCAGATATGATCCCATCATGCTTTCTTAAGAAATGTGCCAAATATATATACCAACCCCTAACAAAACTATTTAACTCATCTCTTATGCAAGGCTTATTTCCATCCGTATGGAAAAATTTATTTATAATTCCTTTACATAAGAGTGGATTTAGGTCATCTATTGAAAACTATAGGGGAATAGCAAAGTTGTCTGCATTACCTAAAATTTTTGAAGCAATTATAACAGACGACATAACCTTCGGATCTCTCCACTAATTTCTTGTTCTCAGAAGGTTTTTCGTAAAGGTAAATCCACAATAACCAATTTGCTTGAATTTGTAACACAACGGGCTTTAGGGAGAATAAGAATACTGATGTTATATACACAGCTTTTAGTAAAACTTTTGATAAAGTAGCCCATTCAATTCTTTTGAATAAACTTGATCTTTTTCAACCAATATTTATAAAATGGGTTGCTTCTTATCTTAGTAATAGAATTCAACAAGTCATATTTAACGATACTTTTTTTGACTAATCAGTGTTCCTTCAGGCGTTCCTCAAGGTAGCCATCTTGGTTCAATTCTGTTCTTGTTATTTATTAATGACATATCATCTGTTGTTAAGTTTTCAAAAGTTTTATTATATGCTGACAATGTACTCGTAAAACTTTTTAAAACGTATACTTCAAACAGCGAAAGATGTCAGTTTCAAACAGACTTAAACAACCTAGTTTCTTGGTGTGATAGAAATGACATGCCATTGAACCTTAAAAAATGTAAAACGATGTGCTTTTCACGTAGATCTGTAGACCCTTTAGGTTGGAGCAAGTATTCAGTTTCGTTGATCTGGGAGTAACTATAGACCCCAAACTCAATTTTAATCTTCACGCATCTTCCACGGTTTTTAAAGCTAAAGCCGCTCTTAGTTTTGTTAAACGTTGGTCTAAAGAATTTAGAGATTCGCTTACCAAAAAAATTCTTTTTACATCTCTAGTGAGGCCTATATTAGAGTATGCATCTGTGGTTTGGAACCCTAGTTACCAAGTCCATTTGGATAAGTTAGAGTCCGTTCAAAAACAATTTTTACTTCATTTGCATTGGGATTCCAGTTTAAATCTTCCCCCTTACACTAACCGTTTAAAACTTATAAATCTCCTGACACTCGCGGAGATGCTTGGTATAATATTTCTTGTAAAACTCAAAAATGGGTCAGTCTGTAGCCCATCTCTCCTATCTGATATTAATTTTAATGTTCCCGCTCGCTCTACCAGGCAGTTTAGACCCTTACTTTTAAAAATTTCTAGAACAAATTTTCTGTTAAACGAACCATTCCGCCGTATATGTGTGATTTCAATTCTCATTCCAGCACATTTGATCTAACAGACTCACTCTTTACCATTAAAAAATTATTTTATCCACTCTTAACAGGTAACATTTAAATATTATAAACTTTAATTTAATTCTTAAGGGGGTATTCTACTCTAGAATTTTGAAAATTCGATTTTTTTTCATATATTTAAAGTTTAGACCCTTAAGAACATATACTCGAAAGGATTTTTAAAAATTAAAATGATTTTAAGAGCTACAGTTACTTTAGTTACGCAGTACCTAGCCCTTACTTTTTTAAACGCGTTTTTCTCGAAACTACTTTTTTCCATACGGTACCGGCATTATCTCAAGTTCTATACAACCGATTTAGTTGAAATTTTGTGTGAACCTTCTTTAAATAATCCTTTATCCTTTATCTTTATATAATTCTTAATCCTTTGTTTTTAATATTTAAAAAAATTCAGGAATTTCAAAAAAAGCGTAAAAAATGATTTTTATTTTCAGGCAGTCGCCATTTTTCAAAAAAAAAAATGTTTTTCGTGTTCCCTTAAATAGGGACTATAACAGCATCCTTACTGATTAAGAATTTCTTTTGATTTTTTTTCAGACCACCAGGAGAATCAGACACCTGTCTATTACACAATCAATCACAATTTAACAATTTAAGCAATCCTGCTTATATTTGATTAAGTATAAGGGGTATTCCTGGAAATTTCTGCAAGTAAATACTTGAATATTTTATAATTTTTTGGGATAGGTTTTGTGTTATAACACAACGGAAAGCATTTACCGGCAATTAATAACTCACTCTATACAGTACCAAACAGCTTTTTAGCGGTTTTTCGGTGTTTACCAGAAAATAAACCGAATACCGAAAACAGTTTTGTAACGGTTTTCTGTTCTTTTTTGACCGGAACTTTGGTCAGAACCGCAATTTTAATTTTTTTGACATACATATATGTATAAAAAGATATAAATATTGATAGGAAACGATACCACTCACTTTGATTTCCGCCAGGGGCTTTTGGGGATAATACTTGTAAGAGTGTATGGCTTGATTTGCGTGTGCCTATTTGTACCTGGTTTTCTTTTCCCCAGTTCTTTTGCTGCTGGTGTTTCCAGATTGCTCTTTTGTCTCAATTTGGGCTTTTGTTTTTACAACACTGTGCTTGTTTGAAATTTTTTTTCCAGTTTGCGACCACAACTTTGTCACCTCACTTTCCTCTCTTTTTGCTTTTTGGTTTCACCATACATACATAGATGTATGTATATTATATGTGTATATGTTCAATGTTTAGCACCGCACTTTCTGACACCTCACTTTTATTTTGTAACTTCAATTTTTATATGTTGACAAACTATACACATATGTATGTATATAGGAATTTTGTATATATCTATCTTTATACATATAAATCTTCTGACCGTGTGTTTGCATTTGAACTGCTCCTAAACGGATGGACCGATTTTGATGAAATTTTGTGTGCATGTTCAAGGAGATTCGAGAATGGTTTAGATTTACAATTTAAAATATGCGTACAATTTCAAACTGATCCTTCCTGAAAAATTATAAAATTGCTAAATATTAGGAATGGTAGAATATAACTGCAATCAAATACACAATGCAATGAATTAAAACTGGCTCATTTATCATGCGATGAATAATATACGACGGGCACCCCAAGAGACTGATGCCATAACCTTGCCAGCCGATTTTTTGGTCTTTCCACGCTTGAGAACCATTTCTTAATACATATGCAGTCCACTAGGCTGACAGTCGATTGGACTCGATTGATTTCACTGATCCACAGCCCAAATTCAATAGTATTTTGACACCAAAAACCAATTCTTTCTCAACCCACGAAATTCTTTATGATTCATTTTTTTTGTAGACTAACACAAGTTGCTTCACCAAAAATGCGATTATTCCTTAAATAATATTTATAATCTAACTAATAGAAATCATACACGTGGTATTAGTAGTACTACCTATGTAACAGCCACAGTAAAACTTGGGCGGGTCCTCTAGTACCTATATATAATTTTTTTATACAATTTTAACACCACAGTTTCCTTCTTTCCTAATTCCTATTTCCACACTTTGTTGTCTTTTCCAACAACATTTTTTTTCACAGCTTTTTTCTCTTCTTTTCCAATTTTTCCCCCTTTTTTGTTTTTGGCACTACCGGTAATTTTTTTGTTTTTTTGTGGAGGTTTTGTCTTTTGTTTTTAGCCCACGGCGTTTGTTTCCTACTTTGTCACCACCGGTGCCAAATGGGAATTTTTTTTCGACAGGTTGTTTTTTCCCCTTTTTTGTCGCTAACGGCCTTTTGGTTTTGCTCACTTTGTCACCACCGTTTTTTACAAAGTTTTTTTTTACCATTTTTCTTTTTTTAGTTATACATAGGTTGACAAAATTTTAGGTATATAGCTCTTATAATAAGAAAGTTACGGCGGTTTATATGGTGAGTACTCTATACGTGACTTGGGGTATTCAGTGCCTATAATATTTCTTCATATATTTTGTATGAAGAAGCGTAATTTTCTAACGGTTTTGATGATAATTGTGCATTTCTAATTAGTTTCACGTAAAATTTTCAAGTGAATAGTTCATTTTAAGTTGTGACAAATATAATTTTTTGAAAGGAGTGAAGAATTGGAGATTTATTTGGCCAACTTACAGCGTGAAGAAGATGAGGAGAATATCTCAAATTATTTGAATTCTAATGATAACGATGATGATGGTGGTGGAAGAGAACATAAATTTGGTGGTGACCACGAATCGATACACAGCAACCGGTCTGGCTTCGGAGATGATAATGCTCAGCCCATTAGAGATCCACTTTTCCAAGAATATATCCGCGAGGAGGCAGTTGAAGGACTGTACCCTGACGAAAACCGATTTGATTTGTCAAATAAGGTTATTGAGAGTAATTGTGGAGAAAAGTATTGTGGTTTGGGAACGAAACAATCAAACTGTATGGTGGTCAAAGCCAAGCCAAAGTGAAAAACGGCGATTGGAATTGACATTGGTAATGCGTAGGCAATCAACCTCACCATTCATGGAAAGTTTTGGATCTAAAAGCAATGCATTCATACACGTCTGCCCAGCGTCTATTGCTGAAGGTATAGTTCTTGAGACTAATAGGAAAGCTAAAAGAGTAATATTGCAAAAAAAATAGATATTGGCAAGATACAACTGCCAAAACTATTTACATCCTTTGAAGGAGTTAACAACACATTCGTAGAAAAACGTGCTGGTGCTTTCAATTACTCATGACAGCGAAGATGTAAATCCTGTAACAAAAAAACACCAGTCATACATGCTTATAATGATCTTTTGACAAAATACTAGGTGGATTATCAGGCAAAATAAAAACAAACCGCTGGCCCATGGCATTACTTTATAATATCCTGGATATTGCTGGACTTGCGCTCAGGATGTTTGATCTTACTCACCCTATGTGGAACACCAATGAGTCTGAAAAGCGCAGAATATTTCTGAAAGAAGTCTCTATGGAGTTAGCGCAGCATTAATTAGAAAACCGATGCGAAACAAAAATTAATTCTACAACTTAAATTTCAATGGACTTGATAAATTTCAAACGAATTACTTCAGTGCAAGATCACGTCCAGAAATACAGGTAGGCTTTTAAAATTAATTTTCTTTCAAAACTAGTTAATTTTCAAATATTTTTCACCCTTTTCTTTTCTTGCCACAGATTAACATTTTGAAACGGCGATGTGAAACCTGAAAAACTGCTAAAGTGCCCTGGAGACGATCAAATAATTGCGTCAAACACTTTAATTGTGTTGGTGTCGTCGGCTCTCGTCGGCTACACGTACGCTACACCGACTTGTTGTCGGCTCTGTTTGATGAAAATCAAAAATTTTTGATATTTCTATTTGACGGACGATAATTTGATCGTCTCCACTCATGTTTGACAAGCATGACTCATTTGCAGTGAAGACTTCAAGCGAAGAGGACATACATACTTGCGGAAAAGTGAAGTGAAGCGAAAAAGAGTGAAGTGAAGAAGAAAAAAGTTAAGTGAAATAAGCGTAAAATTTTAAAATAAATAAAATCAAATCAAATAAATTAAAATAATAAAATAATTAAAGTAAAATCAAATAAAATAAAATAAATAAAATAAAATCAAATCAAATAAATTACAATAATAAAATAATTAAAGTAAAATAAAATAAAATAAAATAAAATAAATAAAATAAAATAAATAAAATAAAATAAATAAAATAAAATAAAATAAAATAAATAAACTAAAATAAAATAAAATCAAAACAAATCAAATAAATTAAAATAATAAAATTTTTCATTTTTTTTTTCATAAGAATTGCAGCACATGCCAATAAAAGATAATCATCATCCGACGATGACATGACGACCGTTCGCTACAAGATCAAAAATAAACTGATGTTTGACGTGTTAATTTGAACGTTTGCGGGCAACACACGATTGAACATCACTAACACATATGCACTGTTTGACGCAATTATTTGATCGTCTCCAGGGCACTTAAGATCGATAATAAAACAACAGCAGTTTGTGATCATTGCCTTATTCCGACGTGCCATAAAAACTATATAAGGACGTGCGGTTTATACAAGTATGTACTAATATGGACTCAGACAATGAAGATCGGACAATACTCCAACAACGTCTACACCCAATCAAAAAGACAGCGAAGAATTTCACCGATTTGAGCACTTCGTAATTAAAAATTTATTTGATTTTCATATTCTTAAATAAAAATACCCTTGTTTCTAACAATAAACACAAGTTTTATTAAATTATTTGCATTAACAAGCGAAATATTGGCGTTTTTATAAAAAATATGTCTTAAGAGCCTAAATTTCCATACAAAATACTTTACTGGGTACTGAGTGCCTAAGTTACGAGATTATGTCACGGTTATAAGGTCAAAAAAACTACTGTTTTCAAGTTATAATCACCTTTGATCATTTTGTATATATATAATATATGTACATTAGGGTTTTTTTTTAACTATTAATTTTTTTCAGTCCCGCCACGAAATTTCCTAGGGAATACCCTAAAAAAATTCCCTGAAAATTTTAGCCCTTAATATTAACATTAAGAACTGGACCAAGGCCTGTAAAAATTTTCCATAGAAAATAAACTACAATCGTGAGTTTTTATCTATCAATTTCTAGAGATAAAATGTATTTTATGGCATCGCTTTGACTTTAGACGCATATTTCTCAGAATTATTCACTCTACAAAAGTGCCGAGTCCAACAAAGTCACAACTCACACCGGCGAGGTAGTATGGGGCTCTAAACCCATTTTTTCCAAAAATTTCGCAGTTTTTTTGTATATATGTCGTAAATGACAGGAGCTATAGAAAAAATGTACATGACAAATTTGTAAGTTAGTAAGTCTAATCGTGTCTGTCGACACGAACTCAATAAATATTCACACCACATTTTTGTTTCTAAGACTAATAGTTTTTTTAATTATTATGGTACGATGATATAACCCTTTTCGTTACGGTCCACCTTTTAAACCTGCTACCCGTATGTTTCGGCGCGATTTTAAAGACGTTTTACGCCAAAATTTCGGGATCTACTAGAAGTAATTAGTGAATGCGTTAATCCTGATGTAATTAACGCTATTCATTGCAGTCTGTGCCTATTCTGGGCAAAATTCAGGGCGAGATTGTAAGGAAATTCGTATCAATAAAATTTCGTCACACAATGAAACAAGTTAATAATATTTTTAATGAAAACGATCAAAACGAAATACTGGCAATGGAACATAGTACTAGAGCACATCGCTCTATCCGATAGAACATTAAACAGGTATTGAACGGCTATTATTTTCCAAATACGTGGAAGAAATTAAAAGAAATTGCAACTGCAGAATCAGAAGTCAAGTACTAAAGGTATCCGACAAAACAAGCGTTCGAAAAGACTCCGATACCATTTCGTCCTGGGGAAATGTTAAATATAGATATTTATTCTACTGATAAACATAATTTTTAACCTGTGCAGACAAATTATCAAAATTCGCCACAGTTATTACAATTGCTTCAAGGGCAATGTTGACGTAAAATAAGCTTTATTACAAATGCTTAATTCTTTTGAAAATACGAGGAATGTGACTGTTAATAACGAAAAGTTACTGAACTTACAAACGAAAAAGTTCCTTCTTAAGGATCATTTTGGAGCAGACATTTCTACAACTCTTCCTTTCCATAGTACAACAAATGGACAGATAGAGAGATTTCATAGCACCTTAACTGAAATCGCTAGATGCACTAAGCTAGAACAAGATATGTATAAATGATACCAATGAACTAATACTTCTTGCTACTGCAAATTACAATAGATCAATTCATTCAGTAACAGCATGGAAACCTATCGAGCTGAATTTGTCCATGCCTTGGACCTTAAAACCGAAATGAAGGGCAGGTTAATTAAAGCCCAGAAAAATGAATTGGCAAGGAACAATAGCGGTAAACTTACGAGGCTTTTCAGGCCAGGAGATAAAGTTTATGTTAAGACCAATAAAAGAATTGGCAATAAATTTACAAAAGTTTTTACGGAAAAAAACGATTCAAAAGGATCTAGGATCCACAGTTTTAATAGGTAATAGGAAGGTTCATAAGAGCAACCTTAGGTAATAATTATTGTTCTTTTTTCACCTTTATACGAATTTGACGAATTACCTCACCGTCTTGCGGGAAACAGAAAATATGTTTAACGTTTTTCCCCAATTACACATAACTAAAGTTCTTCAGACAGACATTAATCAAATTTATCGATTGATTGACACGGTGAAAATTCACCATAGACAAGCGCGAAGCATAAGCATGATTGACACTGCGCTAAAAACCATAGCCGGAACCCAAGACATCGACGATTTTAATGAACTAAAATTTAAAACACAAGAACTTATAGAATCCAATGACCGTCAATTTTTCATAAACACTCAGATACAAAAGCAAATCGATAAATTAACTGAGACTGTTAACAAAATTATTGCTAATGAAAAACATTGACACTGGTCAACTTTTCGAATTACTTATGGCCAGAAATAGCGTAGTTATAACAAATTTGGACAATATCATTTATTCCATAGTTTTAGGTAATTTAAATGTTGTAAATACAATAATTTTGGATACAGATGAAATTTCAAAAATATTGATCACTGAGTACACTTTCAATGTAAGCATAAGCGGTATTGTAAGTAATTCTAAGTTATTTTTTCAATTAATTTTTCAAAACGCGACAACAAAATAATTTTTTTGGAGACCAATACTGTTGCGGATTGCAGCAATTCAACAATTCCAGTTAAAGACTGCACGACAGCCCCATCTGCAAGTTTCTGTGAAATAAAAACAGATTCTACATGTGCGAGACAACTATTCAATAATAATAAGGCGACATGCAAATCTACATATAATAATCTTGATCCGATTATCGAAGTTGACAGTGGCTTGATTATCATAAACGACCAAACAGTCGAAGTTCGGGAAGAATATCAGGCACTTATTTAGTGACATTCGTTAATAATATCAGGCACCTATTTAGTGACATTCGAGGGAAAAGTTTGCATAATTGGTAAAATGTGTTTCATTGAAAAAGTGAAGGCAACGCTCCGACGTGGGATTCCTCCAACGCAATTTGTTAACTTGACCGACCATTTGGAAATTTGAAGCCTACCTTATTTGCGCAAAATTAATTTGAGGAACCTTGGACACATTGAAAACCTACATGGAATTGTCCATAACCGCGCTACCGTCTACATGTTAGTGATACTGACCGTTGCTATCATTATAGGTGCAACATTAGTATTTAGGATACGCAATTCGAATAAACGCATAAAGGACACTTTAAAATTTTCTTTAGAATAAAACATCCGACATTCACTCACCTTGTGACGAAATCGAAAAAAAGGATTTATTGGACGAAAGCGTAAGCTTGAAACGTGTGTGCGAATCGAGAAAAAAACGAGAAGAAGAAGAGGCTCGGCGCCGTCCGCCAGTTCCCTTTGTTAATTTTGTTTGGTGTCCTCGTGTGTGGTGTGAAAGGTGTAGATGATGATGCGGTGTGCGTGATGCCGATGTGTTGAGTGTGGGGTGTGTAGTGTGTGATAAAAATATGATGTGCATGATGCCAATATGTTGAATATGATGTGTGTAGTGTTGGGTGAAGATGTGGTGTGTATGTGTGGGGTGTAGTTGGGTTACATTAAGAGGGGGATTGCAGAAGTTCATTTAGCCATACAGGCCCCCCTAAACTACTGTTTAGCCTAGAAGGCGTTGCAGCTGTTGCAGGGTTGCCACAACGCTACTCAGACCCGTAGATCGACGAGGTGGTGGTCTAGGCTGTCGACGCCGCAACGAGGTTCCGCTTCGCTGGTGTGCGCCACGAGCTGCGGGTTGGAATCGGGTTACGTGGCCGCGATGGATGGATGGCCGTTTCACTTCGCGTGACGAGCTGCGATGTAGCAGCGTGTGATGCGGCCTGTGGCATATTTGGCACAGCCCTCGTGACTCACACTCTGGAGTCATATGTGTATGTGACAAGCAGTTGAGGACCTCTGTGACGATCAGGAGTCGGGTGTCTTCAGAAGTCAAAAATAAAGACAACGCTGATTTGTTTTTACGATTCCGAGGGTTTTGTACACCGATAGTTCACCTCACCTGGCCAAACGATTAATTCTGTGTTGAACCTTGGTGTTATGAAACGTTTTTTGTCACGCATTCGTCGTGCTCGACCACAATACCGATAGGCAGGGTCCTGGTGCCTGTTTCACGATAATGCGCCGTGTCATCGGGCGACGCTTGTCACTGATTTTTTGACAAAACACTCCACAATAACCATTAATCACACACCCTACTCACCTGATCTGGCACCCTGTGATTTTTACCTATTTGGAAAACTTCATTTGCCCATGAGACACTGGTTGCAAGACATTTTAGCTATCCAAAAGGCGACGACCGATATTCTCAAGAGCATTCCGAAAAATGACCTTAAACACTCATTTGAAATGCTAATTGATGAATAAGAAAATATAACTTTAGAAAAATATTATTTTTTTGTTGTTTTTTAGCACGAAGCAAACCTTTCGTGTCCAAAAATGGGTTTAGAATGGGTTTTTTTTTATCAATCGGCTTCGATTCTCTTAGTAGTGATATATCACGGCTGAAGTAACGCGCTTGTGTATATGCGATTAGTGCGACTAATCTCTCGTTTTCGTAACGTGCTATAAGAGCTTCCCAAGCAAAGTTGAAATTTTCGTCATTGATTGCGAACTGTTTGACTATTACGCCTGACCTTTGGTTTTGTATCTGAGATGACGCAATTTCTGCGCTTGTGATAATTTAGGATGGTTTATGTACACAGCTGTAAACATGTCCCGGAAGGACGGCCACTGCTCATAACCACCATGAAATATATCTGTCACATACTGGCACTTTAAGATGAATGCCTGAACTTGCCTCTTGGGCTTGTCTTTGTGGCAGCTCTACTCTCGGTTGTGGAGTAGGTGCCGTAACATCTCCCCCAGCATGCATGGGCAAAAGCTAAAAATCATAAATTGAACAACTTTCTGATGCTTCTTCACAGAAAGAAGTCAGAAAAGTGGCAACAACGGACTTGTCGATTTATAATATTTGTCCATTCTAAAATATTTTTCCGTGACTCGCAAAAATCTGCGTCGATATGTATGCAAGCTCATACATATGCATACATATTTCCGCTAGTTTGTAGGCGAAGCTGTTACAGCGGCAAAGGAAGCGGTCAATAGGCGGCCATTCGTTTATTAATGTTTTTTTTGTCACTAACGGCCTTTTGTGTTTGCTCACTTTATCACCACCGTTTTTTACAACATTTTTCACCGTTTTTCTTTCTTTTTTTCACTTTGTCCACCGTTTTTTACAAAATTTTTACTGCTTTTTGTTTTTAGTTGAGGTTATTACCACGTCATCGCGTCATCGTGATTAATATTTTTTTATTTCAATTTATATTACCATTAGTGCCGTCTGGTACGTCTCGAAGGACCATATATAATTTTCTTTAGAATAAAACACCCGACATTCACTTACCTTGTGACGAATCGAAAAAAAAAACGATTTATCGGACGAAAGCGTAAGCTTGTGATGTGTGTGCGGATCGTGTTTGGTGCCCTCGTGTGTGGTGGAAAAGGTAAGGTGTAAATGATGATGTTGTGTGCATGATGCCGATGTGTTGAGTATGGGGTGTGTAGTGTGGGATGAAAATATGATGTGCATGATGCCGATATTTCTTTTTTTTTTTTATTTTGGAGGGTAAATCTTCGAAAGATACCGTCATTTTTCCGAACGGTATGCACGATTCGTATTAGCCGCTAATGCAGAGACCAATACGCCTACGTACGTCTACGTCTTTGCTTGCTTATTTGCCGCACGGCACTGCCGTTAAGCATTACATCGTGGGGCCAAGCTAAGCCATTCGGCTCGTCAGTCACGTCATTCAGACCTACTCCTCATTCATCCTTCTGATTTCACTGCGTTGCCACACTTCCTTCTTAGTTTTTTCGGAATTATAGCACACCACGCTCTCACACTATCCCACACTTGTTTTGACTCAGTCATAAACCGCAATATATTATCCGGTGTCACTTGTTCCGTTGTCAGTTTCTGTAGATCGGCTCTCTTCCTTCCACTCTTCAGCTGTTAGTAGCCTACCCAGTCTTGTAGGCCTGTCATATACTCTTTTGAGTTCCGTGGCCATTATCTCTGGTGGCTTCATGGGAAACCGTACGAAATGCACACGTCCCTTAGGCACTGAGCCGCATTGAAAGTTTCGTTTTCTTAGCATACGTCTTTTGCTGTAGTGCTGGTCCCCATATGGGCGCCGCGTACATTAGAATTGATTGGCTACCCTTGGCCAATAGTGCTAGCCTATTTTGGCTAGGTCCACCAATGTTGGCCATTATTCTTGATAGGGCGGCCGTTACACGTCCTGCTTTCTCACATATATTTTCGGTGTGCGTCTTGTAGCTAAGTCTATTGTCAATAAGCACTCCTTGGTACATTAGTGCCTTCTGGGTCATTATACTGTGGCCGTCAATATTTAATTTTATGTCTTCGAGCTTTTTCCTGCTTGTGATCAGGACAGCTTCAGTTTTTTGCCCAGCGAGTTGAAGTTTTGTTGCCGCGAGCCATTCTTTGATCGTTAACGCCGCTTGATTGCAGAGGTACTCAAGTTGTCTCAGTTCTTTTGCTACTACTGTTATGGAAATATCATCCGCGTACCCGATTATCTGTACCTGCTTCGGGAGAGGGAGACGCAGCACCCCGTCGTACAAAACGTTCCACAACAATGGGCCAAGCACGGAGCCTTCTGGAACTCCGCCCGTTGCCCTATATGTTTTTTGTCCGTCATCCGTATCGTACAGTAACAACCGGTCAGACAAGTAGCTGGATATGATCCTAACCAAGTAAGCCGAGGTTTTTTTACGTTCTAGTGCACTTATAATATGTGGCCAGTATGCCGAGTTGAACGCGTTTTTAACGTCAAACGTGACTACTGCGCAGTATTCCTTAGTACCATAGACCCATCTTTTACCTTCTATCTTCGCTAGTTGGCGCTGAAAGCGCGTAGTTCTAGTTTTATTCGTCGGATCGGGTCATGCTGTACCTGTTGGAAAGCTCATTTCACGCGCTAAAACGTGTTTGATTGATTGTCGTTTTTTTAAGTCGTTCGTGAGTTATAGCGTCGCAAACATGGAGCAAAATAAAGAGAAAATACGGCATATTTTACAGTACTACTACGATAAAGGCAAAAATGCATCTCAAGCCGCCAATAAAATTTGTGAAGTTTATGGACCCGATACAGTTTCCATTTCCACCGCACAACGATGGTTTCAACGTTTTCGTTCTGGTGTAGAGGTGATCGGGATGCGCCATGCTCCGGAAGGCCTGTCGTCGAAAATTGAGATAAAATCGCTGAATTGCATTATGGTCTGAAATTCAGATTTTTTTGGCATAAATCCAAAAAATATTTTTTCTTATTTCAAAAAAATAGGTATGCAGTATTAATTGAGACATTTCAGTGGTCTAAAATATTCAAAAAATAATTTGGATATGACAACTCTGTTCTCTCATTTAGCTGTAAAACATGATGCTTCTGAAGCAACAACAAACTTGTAAACAGTTCAGTAAAATATTGTAAGAAAACAGCTGTTCGATAATAGTTAAAAAGAAAAAAAAAGAAATAATTTTATAATGGAAGAATATAAGAAAGGTATATATTTTTTAACTCAATGGAAAAAAATGTGGTTTATTGTGTTATATCTGTATAGTGTTGAGTTTTGTTTTATAGCTTTTTTAACCGAAAATTTCGTATTAACCTGTGTTCCGTGGAGTGAAAGTTGTGTGTATTGTCCCATATTGTTCCAGATTTTTATGTTCGGTGGAAGTTTGGGGTATGTTCTTTAAAATCATGTATGTAACATTGACCCGTTTTTGCCCCATTTAAGTATATTTGTAATTTTCAGCTACCTTTAAATTCCAACACGAAGAAATGCTTGGAGTTTGGATAGAGGGCGATCGCAAAACTAATGTTGTTTTGGATTGGGTTTTTAAAAAAATTAATACTAATGAGTTACGTTTAAAGAAAAAAGATGAAATAAGAAAAAAATACAAAATTTATTAGCATATGTTAGCCAAAAATTATCAAAATGTAATCGTATAGTTAATAGATTTAAAGAGAAATACCCCCAGTGGGTTTCCGCAAAAACTATTATTGAACTTTCTGAGAATGATTTTGAAAAACCCTGTTCAAGTAATGCAGGACGACCAAAGGTTAGCTACACAGATGCAAAAGATCGGCTTAAGAGGAAGCTGCCAAGTGATCTTTCTTGTGAAAACAATGATGATGTTGATTTTTTGATTCATGCAGCTACTGTGGCGGCAAAAAAATCAAAACAAAGTGATTTGACATTTATTTTAAAGAAAACTGCACATCAAGCAGAACAAAGCGAAATAAGAAAAGCTGTTACCTCCAAAAAACCCGAAGTAGTTCCACTTACTCGGGAAGAAGCTCTCGCATTTTTACTTGAAAATGATTTAAGCAAAATACAATATATCAACATGAGGTTGTTAAATAAAGAAAGGAATTGCAATATATATCCAAGCTATGAGGAAGTAATTAAATGCAATCTACTTTACCGGCCTAAGGAGATATCTGTGTCGGAGTCTTCAGCAGAAGTATCACTGCAAAATCTCTAAGACCATACCGCACAACGCATTCTTTTATTCCAAAAAGATCTTTTGCACGTCATGGCAGAAATTTCGAATGTCGTTTTAATCGCTAGCTATAGGTTTGACGGTACAACGGGACAAAGTATGTTTAAACAAAGGTTTGAGACAAGTACACCTTAACTTTTTGACCAGTCACTGTTTGAACTACCATTATAGCTTTACAAATGTTGGACAGTTCTGGCAAAATTATTTGGAGGAATCGCACTACGCAATCAGTGCGGTTTTGCAGGCCATTAAAAAGCAATTAGCAAAAGAATCTACAGCTCTAATTCTATCAGAAAATAGTCAGCTAGATATGCAAATATCTTATTTAAATTCATTTGAATATTACCTTTATAACGGAGAAAAAACTATTGTCAATTATGATTTGCGTATGTCTCTGATTGATGCAAAAGTACTAAATGTTGTAACAAACACCAATTCTAATCAAAAATGCCCAATATGTGGTGCTACACCAAAACAATTCGTAACAACTAAAAATTTTAATTCTGATGTTTTTAAACCCAAACTTACATCCCTTAGATATGGTATTAGTCCACTACATGCATGGATTCGAGTATTTGAATTCGTTGTACACATTGCTTATAGAATCGAATTAAAAAAGTGGCAAATAAGGGAAGCTTCAGATAAAGAAGCATTCCAACTTCGTAAACAAGAAGTACAAAAGAGGTTTTGGGAAGAAATGGGCCTTCATGTAGATAAGCCTACAGCAAATGGTAGTGGAACATCTAATGACGGCAATACTGCCAGGAAAGCATTTAACAATTTGGAACTCTTTTCTTTAATTACAAATATTGATATAGAAATTTTGAATAACTTTAGAGTTATATTAATTGCTATTTCCTACGAGTATCCTATAGATACCACAAAGTTTGAAGATTTTTGCAAAAGAACTGCCTTCTTGTACATGGAAAAATATTTATGGTTTCCAATGTCAGCAACAGTTTATAATATATTTGTTCACGGCTCACAGATTATACAAAATTGCGTAATGCCTGTTGGTTGTTTTGGTGAAAATGCGTCAGAAGCAACGCACATGCAAGAAAAAATACAAGAAAAAATAATATGTCTGATGCTTTCAATAGAGCAATGGATTCTTCAGACCCCCTTCTTTCAAGCTTGTCTTTATCCGTTAGAGAAAAATATCGGAAAAGAGAGAAGCTACCAGAAGAAGTAATACAATTGCTTACACCTTCAAGTGAGCTTCAAATTTTCAACCACTTGCCAGGGGGATCTGAATACATAGGCTGCTATATATATTTCTGGATTAGGCAACACTAAGTGTTGCCGAGGCAATCTGACATTTCCATTGGAAAGTTTGACATTTTTTAGCATAACATCACTCAGAACGTTTTGTCATTTAATCGTGAATTGTTTTATTTACAGGGAATTAAAAAATTCATCTCGGCCAAAAAATGGAATTAACTCGTGAACATTTTCGTGCGATCATTTTTCACAACTTTCGACGTGGATTATCACGACAAGAGTGCATCGATGAACTAAAATCTTTGTATGGCTATGAAGCACCATCCTATGGCACTGTGAAAAACTGTTACAACGAATTCAATCGTGGCCGACGCTCGCTCAAAGACGAATTCCGTGAAGGTCGTCCAAAAACAGCCGTTGTGCCAGAAAACATCGATGCCGTACGTGAACTGATAATGCAAGACCGTCATGTAACATACCTTCAGATAGAGGCATGCCTATGCATTTCTCCCACCAGCATACATTCGATATTACATGAACACCTGGCCGTAAAAAAGGTTTGTTCTCGTTGGGTCCCACACAATTTGACAATCGCTCAAAAAAAGGCTCGTGTGGATTGGTGTATAGAAATGCTGAAAACTACGATCGCGGTGCTTCAAAAGACGTTTATAAGATCGTCACAGGTGACGAATCATGGATCTATGCGTATGAGCCCGAAACAAAACAGCAATCGACCGTGTGGGTCTTCCAAGACGAGCCATATCCAACGAAAAAAAAAAAACATTTTCGTTGATAAATAATCCTATTTTCATTATTAGGCCAGAAATATATATAGCAGCCCTCGTACGATTCGGATAATTCTGATTCCGATATATCGGAAGCAAACGTTGTGGAGAACGCTTTAGTTTTAGATACGGAAGACTGTGATTTCGAATGATTTGCTTGGTACATATAACTTTTTATATTATATTCAAGTGAATTTAATAATTCTGTAACTTCTCTCTCATTTCAGATGTACAGTCTGTTATTATAAAAATATTTGTTTCAGTAAAAACATATGTATAAATATTTGGATAATAAGATTATTTGCCCACTTTGCCTATCATATGCAATTTTTTTCATTTTATGAAACCAAATTTTTACTATAGGTCCAAGGGAGGTACTCCTAGGGACTGGCCGATTTCAAATATTTTTGGTATCGTCGATGCGTTTTACAAGAATAACATATTTACCAATTTTCGTGAATATATCGCAAGTTTTGGAGCTGAAATTTAAAAATTTTTACTATAGGTCCAAGGGAGGTACCCCTGGAGAATGAAATATTTCATCCATTCTTGGAATTTTTCTTAACTAACTCATATATAACCTGTATGCGAAATTTCAGTGGCCTAGTGCCACTCCTTCTAATTTATGCCAAAAAATTTGAATTTCAGACCACAGTGAATTGGTCGAAAGAGACCGGCATAGTAGCAGCCGTAGCATCGGTCAAGAGCTGGGCATGAGTCATCAAAAATTCATTTCAATTTTAATAAAAAAAAAAAATCAATAAAAATACCGCAAGACTTTTTTGACAACCCAATATTAATATTATTCAAGTCTATGCTCCAACGGCTGACAAAAGTGATGACGAAATAGAAATTTTCTATGATGAACTAGACGAACTTATGTGAATAACAAAACCATAAGAAATAAATATGATTCAAGGCGATTTTAATGCAAAAATTTTAAGAGAAAAAGTCGAAGGAGTTGCAGGCCAATACGGCTTAGGTGAAAGAAATGAGAGAGGAGATCGACTAATTCGATTTTGCCAAGAACACAAATTAATAATTTCGAACACGTTATTTAGCCTGCCTCCCAGAGGACTTTATACATGGAAATCTCCATCGGACGCCTCTGATAATATCATCAGAAATTAAATAGATTACATTCTGATAAATAATCGCTTCTGCTCCTCAATAAAGAAGGTCTATACATATCCAGGAGCGGATGTACCTTCGGATCACAACTTGCTACTGGCAGAATTGCGTATTAGGCTAGCAGTAATTAAAAAAAGTAAGCCTAAAATTAAGCTAAATATAGGTATGTTGAGAGACGAAAGTGTGAAACGCCTAGTTGAAAGTGAAAATAATGACAAAAAAATGATATCCCATCAGGAAGTGCGAAAGTATATGGAGCGATTTAAAAGAGATAATTTGTACTACAGCAAAAAACTCTCTTGGAATAGAAAAGAAAGAAAATAATAAAAATAATTGGATGGCCGATGACATATTAAAACTAATAAGTAAACGCCGGGAATATAAAAATAAAAACATTGACATGTATAGACAACTAAATAGAGAAATAAGAAAGATGATCCGTAATGCAAAACAAACTGGATAAACAATGAATGGCAAGAAATCGAAAGACTACAACTTTTACATGATACCTTCCATTTACACAAAAAATTGAAAGAAGCCGCAGGTATTCATCGTAAAAATCCGCCCTCAATACTTATAAATGAAAACAATGAGGTGGTATTTAACATAAATGAAAAGAAAAGTATATGGAAGAAATATATTGAAAACGTTTTTTCGGATGACAGTAGATCAAACCAGAACCTTTATCTCCATCACAGACCAACTGGCAATTATATTACGAAAGGCGAAATAGAGAGAGCTATACAATCAATAAAAAATTACAAAGTAACAGGTCCGGATGAGGTTCCAGCTGAATTTTTAAAGTTAATAAATGACAAAAATATGACTATCTTAGTAAAGCTTTTTAACCAAGTTTATAACAATGGCCAATATCCGAAAGACTGTTTAAAATCAACGTGCATACCACTACCTAAGAAAAATAATGCGAAACATTGTAGTGAGTACAGACTAATCAGTCTAATGTCACATGCTCTCAAGGTATTTCTAAAAGTCATTCACGCCAGAATATATAAGAAATGTGAAGAGTCAATGGGCAAGACGCAATTTGGATTCAGAGAAGGTCTTGGAACACGCGAGGCATTGTTCTGTATACAAGTTTTGGTTCAAAACTGTAAAGATGTCCAAAAAGATGTATTTTTATGCTTTATTGATTATGAGAAAGCTTTCGACACCATTAAACACGATAAACTTATGGAAATTCTTTATTCTATGGGAATAGATGACAAAGAGATTCGTTGCATAAGAAATTTTTATTGGCAACAAACTGCCCATGTAAGCATCAATGGTGATATAACAGAAGAAATATCTATTTCACGAGGTGTAAGACAAGGATGCATTCTGTTACCCTTGTTATTTGACATATATTTGGAAGTAATATTTCAAGAATTGGTAACCAGTATTGATGAAGGTGTGAAAGTGAATGGTATTTTCATAAATAATATACGCTATGCAGATGACACAACACTTATAGCCGACAGCTTGATGGGATTACAAGAACTTGTAAACCGAGCTAACTTACGTATTGACGAATATGGCCTACGCATTAACATAAACAAGACGAAGTATATGATTATTAGTAGGAAAAACATATACAATGACACACACGTCATGATTAATAATAGTCCTACCGAAAGAGTCAAAAATTTCAAGTACCTTGGTTGTCAGATCAATGAAAGTTGGGACTGTTCAAAAGAAATAAAATGTCGAATCGAAATTGCGCGAAAAACTTTTCTCAAATACAAAAACATATTATGTAGCCATGACCTCAACATCACAACAAAAATACGTTTTTTAAAGTGCTATGTTTGGTCAGTGATTCTCTATGCGATGGAAATGTGGACTCTAAAAATCACAGATATGAACAAGCTAGAGTCCTTCGAGCTATGGCTTATTAGAAGAATCCTAAAAATTCCATGGACAGAAAGAGCTACAAACAGTGAAGTTTTGAGAAGAGTGAACCGCAATACAGAGTTGTTAAAGACTATAAAACAAAGAAAAGCAGCCTACCTAGGACATATTATGAAGCACTCTAAGTATTAGCTTCTACAAATAATTATCCATGGAAAAATTGAAGGAAAGCGGGGTATTGGCCGTAAACAACTTTCGTAGCTTCGAAACATTCGACAATGGACAGGAATCCAGAACGTGAGCAACCTTATAGATGTGGCGAGAGATAGAGAGAAATATGCTGCGATAATTCAAAATCTGTGACTTTTTTTATTTTTATTGTTTTTTTTATATACAATAGATATATTTAGCATGTAAACATTACAAGGTATCTTTGGCACTACGGTCGGTAAAATTCAGCCTCCACGAGGAAACATCCCCAAATGGGTTGAAGCTGATCGAATTCGCCGGGGCCCGAAATATGGTTATCTCTAGTACTAGATTCCAGCATAAGCAGATACATCAAGGCACCCGCCTCTGTGCAGCAAAAAACGCACGCCAACAAACACAAGGAAGGTTCGACGTCGAGAAGCAGCAATCACAACAGACAGCCGAACGATTTTCTACTCGGCTTGCACTCCTGCTCTCTGAGAGCACTCATCAACAACTCGGTATAAGGGAACTGTGGAACCGAAACCATTGGTTTTCGGAAAGTGCAAAAGAACAGCTGGTACGACGAGGAGTGCCGTGTCGCAGCGGAGAGAAAACAGGCTGCCTACCTCGCAACGTTACGATCGACGACAACACGTGCGGGATGGGATAGATACCGAGAGTTGTAGAGGGAAGCGAGACGCATTTGTAGACAGAAAAAGGAAGAGGCCGAAATGCGTGAGTACGAAGAGCTTGATAAGCTGGCCGACAGGGGTAATGCTCGAAAATTCTACGAAAAGATGCGGCGGCTTACAGAAGGTTTCAAGAACGGAGCATACTCATGTAGAACCCCCCAAGGTGATCTAGTCACCGATGCCCAGAGCATACATAAATTATGGAGGGAACACTTCTCCAGCCTGCTGAATGGCAATGAACACACAACGCCAGGAGAAGACGAACCCGATTCCCTAATCGATGACGATGGAGAAGACGTTCCATTGCCCGACCAAGAAGAAGTTCGAATAGCAGTTACCCGCCTGAAGAACAACAAAGCGGCGGGGGCGGATGGATCGCCAGCCGAGCTATTCAAACACGGCGGCGAAGAACTGATAAGGAGCATGCATCAGCTTCTTTGTAAAATATGGTCGGTCGAAAGCATGCCCAACGATTGGAATTTAAGTGTGCTATGCCCAATCCATAAAAAAGGAGACCCCACAATCTGCGCCAACTACCGTGGGATTAGCCTCCTTAATATCGCGTATAAGGTTCTATCGAGCGTATTATGTGAAAGATTAAAGCCCACCGTCAACAAACTGATTGGACCTTATCAGTGTGGCTTTAGACCTGGTAAATCAACAACTGACCAGATATTCACCATGCGCCAAATCTTGGAAAAGACCCGTGAAAGGAGAATCGACACATTACCTCTTCGTCGATTTCAAAGCTGCTTTCGACAGTACGAAAAGGAGTTGCCTTTATGCCGCAATGTCTGAATTTGGTACCCCCGCAAAACTAATACGGCTGTGTAAACTGACGTTGAGCGGGACCAAAAGCTCCGTCAGGATCGGGAAGGACCTCTCCGAGCCGTTCGATACCAAACGAGGTTTCAGACAGGGCGACTCCCTATCGTGCGATTTCTTCAATCTGCTGCTGGAGAAAATAGTTCGAGCTGCAGAACTTAATCGAGCAGGTACAATCTTTTATAAGAGTGTACAGCTGCTGGCGTATGCCGATGATATTGATATCATCGGTCTCAACACCCGCGCCGTTAGTTATGCTTTCTCCAGACTGAATAAGGAAGCAAAACAAATGGGTCTGGCAGTGAACGAGGGCAAGACGAAATATCTCCTGTCATCAAACAAACAGTCGTCGCACTCGCGACTTGGCACTCACGTCACTGTTGACAGTCATAACTTTGAAGTTGTAGATAATTTCGTCAATCTTGGAACCAGCGTAAACACCACCAACAATGTCAGCTTAGAAATCCAACGCAGGATAACTCTTGCCAACAGGTGCTACTTCGGACTGAGTAGGCAATTGAGAAGCAAAGTCCTCTCTGGACGAACAAAAACCAAACTCTATAAGTCACTCATAATACCCGTCCTGCTATATGGTGCAGAGGCTTGGACGATGACAACATCTGATGAGTCGACGTTGCGAGTTTTCGAGAAAAAAGTTCTGCGAAAGATTTATGGTCCCTCGCGCGTTGGCCACGGCGAATATCGCATTCGATGGAACGATGAGCTGTACGAGATATACGACGACATTGACATAGTTCAGCGAATTAAAAGACAGCGGCTACGCTGGCTAGGTCATGTTGTCCGGATGGATGAAAACACTCCAGCTCTGAAAGTATTCGACGCTGTGCCCGCCGGGGGAAGCAGAGGAAAAGGAAGACCTCCACTCCGTTGGAAGGACCAAGTGGAGAAGGACCTGGCTTCGCTTGGCATATCCAATTGTCGCCACGTAGCGAAGAGAAGAAACGACTGGCGCGCTGTTGTTGACTCGGCTATAATCGCGTAAGCGGTGTCTACGCTAATTAAGAAGAAGAAACATGAATGTTGTATTATTATTAAGTTTATTAATATTCTACATATTATTAAATGTTATATGATCACCAATATGCGAATACGAATTGGCAAATAAAGAAGAAGAAATCAAATCCAGTATGGTATAAACGTCATTAATGTTGATGCTGTGTGATTACGATATTAAGATAACGATTTCTTTCGGGATTTCTGTTGAGCAAAATCTTCTATTATATCTTTAAAGTAAATTTTTTGAAGGATATCACTTTCTATGCACATAATTGGCAAACTACTTAGCCGTTATTGTAACATTGTTGTTCGCAATTCATTTTTTATTCTCTTAAGCTGCGAAAATGACCGCTCTTCACAACAATTGGTAACCATTAGACAAAGGAATATTATAGTAGCAATTTCTACATTTGGAAAACTTTCTTCCAATTTGTCTGATTTTATTATATTATGTAAGTTTGAGATATTTAAATCTGCTGATTGCTTTGCTGTGTTTTTTAAATATAGGCTTAAATGAAAACATTCTGTTTTGAGCTCATCTGCATAATGTCTTCATGATAAAATTCTAAAAATTCTTTGCATTTTTTGATCAACTCGTCAGATTCAATTGTTGTTAACTGACAAAGAAAACTAAATCGACTATAAATTTCTTGGTATGCTGCCGAACGTTTTTTTAAATGTGTACTTAATGTGTCAATTATGGAAATGAAAGTATCTACACGAAACTTATCCTTGTCTCTCAACTGTGCAGTCTCTGATGATGCTTCAAAAAAAAGTAATACTTGTGCTGCGAATTTTTTTCCTTTAACGTATTTTTCTAGTCAGATAATGGATTGTTTTCTTTAGCAGCCGTTTCGTACTGATCAAAATTATTGCGTGCGGTATTCAGAGATTCGAAAAGTTTCGTTACAAGGTCCTTGGTCAGAGTGCTACTCTGTAAACTTAGACTTGTTTTATTCATAATTCCCAAAAGATCATTCCATGTTTCCGTTAGTAGAGCAGTCTCAAATTTTCCCTTTTTTTCTAGGCTTTGGGCCTGATTGGTGTCACTTGCGATTGAAGACAATGTTTCAGAAATATTTAAATAACCATTTTGCAAAGCATTAAAAGCATTGGCACGTGCAGACCATCTAGTTTCCGGAAGAGACTTTAGAACTCTATTTGCTCCTAAATGCTCTGTCAAAATTTTTCATCGTTTTGTCGAGAAAAAATTGAACATTTTTATACAAATTGAAAGAATGATACCGCTTCAGTCACATACTCAACAGCCTGAACACCCACTAAATTTAGCGAATGTGCCGCACATGGAACGTAAATCGCAAATTCGCAAATTTCTTTTATTCTTGACTGAACACCAGAGTACTTTCCAGACATAAAGGGTGATTTTTTAAGAGCTTGATAACTTTTTTTAAAAAAAAAACGCATAAAATTTGCAAGATCTCATCGGTTCTTTATTTGAAACGTTAGATTGGTTCATGACATTTACTTTTTGAAGATAATTTCATTTAAATGTTGACCGCGGCTGCGTCTTAGGTGGTCCATTCGGAAAGTTCAATTTTGGGCAACTTTTTCGAGCATTTCGGCCGGAATAGCCCGAATTTCTTCGGAAATGTTGTCTTCCAAAGCTGGAATAGTTGCTGGCTTATTTCTGTAGACTTTAGACTTGACGTAGCCCCACAAAAAATAGTCTAAAGGCGTTAAATCGCATGATCTTGGTGGCCAACTTACGGGTCCATTTCTTGAGATGAATTGTTGTCCGAAGTTTTCCCTCAAAATGGCCATAGAATCGCGAGCTGTGTGGCATGTAGCGCCATCTTGTTGAAACCACATGTCAACCAAGTTCAGTTCTTCCATTTTTGGCAACAAAAAGTTTGTTAGCATCGAACGATAGCGATCGCCATTCACCGTAACGTTGCGTCCAACAGCATCTTTGAAAAAATACGGTCCAATGATTCCACCAGCGTACAAACCACACCAAACAGTGCATTTTTCGGGATGCATGGGCAGTTCTTGAACGGCTTCTGGTTGCTCTTCACCCCAAATGCGGCAATTTTGCTTATTTACGTAGCCATTCAACCAGAAATGAGCCTCATCGCTGAACAAAATTTGTCCGAAAAAAAAAAAAAAACCGAACACTGATTTTGGTAATAAAATTCAATGATTTGCAAGCGTTGCTCGTTAGTAAGTCTATTCACGATGAAATGTCAAAGCATACTGAGCATCTTTCTCTTTGACACCATGTCTGAAATCCCACGTGATCTGTCAAATACTAATGCATGAAAATCCTAACCTCAAAAAAATCACCCGTTATTTGATGCATTGTCATAGCTCTGCCCGCGAAAATCTTTTATAGGAATATCAAGGCTTTGAAAAGAGTTTAAAATGGTATCTGCTATATATTGCGCATTATGTTTATCCATAGGCAAAAATTGCATAAATCTCTCAATAGGCTGTCCGTCTTTTGCGTATCTAACTATGAAAGTTAGTTGGTCAAAGTGGGACAGATCTGGCGTAGAATCTACGCTAATAGAATAGTACTTTGCTGATTTAAGTTCTTTGACAATGGTTTTCAAAACTTACTGTCCCATTAAATTAATAAATTCATTACAAATATTTGCCGATAATTATGATGTACTTCCTTTTCCACGATTTCCGCAGTTTTGTATGTGATCAGCAAGAAAAGTATCAAATTCACTAATCAGTTCTAAGCATCCCAAATAATTCCCATTATTTTGCAATCCTAATGCCTCATTATCGTCACGAAAAGCAAGATCTCTTGAAGACAAAAATGTCACTACTGCAACAGTCCTCCTAAGCACATTCTTGCAATCGTTAATTTCTGTATTATAAGTATTGGGACAGCAAGTCAGTATCAATTCGTCCAGTAGTTTTCATTCTTGCAACATAATTCATCATAAATTCCCTGTGCTGTAAGCTGTTATCATGCTCTAAGTAATAATAAGTTACTTATATGCTTCCAATCTTTATATACATTAGGAGAACTTAAATTATGTCCAGTACCAGTAGTGGTATTAAATAGACGGCAGAAATAACAGTAAAAAAATTTCTTTGCTGGTGAATAAAGAAGCCATTTTCTTTGTAAAGACTCACCATTTGTCAATTTACGAATAAAAGTGTTTTTAAATAAGTATCTAGTTTTCGTTTTACCCTTTGAATCTGGAAAACTTGAAAAAGTTTCAGAGAAGTCACTATTTATATTTTGGAAAAACTCTGGTTCTTTTCGAATCCACCAGTGGCATGAAGTCGATGGTTCAGCATCTGATGTTTGTCATATTCGTCACATGTAACCTCTTCTTCCTGGTGACATTCAGAGGTACTTTTGTCTTGCGGTGATGCGAATGAATAATCATCCTTCGCCTTATTTGAGTCTTCAACCGTAAAAAACGAAGTGAGCTTTGGACGTTTTTCCGTTATTTCTTTTTGTGCTGTAACTTTTTTTCTTTTTTGTGAACCACTTAAATATGTTCTTTTCGATATAATGAAATAATGTTCAAACGAAAAAATTAAAATTTCTGTCTATTTTACTCAATTTCAAATATCAAACCTTAGATAAATAATCCAGTGTTTATTGAACTCTGTATCAAACGAAACAAAATAACGCCACTCACTCACTCCTATCAGACTGAAAGTTGGGGGGATCTCCGAATGATGCATTATCATCATGACATGATGTATTATCATTCGAGGATTCCCCCAACCATAGACAATGTCGACATTTATGTTAGGCTTTGTTTACACGGTGCAGCTTGACTTTAGAATCGGAGTGATTGCGTGAGTGATCGCTAGATGGTGTACTTAGTAAATTAGGTAGGATGCGTTCGGAAACAAATGTAATGTGAGAGAAATTGTCGGTCCTTCGGGGGCCCTGGGCACGGGCCCCGTGTGCCCTTATGTTGAAGACGGTAATGTCCTCCACCCCTAGATTCAATGGTCTCCATTGAATATCTAATATTGAATGTTGCCAAGTTTTCTTATTATTACTAGTGATTATGAAACTTACTTATGATTATAAAAGTATAGTTATAGTTTTGAGCTTGACATTGGGGTTGAATTTGTAGCTCTACATTTAAATTTGTATTTTTATTTCTCTTATATATTTTATTTTATTAATATTCCTATTGCTATTAATAATATTATTAGTATACTTATGCCATAGTTTACATTATTGTGTATTTTTAATTCTTCCAATTTGTTAATATTTTTTTCTTGATTTATTATTATCTCTTATATTTAATTATATTATTCTTATAATTGCTCTATTGTCACAGTCTTGTTTCATTTTTATTTTATATGCATCATTGTGTCATTGTTATATTCGTATTTACATTGGTTAAACGGACAAACGTTAATTTCTTTTAAGTTTTTGAAATGTGCTCCTTTTGTACATTGTATTTATATATTTTGTTTCCTATTGTAATTGCATATTTCTGTTCTCCTATCATTTCAAAATGTTGCCTATTATGTAATGGTGTTATTAGTATTAGATCTGCTATAACGTGTGTAATTGGTATTTTTACAGTTAAAAGTAATGCGTCGTCTTTATATGAAAGGAGTCCTGTCTCTACGTGTTTAATTTAAAAATGTCAATATTGAATCTTTCAATTTCTTCTGTTGATAATATACTAGGGTGTAGTATATTATGCTTTGCTGAAGCTATGTTTTCTTGAATTTGTTCAATTTTACTTTCTAAGTGTTTAATTTCAAGCATCTGATCAGAATAAAGCATGTGTTTTATAATTTTTTCGTTTGATTTATTTTCAAAGGTTTTTAGTATTTTTGCCCTATCGTCTTCTATAGTTCTTTTTAATGTATTAATGGATTTATTGAAGTTGTCATTTATATATATTTGTTGACTTACCGCTCCTATTATCTTAGGATTCTTTTTCTCTATTATTTCTAAATGTTGTAGTATGTTTTCCCTATCTTCATTGTCCATGGTTCCGAAGAGCCATTTGTATGTAGTTCCTACAATACTAATTAGTCCTCTGCGTTTTCTGTTATTTCCTATAGGCATTAAAGTGTTTATTTTTGCTTTAATAGATTTTATTTATTCGTATAATATTTCCCTGCCATTCCTGTTATATTGGTTGAAATTATTTTCTAGGTTATTTTCAATTTTATTTATAATCTGCTTAAATTCCTTGGGGTGTATTATATGGATTACCGTTGCAGTTTGATTCACTATCTCTATCTCTCTGATTCTTATTTTAGCGTATCCCGATTGGTTTTCAAGCTTGCTTATTTGTAAAAGTCCATTGATTGCTGTTATTATCGTTAAAAGTATTGTATATATATATACTAGCTGACCCGGCAAACTTCGTTCTGCCCTAAATAGATTTTTTTTTTCATTTCAAAAATTACACCGGTATTGGTTTTAATAGAATATGAACGGTTTTTTACAAATTTTACTCGGAAGTGAATTGGCAGAACCTGCCCGATAAACATTTTTTTCGAGGGTACATTAATGCTTTTTAAATTTAATTGCTTGATAATAACAAATAATTGTTGACAATTTAATAAAATTAAGTTTGTGCTATTCTCATTCAGTTTTATTAGTTTTAATCGAGTCTCGAAAATATATAATTCTAGTACATATTTAGTTTAGGGCTGCACGGTACACGATATTTTTGGTTTTCTGTTCCGCGGCGTAAATAAACAGTGAGGAAGGTTTTCCAACACGGGAACACGCCACATAGAGCTGGCCATGTGAAAAGCAAGACATTTCTAAATTTATGCCGCATACTTCCAGCGACTGCTCTTGTGACTTGTTTATTGTCATCGCAAATGCAAGTTTCACTGGGAACTGCAAACGTCTGAATTGGAATGGCAAATCTGTTGATGTTAATGGGTTTCGGGGAAGTAAACCGAACTTGAAACTTGAACGGGCCTTTCAAAATGCTTGCCACTATTAAATTGTCCATTAGCTTGGTCACAATCAGTCGAGTACCATTGCACAGTTTGGGAGCATGAAGATTCCGTAGCATAGTGGGTAATTTACTACCTCGTCTTCATTTGCAACGCGATCGATTGATTTAAAAGACCGCAGAGTCCCGGAATTTGATTTTGAATCGTCCAACTCAAGTCGTTGACATCCATATTTTTTGCTGCTAAAATTGCGCGCGTGCTTAACCAATCGTAGTTACCATAATTTTGAGCAATATTTGGATATACACTATTGATTAGTTCATATTTATTAGATGTGAATTGGCAAATCGTAATTGGAATCGATATTAATCCACTGCAAGGATCTATCGGAACTTGTCCATTTCCGATTCGCAGCAGCTCTTTTGAAAAACCTCCGCAGTTCTATCGTTTTGCAGCAAAACTCGCATATTCATGGTCAATGAAATGGTTTTAACAAACCTCCACTAATGCGATGACTTCAGACATGAGTTTAGCTCATCCGCCGCTGTTGATTTTGGAATGACGGAAAGTGTTGTCTAAACTCGCCCGACAGCAATATCATCACTCCTCCAAAGCAACCAATATTGTTGCGCAAATCTCTCAGTGTTCGGTCGAGTGCTTCTAATGATCGTTTTGTGGGCCATTGTGCATTCATCCCATATGATTAACTTACATTTTTTTAAAACTTGTGCCATTGCTGATTGCTTTGAAATATTGCAAACAGAACTTTCGTGTATTTGCAAGTTTAATGGAAGCTTTAATGCTGAATGTGCAGTTCTTCCACCTTCTAACAGTGTTGCAGAAATCCCGGTAGATGCAAGAGCTAAGGCAATACTTCTTCTGCCATGTCATCTTTGTACGTATCCCATAATAGTCGCGGGTTTGAAGGCTAATATGTCGAAATTATAATAGCGAAAAGTGTACGAACTGCAGTGGCTGGTGAAGAAGCTATTGCGTTTGATTCCAGTGACTGTCGTGTTCAAGCAATTGCAATTGTTGACATGCTTCTCGAAATGTTGCACAAATGGTACTATCTACAGTCCTCAATGATTCAAATGAAGTTGAACCGCGTACATTAATCAAAAGCAAACGTAGGTAAAAGCAATCATCGTTCTTTGGATGGATTGTGTAAATTCTTCCCAATGCATCAGTTGAAAAAACACCTGGATAACCATCTACCGGATGGCCGTTCTTCCTACGCAAGCATTTCTTCGACGATGCATTCCATGTATTATACCGAGGCATCTCCGAGTAAAGCAATGTTCTCGCGAACGGATCACTTGCGCAAGTTGCAAAGAAACTTGTTAAAGTGGTTGCTAGTGGTATTTCCGTTCGCTGTACTATGTTCTCTGCGTTGAAATAAACTCGCTGGCCATTCTCCAAATGAGCTGCCAGATGCACAACAGTAGGATTGCTTCATTGCAGTTCACATATCTGCCCATTTGAAATTTGCTAATTTCATCTCGTTCAACGTCAACGTGTGTTATCAACCACGAAATTCTTTCCTTTCAATTGAGTGATGAATGTTCTGCCATTGTCAGCGGGTGAGCGACGCCGATAGAGAGGGTATCCGTCGTTTCCAGTTTGAGTTTCCGAAATAAAAGCACGGGGATAGCGTTTTTTTGCATTTACTGTCCGACATACAAACCGAAGATGGATCGTGTTCTCCGCATGGCCCATGAACCATATTGGCCATCACCACTTCGTGCAACTCTGGATCTATTTCAACATCACGAATTTCGGCGGAAATGATGTCATCAATTTGGTCAGGTGTAATTTTCTCCACCATCCAAAGATGAATGTGTGCGTCGGGCAAACCTCAATTCTGCCACTCCAGCATCGAACAGTGCCATATTCACGTTGTTTCGTAATAAAGTCCATCAAACATCTGAGTTTTTGTTTAAACACGCGTGCTGTAACATCGTGGCGATCGCTTGGTGATTGACCGGGATGGAATAGATTCGTAGTGTCTGGCCATTTTGGATTGCAAGTAAATGTAACAAACAAATCCGGCCGTCCATAATTGCGCACGTAAGTCATCGCATCCTGGGAGTACTCATGCATGTGTCTAGGACTGCCAATGTATGTCGATGGCAAAATATAGAGTCGACCAATATCTGTAATATCCGCATCACCATTCATTGCATCTCTTAAGTGAATATACTTTCAGATCGTAACTTCGACTGATTGTATCGCATGTAATTAAGTCGTTCTGTCTCAACTTTAACGTACATGTCAACTGCATACTGTTGAAATAACCGTCCATATCTCAGTAAATGGTTGTCATAGTTTTGGCGAATCATCATTCGATATGCGTTAAACTTCATTGAACTGACTTTTTTATTTGTCTCGACACCTAAAAGCGTAAATTACCTGTATGAAGTAGCAAACAAAAATTTTTTTTTACTAACCATTCACCGGATTTATCATCTTATATCCTAAGTGATATCCGTCTTCTCCACGGCAGAACATGAGCGGATATTGCATTGCGTCGTAAGACCGATGTGTCTCACTTATCCGTTTTAGTGCGTTTTGATTTCTACGTTTGATAACAATATCACGCGACTGCAAATTTTCTCCAACAACAACAACTGATATTTCGCTAACTGTAGGTGCATTATATTGTCTTTCATGTGTCCCTGTTGGTCTTTTGTCCGCTTGTGTGATTATACTATGATCATTTGTTGGCATACGTTCCAACAAAATCGTAAACAGTTTAATGAGGCCATTGTGTTCGTGGAACATTTGCTGCAATTGTTCGATTATTTCTCTTTTCGTTGTATTGAAGATAGCACAACGCCGATTTACTTCATCATGTGAATCTCCCAGAAAGTAAATTTGGAGATATTTGTGTTCTTGATCTGGATGCGGCAACAGCGATCCAGCGAGATGAAAAATTTGCCCATGAACCTGTATAATTGGAGGAAAGCTCTGTAGTTTCTGTCGAATATTGTTTGGCAAAAATACCTTAAACGTTGGATTGTAGTTTTGTTCATTTACAATTTCACCGCCAAACGACGTCATTTGAAAACAATCGTTGTACATTTTAGTGTGCTTTAAGAAATGGCTCGAGTGAGGAGATTCACCGTAAAGCAGCTGGAGCAATGGCTGTGGTGGTGGAAGCAATTCTGGCAACTTAATCTTTCCCCCGGCGCAACATAACCCTGGCGGTTCATTTTTAAATTTGACTGCATTGCAATATTGACAAACTACTGACATCTGACCGATTTGAACAGATGCGCTATATTGAATGTTGGGATCATATCGAAAACCTGCCCGTTCAATGTTCACAAAAGAAAGATGTTGCCGCTGTTGTCGTCGAATAATCGCATGTTGTGATCTTACTTCATCACTTTGGCGAGCACGAACTTCCCTTCTTCTCGATCGTTGTTGTTGATTGTGAACTTCCCTTCTTCTCAATCGTTCTTGCTGATTGTATGTTTGGTTGACATCTTCTAACTGGTGCGTGCTATTTTCCAGCAGTCTATTTCGTGGTGATACCCTCTCAATAACACTTTCCCTTTGACGTGCTCTGCTATTTCGTGTTCTCCTTGCGGCCTGGGAACTCCGAGAAGTGTTACCATACGTACTGATTCTTGACATCGTAACAAATATCTAATTGGAAATGATCATTCATTTGCATAAAGTTCATATAAGGTTTTACGGACCAATAACTTACCTTTGAAAACTCCAAAAATGAATGAAGCAGATCAATTGAATGATAAATTCCAATGTACATAAATCGGTATTCGCCAACACGCTAAATCACTTTCACTAAATAACTCATTTTATAAAACAAAATATATCAATATATCAGTAAAGCAAGGCGCATTTTTATTGCCCTCTAAATTTTGCGTGTTCGATTGCAAAGCAAAATTACGATATAACCGCTACTGTCACCGATAAATAAACAAAAATAGCAAGAAACAACCAAAATGTCGTGCTAGGTGGAAACTGAGATAAATAACTATATGGTGGATTAACAACCAAAATAATTAAAGATTGTATGGGAGGTACCACGCCCCCTTTTTCGATAACACCAAGTTTTATGGGTGAGAATGGTGTTGTTTCTTATAGCTCTATACCAATTTTCATGTTCCTACCTTATACACTTTTGAAGATATTCACATTGAAAAATTCAGTTTGTATGGGAGGTGCCACGCCCCCTTAATATTCTGTTCTGATTTTAAGACATGACCTGCGCGTGGTAATAACAAACAAATCCCCCAAAGGAAGTATTTCATTTGGTTCAGCCGTTTTCGAGTTTTAGCGTTACAACTGTACACCATTTCATTTTTATATATATAGATTATCTTATATGCTTTTTTAAACTTTGAATCTTTAGATATTAAGTGATTTCCCTCTTCTTTAAAGTTGTCTACTCCCTTGTATCTTGGTTGTGTTTTGGTAACTCTATGATTCTTTATATATTTATTCCGAAAATCTTGTATGTTTACCCTGTTTTCTTTTTTATTGATATTATCTATATATATAAAAATCAATGCCACTTTCTTTGTAATTTCATCACTCATAAACGGCTGAACCGATTTGGCTGATTTTTTTTTTTTTGTTGTATTTGTTATTATTAGGAGAAGGTTCTTATGTAAGAAAAAATTACGAAAGTTGCCGGAAACCCCTAAAAACAGCCCTTTTCTTTTTCCCATACAAACGTTTTATTTTGTATATATGTACATACATACATACATATGTAAGTAAAAATGATTGTTCGTTTGTTAGTAACGCTAACGCTCGAGAACGGCGGAACCAATCTTCATGAAATCAGAAGTTGTTCGCTGTGGATCTGGAAAGGGTTAGATATAAAAAAACCATATACTTTTCATAAGGAAAAGTCGAAAAATTGGAAATTTCCAAAAAGGGACTTTTCATACACTTCTTTTTTGTTTTGTTTTTCAATATTTTGATTTGTAAATTATTTGAATCGTTCAATTTCGGTCGCTTACTTTTTTATTCCGGAAAAATTATTGAAAATTATTCAGTGAAAACTTTATGTGTGTTTCAAACGAAGTGATCAATTACAGATTGAAATTTGTTACGAAGCAACGAAGACATCGCGCTAATATCGGTCGGCGTTCTTTTTGCCATCAACGTATGGCAGCTCAAGACACAAGAACTTCATGAGACTCCCACGATGCGATGACATATGTGTGGAATTATGGATCGCTGTCAATCAGCAAGCGATCATCACGATAATACAGCAAGACTTTTCAAACAACAGCTACGGTATTTGATGAACTTTATCTTGAAGCAACGTATGTATATACAAGTATGGTGCAGTCAGATGCTGGATGTACTTTGTTGAGTTGCAAAAAAGAGGTTTGCCCCAGGCACACATTTTTCTTTGAATGGTGGATGGTGGTTACACTAGATCAAATTGATGAAATCATTTCTGCCCAAAATCCTCATGCAGAGAAAGATCCATTATTCTACGAAGCGATGAAAACCAATATGGTGCATGGACCTTGCAGACATCCCACTTGCAATTAATGCACGAAACACTATCCACGTGCTTTTCTTTCGGAAACGCAAACTGGAAATGATGGATATCCACTCTATCGTCGTAGCTCATCAGACGACAATGGCAGGACATTTAACATTCAACTTAGAGTAGTGAATATCGAAGTTGAGAACATATTGATCGTACTATATTCTCCACTGTTGTCTAATTCACATTCAAAACTCATATCAATGTTTAGTATTGCAGTTTGGTGTAATCTATAAAATACGTTTGTAAGTACGTCATCAAAGGAACCAATATGGCGGTTATTGGTCTTGAACAATACGGTCGATACGTGAACTGCAATAAAGCGCTTTGTAGGGTATTTACTTCTGCAATTCATGAACGTTTTTTGACTGTTGTGCGTCTCGCAGTTTATTTGAAGAATGGCTAAAGAGTGTTTTTCAACCCAGAGAATACAGTACAGCCAGCGGAAACACTTCCAATAACATTGACATTTTCCATAATACAATTGCTAAGTATTTGGAATAGAAGAAAAGAACTGCAACCAAATACGCCGTGAAATAGATTATAAATGGTTCAGTAATCAGTCGTTGAGTATGTATTATACCACGTGCATCCCTAAAGACTGATGTCACAACCTTTCCAGCCGCCTTTTTCGTTTTTCCGCGCCTGAAAACCATCACCACCAACTTCATCATGTGCAGTCCACTAGAATGACTGTCGATTGGACTCCAGCGGGAAATGATGGAGCTATATTTCTTTATTTATTGCGATTAGAGAGTACTTAAACACTTCTCATAATTAGTTGTTTTTGTTGGATTATGAACTTGCGAGCACCTACTTTGCAACTCAACGGTGGATTTCCCTGAGCCCAAATTCAACAGTATTTTTCACAAAAAAACAATGCTTTATTGACACATGAAATGCTTTATGATCGATTTTTTTAAACTAACACAAGTTGCTTCAGAAAAATGCTATATCTCATTAACTAATAGTTATAATCCAACTAATAGAAATCATATAGATGGTAGTAGTAGTATTATCTATGTATCAGCCACAGTGAAGCGTGGACGGGCCCTCTAGTCTATATATATAAAAATGAAATGGTGTATAGTTGTAACGCTAAAACTCGAAAACGGCTGAACCAAATGAAATACTTCCTTTGGGGGATTTGTTTGTTATTACCACGCGCAGGTCATGTCTTAAAATCAGAACAAGATATTAAGGGGGCGTGGCACCTCCCATACAAATTGAATTTTTCAAGTCGAATATCTTCAAAAGTGTTTAAGGTAGGAACATGAAAATTGGTACACAGCTACAGGATAACAACACCACTCTCACCTATAAAACCGGGGGCTATCGAATAAGGGGGCGTGGTACCTCCCATACAATCTTTAATTATTTTGGTTGTTAATCCACCATATATTTATCTCATTTTCCACCTAGCACGACATTTTGGTTGTTTCTTGCTATTTTTGTTTATTTATCGGTGACAGTAGCGGTTATATCGTAATTTTGATTGTGTTACGTGCTATTTTTGGTTTATGGAAATGGCAGTTTTATGAAACAAACAGAAATTAAATTAAACGTCAATTTTGTGTTGCAATCGAACACGCAAAATTTAGAGGGCAATAAGAATGCGCCTTGCTTTACTGATATATTTTGTTTTAAAAAGTGAGTTATTTAGTGAAAGTGTTGGCGAATACCGATTTATGTACATTAGACTTTATCATTCAATTGATCCGCTTCCTTAGTTTAATTTATTCATTTTTGGAGTTTTCAAAGGTAAGTTATTAGTCCGTAAAACGTTATATGAACTTTATGCAAATGAATGATCATTTCCAATTAGATATTTGTAAAATGCCAAGAATCAGTACGTATTTTGAAAAGAAAGAATTTCGTGGTTGATAACACATGGATCGTTCCATATTCGCCAATTTTGTCTAAGGCATTCAAAACACATATAAATGTTGAGTATTGCAGTTCAATAAAATCAATTAAGTATGTTTGCAAATATGTCACCAAAGGAAGCGATATGGCGGTTATTGGCGTTGAACGAGATGAAATTATCAAATTTCAAATGGGCAGATATTTGAACTGCAATGAAGCAATCTGGAGAATATTTTATTTGCAATTCATGAACGCCATCCTACTGTTGTGCATCTGGCAGCTCATTTGGAGAATGGCCAGCGAGTTTATTTCAACGCAGAGAACATAGTACAGCGAACGGAAATACCACCAGCAACCACTTTAACAAGTTTCTTTGCAACTTGCGCCAGTAATCCGTTCGCGAGAACATTGCTTTACTCGGAGATGCCTCGGTATAATACATGGAATGCATCGTCGAAGAAATGGTTGCGCAGGAAGAACGGCCATCCGGTAGATGGTTACCCAGGTGTTTTTTCAACTAATGCATTGGGAAGAATTTACACAATCCATCTAAAGAACGATGATTGCTTTTACCTACGTTTGCTTTTGATTAATGTACGCGGTTCAACTTCATTTGAATCATTGAGGACTGTAGATGGTACCATTTGTGAAACATTTCGAGAAGCAAGTCAACAATTGCAATTGCTTGAACACGACAGTCACTGGAATCAAACGCAATAACTTCTTCACCAGCCACTGCAGTTCGTAAACTTTTCGCTATTATAATTTCGACATGTCAGCCTTCAAACCCGCGTCTATTATGGGATACGTACAAAGATGACATGGCAGAAGATATTTTGCATCGCCTGCGATTAGCGACGAGAAATGTCCACTTACAAATGAACGCTGACATCTACAATGAAGCATTAGTCCTTATTGAAGATTTATGTTTACTTATGAGTAGAAAACTATTGATTGAAGTTCATATGCCGGCACCAAGTCGTCAAACAAGGGATTTAGTGAGTCGCGAATTGGAACGCGATCGTGCTTACGATATAACTCACTTACAACAACAAGTACAAACAAATGTTCCACTGTTGAATGAACAGCAAAGCAGTGCGTACAATCAGCTAATAAATGCTGTAGATAGTGGAAACGGTGGCATATTTTTCCTTGATACGCCCGGCGGGACTGGCAAAACGTTCCTATTGTCTTTAATACTAGCAGCAATACATGGTCAAGGTGGTATTGCATTAGCTCTTGCATCTACTGGGATTGCTGCAAGACTGTTAAGTGCCCTGGAGACGATCAAATAATTGCGTCAAACAGTGCATATGTGTTAGTGATGTTCAATCGTGTGTTGCCCGCAAACGTTCAAATTAACACGTCAAACATCAGTTTATTTTTGATCTTGTAGCGAACGGTCGTCATGTCATCGTCGGATGATGATTATCTTTTATTGGCATGTGCTGCAATTCTTATGAAAAAAAAAAAAATGAAAAATTTTATTATTTTAATTTATTTGATTTGTTTTGATTTTATTTTATTTTAGTTTATTTATTTTATTTTATTTTATTTATTTTATTTTATTTGATTTTACTTTAATTATTTTATTATTGTAATTTATTTGATTTGATTTTATTTTATTTATTTTATTTGATTTTACTTTAATTATTTTATTATTTTAATTTATTTGATTTGATTTTATTTATTTTAAAATTTTACGCTTATTTCACTTAACTTTTTTCTTCTTCACTTCACTCTTTTTCGCTTCACTTCACTTTTCCGCAAGTATGTATGTCCTCTTCGCTTGAAGTCTTCACTGCAAATGAGTCATGCTTGTCAAACATGAGTGGAGACGATCAAATTATCGTCCGTCAAATAGAAATATCAAAAATTTTTGATTTTCATCAAACAGAGCCGACAACAAGTCGGTGTAGCGTACGTGTAGCCGACGAGAGCCGACGACACCAACACAATTAAAGTGTTTGACGCAATTATTTGATCGTCTCCAGGGCACTTTAGAAGGTGGAAGAACGGCATATTCAGCATTAAAGCTTCCATTAAACTTTCAAAGCAATCAGCAATGGCACAAGTTTTAAAAAAATGTAAGTTAATCATATGGGATGAATGCACAATGACCCACAAACGATCATTAGAAGCACTCGACCGAACACTGACAGATTTGCGCAACAATAATCGTTGCTTTGGAGGAGTGATGATATTACTGTCGGGCGACTTTAGACAAACACTTCCCGTGATTCCAAAATCAACAGCGGCGGATGAGCTAAACGCATGTCTGAAGTCATCGCATTTGTGGAACTTTCATTGACCATGAATATGCGAGTTTTGGTGCAAAACGATAGAACTGCGGAGGTCTTTTCAAAAGAGCTGCTGCGAATCGGAAATGGACAAGTTCCGATAGATCCTTGCAGTGGATTAATATCGATTCCAATTACGATTTGCCAATTCACATCTAATAAATATGAACTAATCAGTAGTGTATATCGAAATATTGCTCAAAATTATGGTAACTACGATTGGTTAAGCACGCGCGCAATTTTAGCAGCAAAAAATATGGATATCAGCGACTTGAATTGGACAATTCAAAATCAAATTCCGGGAGATCTGCGGTCATATAAATCAATCGATCGCGTTGAAAATGAAGACGAGGTAGTAAATTACCCAGTGGAGTTCTTAAACTCTTTGATGCCGCCTGGAATGCCGCCTCATAATTTGCGTCTCAAAGTTGGGTCTGTAGTTATTAAGCTACGGAATCTTCATGCTCCCAAACTGTGCAATGGTACTCGACTGATTGTGACGAAGCTAATGGACAATTTAATAGTGGCAAGCATTTTGAAAGGCCCGTTCAAGGGAGAGGAATGCTTACTTCCCCGAATTTACTTCAACAAATTTGCCATTCCAATGCAGACGCTTGCAGTTCCCAGTGAAACTTGCATTTGCGATGACAATAAACAAGTCACAAGAGCAGTCTCTGGAAGTATGCGGCATAAATTTAGAAATGTCTTGCTTTTCACATGGCCAGCTCTATGTGGCGTGTTCCCGTGTTGGAAAACCTTCCTCACTGTTTATTTACGCCGCGGAACAGAAAAACAAAAATATCGTGTACCGTGCAGCCCTAAACTAAATATGTACTAAAATTATATATTTCCGAGACTCGATTAAAACTAATAAAATTGAAAGAGAATAGTACAAACTTAATTTTATTAAATTGTCAACAAATCCTGGACGCGATGTGTCAGCAATTGAAAAGAGTAGCATTTTTCAAGCAATTAAATTAAAAAGCATTATTATACCCTTGAAAAAAATTTTTATCAGGCAGGTTCTGGCAATTCACTTCCGAATAAAATTTGTAAAAATTTTGTCAAATTATTACCGGTGGAATTTTTGAAATGAAAAAAAAAATCTATTTTGGGCAGAAGGAAGTTTGCCGGGTCAGCTAGTTTATTATATTTTCTTTTTGCTTTTGTAATTTTTCCGCGATTTTGTTTAGTTCTTGTTCGGAAAGTAAGTTATTTATGAAATCTATTGGTCTTTTTTTGTCGTAGAATGTATGATATTATTATAAGCAGTTATTGCTTTGAATACTTTCTCTTTCAAATTGTCGTTGTTATTTGCATCAGCATTAAAAAGTCTTAAGTGTTCATTCAAAGTTATGTGTAATCTTCACTTCCTGTTTTATTATAAGTGGTGTTAGGTGTAGGTTTATTTTTTATCTTTTAAGAATTGTTTTATTGGTACTGTATCTAATTCATTGTCTGTTACTAAAGTTTTCGGTTTGCCTAAATATTGAATTCTTTCCTTTATGGCATTTACAATTGATATCCAAGTTCTGTCCTTTAATGATTTGGCTGTTGATTATTTTGTTAATTTGTCGAAACTTGTAAGGTACATTATGCCTCTTTGTGGGTGCCAAATATCAAAATGAACAATTTCATTATGTTTTTTAGGAGTTTCCGTAATATTTAAACTATGTTTCATAGGGTTTCTGTCGAACTTCCCCTTATTGCATATTTCACAGTTATTGATTTATTTCTGTATTTCTTTTTGTAATTTTAGGTAGTAGTGTGTTTTTTTTATTTCCTCAAATATTTCATTTATTCCCCTGTGAATATTTTCCAGATGTTTCTATTCTATCAATGTTCAGAGTTTTCCTTTGTCTGTTACATCTTTTAAAATTATGTTTGATTTCATTATTTTTAGATTTGCATTATTTGCGAACAATTTTATATAACTCTTGAATTTGTAGAAATAATTTGTCATCTGGGCAGTAAATTACTATTAATCTTTTTTGCGTTAGGTTCTCTTGCATTATTTTTAAAATGTCGCTTTCAAGTGTTACATTTATTATGTTTCTTATTTTCCTTGGATGTATTATTTTTTTTGTTTTTGATTGCTTTTGCGCTCTTTGAATTATAAGTTGATTTTTATGTATATTGATTACATTTTCTGTTATTTTTATGAAGTATGTACTATCCGTTTCTGCACTATGTACAGTATCTATGTCGTCATCATACCATATTATTATTTTCATAATTTAGTCTGCTTAGACCATTTGCAATTACATTTTCTTTACCTTTAATGTATAAAATATCGAAATCAAATTCATTGAGCTTAACTTTCCATCCTTGTAATTTTGAATTAGGGTCCTTTATATTATTTAACCAAACCAATGGACGATTTTTTGATGGTGAATCTGCGACCAAAAAGGTATGGGCGAAAATATTTAGTGGCCCACACTGGGTGTATGAATTAGCCCCCACTGAATTAACCCCCACCGGGCAAAATGACTTAAGCCCCACCAATTTTACAACAAAATTAAAAATGGCGGAAAGTGGGGCTAAAGTCATTTTCGTGGGGATTAATTCTTTTTTTTTTAGTGGGGATTCTGTCATGTAAGAACCCCCACGTTTGGTGGGGCTTAATTCATTTCGATTGGTGGGGATAAAAACATTTTCGTGGGGTTTAATTCATTTTTTTTTCGTGGGGATTCTGTCATGTAAGAACACCCACGTTTGGTGGGGCTTAATTCATTTTAATTCCGTGATCTTTTATAAAAATAAATCAAACAGTTAGCAACGTAATACTTTTCACAGAAGAATTATGAACACCGGGGTTTTGGACCGACCAGGGATATTTTTTTTCGAGCGCTCGATTGATGTTGTTTAGTTAATCAATAACAGAAATTGGTTTTTATGTTATTTTTATAAAAATATGAAAAACTTCACAATCACTTCACTTTAACAAAAATGGCAAGGTTATGTTCGAAATTATGGCACAGCTGTTGTAAATTCGAATGGCCACTATTGATTCATGCACTGATCGTTTTCGAATTATCGATATTCACAATATACGAGTCTGAACGAGAATTGGTAAAAATGGGAAATACATAATAGGAAAATTTATAATTAATTATTATAGCAGAAAGAAGAAGAATTTGGACACAGAAGAATTATGAACACCGGGGTTTTGGACCGACCAGGGATATTTTTTTTCGAGCGCTCGAAAAAAAATATCCCTGGTCGGTCCAAAACCCCGGTGTTCATAATTCTTCTGTGTCCGATGTTCATAATTCTTCTGTGAAAAGTATTAAAATCACTAATAGTGCACATTTCGTAAAAGGAGAAACCATAATTTTGTAAATTATAAAATAATAGAAGGGAATTTTTCCTTTTACGAAAGGTTAAAATCACAGTGTACATTTCGTAAAAGGAGAAACCATAAGAGAGTGTGGCAAACAATTTTAATAAATTTAAATGCCCTTTTTGTCGTCAAGATGTTGACGAATATTTACATATTTTTATTTAATTATTTTCTTTTTCTCACATTTTCATATTTTCATTTAATTCTTTACCTTTTTTTTAAATATTACATACGTATGTATAATTGAATTTTTGTTAAAATTTTGATTTAAAAACTTGACGTTTAAAGCAAGCAAAATAAATTAAAAATGAAGTAAAGTGGGGCTAAAGTCATTTTCGTGGGGATTAATTCCTTTTTTTTCGTGGGGATTCTGTCATGTAAGAACACCCACGTTTGGTGGGGCTTAATTCATTTCGATTGGTGAGGATAAAATCATTTTCGTGGAGTTTAATTCATTTTTTTTCGTGGGGATTCTGTCATGTAAGAACACCCACGTTTGGTGGGGCTTAATTCATTTCGATTGGTGGGGATAAAATCATTTTCGTGGGGTTTAATTCATTTTTTTTTCGTGGGGATTCCGTCATTTTTGGAGGGGAAAGATTCACTAAGAAATTGGTGGGGCTTAAGTCATTTTGCCCGGTGGGGGTTAATTCAGTGGGGGCTAATTCATACACCCGCCCACACTATGGCTAACAACTCTTTCTCTATAGTGCTTTAATTTTTTCATGTCCATTCAAAGTACGACTGGCAAATGAAATTGTTTTGTAATCTTGCATAAGGGCTGCTCCTAGAGAAAAATTACTCGCATCTGCCACAAGAGTAAAAATTTTTGTGAAATCTGGGTGGATTAAAATGGGGTAATTTTTTATCAACATTTTTATTTTAAAGAAAGAATCTTTATAATCATGGTAATTAATGTTTGTTTTTGAGCCTTTTTTAAATATTTTATTAAATGGTATGCTATTTTAGAGTAATCTTTAGTAAATCTCCTATAGTATCCCGTAATACCTAAAAATGCTTTTATTTTCTTAACGCTTCTTGGAAGTAGAATCTTTTCTATTGCTTCCACTTGTTGAGGGTTTGGTTTAATACCATCTTTTGTAATTAAGTGACTTAAGAAATCTCATTTATTTAATTGGATCTTTAGATTTTTTTCTTTCATTCTCATTAAAATTTTGCTCAATGATTCTAGGTGCTCTTCTACGCTTTTAGAAAGTACTAAAATATCGTCCATGTACACAATGCAAATTTTGCCGATATATTCTTTTAATATATCGTTCATTAGCCTTTGGAACGTTGCCGGTGCATTTCACAATCCGAAGGGCATTCTTAGAAATTCATAATGTCCATTTACAGTGGAGAAAGCTGTTTTATGTATGACGCGTTCGTCCAATTCCATTTGATGAAAAGCTTTGGCTAAGTCGAGAGTAGAAAAATATTGGCATCTTCCCAATTTGTCAAATATATCATCTGTATTAGGAATTGGAAATCTGTCTTCTGCAGTTACGCTGTTCAACTTTCTGTAGTCCATCACAAGACGCCAGTTTTGTTCATTGGTTGCGTCCAGCTTCTTTGGTACCAGCCAAATAGGGCCTTGGGTTAACATTTGGTCTATTTGTTTTTCTATTTCCGGTTTGTGTATTTCTGGGTATCGGTAGATTTTAGAGTAAACCAGAATATCATTTTTTGTTATTATTCTTTGTTTTGTTGAACTTGTAAATGTTAAATTATCGTCTTCGTTGTAAAATAGGTTTTTATATCTTTTTAGTATATTTATAAGTTTATTTTTGTCTATACCGTTAAGGTGATTGGTGTCAACGAATTCTGTGACGCATTTATCTTTTATGTCATTACAGAAGATTTCCACCTCCTTGCTTTTATAACTCATTTCGTTATATATTTCTTCTTCTTTTGTTAGATAAAAAGTCAGTATTGTTTTATTTGTTTTTATAATTCTGTTTGGGTAGTCTATTATCGCATTTATCTTCGTTAAGATATTGCTACCAATGAGTCCGTCAAAGTTCTTGTTAAAATTACATTCCAGGAATTCACATATGATTTCTTTTTCAATAAATTCTTTAAATATTGGGAATCTGCAAAATTTCTTAACTTCCGTTTTTCTTCCCATGGCTGTAACTTGCACATCACACCTCTTCCATTTCGGGTTACAAACATTTTCGTTGATCAAACTGAACTCTGCTCCAGTGTCAATGATGAAATATAACTTTCTTTTGTGTGTATCTATTATTATATAGGGTAATTGTTTTGTGGATCCCACTGAAAATTTGTATTTGCATTGCCAATATCCATAGGTTCTGGTTTATTGCGATTTGATATTGCGGACCGATTATAACTTCCTGATTGGTTGTAATTCCGCGTTTGATTCCCGTCTCTTTGTTGATTAAAGTTTCTCTGTGGATTGAAATTTCCCTGTTGGTTATAATTTGTGTTTGTTGTCTGGTACGAGTATGACATTCTAGTTTGGCTTGATCCATTGCCACTGTTATAATTATTACCTACATTCCTTGGGACATTGCCACCGTTATACCTGTTTTGTGGCATATAATTGTTCTGTCTATTATAACTACTATTATAAGTGAGGATATTATTTATATTTTGGTTGGTTTGGAAAATGTTCTATTGTTAACGTTATCGCTAAAATTAGTCCTATTGGGATTAAGATCTTTCCTTTGTTGTCCTAGCGCTGTAAAGCCTTGATGTCTAGCTTCTAATTTTATTTTGTATGTCTTTTCTAGGCCATCCTATTAACTTCATTCGTTGAGAAATTTAGACCATTATGCGCTAATATTCTATTAGGTAGTTTATTTCTAATTTTATTTATTTTAAAATAGTAATTTTCTATTGTTGAGTCAAGACTGATGGTTTTCAACTCATCCATAAGTTCCGCTGAACTTCTCTTTTCCCCGAAATTGCTCAGAAGCATTTGTTTCAATGTTTCCCAATCACTAACTTGTCCATATCTGTGAATTATTTCCCTAGTTTTTCCTACGCATTTTCCTTTCAGAAAATTGAACAACATTTTTTGATTACCTACATCAAAATTTAGTATTGTGGGTAATATGTCTTCAATTTGCTTAATAATGACTATTAGTTGGTTTGGATCTCGTCAAATTCTGCAGTTCCATTCATACAGTTCAAAGTGAGCTGAAAAAATGGTATGGTGGATGCTTCCATTTTGAGAAAATTTTATTTCGAGTGAAAATTATATAAAAAAAAAATGTTCGTATTTACTTTACTTCAACTTATTTTCATGTAATAAGTTCCTACTGTGTATTTTAATTGTTCTTGTATAGTTTGAGAAGAAATCTAGTCGAGACACATTAGCAATTTTATCTTTACAGTTTTGGAGTCACGGTTTTAGTGAAACATTATTATTTGACTTCGATTTTGCAACACTCTGTATACGCACGATTGAATTTTTATTTTACACCATTGTGCGATAATTTTTACACATTGTTTTGTATTTTCTTACTTACTATAAAACATTTTAATATATTATATAATTATTATTTTTACACTTATTTGTTCTGCTGTTGCTTTTGTTGTAATTGCTGTTACCGCTGCTGCTGCTGCTTTATGGGTTGCATCCAAACTCAAATAACCGCTACCGTTGTACGAATGTTTTTCAGTAAAAATCACACTTTGTTTATTTATATATTTTGAAAGCTCGTTATTTGCTGATATTGTTTAAGGTTTTCTTGCTGCGCATTTAACACGATTTAAATGTTTTTATAATATTTTAGCATGGTTTTTGTATCGTTCTATTAATGTTTTTCTATAAATATATTATTGTTTTCCACAATTCTATTAATATTTCCACTTTTTTCTTTGCACGACTAATGCCGTCGCTTTCACTAGCTTCCCAAAAATTGTTATTTTAAGACTGCGTTATCAACTCTTTTCCAATTGATTAATTGTAATTTCTTGAATTCCTCGTCGCCAGTTTTGGCTCAACTTCTTCTTGGCTCTTTATGTCAACTCTACAGTTAAAAATGAAAACACTGAGCTTCTTTGCTTAGGTCTAATCTTCGACTGAATTTTTCTTTATTTCAATTCGTTGCTTATATTCTAATTTGAAGTGCGCGAGTTAATTCATATACTTATGAATGGTTAAACAAATATGTACATATGTATTTACTTTTGCAGAATGAGATCTTTATTCTAGAAATTCACATACTTAGATGAACATGTTTTCGTATTATCCTATGGGTTATATATTATTCGTTAAGTTGATAACATATTCATGTTTTGTGGCTTAGATCTAAAGTCTAATTGTATTATTTGGTGTAAACAAGTGCTTATCGTGCGGCCTATGCAAGTTAACGGCAGCAGCCACACAGATACTGAATGATAAATGTAAACAAATTGTATCTTCTCACAGTATTACTGCTTGGTCAGCAGAATACTTTAATTAATAAGAAATCAATATATCACTTGTTTTGATAAGTAAGCAAAATCCAATATTCCATTATTTGTTTTGATAATGAGAATAATTGGAAATCCAATGCTCTGGCATTTCATCACTTAATGTAATGCCAAAGCATCTTTAGTAATAAGCATAGAATTATAAGAATATAAATATAAGTGCTTTTACTAATAAAGATCAGTGTATAATCGGCAAGCGTATTGAGTGATCATCTTGATGATCAAAGCGCACCATACATTGTCACTCAAACCAACACTTTGTTTAATTTCTACCGCGCGTAGCGGAACGGAATATATTTTTTTAATACTTCCCACACCAGGGAAGTTAATTGGCGCCCAACGTTAAGGGCCCGTGTTCGTAAAATCGCGTTTAATGAACACCGGTGCCGGAACCGAAAAATGTACAATAAACCTCGTGCGAGAGGTAGTACACTTTAAATTTTTTAAAAAAACAAACAAGTATCCCAAAAATAGGGAGAAAAGTGAAAAAAAAACAACAACACGCTTAAGTGATATTACTCAATAACTAATGGACAATCAATTAACGACAATTTAATAAAACCATAAGCGGCGGTTAATTGCAAAAAATACCAGAAGAAGAAGAAGCAGAAGAGCAAGCAGAAACACAAACAAACATACTCACATATAAATTGCGAAGTAAAAGTAAGGAAATTTACAACAATTTTTGATACGAAGGTGTGAGCGCAGCAGCTTTATCAACAGAATTAATTAAAGAGATTAGCAAATTTTTTAAAACAACAACAACACTAAACTCAATAGTCAAAAGGCAACAATAACCGCAACAGCGCAACAGCAAAGGTAACAACAGCAGCAATAGCAGCAACAACATAAAATTAGTTGTAAGTAAGACCATATTTATTAATTAAATGAGAATTAAACCCAATCATATTAAATATACATATACATATATATTTAAGCCAATAAATTTAAGCAATTAAGTTTAAACCATTAAGAATAATTGAAGGCTCGACCAGCCAAATAATAAAATATATTGAAACCGCGATTCACCACCGCAAGGGGGACCCTCCGGTTTATAACAAAACTCAATTCTGCGATTCTGAACTACAGACCCTCCAGAATAAAAGAGTCTCCTTTCCTAGAAAGGATCAAAAATAAAAAAGTACAAAATTAAATCTTAAAAATTTTAAATAAAGGCTCGACCAGCCAAATAATAAAATATTTTTAAAACCGCGATTCACCACCGCAAGGGGGACCCTCCGGTTTATAATAAAACTCAATTCTGCGATTCTGAACTACAGACCCTCCAGAATAAAAGAGTCTCCTTTCCTAGAAAGGATCAAAAAATAAAAATAAAAAAAATAAAACAACTGACTTGGACTATAACAAAATAGACAGAATAGTTAGAAGTCTTGAAAGATTTGTAGAAGTCGATAGGATTAAAATTGCCCATATTTAAAGAAAAATTAATTTATCAAAAATGCCTTTAAGTAGCGAAAATGAGACTTTAGTCGCAAGACTAATTGCGGCAACGAACGCATCACTCAGATTAGAAATATCTGAAATGCGCAGGCAAATAGAAGACTTAACGAAGTCTACAACAATAACAGATTACCAACCTGAAGAAATAAATTCAGAGATTCGCTGTGACGAATCCCTAGAAGTAATAAAATCTTTACCAGAATTTGGGGGAAAGCAAAATAAATATGTTAGCTGGAGGGAATCGGCTAACAACGCAATGAGCTTATACATAAGAGGCAGCCGTAGGTATTTTGCTGCATTAACTATATTAAGAAATAAAATCACTCACGATGCTAATGACATCTTGTCCAACCACGGAACAGTCCTAAATTTTGATGCTATATTAGCACGATTAGATTTCGCTTACGCCGATAAGCGACCAGCTCATATAATCGAGCAAGAAATGAGTATTCTGCGTCAAGGCAATTACTCTGTAATTGAATATTATAATAAGGTTAATGAGAAATTAACCTTGCTAATAAATAAAACCATAATGACTTACGGATCAGATAGCGCCGTAACGAAGGAATTCAATGCTAAAAATAGGCGGGATGCTTTACGCACATTTATAACGGGACTAAACGGAAATTTAGCTAATATACTATTTTCTCTATCGCCAAGCGATTTACCAAATGCTTTGGCAAAAGCACAAGAGTTAGAGTCTAACAATATGCGAGCGTCCTTCGCATTACAATTTGGAAAAAACCAAAACAATTCAAAACCTAACAATAATGACAGGCAATATACTTATAATAACAACAGATTCAATAATGGTAATTATAATAATAATTTACGGTTCCCACAAGTCTATCCACAAAGAAATTACAACCAAAGAATGGGATACCAGAATAACCAACCACGACCTACACCAATGGATGTCGACTCAAGCATCCATACACGCAACCGTATGTTGCAAAAGCCAACAACATTTAATCAAAACAATTTGGAAAAAAGGCCACATGGAAGTACACAACAAAATGTGCAGCCACCAACTAAGACACAGCGCATTAATAATATTAAGGAGGATCATTTTTTAGGCCAAAATTAACTCTGCCATATATATTTCTAGATGACAGGGTTACTGGTCAGAATTTTAAAATATTAATAGATACAGGAGCAACTAGTTGCTATATTAAATCGGGAATATACAAAAATAAAAATAAATTGGACATACAAAAGAGAGTAAAAACAATTAATGGATTTTCGATAATACGCTACTATCACATTATCACATTATTCGGTAAAAAACAAATATTCTACGAAATCGAAAATTTGGAAGCAGACCTGTTAATAGGATACAAATTTTTGAAGGACATTAATGCAGTGATTAACTTGGAAAAAAAGAAATTAATAATAAATAATGAAAAAGAGGAGGATATATTTAGCTTAGGATGCGAATATGAGCATCAGAAAAGTAAGGATAATTTAAAGATCGTAAAGGAGGACGAAATTACTTTGGAAGCAAAGACTTCTAAAGCGCCAGCCGACGGAAATACCGGCAAATATAAAAAAATAAATACTGTGGAGCAGGAAAGCTCTACAACGCCAGCTGAAGATTTATACCAGCAGAGTAGAAGTAAAAATTATGTACAAAATATTGTGGAACGAAAAAGTTCTACAACGCCAGCCGATGATAATACCGGCAAATTAAATAAAAAATATATTGTGGAACAAAGGAGTTCTACAACGCCAGCCGATGATAATACCGGCAAATTAAATAAAAAATATATTGTGGAACAAAGAAGTTCTACAACGCCAGCCGATGATAATACCGGCAATATAGAAGAGGAAAACTATGTAAACAAAATTACTTTAGAGGAAAAGTTCTCTAAAGCGCCAGTCGAAGGAAATACCGACATAAACGAAGATGAAATTGAAAATTTAAGAGAGGAAATTAGAAATGAAATATATAAAATACATTCTTCAATAAATATGAATTTACCGTTTCGAACGGATATAAAAGCGGAAATAACGACAATTGTTGAAACTCCTATATGGAGTAAACAATACCCATATCCTCTTTCTGCTAATTCCTTCATAAACGAAGAGGTAAAAAAAATGATGGAAGATAAAATAATAAGGCCAAGTAAGAGCGCATATAATTCACCAATTTGGGTTGTACCAAAAAAGGTGTAAATGAAGACGGTACGCCGAAATTGCGAATGGTAATCGATTATAAAAAATTAAATGAAGTAACAAAATCGGATAAATATCCAATTCCGGATAGCAATATAATACTTTCAAATTTAGGAAGTTCGAAATATTTTTCCACAATAGATCTGGAATCGGGTTTTCACCAGATCCTTATTAAAGAACACGATATTGAAAAAACTGCATTTTCAGTAAATAACGGAAAATACGAATTTTTAAGAATGCCATTTGGTTTAAAAAACGCGCCTAGTATATTTCAAAGGGCGATGGACAATGTTTTAAGGGACTTTATTGGAAAATTTTGTCACGTTTATATTGACGATATAATCGTATTTTCAAAAAGCTTCGAGGAACATAAAAAACATTTAAGTATAATAATAGAAGTTCTAAAAAACGCAAATATGAAAATTTCATTACAAAAATCTAAATTCTACCAAGAAGAAGTAGAATTTTTGGGATATATTGTTGCAAAGAATGTTATAAAGACAGATCCAAAAAAAGTTGAAACTATTTTAAATTTTCCGGTTCCAACAACTCTACGACAGTTACGAAGTTTCCTAGGAATGATTGGATATTACAGGAAGTTTATTAAAAATTATGCAAAAATAGCAAAACCATTAACAATACATTTATCAGGTGAAAACGGAAGAGTTTCACAACATATGTCCAAAAAAATTAAAATTAGATTGGAACAAGAAGGACTTTTGGCAATTGAAAAAATGAAGTCTATATTAGTAGATCAAGTCGAATTAATTCAACCAAATTTTAACGAAACATTTATATTAACGACAGACGCATCAAATGAAGCTATTGGTGGAGTCTTAAGCCAAGGGGGCAAACCTATTACATTTATATCTAAAACATTAAATTCAACAGAAAGAAATTACGCGACTAATGAAAAGGAGCTATACGCTATCGTATGGGCATTAAAAAATCTAAGAAATTATTTATACGGAGTTTCAGATTTGGAAATTCATACTGATCACCAACCACTAACATTTGCAGTCTCACCTAGAAATCCAAATGCCAAAATGAAAAGATGGCATGCTTTAATTGGAGAATATGGAGCAAAAATTATATATAAACCAGGTAAAACAAATGTGGTAGCAGATGCTCTATCACGACAATTTCTTAATAATTTATCCGACGAATCGTCAACCACAGTAACCCAACATTCAGCTGAAAGTAGTGATCATACTCAGATACCCGAGACAAAAAAACCATTAAACCAATTTAAACAACAAATTTTACTAAGTAAAAATAGATTTACAATACATGAGCAAATTCAAGAATTTGGGAAAATTAGACATTTAATTGAATACGATACTGTTGATAATTTAATCACAATATTAAAGGAATACATCAAACCAAATATAGTTACAGCAATACATTGCTCAATAGAGGATCTGTACGAAATACAAGCGAAAATAAGAGAAACATTTACTAATAAATTCATATATACGAAAAATTTTGCAATTGACATAACAAACAGAGAAGACCAAGGAATTATAATTGAACAAACGCATACACGAGCACATAGAAGTTACCAAGAAAATTTGGATCAAATTTGCAAAAAATATTATTGGCCTGAAATGAGAAAACAATTCAAAGAATATGTAAGGAATTGCGACATATGTAATAAAAACAAATATGATAGACATCCTATAAAAATACCAATTGGAGAGGTCCCAATACCCACAGAGGAAGGAGTACAGATACACATGGATATATTCTATGCGCAATCTTTAAAATTCATTACGTGTATAGATAGCTATTCCAAATTTTTGGTTATTAAGCAAATCGAAGATAAGATTAATTTAGAAGATAAAGTGTTAGAAATATTACAAAGCTTCCCTAATATAAAGAAGTTAACAATTGATAATGAACCAGGATTCACTACCGTACAATTTAAGTCCTTGATGCAGAGACTTCAAATAGAAATATTTTTTTGTAACCCAAATCATAGTACCACGAATGGTCAAATCGAGAGGGTACATTCAACAATAATTGAAATTTCACGATGTATTAAACAAGAATATAATTTAATAAGCTTTTCAGAATCAATATTTAGAGCTGCCCAACAATATAATAAAACTATACATTCGGTAACTAATGAGAAACCATTTGAAGTACTTTATAATAAAGTCTCTCATGATATTTTACCAGACAAACTTTTATCAGCACAAACTAAGATGCTAGAAAGACACAATAAAAGTAGAATTAATAAAACATATTTATGCGGAGATGTAATATATGAAAAGATTACAGGAGAGAGAAATAAACTAAATCCTAGATACAAGAAACAGGTAGTAAAAGAAGACTTAGGGAATAAAGTTAGAATTAACTACAGGAATAGAATAGTACATAAAGATAATATTAAATCTTAATCATATATTTTTAGAGGATGATACCCCTAATTATTCTAACATTAATTACCAATACAATGACAGACATTGTGGACTACACAAGAGAAGATTACGTATTATTAGAAGACGGAGATGTAGCCCTGTATAATGACTACGGAAATATTTTTCACATCACTAATTTAACATACTTTAGAGAACTTATAAGTTCAGACACAAATTATTATAATAAAAAACTCAGATATAAAAATTTTGAACAAAATAATGAACAAGACAAGGCATATATTAATGATTTAGACACAGATCCAGAAATAGAACTCATAGAAACTTTATTAGAACAACTACAAATTAAAGATACAAGATATAGGAGAGGAATAAATGAAATAGGTACATTATGGAAGTGGATAGCAGGAACACCAGACCATGACGACCTAGTGTTAGTAAATAATAAATTAAACGAATTAATTGACAATAATAATAAACAATACACAACAAATTCTAAAATTTTTGGAATTATTAACCAATTAACTGAAACAATCAATAACATTAATGAAAACTCAAATATTAAAATTCTAATGAAACGGAAAAATCAATTCCTAATAACTGAATTACAAAATATGATTAATACAATAGCTATAGGAAAAATGGGAATTTTGAACCCGACAATTTTAAATTTAGACGAGATTAAAAGTATAATTAAGAATGAACATGGACGATTGACAATAACTGATGTAATAGATATTTCAAATTTTAAAATAGTACAAAATAAAGATGTAATAGTTATATATATTAAGTATCCAAAAATTATATATGATTGCAAATATTATGAAGTAAGAGCAATTCCACAAAAAGATGGTAAATTAATAATTAACAATGAAATTGCGAAATGCAAAAAAGAATATATAAATATTAAAAATTGCAAAAGAGAAATGATAAATACTTATTGTAAAATTAATAATAAAAATACTTGCCTATCAGATATTTTGTCCAATAAAAAAGGGAAATGTAAAAAAATTAAAGAAAAACATAAAGACATAGATATAATTAAAGAAGGAGCAATATTAGTCTCTGGAAATCATACTATAGATGACTCTGCCATAAATGGAGTTTACCTTGTAACATTTGAAAATTATACAAATATTGATAATATAACTTACGAAAATATTGATTGTAAAATTTGGAATTATTTAAAAAATAATCATATTAATAACTTTGAAATTATAGAATACATTGAAACAAAAAACAAAGAATTTGAATTTGAAAACATAAATATTTTGAGTGAAAGAATTAAAGAATTTAAAAATCATTCACTTTTCTGGTACATAATTGTAATACTTGTACTATTAATAATAATATACATAATCTATAAGATTTTAAAGTTAAAAAAATCTTGTAAAACTAATAAGCAAAGTAAAAAAATAAAATTCCAAGAATTATCATATAACGCTATTTTAGAGAGCATTTACAATATATCAAAAAATGATACTGAATCGGGGACGATTCATCTTAGAGAGGGGGGAGTTAACGGCAGCAGCCACACAGATACTGAATGATAAATGTAAACAAATTGTATCTTCTCACAGTATTACTGCTTGGTCAGCAGAATACTTTAATTAATAAGAAATCAATATATCACTTGTTTTGATAAGTAAGCAAAATCCAATATTCCATTATTTGTTTTGATAATGAGAATAATTGGAAATCCAATGCTCTGGCATTTCATCACTTAATGTAATGCCAAAGCATCTTTAGTAATAAGCATAGAATTATAAGAATATAAATATAAGTGCTTTTACTAATAAAGATCAGTGTATAATCGGCAAGCGTATTGAGTGATCATCTTGATGATCAAAGCGCACCATACATTGTCACTCAAACCAACACTTTGTTTAATTTCTACCGCGCGTAGCGGAACGGAATATATTTTTTTAATACTTCCCACACCAGGGAAGTTAATTTGCATGCCTATGCATGTGTATGCATGTCTTGTATTAGGGTATGGTGTGGTATGAGTCAGAGAGCTGCATTGGGTGTGTTCGAACCTGTTCGATCACCCTCATTAAAAATCGAGCACGAGCGAGTGCCACACTCGGCAGCAATGGGTTCGATCGAGTGGCACACCCGGCAGCTGCTTTCTGTGTGTTCGAGTCTGTTTGATCATACTCTCTTCAAAACGATCACAAGCGAGTGTCCACCAGAGAGCAGCTTCGGGTTCAAGCAGCAAACTCGGATTTTGTGTATATTATATTTTCGGGTGTGTCGTGCACGTGTTGATTGTAATCAACACACTCGAGTGGCACTCGAAGACCAAAGAATAATAGATAAACATACGTACACACATATGTATGTTTGTTGGCGTCGGGATGTCGCGTTCTGTCTTAGCTTCGTTTGTTGAATTAGACGTATGTATGTATGTACATATTACATATTAAATAAAAATAATTCAATTAAAGAATAGAATTCACTCAAAACTTATTTCATTTATTAAATAACACATTATAAATAAAAAACAAACATTTCATTGCACTTAAATATTTCTTAAATATTTTGATTTTTTTAAAACATAAATTTCAAGAAAAAAATAATCTATATAAATAAAAATGAATCGCCAAAATGTATGTACGCGCATCACTTTCATACGACTGAACCAATTTTGATAATTCTTTTTTTAAAATGTTCGTTGAGGTTCAGGGATGGTTTATGCGGAGAAAAAAACTCGAAAAATTGCCGGAAAACCCCTAAAAGCGGCCCTTTTCTTTTTCCCATAGAAACGAATAAATGTTTGTTCGTTAGCAACGCTAAGAGAACGACTGAACCAATCTTGATGAAATTTGCAGAGAATGTTCTGCGTGGATTGGGGAAGGTTTAGAAATAAAAAAACCTGTATGTCATTCATGAGGAAAAGTCGGAAAATTGAACAATTCCAAAAAGTTAATTTTTTCCATACAAATTTTTTATTCAATTTTTTTGTTTTCAATTATTTAAATCTTTCAAATTTGGCGTTTGCTTCAAAAATTTTTTTAAATTATACAGTGAAAATGTTATGTGTTTTTCATACAAAGTGATCAATTATAGATTGAAATTTGTCACGATGCCATGAAGAGGTCGCGCTAATATCGGTCGGCGTTCTTTTTGGCATCAACACACATTAGCAGCCCAAGGCACATGAACGAGTACTCCCAGGATGCGATGACATACGTGCGGTATTATGGATCGCGGTCAATCAGCAAGCGATCGTCACGATGTCACAGCAAGACTTTTCAAGCAACAGCTTCGATGGACATTATCTTGAAGCAACGCATATATGGTGCTGTTAGATGCTAGATGTACTCTGTTGAGTGGCAAAAGAGAGGTTTGCCGCACGCACACATTCTTCTTGGGATGGTGGAAGGTGGTTAAACCAGATCAAATTGATGAAATCATTAAATAATGCGGCAACTCCTGATGCAAAGAAAAATCCAGTATTATACGAAGTGATGAAAACAAATAAAGTTCATGAACCTTGCGGACACCACAACCCCACTTCGGTTTGTATGTCTGTCAATAAATGCACGAAACAGTATCCACGTGCTTTTCTTTCCGAAACACAAACTAGAAATGATGGATATCTACTCTATCGGCGTCGCTCACCAGACGACAATGGCAGAATATTTAGCATTCAATTTAGAGGCGTGAGTATCGAAGTTGACAACACATGGATCGTACTATATTCACCATTATTGTCTAATTCACATTCAAAACTCATGTCAATGTTGAGTATTGCAGTTTGGTGTAATCGATAAAATACGTTTGTAAGTACGTCACCAAAGGAAGCAATGATTATGGATTATTAGTTTTGAACGATACGGTCGATACGTGAACTGCAATAAAGCGCTTTGTAGGATAATTACTTTTGCAATTCATGAACGTTTTCCGACTGTTGTGCGTCTCGCAGTTAATTTGGAGAATGGCCAAAGAGTGTATTTCAACCCAGAGAATACAGTATAGCCTGTGGAAAACATTGCCAGCAACAAAATTAACATTGACGAGTTTTTTTTTCAACTTTCGTCAGTGATTCGTTTGTGAGAAAATTGCTATATTCGAAAATACCTTGATATTATACATGGAATGCATCGTCGAATAGTTACGCAGAAAGCAAGGCCAACCAGTAGATTGACATCCAGGTGTCTTATCAACTAATGCATTAGGACGAATTTACACAATCCACCCGAAAAACGACGATTGTTTCGACCTTCGGTAGCTATTGATTAATGTACGCGGTTCAACTTTATTTGAGTCATTGCTTACTGTGAATGGTTCGATGTGTGCAGGTTTTGGAGAAGTAAGCCAGCAATTAAAAATGCTGGAACACGTTAATCACTGGAATGAAAATGAAGTTCGCATACTTTTCGATATAAACATCGACATTGTCAAAGACATTTTACATCGTCTTCGCTAAAAATTGGAAATGGTACAATTTCGGTTGATACTTCCGGTGGTTCGATATCAATTCCATCTTCCCTTTATCAATACACGAAAGATGAACTCATCACAAATGTTCGGACATTGGCCAAATTATCGTAACTACGATTCCTTAAGTGCACGTGCAATATTAGCTGCCAAAAATACCGATGTTTTTGACTTCAACTGGAAGATTCAAAGTCAAATTCCGGGAGACTTGCGCTCATACAAATCGATCGATCGTTTTGACAATGAAGACGACGCCGTGAATTATTCAGTGGTATTTATAAACTCTTTGGACAGGCTTGGTATGCCACCGCATCATTTGCGTCTCAAAGTAGGATCCGTCGTTATTATGTTTCGCAATCTTCATGCGCCGAAAGTGTGTAATGGAACCCGACTGATTGTGACGCACCTATCGAATACAAGGGGGAGTATGCTTCTTCTTCTTAATTGGGGAGAATGCTCGATTCTACGAATTCTTTTGAGGTCTAAGGATTTCTCATTTAAGTTCAAACGTATTCCGTTTCCAGTGAAAATTGCGTTTGAGATGTCAATCAACAGGACCTAAAGATAGTCGCATAGTGTGAGCCATAAATTTGGAAATGCTATGTTTTTCACACGGCCGTGGCGTGCTCACGAGTTGGAAAACCATCTTTTCTGTACACCGGAACAGAAACCGAAAAATATTGTTTATAAAGCTGCGTTACAAAAAAAAAAATTAAATGAGAAATTTAACTTTCTTTTCATTACAAACCATATAATTTCACGCAGGACAACGGCTGCGGGGTCAGCTAGTATATAATAGAAATACATTATATTATTAGTTAAAAAACATATGAGATCGTGTTAAGTTTTATAATTTTTAATCAGTATAGTTTTTATAGTACGAATTTAAGAACAACAAGCTGTCTACCGATCCGGGTCCCAGTCTATTTCTTTTTTCTGATATTATGTTGCCAGCTAAAGAAAAAGATCTCTCGGCCGCTGCACTGCTAGCTGGCATTGAATGAATCTGACATGCAAGTTTTGATAAATGAGGGTATTTCTTCTGATTTATTTGCCACCACTCCATCAAATTGAAAGCTTCAGTCATCTCAACTACTTCCTTGCTATATCTTTCTACTTCGTCTTCAGGGTTTTCTGTGGTATTTGAGACAGATGGCTTAAGCAAATTTGAGAAAAAGAATGCATCATTGCTTTTATTGGAATTCATAGCTGGGAAACTTGAATGACTTTGTTCTAAGTCACTTTCATTAAAAGAAAAACGTGATGTCGAAGCAGAAACGGGAGTGGTTGGGCTTACGGAGTCGTTTTCCGTCAATAACACAGACGATGATTGTGTAGAAGTTGGTGTATTACATTTAATTTGAGAAATGCAAAAATTCTTTATACAATGTAAGTCATCTGGCTGCATGTTTATAGCAGGCGGGTACAAAAAGCATGCAGCTTTATGCCATATACTTAAATTGGCGACCCATACTTCCTCAATTTTTTGTTTAATATTCGCTTTTAACATCGATATTGCAGCTATGTCATCACTATTCGGTTCGCAAATATTTTTTATTTTTAAAATAGATGGAAAAACATAACACAGCGATGGAGAACTACAAAGTTGTAATTTCTTGAACACAGTTTCAAAATCCTTGCACAATTCAAACAAGACTTTTAAAATCGGTATATTAACGTGTAGCAATCGTTGGCTTTCTCCGTTATCAATTAGAACGTTGTTAATTTCAAACCAATTGTCAATTATGGATTTAATCATTCCGTAGTGGGAATTCCACCGAGTTGGACATTGGGCTTTCAATGAAGTGGGTAGTAAATGCTGCAAATTTGCTTTTTTAAAATATTTTACAATTTTTTTGCAAGACTCTAAGACATCTGTCAGCTCTTTTGTGTCCGCGAACGACTTATCCAAAACATTGGAAAATAGATGGCTGCTGCAGTTTATGCGTATATTTTTTTGCAATGCTTTTAACATATTACTTCCCCTGTCAGTAGTAAATTTAACTGTGTCCATATTCTGAACTCCATATTCCTTAAACAAATCATCAAGCTTCTTAAAGATATAATCACCCGTAGATCTCTGAAAATCCATGGACTTCATACCCAGCACCATATCATAAAATTTTAGGTCCTTTTGGTAGTGGAAGGTGACGCCTAAGAAGTTCCGCTTTACGTACCACATGTCGATGGTAGCTGAAGCTCCACCGCTGGTCACAATGCTATTTATTTCATCTTTAAGTTCTTTTTTTTCACGTACTTTTGGACTTTGCGGGAAATTGTTGTCGCGTTAGGTAGCAAATTTTCTACATCAACGTTCTCGCCATAATTTGCACCGATCTTAATAAAGAATTTTACCAGTTTCGAGAAGCCAGAACCTTGCACTGCCGAAAATGGCCAGCAGTCTTCAATAATCCACGATGTACATCTTTCAATGGCCTCGTTTTTATCTGACGCTGTGACAGTGACAGGTGACGAACCAGATTAGATGTCTGACCTTTGCTATATTTTAACACTTTTAAACAAGAGCGACAGTACACGAAACCTTCTACTACAGTTTCATCTGGCTTTAATATTTCCGACAGAACGTTCCAGACGAAACTTCGGCCTTTGCGCCTACCAGGCAAGGTGTAGGTGCCATTGGAAATGTTCTCACAAACCGAATTTTCTATTGTTGTCATTATGAATTATAAAAAGTAAACAAAACAAACAAAACCACTAACCGTTGACAATCACTACGCAATAATAGCATGACTGCCTATTACACACATACATATTGTCAAATTTTGTGCACACTCGTGTGTAACTCGATCACATTCAATACGATCGGGTTAGAGTTTCAGCTCGTTCACAAACGAGTGTCAACTCGGCACTCTATTAAAACAAACAGATATGCTTGTGGTTCGAGTGTCGCGAAAGGCTCGTTCGTTTTGAACATATCTCCTAGCGATCAATACATGTATTCATACTGAAAAGTTTGATCAAACAAAATCAGAATGGACATTCGAGTGTGCACGAAAATGATATACCCGTTGCAGCTCTCTGGTATGAGTTCAAAGTCTTGACAGATCTGGCTTTATAAGCGTTTCTCATATACTTGTGTATAAGTGTCGTTGATACTGGTATTAACTCTCCTCTCTTTTATAAAAAAAAAATAAAATTCCCTCATTTTTATAATGTAAAGGTGGCTGTAAGTTGTTGAAGTTCGTGTAGTTTCTTTCTTTCTTGAGTAACTTCCCGTAGTTTGATTAATTTGAGTAGTGTCCAAATTATCAGGATTATAATTCCAAAGGTTGTGATTGTGTCGCATAAAGTTTGGATCGATCCTCAATTGGAATGAGTAGTTTATGTAACTTCCGGATATTCGTAAACTTAATTTCTTCATTGGAGTTGATTACTTCATCAATTGTTATGGTGCCTTCATGTTGGTTTATCTGCTTTATTGTATCCTGTATGTTTGTGTACTTTCGTCCATTTATTTTAATGGTGTCATTAAACTGAATCAAGTTTACTCCTGAGATAGTTTCGTTATTAATTTCATATTTTCCATCTAATATTATATTACCATATTGTGATATTTGCATTTTTTTCTTCAATAGTTTTACAATTTGCTTTTTCTTTTAGCACTAATTCCGAAATACATTCATTATCCTTGTTGGTTTTACATATAAAATTATTTAGTGATTGTTTACATTCTTTTACTCTTGAATAATTATTTATATTACATTGAGCTATATATTTGTCTAATATATATTTGCCATGTAGATAGCTTAACGATGTTATTTTAAATAATTTACATTTTTTCGTTATTAAAGGATATTTATAAATGATTACATATGTATCCTTAACTCTAATTACATTTATTGTGGAGTATTCCATTACACTTAAAACTGGAATATCTAATTTTTTAATTTTTATTATTTGTTTTATATCACTTAAATTTAAAGATTTAGACAAGTAATTTCCTTTCTTTACAGAATTTATAGTTTCGAATAGGGTTTCTAATTTCTTTAAAGTTTCTGATATGACCAGGCTTGTTGAGAGTGATTGAGGATCAACCTTTGAGACTAATTGTTCAAAGTGTGAGTTAATGACTCTTTGTTGATTATTATTTTCTATTATTTCATTTAAATGTGTGTATTGTTGTATGTACCACCTTTTTTATTTTATATGCCATCTTTTCTGCACTCACCGTGTAGGTAACCCTTTTTAATTAATTAGAAACAAAAACCCGTTTTAACTTTCAAGTTTATGATTTATTTATTTATATTTTTTTTTCTTTTTCCCACAGCAAAAATATAAAAAGGCTCCAATTCTGCACAAAATGTTCGCAAAAAAAACGGGAAACTTTCGCCTCAAAATAGGGTACAAAATATTTTATTTTATTTTTAATTTAAAAATGCAAGGTAATAGTTCGCCAAAGGAAACGTGTGGATCGGACCGATGTCGCAGCGCCAGAGTGGCTTTTTTTCGAGTTATCTGTCCTTTTGTAATTTGGTTCGGTGAAAGTAGATGATGGTGTGTGATGTCATTGTGTGCGTGTGTTAGAGCGTGGTGTATAATGTGAGGAAAATGATGATGAGTGTGGGGAATGTGGCGTACCAATGCACTATGGGGAATTTGCCCGATTTCATGGTATTTAGTCATTTTATCAAAGTTTAAATATTTAGGTTTTTTTTTATGTAAACATATTAAAAACACATGGCTCCATATGACTCCATACCAAAAATGTTATTTAACAGTGCAATGTTAAGGCTATACACTGTTAAAGTCAGCTGTTGCAGCCCAAAAGTACGTGGTTGAGAAGAGGCAGTTTTTGGTTAGCTAGTTTGAAAGTGCGATAATTAAAAGTTAAACAAGTTACTAATTCAATTTATGATGGAAAACAATCATATTGGTTTGTGTTATATGTTGTGTGTACTAATATTTTGATATGTGCCTGTCTTACTAATATTTAGCCAATTTTAAAACAGGTCTAAAAGGTAATATTTTGGAAAAAAAACTAACTTTACGTAGACTTACAAAAAATACATATCGTTGTAACAGTGTAAGTCCAGTAAATGTCGTAGAGCCATTAATTATGAATAAAAGGCAATTTGTCTCAATGTGCACAAATGCGCACAATCTGCGTAATTTCGTTTTTTGTCAGGTATCTTCGAGTTTTCGAACGCGGAGGTTTTTGAAGTATGGCGTAAGGAGACGGAGAACTCAAACCAAGAAAGATCAATTCTTGATTTTTTTTCGAGCAAAATAAGTAGAAACATTGATGTTGTAAAACACAACAACTATTTGAAAAAGAAAATCAGTTTATTTTGCATAAATATAAATGATAAATGGAAGATATGCAAGAGAAACAAAAAATATTTTGAGAAGAAGCATGCAAATTGGCTGCAAAGTGCAATAACTTTGTTTCTCTGAATCGAATCAAATCGAGAAACGTCAAATTGGACGCCCGAAATTGGCTTATTCGGTTAAAGGAGAAGAAGCACAGAGGAAAGAAGCTGCAGCTCTATCTAAATCACACGGATGCAACGTCTCCTTGTTAATTCAAACAGCCAGTAAAGCTGCCCGATCTCAGGGCCTCATTGATCTTTCTGTAGTCCTTAATACTCTTGCAATTAGTCCGGAAAAGGCAAAGGACATAAGGGAGATTTTGAAATGCCCTATTAAGCAGCCTATTCGTGCATCAAAGGACGAAGCATTGGCCCTTTTATTAGATCAAGGCTTAAGCAAGGAGCAGTATTGCGCAATTAGGGACGATGCTAAGCACAGAGATGCCGACATATACCCTCTATATAAAGATGTTGTGGAAAAAAAAAGCTTTGTAGACCTGCTAATATATACATTAGCGATACTGTAGCAAAGGTCCCATTGCAAGATTTTTTAAGTCATACGGCTACTCGAATTGTTGTGCTTCAAGAAGAAGTCATTATGAATACGATGAGGCAGCAGGAGGTAGATTTTATATCAGCTGATTTAATCCTAAGTTATGGGTTCGATGGTAGTACCGGGCAGTCGAACTATAACCAGGCCTATGCTGTCCAAGGATCATGCGATTCAGATGCATGCCTAATTGCCTCAACCGTAATGCCTCTTCGATTAATTGATGCTTCTGGACTTGTTTTATGGAATAACCGTGCTCCACAGTCGATAAGATTTTGCCGCCCTCTCAAATTGGAGTTTTTGAAAGAAACAAGAGAAGCCATATTAAAAGAGGCCCTGAACATCAAAGAAGAAATTAAGAAACTTTTACCATGCAAAATAATGTTCAACGACAGGCAGTGCATTAACATAAAATTTCAACTTCATTTGACTGTCATAGATGGAAAAGTGCTCAATGCACTGACAAATACAACTTCTCAAGCATGCCCAATATGTAATGCAACACCTAAGGACTTCCTTGTCAACAAAAATTTTAAGTGCCTCGAGTTTGTTCCACTTTTAGATAATTTAAAGATAAGAAAGTTTTGAATTTGTATTACACGCAGGTTATAAGTTAACTGTTCAGAAATGGCGAGTGACAACATCTGTGGACATGTGTGGGGCGGAACCACGCCCATTTTACCAAAAACTATTTCCAACAATCTCCATAAGACTAATACAAAAAACCGTTTTAAAAAATCCTATTTAGTTTAAAAGTTAATAAATAATATTTCGTCAGGGAAGGAGCGGAGCCACGGCCATTTTTCTAAAAACATTCCTGTCGGTGTCTATAATAATAATAAAAAAACTGTTTCGAAAAATCTTACTTAGTTTAAAAGTTGTTAATTAATACCATGAAATCGGCCAAATTCCCCATAGTGCAATGTTGCATATATAGATGTGGGCAGAAGGGGGAAGGCTGATACCCGTTTAGCCATCCTGAGCCCCCTAGGCAATTTTTTAGCCTAGTAATCGCTGGAGTTGTTGCAGCGTAGCTACCACAGTGCTGAGACCAGTTGGACGGCGGGTTGGTGGCCTAGTACGGTGCCGCCGTGTCGCGTTGTGGTGATGTCGCGAACGCGAGTCGTCCTGAGGGGTTATTGGCCTTCGCGGTTGCTGCCGTTTGGAACGTCTTTTACCCCTTCGGTTGCGTGGGGCAGAGTGTTTCCCGGTCTCGAGGCTGGTGGTGCGGTGCAGCATAGTGTGGTGCAGAAGCATACACATTTGGCACACATAGCCGGACGTACACTCCTGTGCTGTATGAGTAGGCGACAGGCAACTCAGGCAATGGCCATGGGCCCGGGCAATCTGCGAGGTGGCTCGTTCTGTTGTGACGTCGGAGTTGCTCGAGATGCACTGCGTGCAGCGGTTGACGGCGTTGTTGCCGTGATGGATCGTGGGGCTGGTGTTGGGGCAGCCCCAGGGCGTGGAACATGGATAGCCGAACGGATGGTTGGCATTGGTGTTGTTGCCGCATCGATATCCATATTGATCTATAGAAGAGGTTATCGTCATTAGATATTTGTGAAATATAGTGGTGAACTCTGTTGCCACGTGGGGTGGCATGAGTGGGTCGTCATGTGGATCGACCCTTTTACGTTATTTTTGGTTTTAATAAATTATTGTTTGTGGTATATTTGATGGTTTTTTATCGGTTTATTGTTTACGGTTTATATATCGGGTTTTTCGGCTGTTAGCAAAATGCATAGTTTATCGACAGGCCTGGTTAGTGTTCCAGTTTGCGTGCGGTGATCGACTACGCGAATATGACCGTCGGATCTGTAGTAAAGCTTCTCTATGCGGCCAAGCCGCCATTCGGTAGGGGGGAGACAATCGTCATTGAATTAAGACACAATCTCCAAGCTTAGGCGCGTTTTCTGGTATTTTCCACCGGTAACTTCTGTGGAGGTCCTTTAAATAATCTTCTTTCCATCGAAGACTGAAATCATGATGGAGAATTTTAATTCTTTTCCATCTGTTTAATAAGGAAAGCGACTCCACGCCTGGCTCAGGTGTGGCCACAATGGGCGCTGCTTTAAGAAAATGCCCTGCTGTGAGAGCTGCAAAGTCTGATGGATCTTGCGAGAGGGCAGCAAGAGGCCGTGAGTTGAGAACGGCATCAATTCTAGTTAACAATGTCGTAAATTCTTCATAATTAAATTTATAAGTGCCAGTAAGCTTCTTGAAATGTGACTTGAAGCTTTTTACGGCTGATTCCCATAAACCACCCATATGTGGAGCGCTTGGGGGAATAAACTGCCAATTGATACCTTGGGGAGCATATTTTTGTACAATGTCAGGTGCGACTTGTTTCATAAAATCCACAAATTGTTTTTCTGTGGCTCTTTGAGCTCCGATAAATGTTTTACCTTTATCGCTCATGATTTTGGATGGAAAGCCACATCCTCCGACGAAGCGAGCAAATGTGTACTGCCTTTGTCGTAAAACAGACAAAGACAGCCACATAGCCTTTCATCAGGGTGGGAGACCTTAGCATGGACGCCTTATTTGAAAAGGCCCAGCAAAAGGTGAAAGGCAGAGCGAAATTGCAGCGTTCACGTGGAAGTGCTGCCATAATCTGCGTTCTCAATTTCTGTTTGTGCATAGTGCAGACCTTGCACGTGAAAATGCACTTCTTGATTTGGGGCTTAAGACAGTGAACATAGTACTCTTGGCGTACCATATGTTGCATGAGGCGATGTTCGGCGTGTAACATGAGTATATGGATATAATTGATGAATAATGTGGCAATTTCTCTGGTATTATTCTCTCTGGTATTATTATGGTATGGCGTTCGTTGTACGTAAGGCTTGAATTAGCAAGCCTGCTGTTTGCACGAAGCAGACCTTTCGTGGCTATAAATGGGTTTAGTACTAAGAGTGAGGTCTTTTTATCAATTGGCTTCGATTCTCTTAGTAACAACAGGTCGCGGCTGAAGTAGCGGGCTTGGGTTGATGCGATAAGAGCAACCTTTGCTTTTTGTATGTCTCGGTGCGTCAACGTATTGCATTGAGGGCAAGTTGCCCCCTTTACCTTAAGTTTGAGTCGCTCTGCGAATTTGAGAATATAGGCGACTACTCTGAGTGCTCGGGGGAACGATGAAAATCGTTCAAGGATGTCAGTATCATCCATTGTAGTGTGATAAGTGGCGATTTTTCAACTTTCTGGGGCAATTATGTTGCGCATTGGCGATTGTGAACTACTTTCTATTCTAGAACTATTTCGGAATCGGACCAGAGGTATAATTTATATTTTGCCATGTTTAAGTGGGTCTGCACCATGGAAACTAGTTCCGCAAGTAGAAGAGTGCCACAGAGCTCAAGTCGTGGTAGACTTATCGTTTTTAGAGGTGAGACTTTTGCCTTTGCCGCCAGTAGGTGGCTTGTAGTTGCAATATCGCATTGTGTGCGCACATAAATAGTGGCACAATATGCCTTTCAGAGGCGTCACAGAAGCCGTGTAGTTCCACTTTGTATTCGGGGGAATAGTTTACCCATCGTGGAATTTGTATCTGCGAAATGTCTTTTAGGTTATTAGCAAACTGGGACCACTTTCCTAAGCGAAGAGGCTTCACTTGTTCATCCCAGTCGGTTCCGTCAAGCCATAACTCTTGAATCAGGATTTTCGCTTGTATCATAATTGGCGAATGCCGTCCTGCGGAGTCGAAAAGTTTTGCCATAGAGGATAAAATTTGCCTCTTTGTTATGGCGGATAATGCGGTTATGGACTCTGTCGTGTATGAGAACTGGTCCGATCTCGCATTCCATTGGATGCCCAATGTTTTTGCTATACTTTCTTTTTCAAATATAAGGAAATTAGTATCCAATTTTTTATCGTTTGGTATATTTTTTAAGATACTTGGGTAATTAGCTGTGATATTTTTTAGGGGAAGCCCTGCGGTGTTGAGGGCCTTTATCACTTGTGATAAGGACTCGTATGCTTGTGAGAGGCTGTGGCACCCAGACAGGATGTCGTCTAAATACGTATGTGTTTTTAAGACTTGTGTTGCCAGAGGAAATTCTGACTTTGTGTCTTTTGCCAGTTCGTGGAGTGTACGAGCGAGCGAGCGAGGTATGGGGCACATTTTACGCCAATGGTAACTGTTTTTAATTTAAAGTCGCGTAATGGACTATTGGGAGATTTTCGGAAAATAATTCGTTGAAAATCTTGATCATCTTTATGTACGACTACTTGTCGATACATTTTTTCAACATCCCCATTGAAAACGTATTTGTATATACGCCAATTTAATATGAGGAGCATTCGATTTGGTTGGAGTGTGGGGCCCGTGAATAGAACGTCATTGAGGGAATTCCCCGAGCTAGTCTGGAGGCATTAAAGACAACTCTAACTTTTGTTGTTCTTTTGTCAGGCTTTACTACTGCATGGTGTGGCAAATAGAATGAGTGATATTTGCCTTTTATGATTTTTTCGCATGGGCTTACTTCCTCCATATGATCTAAATGGAGGTATTCTTCTAAGACACCATCATAATGTTGTTTGAGCTCACCTTTTCTAAGTAGGTTTTTTCCATACTTAGAAACTGCTGTGTCTATGGCGAGTGTATCTGGAAATTGTTGTTTAAATGGTAGTCGTACGACATACCGACCATTTCCTGATCTAGTAGTTGTGGCTTTGTAAAAGTCTTCACAATACTGATCTTCTGGCGTTGTAATTGAAATGGGGGGGAGTTCTCCTTACTCCCAAAATTTCCTTAATTGTGAATTAAGGAATTCATTGGATATCTCTTCCACTTGAGTTGTCATGGTGGTAACTGATTCTGTTACTAGTCCACTTAGTATCCAACCGAATATAGTATTTTGAGCTAGAAGGGTGTTTGAAATTTTCTCAACCCCTTCTAGAATAATTTGAGGTATAAGGTCGCTGCCTAATAGAAGATCTATTTGAGCGGGGGTGTTGCAGTTAGGATCTGCTAGCTTTAGGTGTGTAACCTTTTGCCAATGCTTGCTATTAATATGATAGCTTGGAAGCATGTTTGTAAGTTGCGGTAAGACTATAGCTTCTGCTTGAATGCGCTTATCCGCTTGGGGGGAAATTAGGGTAATGGGGCAGATTTTATTTGAGTTTTGTACTACTCTTCCACCCATTCCCGTAATTTCATAATTGGCATGTTTTGTTGGCAGTTTTAGCCTATTTTGTGCCCTAGACGCTATGAATGATCGTTGTGATCCTTGGTCTATTAGGGCTCTCAATTTGAAAAGTTCTCCTCGGTGTTCGATGGAGATTACTGCTGTGGGTAGTAGTACCCTACTTTGATTCTCGCTGTGAAGCGTTTGTGTTTTTAAAGCCTTTGAGCAACATGGTGTCTCTTGGCAAATTTCGGGATTTTGTGTTTCGGGAGTTGCGGTTGCAACTAAACCCGTGGCTCTTTTGGAGAAAGCGCTACTTTGGGGTGTGCTAGGAAAGTTATTGAAATGCAACATTGAATGATGCCTCTTGTGGCAATATACGCAATTGAATTTGCTTTCGCAATTATTGAGATTATGTGAGTGGGACAAGCAGTTTGTACAGAGTCTTTTTGCTCTGACAAAGTTGTTCCTTTCATTGATATTAAGTTTTTTAAACTTTTCGCAAGATTTCAGCTTGTGCCCTCCTTTACACAGTTCGCAGGACGTTTGTTTATATTGTTCGGATGTGAACGATTGATTTTTAAAGAAGCTTCTGTTTAAATTGTGGTTGTTACTAGCTTGGGGTCTAACGAAACTTCGATTTAGGTTGTGTTGAACGTTTTTAGTTCTGACCGTTTTTTTATCTACCCTTTCCGCGATTTCATATTGGGTAGTTAAGAAATCTTTCATTTGGTGCCACGTTGGGCATTTTCTTCGTGATGAGAGCGATTGCTCCCATAGAAGCAAAGATTTTTCCGGTAATGCCGCGGAGCATATATTTACCAGTATGGGGTCCCAGTTGTCTGTGGGAATATTCTGTGTCGCTAGAACCGACAAGCAATTTGAAACAGTGGATGGAAGTTTTATAAATTCTTCACTTGTTTCTTTCTGAATTTTTGGTAAATTCATTAATATTGTGACTTGTTTGTCGACTAATATTCTTTCGTTCTCGTAGCGAGCTTTTAAAGCTTCCCAAGCATAATTGAAATTTTCGTCATTAAGAGCGAACTGTTTTACTATTGCGCCTGCTTGACCTTTTGTTTTGTATCGGAGGTGATACAATTTTTGCGCTTGAGATAATTTAGGATGGTTTATGTACACGGCCGTAAACATGTCCCGGAAGGACGGCCATTGTTCATAACCTCCATGAAATATTTCTGTATCGCAAGCTGGCACTTTAAGGTGAATGCCGGAACTCGCCTCTTGGCTTTGAATTGGAGGCAGCTCTACTCTCGGTTGTGGAGTAGGTGCAATTGCTTTTATTAATCTCAATTGGTCGGAGATCATAGCTCTCGTTTCCTCGTACTGGTCTAAGCAGTTTTCGTATTTGGAGCAAGCCGAGGATTTAAAATTTTCCGGAAGATCTGATTCGTCAGATTCTAGAATTGCGTCATACGCAGCTTGGAGACGTGTCCAGAAATTGCCTAGATTTTCTTTTTTGATTTCTAGTACCGATTCAGAATTGTCCTGAATCGGTGAAGATGAAAATCGAGTGCAGTATCGAATTAAACTGTCACTCTCAGCGATAAACTTAGTATATGAAATGTCATTAATTTTTTTTTGCTTTGTAGCACCTTGCTGTGGGCGTGTAGCTTCAGCAGGTGTACATGGGCTCTTTTCTTCAGAAATCATTTTTTGGACTTTTAGATATTGAATCGACTTAGATTCCTTAGAATCTCCGTTCATTTAGATAATAGTTAAAAATTGAAAATATGAGACAGAAAAAACTTCTCTCAGTGTATTATGGTAGCAATAGATACGTTTGAATCTTTAAGATACGCGGTTTGTATGTTTGTTGTATACACCAGTATCTAATAAGGAACGCGTATTTTGTTTTCTTTATTATGATCTTATATTTTTGTTGTATACGCAAGGTAAGAACCAACGAACGAGTGTTTCGTTTTTCTTATTATAATATTGTATTATTGTTGTATTCGCAAGGTAGGAACCAACGAACGAGTGTTTCGTTTTCCTTATTCCTAATAGTTGCTATTAATTTGTTTTGCTTTCTTTTTGTTTTATTTATTTATTCGTCCTCCTAATAGTTGCTATTAGTCTGTTCTTTCTTTCTTTCTACTTTATTTATTGATTTGCACTCGTTAGTTTATACTTGCGTATACGAGCGATAATAAAGAACGAGAAAAGGGTTAATGACCTTTGTATATAAAGATTTTTTCCGTTTGCAATCCTGCTTGCTTGTGCTTTAGCAAGAACAAGAGGTATTGCTTGAAATATGCCGATTTGGCCTTTGGATATATGTATGTGTGTGAAAACAATTAGAAATATCAAAACGTATGTAAAGTATGTGCTGGTTTTGTCTTTTATTATTTTTTTTTTATTTTTGATTTGACCGTATATTTTCTTGAGGTCAAATTGAAATATTTGTAATTGCAATTAGCGCTCTGTTTAGCTTTATTAAATTTTCAAATTAATTCCCGGAAGTTGAAAATAGTTTTAGTTTAAACGTAGGAAATACAGTCAAAGGCAAATTGTATGCCGTATGTCTGTATGTAAGATTTTACAGTACGAATGATGCGGGGGAAGAAAATTAGTGAGATGCAGGTATGCACTCTAAGTACACATTGGAATAAGTGCAATTTGTAGAAATTGTTTTATTATAATATTTATACATACATAAGTGTGTATGTTATTTTACAACATTGGTTGGTGTGTTATATGTCGATATATGTATAATTAAATATAAAATATGAATATAAGTATAGGGTGATTTTTTAAGAGCTTGATAACTTTTTTTAAAAAAAAACGCATAAAATTTGCAAAATCTCATCGGTTCTTTATTTGAAACGTTAGATTGGTTCATGACATTTACTTTTTGAAGATAATTTCATTTAAATGTTGACCGCGGCTGCGTCTTAGGTGGTCCATTCGGAAAGTCCAATTTTGGGCAACTTTTTCGAGCATTTCGGCCGGATCAGCCCGAATTTCTTCGGAAATGTTGTCTTCCAAAGCTGGAATAGTTGCTGGCTTATTTCTGTAGACTTTAGACTTGACGTAGCCCCACAAAAAATAGTCTAAAGGCGTTAAATCGCATGATCTTGGTGGCCAACTTACGGGTCCATTTCTTGAGATGAATTGTTGTCCGAAGTTTTCCCTCAAAATGGCCATAGAATCGCGAGCTGTGTGGCATGTAGCGCCATCTTGTTGAAACCACATGTCAACCAAGTTCAGTTCTTCCATTTTTGGCAACAAAAAGTTTGTTAGCATCGAACGATAGCGATCGCCATTCACCGTAACGTTGCGTCCAACAGCATCTTTGAAAAAATACGGTCCAATGATTCCACCAGCGTACAAACCACACCAAACAGTGCATTTTTCGGGATGCATGGGCAGTTCTTGAACGGCTTCTGGTTGCTCTTCACCCCAAATGCGGCAATTTTGCTTATTTACGTAGCCATTCAACCAGAAATGAGCCTCATCGCTGAACAAAACACGCGCGCGAAACACATTTCGAACCGAACACTGATTTTGGTAATAAAATTCAATGATTTGCAAGCGTTGCTCGTTAGTAAGTCTATTCATGATGAAATGTCAAAGCATACTGAGCATCTTTCTCTTTGACACCATGTCTGAAATCCCACGTGATCTGTCAAATACTAATGCATGAAAATCCTAACCTCAAAAAAATCACCCGTTAGTTGTGCTATTAGTTTTTTTGTTTTTTTTCCTATTTTATTTATTGCTTCGTATTCCTAATAGTTGTGCTGTTAGTTTGTTCTTGTTTTTTTTTTCAATTTTATTTATTGCTTTCGCACTCGTTAATTTATACTTGCGTATACGGGCGATAATCAGGAAAGAGAAAAGGGTTATTGACCTTTGTATATGAAAATATATTTTTTTTTCGTTTGCAATCCTGCTTGCTTGTATATTAACAAGGACAAGGGGTATTGCTGAAAATGTGACGATTTGGTCTTTGAATATATAATATAAAACAAGTAATTCGTGCGTTAAGAAAGAATTGGTTTTTGGGGTAAAAATACTATTGAATTTGGGCTGTGCATCAGTGAAATGAATCGAGTCCAATCGATTGTCAGCCTGGTGGACTGCATATTAAGAAACGGTTCTCAAGCGTGGAAAGACAAAAAAATCGGCTGGCAAGGTTATGGCATCAGTCTTTTGGGATGCCCGTGGTATATTATTCATCGAATGATAAATGAGCCAGTTTTAATTCATTGTATTGTGTATCTGATTGCAGTTCTATTCTACCATTCCCAATATTTAGCAATTTTATTATTTTTCAGGAAGGATCAGTTTGAAATTGTACGCATATACATATGTATTCATGGTTCCCGTTTAAATTTTGCATTGCTCTGTGCAATACTTCGAAAAGATTTCTGTATATCTCAAATTTTTTATCAACACTTCAGTTATACCGCTATTTTTTTATGCCAGACCTTTTGCAATTTTAAATTGCCTGTCAAGATACCCCCTCCAATAGTTAGCAGGTATGAAAAAAATGTTATAGCTACCCATAGATGTATGAATCACCCAATTTATTACTTAAGAACGAACAACTCTGTCCACAATATAAAAACTTGATCCACAGATGTCGCCTTTTACTTTGGCATCGTTTTCTTTAATGCACGTTTACGTCAATTCAAGGTTTGAATATTAGATACTGCGATGGTAGCGCCGTCTATCGGTCAAACATTCCAAAATTAACAATTGATTAAAAATTAAAAAATAATTTAAAAAACATTTTCCAGTGGACCAAATTGTAAATCTAAACCATTCTCGAATCTCCTTGAATATACACACAAAATTTCATCAAAATCGGTCCATCCGTTTAGGAGCAGTTCAAATGCAAACACACGGTCAGAAGATTTATATATATAAAGATTAAATGTTAATATGCGCTTTGGCTACCAATTCTTGGTTTTTATTTGTTTTATTTTGTCCGTATATATCCGTATTGTAATTATTATTATTATTTTTTTTTTTTAATTAACAGAATGCAATTTTTTTCTTATTATATGGTTGCATTTACCGCACCGAAATTTTTTCCGAAATATTTAAATCGTAATTTAAAATTTAATTTATTTATGTACCCTATGTACGTTATATGTATGTATATACCGGCATAGGCAAAATTGTATGCCGTGTGTATGCGTATACAGTAGAATCCCGATTATCCGGATCAATTAAAACCAGGGGTATTCCGTATAATCGAAAATCCCGATAATCGATTTCAAAGCAAATCAAACAATATTTAAATTATAATAAAGTTTTATTATGTAATTAGTTTTACAAATGTAGTTCAGATAATATGTACGATATATAAAAACCGAGCTATAACGATATATAATGTATTACATAATGCCTATGTAATTTAAAATTTTGGTTGGAAATAACTTGTTATTGGTCTTTGACGTAAAGAATTACATCGTTTCATTGCGGCCAAGTCCCTGATGCGTTTCAGTTGTAACAACTGTATGGGATCCGATACATCCAGTTTTTCAAACCACTTAAAAGCAATACCAAGAGCTTCAAAAGCTTCTTCTTGAGATGGTACTTGACATACATACATCCCCAGTTTTAGTATCTTCTTCCTCTTCTCTTTCGTTATTGTTCAAATCCTCAATGATTTTTTCATCAGTTAATTTTAATAATTTATTCCAAGCTCTTTTTAATGTTTGCAATTCCACAGAGTTCTACGCTTATACCAGCATATAACAGCAATCTTTTAAATTTGTTTCCTTAAAAAACTTTAACGTCGTTTCTATTTCACTGTCCTCTGTTGTCAAAAGACGACGCAATAGTTGCTTTCTGTATAAACGTTTTAAAGTTTCAATGATACTTTGGTCCATTGGTTGCAATATCGATGTTACGTTAGGGGGTAAAAACTTAACTGTGAATTTCCCTTTTTCTCGATTTAGTGTTTCAGCGGAAGGGTGCGTTGGCGCATTATCTAACAACAACAATACGTCGCCCTCTTTCCCCACGTCCTTTTGAAATTTCTTCACTTCAGGAATAAACGTATTTTCATACCAAGTAAGAAAAATATCTGTGTTCATCCATGCTTTTTTTGGTTAGCGTAAGTTAAGGGGATTTTAACATTTTTGAAACAGCGCGGATTTTTGGCAATCAATGTGTTCCATTAGCGTTTACGCAAACCATAATTGTAACTCTGTCCTTACTCACTTTGTGCCCAGGTGCTGCATTTTCACGATGCGATGCTAACGATCTGCTTGGTAGAGCTTTCCAATTAAGACCTGTTTCATCTGTATTATATACAAAATCAAAATCGTATTCTTTTTCATCTAGAAATTCTTTTAACTCGTCTACAAAAGAGTCGGCTGATGCAACGTTAGCAGAAAGTTTCTCTCCTTGAATCTCCAGTTCTCGAATGCCATGTCTAGATTTGAATCTTGCTAACCATCCACAGCTCGTTTTGAAAGAATTATCACCACCAAGTTTTTGATTAAAATCCAATGCTTTTTCACATAACAGAGGTCCTGATATGGGCTGGCCGCATGCTCTCTTTTGTAAATACCAAGTAAAAACTGCATTCTCCAGAATTTTATTTTGAGATTTTTTCATTACTTTACGTTGCGAACTTCCATCTTCTTTCTCAAGCGCGCAAGTGAATTTCATTATGGCATCAGAATTCTTTTTAATGTCTGATATCGTGGAAGTTCCTACACCATATATTTGTGTCAACTTACTGCCAGATTCACCATTTTTTATACTTTTAATTATCTTTACTTTGTCATTAAGAGACAACACTACTCTTTTTCGCTTGGACATTGTAAACTTCCAACACAAAAAGGCGGACAAAAATAAGAGACAACCTTTCAGTTGAACGCTATCTAAGAAAATGAAACTATAACAAACACTATCCCGCAAACAAATGAAAGCGAAAGTACACGTAACACGGTCGGACGCGAGAATAAACTTGTTGTATCATGTATCATTGCGCCGTTAAAACATTTTCAAATTGACAATTAGAGCCGAGACGAATGAGTCCGGATAATCGGATATTCGGATAATCGGGATTCTACTGTATATTATTTTGCCGTACGAATAACGCGGGAGAAGAAAATTGGTTAGATGCAGGTATGCACTCTAAGTACACATGAGAAGATGTGTACTTTTGCAGAAATTTATAATTATTATTTATACATATATGTGTATGTTGTTTTCCAACTTTGGTTGGTACTAATATGTCAATATATGTATAAATAAATATAAAATATGAATATAAGTATTTGCATATATGTATGATGTATTTTATTATTTTTATTTTTTCTTTTACTGATCGAATTTGTCCAAGCTTACTATTTGCGCAATCCTGCTTATACTTCTGGAGTATAAGGGGTATTGCCGGAAAACAGTATATACGAGTATATAATTATATTATAGTATATACTGTTCATACATATATGTGGAACAAACTGTTCTTCGGTTTCCCGGAAATTAACCGTAAGTTGAAACAGCAACCGTTTTTTTAAAATGTTAACCGACTTGAATACAGTTTTTATGTATATAAACTGTATCTGTTAACCAACATACAAATATGAAAATATAATTTTTAAATAAAAAGTGGAGTCGATACAACTCACTTTGAGCCGCTTCAAGGGGCTAAGGGATGTTTCTGCAGATAAAGGTGAGGGGATATGCCGATGACTGTGCTCCGTTTGTTTTTTGGTTTCCGAACTGCTTCTTGTTGTGTTGTTGCCGATGATGGTTTCCTTTCCTCTTTTTTTTATGTTATTTATTTATTATTTATTATTAAATTTTTGTTCTTTTGTTTAAATTAATTTTTTATTGTTTTCGCCACTTTTATTTTTCGCGCCTGGTTTTTGAGGAATTTTTTTTTTTTTTTTGTTTTATTTTCTTTTAACTTTTGGCTTTTGCCACACAATCTTTTATGGGTTTAGTTTTGTTAGTTTGGTAATTGCACGTTAGGGGTTTTTTGCACAATTTTTAGAATATTTTACATGTATTTATATATTTCACACGCTATATTTTTGTGTTTCACCCGCGATTTAAAATTTTTGTATTAGCATAAAAATATTTTTTTGATTTTGACATAAATTTTTTTTTTTTGATTTTGATGTAACAGCACGGAACCGTTTCGTGTAATCCGTTTTCAACTGTTTCTTTTTGTATGTATGTATGTATTTGTCACTGCACTTTGATTTCACTTGCAATAATTTTTTTATACTCTCGCAACAAAGTTGCTAAAGAGAGTATTATAGTTTTGTTCACATAACGGTTGTTTGTAAGTCCTAAAACTAAAAGAGTCAGATATAGGGTTATATATACCAAAGTGATCAGGGTGACGAGTAGAGCTGAAATCCGGATGTCTGTCTGTCCGTCCGTCCGTGCAAGCTGTTACTTGAGTAAAAATTGAGTTATCATAATGAAACTTGGTACACGCATTTCTTGGCTCCATAAGAAGGTTAAGTTCGAAGATGGGCAAAATCGGTCCACTGCCACGCCCACAAAATGGCGGAAACCGAAAACCTATAAAATGTCATAACTAAGCCATAAATAAAGATATTAAAGTGAAATTTGGCACAAAGGATCCCATTAGGGAGGAGCATATTTGGAAGTAATTTTTTTGGAAAAGTGGGCGTGGCCCCGCCCCCTATTAAGTTTTTTGTACATATTTCGGAAACTACTATAGCTATGTCAACCAAACTCTACATAATCGTTTCCTTCAGACATTTCCATATACAGTTCAAAAATGGAAGAAATCTGATAATAACCACGCCCACCTCCCATACAAAGGTTATGTTGAAAATCACTAAAAGTGCGTCAACCGACTAACAAAAAACGTCAGAAACACGAAATTTTACGGAAGAAATGACAGAAGGAAGCTGCACCCAGACTTTTTGTAAAAATTGAAAATGGGCGTGGCGTCGCCCACTTATGGACCAAAAAGCATATCTCAGGAACTCCTCGACCGATTTCAATGAAATTCGGTATATAATATTTCCTTAACACCCTGATGACATGTACGAAATATGGGTGAAATCGGTTCACAACCACGCCTTCTTCCAATATAATAAAACTTTACACAAATACGGTATTTGAGCTGAGGTATCCCTTGTGGAAAAATTGTCGTGATCGGACTATAACTTTTCAAGGTCCCTGATATCGAACACGAAGAACTCAGTGCCTAACCTAACCTAACCTAATTTTTCACCGAAAATATCGGTAAATCTCCCAGAATTTATTTGTAATTAATTTTACAGCAAAATAAAAAAATATGTAAATGACGGATAATGAAATCTCGATTATCACTTTATCATGCGAGAGTATAAAATGTTCGGTGACACCCGAACTTAGCCCTTCCTTACTTGTTTTATATATAGTGTATATTGCACTAAATTTTGTATATGTGTATATGTCGCCTCACTGCACGAATTTTGTAAGTTAACTTCCTTTTGTCTATATGTTTATGTCACAAATTTGATTTTTTTTTTAAAGTGCCGTTCTTTGCGGCTCGAAGGACCAATGTTTTAATGTTTGCCCGCTTCACTTACCACTTGTTAGCCTTATGTATTTTAAAAATAACAAGTAAGGAAGGGGTAAGTTCGGGTGTCACCGAACATTTTATACTCTCGCATGATAAAGTGATAATCGAGATTTCATTATCCGTCATTTACATATTTTTTTATTTTGCTGTAAAATTAATTAGAATTAAATTCTGAGAGATTTACCGATATTTTCGGTGAAAAATTAGGTTAAGTTAGGTTAGGTTAGGTTAGGTTAGGTTAGGCACTGAGTTCTTCGTGTTCGATATCAGGGACCTTGAAAAGTTATAGTCCGATCACGACAATTTTTCCACAAGGGATACCTCAGCTCAAATACAGTTTTATAAAGTTTTATTCCGCTATCATCATTGGTTCCTAATGTATATATTATACACAGAAGGCATCAGATGGAATTCAAAATAGCGTTATATTGGAAGAAGGCGTGGTTGTGAACCGATTTCACCCATATTTCGTACATATCACCAGGGTGTTAAGAAAATATTATATACCGAATTTCATTGAAATCGGTCCAGTAGTTCCAGAGATATGGTTTTTGGTCCATAAGTGGGCGACGCCCCGCCCATTTTCAAATTTAAAAAAAAGCCTGGGTGCAGCTTCTTTCTGCCATTTCTTCCGTAAAATTTTGTGTTTCTGACGTTTTTTGTTAGTCGGTTAACGCACTTTTAGTGATTTTCAACATAACCTTTGTATGGGAGGTGGGCGTGGTTATTATCCGATTTCTTCCATTTTTGAACTGTATATGGAAATGCCTGAAGGAAACGACTCTATAGAGTTTGGTTGACATAGCTATAGTAGTTTCCGAGATATGTACAAAAAACTTAGTAGGGGGCGGGGCCACGCCCACTTTTCTAAAAAAATTACGTCCAAATATGCCCCTCCCTAATGCGATCCTTTGTGCCAAATTTCACTTTAATATCTTTATTTATGGCTTAGTTATGACACTTTATAAGTTTTCGGTTTCCGCCATTTTGTGGGCGTGGCAGTGGGCCGATTTTGCCCATCTTCGAACTTAACCTTCTTATGGAGACAGGAAATACGTTTACCAAGTTTCATCATGATATCTCAATTTTTACTCAAGTTACAGCTTGCACGGACGGACGGACAGACGGACGGACGGACGGACAGACAGACATCCGGATTTCAACTCTACTCGTCACCCTGATCACTTTGGTATATATAACCCTATATCTGACTCTTTTAGTTTTAGGACTTACAAACAACCGTTATGTGAACAAAACTATAATACTCTCTTTAGCAACTTTGTTGCGAGAGTATAAAAATTCTCGGGATTTGGCTTTAACAATATAACTGACCACCGACTTGTATTTGTTTTAAATGGCATTAACACTTGATTTGTGGGGTTTGTTTTTTTTGGTTTTACAATAAAACTTCACTGAATATCATTAAGTTCAATACGCTGCGTAGCGGTGGCGGAAAGCGACGTGGTTTCAAAGCGGTCGAATAAGAACAGACTTATGTAAAAGCGGACCCTTTTTCAGTGGAGTGGTGTGGTGTGTGTTTGAGTGCGTGGATCCTGCGCTCGCGCGAGTTATTTGTACATACATGTACATATGTACATAAGTACATATATATATATAGAAATAATTTACAAACATACTTATTATATACTTACACATAATTACTTAAATATAAATATACATACATATATGTACATGCACCGCTAGACGAAAACCAATAACATGTAATACAAAATAATGCAACAACAAATAATAAAGACACTTGCTTGACAACAACATGTGCAGCAACAATGCATTCATCGGCGATCAGGACAACCGCCAAATCACCTGACAAATGTCTGTAGCTAATGTTGTTGTTGTCATAGTACATAGTGCAGTAATGAACAAACTAAAGAGCGACCGTTAACCCTCCATTACTAACCTTAGGGTCGAATCGACCCAGACACGCAAACTTTTTAAATTAACAAAAAATAAAGAATATTTTTTAACACAAGATATATGTGTAATCTAAATTTGTACATATCTAAACGTTTATAAACAATAAGAATAAGAAAAATGTAAAATATTATGCATAAAAATTGTTTTAAAAAATAGCCTGGGTCGATTAGATTACATAATTGAAAAATTTTTGCATTAGTCATTCCAATTTTTCTTTTTAACATTTTACTTTTATATTTCAGGTTTCAAATGCACTTTATTTGAAGTCAATATCTTTAAAACTTATCATTTTATGCGTAATCTGTCTGGATAACTTTTTTTTCACTTTTTTGGCTATGTTGTAATGAATACAAACTTAATTTCAATTTAAGTATATGAATTAATTTTTTAACACATCATTTTATGAATTTAACAATAAAATACTACAATATACTAAAAGACGTATACGTTTTAGCAATTTATAAGTTTAAACGATTTTAATAGATAATACAAATGAGGGTCGATAAGACCCATGGTTAGTAACCATGCGACATGATTTGAGGTTAGTAATGCAGGGTTAAATGGTCCGATTAAGCAAACAACAAATTGTAAGGATAGCGGATATAAAATATTTGTTTACTCACTACTATAAATAGGCTAAGCAGTTAGAAATAATTGGAATTGTAGTTTCGGATGTCAATGAATAAAGACATATTATTCTTACTCGCAGTTCGTGGACTTTTATTTTTCTTTTACACTAGAACTACCATACCAGTCATTTTGACTGGTGTGGTAGTTTTGTTTTAAAATTTCTCCTTGATGTAACATTTTTTTTCTCTCAACAATGTCTGACTTTTCCAGCGATAGCTTAAGAAATAGTATTATAAATGGCATTTTTTCTCTTATTCAACGAATACATAATAATTTCGTATCATGTGTACTTATACCAGCACCAGTCAAAATGACTGCTTCCAGTTAAAAATGTAAAATTATGCTGCGATTTGCTTACCGATCACGAATCAACACGATTTTTCGTTTTATATAACTACAAAGTGTTTCTTAGAACTTTTTAGAATTTCTTAGAATTTTTGTCACTTAGTATGATGATGATAATTATCAGGAAAAATCTCGATCGGTCGTAATTCTAATGCAAAACCTAATGCATTCATGGCAACATTTTCGAAAATATATTTAGTCGTTCATTTAGATCTGGAGACGTTGAGTGTGTTATGATGATAGAATAGTTACATATTTTATAATGAACGGCATTTTTTTTTCAATTAGTATAAGGTGAGGAAAAGTATTACAAATATAATCTTTATGTAAGCATTATTTGTGATTTTAGTTTTATAAGCCCTGAAAATGACAAAACGTTTGAAAAAATCTGAAATTTTGGAAAATCTGAACGATATAGCAGTGGAACTGTCTGATATTGAAGATGATGAACTCTATGTCAGTGATCAAGAAATTGAAAATGAAGTATGCGATACCCAAGAAGAAATTTTTGAGAGTGAAAATAGTGACAATGAGGTTTTGGACGAAGAAAATATTCAGGATTCCTCAGAAAGTAACAGTGAATTTGAAAATATTTTGAATTCTCGTAAAAGAAGATGTATCCAAGTACGTTCTAGTTCTGAAGATGAAAATGAAAGTATACGACAAGATAATCAAAATGAAATTGCTGCGGACGGAACTTGTTGGGAAAAAATACAAGAAGGGTCTTCTCCTGGAAGACTAGCACTTCATAATATCTTCAAAGACGTATCCGGTCCAACAGGATATGCAAAAAAAAATATTATGAAAGGTAAAGTAAGTAGCGCATTTTTTTTAGTAATCGACGATCGTATGCTTGAACATATAAGATCTTGCACGCAATTAGAAGCATCTCGAGTTTTGGGTAAAAAATGGAACCTAACATCAACAAAATTGAAAGCTTTCATTGGAGTTTTATATGGACGGGGAGCATACGAGGCAAAAAATTTAAAAGTTTCATATCTATGGAACGAAAAATGGGGACCAAACTTCTTTGCAAACACCATGAGTAGAAATGATTTTACGGAAATATTGAGGTTTATTCGCTTTGATAAAAAAAGTGAGAGAAGTCAACGTCTTCAAAACGATAAATTTGCTTTAGTATCAGCAGTATGGGATAGATTCATCAAAAATAGTATTCAATGCTACAAACCAGGACAAAATATTACAATAGACGAACAACTCTTGTCAACAAAAGCCAGATGCAGATTCACCCAATATTTACCGAATAAACCCGACAAGTTTGGGATAAAATTTTGGCTAGCATCTGATGTTCAAACTAAGTATATTGTGAATGGGTTTCCTTATTTAGGAAAAGATGAGACACGAGTAAGATCACAGCCTCTAAGTAAATCTGTTGTGCTACAACTTATCGAACCATCCACTATGAAGGGAAGAAATATAACAACCGACAACTTTTTCACAAGCTTACCACTGGCATCTAAATTGCTAGCCAAAAAAACAACATTGGTTGGCACTATACGCGGAAACAAAAGGGAAATGCCTAAAATTTGTAAAACAAAGAAGGATACTATGGTTCGATTTTCATCATTACTCTATAAATCAAGTGGGTGCGTTCTTACAATCTACAAAAGTAAGCCGAAAGAAAAAGTTTTTATATTGAGTTCGAAACATAAATACGTCAGAGTTCATAAAAGTAACAAGCTATTACCTGAAACAGTTGAGTTTTATAATAAAACTAAGTTTGGCGTAGATATTACAGACCAAATGGCAAAGAAATATAGCGTAAAATCAGGATCAAGAAGATGGCCACTCCAAGTATTTTTTAATATTTTAGACTTAGCGGGCATAAATGCCTGGATCTTGTATAGAGAAACAACAGGTGAAAAGATATCCAGAAAAGATTTTCTTTTTCAATTAGCAGATGAACTTGCCATGGAAAATACCGAGAAACATGTTAAATCAGGAATGGAATCACGAGAAACTACTGTACCTACAACTTCAAAGACCTTACTTTGTTCACGCAAATGGTGTCAAATTGGGTACTGTGATAATAATAAAACTAGCACCATTTGTAATATCTGTAAAAATTTTGTATGCGGAAAATGCACTCAAAAGAAAATCTAAGTATGTTTGTAGGAAATGTGACAAATTACAAATATACCAAATAATTTACCTTATACTATAAAATTAGCTTAAATTTCCTAGAATTTATTTTAATTTTTTTAAACCGAATCATATTTTCTTTATGAAACTTATTATTATTATTATTGTTTAAGTGATGAAATGTAAGAATATTTATTTAGGGATCATGGCCCCACGTACTACACAGCACAAAATTCCTTTTGTAAGCAACCAATCTTGTAACAAATAAATAAACTATTATATAAACTTTACTATTACGTATTTTTTAAAGACCAGTCATTTTGACTGGTTTTGGTAGAAATAGCTTCGACAAAAGTGTGGTAGTTCTAGTGTTAACTAGCGCAGTCGGTAACTGCTATAGCCTAAAAATGTTGAAAACGAAGGTGTTTAAAATTTATACCGCAGAAACAACACAGGCAATAAAAAGTTAATTTTATAAAAAATTTAAACAATTAAACAAATAAAAAGTGTTGAAAACAAAGGCATATGTTTGCTACAGAAACAACACAGACAGTGAACATTTATTAGATAAAAATAAGAAAAATATAAGAAACTGTGCGAGTGCAAAAACTTTGAACAAATTAAATTCACACTATAAAGTTTATAAAACTAGTGAATCAACCGAAATACTTTTTACCACGGTGAACCTTAAATAAAGTGAAGGCAAAAAGTTTTTGAGCAAGTATATTGCTCTTGAAAGCGTTGTGAACTCTGAAAGTAGTGACTTCTTGGTTTTTGAATCAAATAAAAACAAAAGAAAAAAAAACTTTAAAATCTACAAAAACTTTTCACAACGTAGTACAAAAATAAATAATTTAACAATGGCTGATGAAAATTTGCCAGATAACGCTACCATGGCTCAATGCCTTACTGCGATCACAAGGCTTTTGGCCCAATCAGCGGCGCAGCAATCAACATCCTTAAGAAATAAAATTGAAGAGGATTTAAAATATTTACCCCCTTTCAATGGTGAATCGAAAATGCTACCTGCATGTATTAACTCAGTTGATCGAGTTATGGTGGATTATGAGTAGCAGAAAGAATTAACTTTTCAAATTGTGTTCGATTTGAAAATACAAAGAGATGCCAAAAATTATTTGCAACTGGACAGACCAGCAGACTGGGATACTTGCAAGAAGAAGTTGAAGCAGCACTTCAAATCATCAAAGGACCAGATGCAGTTAACTAGGGATATAATGTTACTTAGAGTAAGTTCTATTTTAGATTTAAGCAAAAACGTAAAAGCCATTATAAATGATATAACTGAATTTTGTGCATTTGATGATAATGGTGTAACGATGAGGGAGATTTTTTCCGGAATGTTAATCCAAAGGATTAAACAGTTAGCTTCTGGAACTTTTGCATATGCAATTAGAAATATGATTAGTTTAGCCAGTGCTGAGGCTACCATTCATGAATTCATAGGAATGGATGAAGGAAATTTAAATACTTTTTTTTTAATAAAGAATAATTCAAAAAACTATTCAAGCAATAAGTTTCAAAAAAGAAAGAAACGATACAGAAGATTTTTTTTTTTTAATTAGCCTCGGATTTTACAAAAATATATATAAAAACTAGAGGACCCGTCCACCCTTCACTGTGGCTGATACATAGATAATACTACTACTACCATCTATATGATTTCTATTAGTTGGATTATAACTATTAGTTAATGAGATATAGCATTTTTCTGAAGCAACTTGTGTTAGTTTAAAAAAATCGATCATAAAGCATTTCATGTGTCAATAAAGCATAGTTTTTTTGTGAAAAATACTGTTGAATTTGGGCTCAGGGAAATCCACCGTTGAGTTGCAAAGTAGGTGCTCGCAAGTTCATAATCCAACAAAAACAACTAATTCTGAGAAGTGTTTAAGTACTCTCTAATCGCAATAAATAAAGAAATATAGCTCCATCATTTCCCGCTGGAGTCCAATCGACAGTCATTCTAGTGGACTGCACATGATGAAGTTGGTGGTGATGGTTTTCAGGCGTGGAAAAACGAAAAAGGCGGCTGGAAAGGTTGTGACATCAGTCTTTAGGGATGCACGTGGTATAATACATACTCAACGACTGATTACTGAACCATTTATAATCTATTTCACGGCGTATTTGGTTGCAGTTCTTTTCTTCTATTCCAAATACTTAACAATTGTATTATGGAAAATGTCTATGTTATTGGAAGTGTTTCCGCTGGCTGTACTGTATTCTCTGGGTTGAAAAACACTCTTTAGCCATTCTTCAAATAAACTGCGAGACGCACAACGGTCAAAAAACGTTCATGAATTGCAGAAGTAAATACCCTACAAAGCGCTTTATTGCAGTTCACGTATCGACCGTATCGTTCAAGACCAATAACCGCCATATTGGTTCCTTTGATGACGTACTTACAAACGTATTTTATAGATTACACCAAACTGCAATACTAAACATTGATATGAGTTTTGAATGTGAATTAGACAACAGTGGAGAATATAGTACGATCCATGTGTTGTCAACCTCGATATTTGCTCCTCTAAATTGTATGCTGAATGTTCTGCCATTGTCGTCTGATGAGCTACGACGATAGAGTGGATATCCATCATTTCCAGTTTGCGTTTCCGAAAGAAAAGCACGTGGATAGTGTTTCGAGCATTTATTGCAAGTGGAATTGTGGTGTCTGCAAGGTCCATGCACCATATTGGTTTTCATCGCTTCGTAGAATAATGGATCTTTCTCTGCATGAGGAATTTCGGCAGAAATGATTTCATCAATTTGATCTGGTGTAACCACCATCCACCATTCAAAGAAAAATGTGTGCCTGGGGCAAACCTCTTTTTTGCAACTCAACAGAGTACATCCAGCATCTGACTGTACCATACTTGTATATACATACGTTGCTTCAAGATAAAGTTCATCAAACACCGTAGCTGTTGTTTGAAAAGTCTTGCTGTATTATCGTGATGATCGCTTGCTGATTGACAGCGATCCATAATTCCACACATATGTCATCGCATCGTGGGAGTCTCATGAAGTTCTTGTGTCTTGAGCTGCCATACGTTGATGGCAAAAAGAACGCCGACCGATATTAGCGCGATGTCTTCGTTGCTTCGTAACAAATTTCAATCTGTAATTGATCACTTCGTTTGAAACACACATAAAGTTTTCACTGAATAATTTTCAATAATTTTTCTGGAATAAAAAAGTAAGCGACTGAAATTGAACGATTCAAATAATTTACAAATCAAAATATTGAAAAACAAAACAAAAAAGAAGTGTATGAAAAGTCACTTTTTGGAAATTTCCAATTTTTCGACTTTTCCTTATGAAAAGTATATGGTTTTTTTATATCTAACCCTTTCCAGATCCACAGCGAACAACTTCTGATTTCATGAAGATTGGTTCCGCCGTTCTCGAGCGTTAGCGTTACTAACAAACGAACAATCATTTTTACTTACATATGTATGTATGTATGTATATACAAAATAAAACGTTTGTATGGAAAAAGAAAAGGGCTGTTTTTAGGGGTTTCCGGCAACTTTCGTAATTTTTTCTTACATAAGAACCTTCTCCTAATAATAACAAATACAACAAAAAAAAAATCAGCCAAATCGGTTCAGCCGTTTATGAGTGATGAAATTACAAAGAAAGTGGCATTGATTTTTATATATATAGATTACTTTATTTAATAAACAATGAATAGCACTAGTAGACACAGGATCAACTTTAAGCATACTTAAGGAAAGCAGTTTTAATAAATTTGATTTACCTAAAATTAATGAAAAAGAAAAAACTATATTAAATACAGATAATGACATGGTCAGTAATCCTAGTAAAAAGGTAATTACCAGAGAGCTGCAACGATCACAATTTTTTCAATCATACCCGATCATTGACGCAGATTTTTTGTGACGGAAAACTTTGCTTCAACAAAAATGAATGATCGTAAGCGAGCGTGATCGAAGCGAACAATCAGTTTCAATCACTGTTGCTTGTTTCGTAACGATTTTTCTCGATCGAACGCCTTGTGTGAGCAACAAAGAATGTTCGAGAATGCTGCTAACATTCCGATCGATCACAATCATACCGTTTGGTCATACCGGGAGGTTCCATGGAATCTTTTCTCATTTTAAATTTATTATTTTAATTGATATATAAAATTTATGCCACAATTATTATATAGTAGTACAAAAATATGAATTCTTATTTTCCCATAAATACATTTGTAAAAAAGGGATCTTTCTCCTTTTCTTATAATCTTATTTTTCCCATAAATACATTTGTAAAAAAGGGATCTTTCTCCTTTTCTTATAATCTTATTTTTCCCATAAATACATTTGTAAAAAAGGGATCTTTCTCCTTTTCTTATAATCTTATTTTTCCCAGAAATACATTTGTAAAAAAGGGATCTTTCTCCTTTTCTTATAATCTTATTTTTCCCAGAAATACATTTGTAAAAAAAGGATCTTTATCCTTTGTTATTATTGTATTTTTCCCAGAACTACATTTGTAAACAAAAGGATCGTAATCCTTTTTATATATTCAACATAAAAGATTTAAAGAGCTCAAGCTACCTACGCAAATGATTATATATATTATGATAGCAAATACATACAGCACTTACTAATAAGTTGAGTTGCAGTGTTCTCAATAATCGGTGGCGTAAATAATAATAATAATAATTATAAGTATTAAATAGCATAATTATGGAGAGCGAATCGGCGAAGAGTGTTGCTGACAACATAGCAAAAGGGATGTACACACTATCTGGAAAGCGAAAGGGAAGAAGCTTTATATGGAATATACTTACTGAAATACTAAAACCGGACAACAGTACATTAAAAGAATTTGTTTTCTGTCGCACATGTCGCAATGTGTTAAAGTACAGCACAAGTCAAATGTCAAATTTAAATAGGCACAGCTGCTGCAAAAACTTAAAGCAATCCAAAAGTTTAAAAACTGTCACACCGTTGGACAAAACTGAGACCATTGAAAAATGCGCAAAATGGATTACAGAAGACTATCGGCCATTTTCAGCTGTGCGCGGTTCTGGGTTTGTTAAGCTAGTAAAGTTTTTTATTAAGATCGGTGCAACTTATGGCGAGCACGTCGACGTGGAAGATATGCTACCGGATCCAACAACCATTTCACGTAAAGTCTCGAAATGCGCCAATGAAAAGAAGGAAGAGTTAAACGCTGAAATCAATAAGATTGTGAGCAGTGGTGGCGCGTCAGCAACAATTGATATGTGGTCGGACAACTTTGTAAAGCGCAACTTTTTAGGAGTAACATTCCACTACCAAAAGGATTTCAAATTCTTTGACGTAATTTTGGGAATGAAATCAATGGATTTCGAAAGGACAACAGGCGACAACATCTTAAAAAAACTTAAGAGTTTATTCAATGAATTTGATATTTCGAATATTGAAAAAATTAAGTTTGTAACGGATAGAGAAACAAATATCTTAAAAGCCTTAGAAAACAATTCTAGACTAAATTGTAGCAGCCATTTGTTTAACAATGAGTTGGACAAGTCGTTCTCTGCCACCACAGAACTCGCAGAAGTGTTGGAATCGTGCAAAAAAATTGTTAAATATTTTAAAAAATCAAATTTGCAGCATCTCCTGACCACTTCTCTAAAAAGCCAATGCCCAACACGTTGGAACTCCAATTATTTTATGCTCAAGTCGATTATTGACAATTTTGGAGAGATGAATACCATTTTAAGGCAGAATGAACAAAGCCTACGAATTCTACATATCAACATAACTGTTGTTAAAGCGGTAGTGGAAATGTGTGAGAATTTTGAAATTGTATTTAAAAAACTGCAGCTTTGCAGTGCACCTTCACTGTGCTATGTGTTGCCAGGAATTTTAACAATTAAAAATCTATGTCACCCGGCAACCGATGAAATACCGGTAATTTTAACATTTAAAGAAAATATAATAAATAATATTAATGAAATATGGCTCCCTAACATCGGTATATGGCACAAAGTTGCATATTTTTTATATCCCCCGGCTTTAAATATGCAGCCAAATGATTTAGAAGACATAAAATTATTTTGCAATACTCGCATATTGACAGAAAATCAATCAGCATGTCCAAATACACCTTTATCGGATTCATCGACAACACATTTTTCATTTGACTCAGACAGTACCTTAGATACCAATAGCCAAGTTTCAGCAGGGAATAGAACCAACGACACTTTCTTTTTCCCGCATTTAATAAAACGGAATTCCACACAAACCACAGAGACGCCTGAGGAAGAATTTGAAAGGTACTGCAATGAAAAAGTAGCAATGGATGAGCATTTTAATTTAATTGACTGGTGGCAAAATAATGAAAAGAAATACCCATTTTTAACAAATATAGCACTGCAAATTCATTCGATTCCTGCCAGCAGCGCAGCCGCTGAGCGTTCTTTTTCTTTAGCTGGAAATATTATAACTGAAAAAAGAAATAGGCTCGGACCATGTTCAGTTGATAATTTGTTGTTTTTACATTCATTTTTTAAAAGTTTTAGCTATTAAGAAACCAAGTTTGTTACCTTTTTTTAATTTTAAGTTTTTGTTGATCTCAATGAAGAAGTGATAAAAATTTTAAATTTGTGTTCCCTAATATTTTAAGCATTACCTTTGTTTATTAATTTTAAGCATTAATTGAATTTTAGTTTTAAGCGTTAAAAATGAAGAAATATATGCAGTAATGTTTTGGTTAATTTTATGCATCGCAACTTGTTTTCGTTAAAACACACAAATATGTACATACAAACTATGTATATACATATTCGCAGGGCAATTCTCGATCTGATTGGTTCAATCACAATCACTTCAAACGCACACTTGATCGATGTCTGAGTTTTCGTGCATCGTTGGACTTGATCGTGTTTTTCTGTACAATCATTTCGAATCATCATACCGGAACCGAACAATCAGTTTCAATCAGTAAGCAGAGCAATCCAATCAACTGATCGAACTCCTTCGTTTTGAGCACGAAACTCGATCGAACAATTTTGTTGCAACCGCTGTGCTGAGTTGTGACCGTTTTGAGCGAGGCTGATCAAACCGGATCGATCATACCCAATGCAGGTCTCTGGTAATTACACCATGTCCAAATGAGTTTAGTGCTCCACAAAATGAATGGATAATGTTGCAATTTAATAAACCATTTGATTTAATACTAGGTATGGATTGGATAGTAAAAAATGTAAAAAGTATAAATGTAGAAAATTTCGAAATTAAATTAGGTAATAATATATCCTATATATACCTTTTTTATCAAAAATAATGCAAAATTATGGAGAAGTTATGGAAATTAGTGAAGACCCAACTATAGATTTAAGTCACTTGAATAATCAAGAAAAACAAGTAATTAATAAACTTTTGAAAAAATTTAGTAAATTAATATATAGAGAAGGTGATAGTTTAACTAATACAAATTCAATTGTTCATGAAATAAGGAACAAATTAACTCAAGAGTTTATAGATTACCACCAAAACACGAAGAGGAAGTTAGGAAACAAATTAATGAAATGGAAACACAAGGGATCATAAGGAAGAGCAGAAGCAAGTACAGCTCTCCTATTATAGTTGTACCAAAAAAGAAAGGTATTCTGGTATTCAAAAGTATAGAATTGTAGTGGATTATAGGAGGCTAAATCAATTTACTATTGATGATAAGTATCCTTTGCCTAACATCGACAGTATTTTAGATAAATTAGGTAAAGCGCAATACTTCAGCACATTGGATTTAGCAAAGGGTTACCACCAGATATTAATGGCAGAAAAGGATATTGAGAAAACCAGCGTTTGAAAAACTACGCTACTTCCATAGCATTTCATTTTACTCTTGCTACCGCTCTCACTTTGTCGGGAGCCACAGCATAGCCTTAGCATAACAATGTAAAAGAAGTGCTCTACTCTGCTCCGAGTTTTGTTAGGTAAAAAACTATAGCTGGAGCGGGAGCAAAAAATTAAATTCTGCGCTATGCTCTGGCGTAGCGGTAGCAAAAAATTGAGAGCGGTAGCACAGCAGAGCTAATGAAAATTTTCATGTGCTACAACTCCCGCATGTGTTTGTTGTTTTTTTTCTTTTTTTGCTATTTTCTGTCATAATATTTGAATTAATTGAATAATTCAAACAAAAAAATGTTATGCAAATCATTTTGGCACTTGTTGCGTCAAGTGACTTTATAAATCTAAAATCAAATATTTTAAGAAATATATTAATAAAGTCCATTAGATAATAATTGAATAAATTATACATATATATTATTTTATTATGTAAAATATTTACCATTTATTTACCTTGGAAATACCATACAAAAACTTCCTTGAAATATTTAGCCCTAAATATTAACATTAAAAACTGGACCAAGGAATGTAAAAATTGTCCATAGAAAATACACGACAATCCTGATTTTGTATCTTTAAAGGTATTTTAAGGCATCGCTTGACTTTAGACGCATGTTTCTCAGAATTGTTCACTCTTCTTCTTCACATTTCGTGGGAATGCGAATTTCTTGGAAAAATCAAGTTTAGAGCCCCGTAATACCTCGCCGGTGTAGGTTTCGACTTTGTTGCTGTAGGCACTTTTGTAGAGTGAACAATTCTGAGAAACATGTGTCTAAAGTCAAGCGATGCCTTAAAATACCTCTGATCTGTAGGAATTTAAAGATTAGAAATCAGGATTGTCGTGTATTTTCTATGGACAATTTTTACATGCCTTGGTCCAGTTTTTAATGTTAATATTTAGGGCTAAACATTTCAAGGAAACTGAAAAAAAATAATAGTTAAAAAAAAAACACCCTAATGTATATAAAAAAGGGGAAAGTAATGTAGTTAAAATTAATTTCGAAAATTCATAGAATTGAGTATTGTAATACATTAGGAATAGATGATGTTTTTGGTAATATAAAAATGGTAAATATTTTACATAAAAAAAATATATATATAATTTATTCAATTATTATCTAATTGACTTTATTAATATATTTCTTAAAATATTTGATTTTAGATTTATAAAGTCACTTGACGCAACAAGTGCCAAAATGATTTGCATAACATTTTTTTGTTTGAATTATTCAATTAATTCAAATATTATGACAGAAAATATCAAAAAAAGAAAAAAAAAAAACAACAAACACATGCGGGAGTTGTAGCACATGAAAATTTTCATTAGCTCTGCTGTGCTACCGCTCCCAATTTTTTGCTACCGCTACGCCAGAGCATAGCGCAGAATTTAATTTTTTGCTCCCGCTCCAGCTATAGTTTTTTACCTAACAAAACTCGGAGCAGAGTAGAGCACTTCTTTTACATTGTTATGCTACGACGTGGCTCCCGGAAAAGTGATAGCGGTAGCGATAGCATAGCAATAATTCTAGAAATTTTGCTGCTACGGAGTAGTAAATGAGAACCCTGGAGAAAACAGCATTTGTAGCACCATCTGGATTGTATGAGTATGTTAAAGGGTGATTTTTTAAGAGCTTGATAACTTTTTTTAAAAAAAAACGCATAAAATTTGCAAAATCTCATCGGTTCTTTATTTGAAACGTTAGATTGGTTCATGACATTTACTTTTTGAAGATAATTTCATTTAAATGTTGACCGCGGCTGCGTCTTAGGTGGTCCATTCGGAAAGTCCAATTTTGGGCAACTTTTTCGAGCATTTCGGCCGGATCAGCCCGAATTTCTTCGGAAATGTTGTCTTCCAAAGCTGGAATAGTTGCTGGCTTATTTCTGTAGACTTTAGACTTGACGTAGCCCCACAAAAAATAGTCTAAAGGCGTTAAATCGCATGATCTTGGTGGCCAACTTACGGGTCCATTTCTTGAGATGAATTGTTGTCCGAAGTTTTCCCTCAAAATGGCCATAGAATCGCGAGCTGTGTGGCATGTAGCGCCATCTTGTTGAAACCACATGTCAACCAAGTTCAGTTCTTCCATTTTTGGCAACAAAAAGTTTGTTAGCATCGAACGATAGCGATCGCCATTCACCGTAACGTTGCGTCCAACAGCATCTTTGAAAAAATACGGTCCAATGATTCCACCAGCGTACAAACCACACCAAACAGTGCATTTTTCGGGATGCATGGGCAGTTCTTGAACGGCTTCTGGTTGCTCTTCACCCCAAATGCGGCAATTTTGCTTATTTACGTAGCCATTCAACCAGAAATGAGCTTCATCGCTGAACAAAACACGCGCGCGAAACACATTTCGAACCGAACACTGATTTTGGTAATAAAATTCAATGATTTGCAAGCGTTGCTCGTTAGTAAGTCTATTCATGATGAAATGTCAAAGCATACTGAGCATCTTTCTCTTTGACACCATGTCTGAAATCCCACGTGATCTGTCAAATACTAATGCATGAAAATCCTAACCTCAAAAAAATCACCCGTTAGAATGCCATTTGGACTCAAAAACGCCCCTGCTACGTTTCAGAGATTAATTAATGAAGTTCTGAGAGAATATATTAATAAAATCTGTGTGCTATACCTGGATGACATCCTTATATTTTCCACCTCTCTAGAAGAGCATGAAATATCCTTACAGAAAATTTTTTCCAAATTACAAGAGCATAATTTAAAAATCCAACCCGAAAAGTGTAGTTTTCTTCAAAAAGAAACTCCTTTTTTAGGTCATATTTTAACGGCAAATGGAATAAAACCAAATCCAAACAAAATCGAAATAATACAAAACTTACAGATTCCAAAAACTGAAAAGCAATTAAAAGGATTTCTTGGTATAACGGGTTACTACCGTAAATTTATTAAGGATTATTCAAAGATTGCGTATCCAATGATAAAGTATTTGAAAAAGGCTTATAAAATTAATATAAATGATCCACAATATATAGCAAGTTTTGAGAATCTTAAAGCATTAATATCTTCTCATCCTATTTTAAAATATCCTGAATATGACAAGGAATTTGTCATTACAACTGATGCTAGTGATTATGCGATTGGGGCAGTTTTATCCCAACAAGGACATCCGGTATGTTACATATCCAGGACCCTTAATAATCACGAGCAAAATTATAGTACAACGGATAAGGAATTCCCTGAAATTATTTATGCTGTTACCTACCTCAGGCCATATATATATGGAAAAAAATTTCGCATTGTTACAGACCATTGTCCTATAAAATATCTTAATAATAAACTAGCTGACCCGGCGAACTTCGCCCCGCCCAATTTTTATTTTTTTTTTTGAAGTCATAGACTCGTATAACTTTACCACAAATAATATAAACTTCAAACAACGCATTTTCATTTAATGTTTTTAATGTTTGTAGCGCCATCTACTGTAACATACCGCACTTACTCAATACCGCTGTTAGCGCCACCAACTGGTGGATAGCTCTTTGCTAATAATAAACAAATAATTTGCAATAAATAAATAATGCGACTATAAGGAGAGTTATAAACTATCCTATCTTTCAAGTTGGACCAAACTGCACACAGTGTTGAAAATTTCATTAAAATCGGTTCAGTAGTTTAGGAGTCCATCGAAAACAAACATCGTGACACGTGATTTTTATATATTAAGATATAAAGGCAAAGAATGTTCCCCTCGTCATCAACGATGGCTTTTAAAGCTGCAAGAATTTAATTACGAAATTAAGTATTTAAATGGCAAAGAAAATAAGGTGGCAGACTTTCTAAGTCGTTTAGAAAATTCTCCAAAAATAAACGAACATAATTCTAATGAATCGAATTTCGAAATGTCAGAAACTATGCATTCAGCAGCAGAAGAGCTTTTAGAGCATATTATTATAAAAGAGGAAATAGTAAATAAATACAAAATTCGAATAATATTAACATTTAGTCCTTCATTTGATGTAAAAGTAATGCATAAAAGAAAAATAATTCAAATAAATCCACTTGAAAATGAAACAATCATTAGAAATATTTTGAAGAATAATATTAAAATGGGTAGAATAGGAATTTTTTCTAAAGTATCAGATAAAGATTATCATAAAATACAACAAATATTAATTTCTATGTTTTCACATGATAATAAAATCAATTTTGATAAATGTACCCAAAGAGTAACTGAAATAGAAAATGAAGAAATACTTCACAAACAAATAGCCTTATGCCATAACATTGAGTCTATGCACAGTGGTATCAATGAGACATATCATACGTTAAAAACAAAATTTATTTTCCAAAATTAAAAGAACAAATACAACTTATTATTAATAATTGCGAAAAATGTCAACAAATTAAATATTCAAGAAAACCGATTAGACCTCTATTTCATTTTACTGAAACGGCAACGAAAAAAAATCAAATTATCCATATAGATATATTCCATTTTAAAAAGTTATCGTTTGTTACGTTTATTGATAAGCTTACAAAATTCGCTTCAGCTTACACCATTACTGATCGAAATTGGCGCTCAAAGAAAGCGATTATAGTAGAACAATTCGCGAAATTTGGTAAACCCAGTAAAGTTATAATAGACAATGAGTTTAGGGCTGAACAACTTATTGAGTATTTTAAAAAGGAAGGTATTGAGGTCCATTTAACGAAGCCTAACAGCCATACCGCTAACGGACATTGAGAGGCTGCACTCAACCCTGTTAGAAAAGCTAACGGGAATTGATGACCCAAGTCTCTCAACCGAAATGCGGATGCAGCTAGCCATGGGTAATTACAGTGACCGATTCCATTCCACTATAAAATGTTCCCCAAGAATGGCTCAAAATAATATTGATCCAAAAATCTTGCATGATAATATAAATAAAGTAAAACAAAGAGTAATAAATAAAAGAAATAAAACCAGAGAAGACTATAAGGAAGGTAGAGAATTAGGTCCAATTAAAAATTATAAAAGAGTGCGGCACAAAGACAAACCTTACTTTAGAATAAACCCACTAAGCAACGTCCATTTATCTAATATAAAAAGGCCTTTGAAACATGAAAAAAATGAAACTCGAGATACTAATGACTATTGTTGATGACAATTCAAGCGTAATAGCACTAGCAGGAGACATGGATTAAGATTGCGAGTTAAAAAATAAATAAACAAAAATTTTCGTACACATACATATATTTATATAATTGAAAAAAAAAATAATACATTTTTAATATGAAAAACCTACATATCTTTTACCTTCCATTCACCTACACCAATATCATTTAAATATTAGATAAGTTAAGCTATTTACATATGGACATAATTTTCAAATTGTTCTTTATTTTAAGCTTAATCGAAAATAAAAATACATGAATTAATACATAATTAAAATAGTTAGTAAACTTAGCTTAAAAAAATATATATAAATAAATAAAAAGAATATGGGGTAGTTCTTTAAGCAGCCCTGGTGGAGTTATATGTACATACATGTACATATGTACATAAGTACATATCTTAATATATAAAAATCACGTGTCACGTTGTTTGATTTCGATGGACTCCTAAACTACTGAACCGATTTTAATGAAATTTTTAACACTGTGTGCAGTTTGGTCCAACTTGAAAGATAGGATAGTTTATAACTCTCCTTATAGTCGCATTATTTATTTATTGCAAATTATTTGTTTATTATTAGCAAAGAGCTATCCACTAGTTGGTGGCGCTAACAGCGGTATTGAGTAAGTGCGGTATATTACAGTAGATGGCGCTACAAATATTAAAAACATTAAATGAAAATGCGTTGTTTGAAGTTTATATTATTTGTGGTAAAGTTATACGAGTCTATGACTTCTAAAAAAATATAAAAATTGGGCGGGGCGAAGTTCGCCGGGTCAGCTAGTATATATATATAAATAAATAATTTACAAACATACTTATTATATACTTACACATAATTACTTAAATATAAACATAAGTACATATATGTACATGCACTGCTAGACGAAAACCAATAACATGTAATACAAAATAATGCAACAACAAATAATAAAGACACTTGCTTGACAACAACATGTGCAGCAACAATGCATTCATCGGCGATCAGGACAACCGCCAAATCACCTGACAAATGTCTGTAGCCAATGTTGTTGTTGTCATAGCAGTAATGAACAAACTAAAGAGCGACCGTTAAATGGTCCGATTAAGCAAACAACAAATTGTAAGGATAGCGGATATAAAATATTTGTTTACTCACTACTATAAATAGGCTAAGCAGTTAGAAATGATTGGAATTGTAGTTTCGGATGTCAATGAATAAAGACATATTATTCTTACTCGCAGTTCGTGGACTTTTATTTTTCTTTAACTCGCGTGTGGGTGGTGTTGATGTGGAGTGTGGTGATGTCGAGGTGAGTGTGGTGCGTGTGCGTGTTAGTTATGGGTGTAGGTGTGGTGTGGGGCAGGCGACTGAGGCTCATTTAGCCAGGCATGTATTTATGTGCGATTTTATGTGCTTATGCTTTCGAGTTATGTGCACTTCTCTTGTTCTTTTTCACAAAGAGAGAGTTATTTTATTAAAATTTGTTTGCCTATTAGGACTGTGAATATATGTTCATACACATACATACATGTAAATAATATGCATATAAGGTTTATGTATATAAACCTTTTATTATTATTATTTTTTTGTTTTTTATTATTTTGAAGAAAAACTTTTATAATTGCCGCAGTTTATTTTTGCGAAAGATTGCAATTAGGTTTTGTTCTTATTTTTAATCTGTTAGGTATTAACCTCTGCACTTAAATGTATGTAAGTATATACTTGTATGTATGTATATAAATACTTTAACAAATGTGTGTTAATATATATTAACAGTGATGTTTATATAAATGTATGTATGTTTATACTCTCTCTCTCTCTTTGATGTTTGCTTTATAATTTTTATTACGCCTATTACTTCCTTTGAGCAATCCAGCTTACTGCTTTAAGAAGCAGAAGAAGTATTGCCGGAAAATTTCCAAGTATATACTTTAATACTTCGATAATATTATCTTTTTAGTGAGTGATTGCATAAACGAAGGTACGTGGGCGGTACAATATCAAATTTTGCTCACCTTTTTTGTTTTTTAATATCGGTTTTTTAATTTATACCGAATAAAAAAGTATTTTAAATCCGTTTAAATAAAATGTTGCTTAAACGGTTTTGTATGCAACCGTAGTTACTAGCAAACATACATACATACATATATACATAAAAATTAAAACCAAGAAATGGAAACCATACAACTCACTTTGATTTCCCTCAGGGGTTTTGGGTTATACCAGAAGTGAGTGTGAGTGTGAGTGTGTTGTCCAGTTTCTCCTCTTGTTAGATGGTTCTGGTTATTCCGCCTTCTACTTTCCTCTATTTCTTTTATGTTTGATTCTTGTTTGAATTCGCGCCCGTATAATTTGTTGTAAGTGAGTTTGTTTTTATTAAGCTTTATATTTTTTTGGTTTCTTTTTGATTATTTTTGTTTTCCTTTTATGATGTGAGAAATATGTATTCTCCGATTTGTTCTTTTATGCGCTAAGCATTTTTATTATGTATATAATATGTATATTAATTTTCTTTCACTTGCTTTTATGTTCTTAGATTACTTTTATTTTTTTGTTTCAGTTTTTCGATCACTTTATATTTCCACCATACTTGATTTAAAGTTTTGAGATTTAATTATTTTTATTTTGTTTAAGTTTTTAGGTCACTTCCCATGTGTATAATACATATATATATATTTTTTTTCTGTTAGGTTCCGTAGTGCCTTTCTTTTAGGCTCGAAGGACCATGCATTGTTGTATGTACCACCTTTTTTATTTTATATGCACTCACCGTGTAGGTAACCAATTTGAATATAGAAACAAAGACCCGTTTTCACTTTCTAGTTTATGATTTATTTATTTATTTGTTATTTTTTTCTTTTTCTCACAGCAAGAATATAAAAAGGCTCCAATTCTGCACAAAATGTTCGCAAAAAAAAAGGGAAACTTTCGCCTCAAAATAGGGTACAAAATATTTTATTTTTAATTTAAAAATGCAAGGTAATCATTCGCCAAAGGAAACGTGTGGATCGGACCGATGTCGTCGCGCCAGAGTGACTTTTTTTTCGAGTTGTCTGTGCTTTTGTAATTTGGTTCGGCGAAAGTAGATGATGGAGTGTGATGTCATTGTGTGCGTGTGTTAGAGCGTGGTGTATAATGTGAGGAAAATGATGATGAGTGTGGGAAATGTGGTGTACCAATATTGAATATATAGATGTGGGCAGAAGGGGGAAGGCTGAAACCCATTTAGCCAATGTGTTTTTATTTCAATAATATCGTCATGATCTGGAGTTCCAGTTATAAATTTTATTATAGTCCCTAAAATGTTTATTGATCTTTTTTGTATTGAGTGTGAAATAGTTTGTTCAATTGAATTTGAGATTCTATTCTCGTTTATGATATCCTGTTGTGCCCTGCCAAATGATCTATATTCTATCTGTTTATATTTTTCCATTATTGTCGTTAAATTAAATAAATGGTATAAATATTCGGCATCTTCATATAGGTATGTGTCGTTAGTTTCGGTGAAGATAAATTTTTTATTTTTCAGATTGCTCACTGTGTATGCTTTTATGTTTATTATAAAATTCAATAGCAGTGTTACGAATGTTATCTTTATGTAAGACATGTTGTCTTCCTCCTCTCTCTACTAAAACTGTGTCCTCAGGGTTTTCTATAACTATGTATTTTAAATATTTTTTCCGTTTTTGTTACGTCGTCGACGAACTGTCCGTCAATTATTTGTTTTGGTTCATAAACTTTTTGTGTTGTAAAACTAAAAGAGTCAGATATAGGGTTATATATACCAAATTGATCAGGGTGATGAGTAGAGTTGAAATCCGGATGTCTGTCTATCCGTCCGTCCGTCTGTCCGTGCAAACTGTAACTTGAGTAAAAATTGAGATATCATGATGAAACTTGGTACACGTATTTCTTGGCTCCATAAGAAGGTTAAGTTTGAAGATGAGCAAAATCGGCCCACTGCCACGCCCACAAAATGGCGGAAACCGAAATCCTATAAAGTGTCATAACTAAGCCATAAATAAAGATATTAAAATGAAATTTGGCACAAAGGATCGCAATAGGGAGGGGCATATTTGGACGTAATTTTTTTGGAAAAGTGGGAATGGCCCCGCCCCCTACTAAGTTTTTTGTACATATCTCGGAAACTACTATAGCTATGTCAACCAAACTCTATAGAGTCGTTTCCTTCAGGGATTTCCATATACAGTTCAAAAATAGAAGAAATCGGATAAAATCCATGCCCACCTCCCATACAAATGTTATGTTGAAAATCACTAAAAGTGCGTTAACCGACTAACAAAAAACGTCAGAAACACTAAATTTTACGGAAGAAATGGCAGAAGGAAGCTGCACCCAGGCTTTTTTTTAAAATTGAAAATGGGCGTGGCGTCGCCCACTTATGGACCAAAAGCCATATCTCAGGAACTACTCGACCGATTTCAATGAAATCCGGTATATAATGTTTTCTTAACACCCTGATGACATGTACGAAATATGGATGAAATCGGCTTACAACCACGCCTTCTTCCAATATAACGCTATTTTGAATTCCATCTGATGTCTTCTCTGTATAATATTTATATATGTACATTAGGAACCAATGATGATAGCGGAATAAAACTTTACACAAATACGGTATTTGAGCAGAGGTATCACGTTTAAAAAAATATGTAAATGACGGATAATGAAATCTCGATTATCACTTTATCATGCGAGAGTATAAAATGTTCGGTGACACCCGAACTTAGCCCTTCCTTACTTGTTTGATATATAGTTGTTTGTAACGCCTGAGTTGATCATGATATTCCCTTCTTGTTGTGTCGGACCATCCTTGAGTGTAAGGCAAGGTAGTCTCTCCTTTAGCCTAAAAAAGTACTCGATGTATCGTCAGCTTCTTCCATGTGTCTGAAGGTTTTTTCTGGCTGAGGTTCAGGTTGTTGGTGTGTGTTGATCCTTTGTATCTTTTGCGAAATGATGTTTCTGTTAGAGTGATTTTGTTTGTACCCACTGTTTCTTTGAGGTTCGTCAACATCCATGCGTTGTTGTGGAGGTTGGTATGTATTAAATACTCTTTGAGGTTGTGCATAAGTGTAATGGTTCCTCATTTGTTGCCTTGGTTGGAATTGATTTTGCCTGAAGTTGTTATTGTGATGATTAGGTTGATTATATTGGCTTCTTGACCATTGGTTAAAATTATTATTTTGCCATTGTGGTGGATTAAAATTAAAAAGGTTTGTCTTTTGTGGTATTATTCTATGTTGATTAGTTGGTCTTTGCCAAAAGTTATTTAAATTTTGTTTTTGGATTTCGATAGGTCGTCTTAGGTTTTTATTTTCACTAGTTTGTTGTAATCGTATTTCACTTGAATATGTTTGCATTAAGCTTTGATATTGATTAGATGCTAAGGCTGTTGCCTAATTTTTATTTTTTAGTCCTTTAATAAATTGTGTTATAGATTCTTGTTCAATATATTTGTTATTTACTTCTGTTTTTAGAAGGTCCACTGTATTTTAAATCAGTTTCCTATGCAGTGTCAATGTGTATTGGAAATAAGTGTCCAAGTCTTCTGTTGGTTGTTGTGCCAAGTTCTTTATGTGTTCTTGTATTTTATATAGTGCGTTTGGGTCGTGATATAGTGCGTCCAAAGCTTCCATGATACTGTAGAAGCTGAGAGGTGTGTTGTTGTATTCAAGTAACATATCTGCATGCCCTGTGATTCTTCTTCTGAAGGTTGTAATGATATTGTAGAATTGAGGTGCGTTCTGGAATACTTGGAGTGGTTCCATGACTTTCATTACATGTGACTTCCATATCGTATATTCTTCTTTGTTTCCTTGGAAAATAGGTAATTCCTTTATTACTTCGATTTGTGCATCTGTTACATTTTGGTATTGCATCGTGGCTTCTCGGTATATTGTTGGAGTAGAAGTTTCGCTAGTATTAGGATTTGTAGTTTGGAACATCCGTAATATTAACTTTTTGTCCTTTCTCCTTTCCTCGTCCAATTTCGAGAACTGATTCTGAATGTAGGACATTATGTAGTTTTCAGGAGTGGTATGGACTGTAGATGAAGGATTTATGTCCTCGTTTGGCGTTGTCCGTTTTGCTCTTTGATTTATTTTGTGAGTGTCTGTCTTCGTTAAGGAAGATTTAAATATTTTGGCTTTCTTTACTAAAGATTTCAACTTAAGGGTTTAGATGTCCTTCTTTATGTGCTTCGAAGATTCTTAAGGATGCCGAAGTCCTGTTGTGCGATCTCCTCCTTCCCAGCAAAGAGCGGTTGAGCCCCCAGTTAATTCATATACTTATGAATGGTTTAAAAAATATGTAAGTATTTACTTTTGCAGAATAAGATCTTTATTCTAGAAATTCACATACTTAAATGAACATGTTTTCGTATTGTCCTATGGGTTATATATTAATCGTTAAGGTGATAACATATTCATGTTTTGTTGTAAACAAGTGCTTATCGTGCGGCCTATGCATGCCTATGCAAGTGTATGCATCTCTTGTTTTCGGGTATGGTGTGGTAAGAGTTCAAAGTCTTGTGTTTGATACTCTTGTTTATTTGATTAGGACAGATCTGGGGTCGAATCGTTACATACGTGAACGTATCACTCGTCACGTAAATGTTTGTATTTCGTATTATGACATACGTGTTCGTAACGCTTCTATCGTAATTTGGCATGATGACACACGTGAACGAGTATATAAACGTATCCGTTCGTTCGAATCGTCGTTCGAACGCAAACTACCAATCGTAATATACAAATTTATGGAAATGTGAGCAAATTTTTTTTAAATTTTAAGTTTCTTATAATTTTTAGGAATAAAGAACATAAACAAGAAACCAATGAATGGAATATCTCATTAAAAATTAAAAAAAAAAAAATTATTTATGTGATCAAATTTTTGTATTTTAGTTGCCAATAAAAATAAAATTATTTGCAAGAATAAGGATATATACATTTTTTAATTAAAATTATTTGTGTGATAAGAATCGCAATTTTTGAGGGTCGTAACTAATTGTAAATTTTATGCAGATGTTATGTAATGCCTCACAAATGTTATCAAATCTTCCACTTTTGTGGGGTAATACCTTCCTCTCTTGTCAAATCTTCAAACACTCCACCGTCTTTTTAAGATTTCAATGCTTTGTTCAACGATACATCTACAAAAAAAATTTTATTAATGAGGATGCATAATTTTTTTTTATACCTACGCTATTGCTACGATCTCCTAGCTACCTCCGTACTATTTTTGTATGCCCATTACTTTCACTAGAGCTCAAATAAAAAAAACAAGCTTGAATTCATTTTGATATTTAATTAGCTTTTTTGTTAGTTTATTGAAAATTTCGCAACAGTTTTGACAGTTCCACATCCATTGTGACCTAAAAATACGATCCAAAGCAATGTGGAATTTAAAAACTATTGTGAATTGAGAATACATTACGATCCGTTTGCTATCGTATGTCATAATGCCAATCACCGCATACGATTGACGTACCACGTAATTTTCTTTCGTATGTTTGCCGATCCGTGCACGGATGTAACGATTCGACCCCTGGCTTTATCAGCGTTTCTCATATACTTGTGTATAAGTGTCGTTGATACTGGTATTAACTCGCGCAAGCACTTATACATGTGTACATATTTACTTACATACATACACACATCTGCATGCATGCCAGAAGAATTTGTTTTATCAGCAGAAAATGTGTAGGCAAGCTTCTCTTATTTCAAGAAAGAGTTCAGATTTCGAAATCTTTCTTGAAGTGGATAATGTTTGTTATTTATTGGGTGTATGTATGTCAATATGTGACTATGTACTATATGTCGCACACCTGCCACCTTGTTGTCTGGGCTAGAGAACTGCTAGCGAATGTAATGTCAATGACCGATCCCCGACCGTTCTTCTCGAACGTATTTTGATTTCCGGTATTTCGTAATACCATGTCTTACGACGAGAAGGTCACTAGCAGAGCATCTCCACGCCTATTTGTGCAGATGCTACTCCACTCCACCGACCATGCTTTAAAATCGCCTGCTATCACGTTTCTTGTAGTAGACAGAATTTCTCTGACAAGTTCGTACATCATTTAGTCGAAATCAATTTGCGATATGCTTGGCGGTATGTAGCAGCTATAAAAATTTATCCCACAGATTTTCGCGCGTGTGTAAAAAGATTTCATTGATAGCAGTTTGTTCTGAAACATTTCTCCTCCACATGCCCATATGGCAGCTTTGTTTGTGTTGTCAGAGATCCATGTCGGTCCGCTTATATTTTTGTACTGTTCGCATAGTAAAGCTACATCGACATTTCGCTCGTAAACCGTCTGGTTAAGAAGCTCTTGAGTGGTTGTTTATTGGTATTGCATATTTGGAAAGTCAGCGAACGCCACGCACACACCTCACATATTGAGAATTGAGTGCAAGCATAGGATTAGCTTAAATCAGTGTCGGCCAAAATGCATTTTTCCTATTCCCGGGGCATAGGCTAGCTGCTGCGACGTCAAACACGTATACTCTTCTGCCAGCTTCAGGAAAAACGAAAGAGCCAGTAAACTGCTCGTATATCTATGAATAGCTTGGTTCGGCAGCAGCGTATGGCGAAGCTAATTATTTCAGTTACGTTTCAGAATTCTGTGAGCTAGCACGTATGCGCAAATTTAATTTTTTACAGAAATACCCCCTTGCGTAATTTAAAAAAATGTTTAAAATTGAATGCGAGACAAATTTTTTTTGTTGAAAATATGGAGGGAGAAGCCCATTGCCTCATTTGTAATAAAGTGATTGCACATCTTACACGTTATGCATTATGAATTATCCTACAATGAATCCTCCTACAATCAGAATCCTCCTACAATCAGTATGATTTAATTTTAGGTATCGAACGGTCAAGTCTGCTTTTACAAAAAAAAGCAGAATACTATTTAAATTATTTCGATTATATTGATAATAATAACAGAAATAGCAGTAAAAACAAAAAACAACATGAGTGTCCCAAAAAAAAAATACGCTCCAAAAAGAAAAAGCCTCTTATATTGTATCGCTATCACTAGCAAAACAATGCCGTCCATTTACCGATGGGTTGTTCTTTAAAGAACTATTTCAAAATGTTTTAGAATGCTTTGGAGAAGAAGGCAAAACATTGTGTAGAGTTATTGCGACTATTCCACTTTCAAAACAAACTATTGCCGTAGAACTGAAGATATTAGCTCATATATTCAAAATTGTATGCAAAAACGGCTGTCTGATTGCAAATTTTTTTCTTTGTGTTTGGATGAAAGCACGGATAATAACAATTTGTGTCAACTGGTAATGTGTGTTAGAACCATAAATGCAAATTTTGAAATTTTCGAAGAAATTGTTTGTATTTTATCGTTGCACGGTAATGTCAAAGGCGAAACTTTATATGAAGCCGTAAATGAACATGTTTTTTCTATAGTTGATAAGAATAAATTGAGTTCAATTTGTACCGATGGGGCCAAAGTCATGGTTGGCAAAAAGAAAGAGCTTGTTGGTTATTTACTTAAAAATAATATAAAAATTCCCACCTTTCATTGTATAACACACCAACAAGCCCTTTTTGCGAAGGAACTTAATATGGTAGAAGCTATGGATATAGCAATAAAAATAATAAATAAAATAAAAGCAGGTCACCATGCCCTCAGCCATCGAAAATTCAAGCAATATTTAGACGAATTGCACGCCGAACATGGAGATCTACTTCTATATACCGAAGTTCGTTGGCTAAGCCGAGGCAAAAGTCTAAAAGGGGTCTTTGACCTGCGAAAAGAAATTGTATTGTTTTTGGAGCAAGATTCTTCTTCCTCTTCACAAACTCTTCTCACCTCTTTGAAAAGTCGAGATTTTTTATTGGACTTAGAAAAAATAAAAACATATTCGATTTGTTAACTTCAATAGACCAATTTGGATACAAACTCAAAATTTTAATAGAACAGGTTAAGAAAAATTATTCAACAAATACGCCATGTACAACAGCTATTATTCAGGAATTTCCAATCAAAACAATTTAGAAACATATGCAGATATAGTTGACCGCGTTTTAAAAAATTATGAAAATAGATTCAGTGATTTTAATATCATTCGAAATGTAATAGAGCTTCATAATAATCCCTTATATTGCACCCTTCATAACCAAGACCCTGAGGTTCAAGAAGAATTACTAAAGATGCGGAGTGATTTATCATTGGCTATTGAATCAGGGATTATTTTTTGGAAGAAAATAGATGAAACCAAATATTATAACATAAAAACACAAATTTTCAAATTATATTCCATGTTTGGATCCACATATAGCTGTGAAGTTTATTTTCAACACTTAAATTGGTCCAAAATAAGTATAGAAACAATCTTTCGGATCAACATATAGCTGACCTCATTCGAATTAAGGAGTATAATTCTGAGATAAATGTGGACAAAGTAATGGAAAACGCACTGATCAACATTTGTACAAATTGAACTTAAATCATTTTCATCAACATAAAAAAAAAATTGCTCATTATTTATTCAGTGTACTTTTCTGCCAACACAGTTTGCAGCAACGCTTTACGCACACAAGTGAAAGCTACATACTATTGCATTGGACAACACTGGCTTAGATTATAGCATTAACCTTTGTGTCAGATTTTATTAACCCTCGTGTTTGACAAGAGGTGTACCTTAACCACACCCCTTGTTAAGCTCGAAGCGTCCTCTTTTCGACAAAGTCATTTTGAATCTCGAAAATCGATGTGAAAGTGCGAACAAGGATAAAAATATTTTTTTGCGGTAGCTTATTACTAGGTTTACAAAGGTGTTTTAATACGGATAAAATGGTAAAAAGTCAATGTGATAGTGAACAGGTCCAAAAATACAAATATAAAAATGTGTGTCTGTTTTTTGCTACAGTTGTTAGAACTAGACTTACAAAGTAGTTGTATGGAAATGATGAAATTTCAAACCAAAAAAGTATTTTCTTGTTTATTGTGTGTGTGTTTTATTGTTTAAATTTAATTTTTTTCAGGAAATCATTAAAGAAAACTATTGCAGATTACTCTTGTGGACTATTTTCCCTTCAATCATAACGGCAGTACCGCGTTCTCTTTTGACAACTTTTTCTATAAAAATATCAAATTTATTATCCAATCGTCCGTTTCTTCCCAAAAAAAGCAGTTCTCCAATTCCTTATGTTTTAAGAGTTTTACTTGCACTAAATGTCGGGAAACTTTAGTACACCATCCCATGATTTCAGAGTTGAAAGGTGATTGGTTGGATAGAGCTGATAATAGTGGATGGATAATTATAGCCGCCGCAAACTTAGTTTTCGAAATATTTGCATTTAAAATTGTAAATTTCGCAAATTTTATTTTGCAATTTCTCAATTTATAGTAACTTTTTCTTTATTATGCACTTTTTATACATTACACTTCACTACAATGTTTCTACATATTTATTTTATATTAATTATTTAGATATTTGCTTAAAATAAGCATTTTAGTTTTTACATAATTTCCATAAATTTTATAAATATTTATTAAATTTGTCCCAGCGACTTTAACTTGAAAGGTTTACCGATACTTTTGATGTCATGCAGAAAAGAAAACTTTTAACATAGTTCTTAGAAGTTCCGGCGTCGATTACGAGCAACGCCTTACTCCCGACCGCTTTTGGAAGTTTTAGTTATAAACGGCAGGAGCGACATTAGTTTAAATAATTAATTTCTTCAACTTGTTTCATGTCGTTCTCAACGTGATAATAGTTATTAGTATCACCATTAAGGCAACAACTTTCGGCATAATTTCTGAAATTATCGTCTTGAAAATACTCTTCGTTATTTCCTTCACAATATGAGGTATACCATTTTACTAAGCCAGATCGGTCATTATAAGTTTCTATGCAAATTTGAGACCTGAACAGTACGTTTAATATTTCTATGAACTACAACACATGTGTTATTGATGGTATTTAATTTTTTTACTTCTATTGGTAAAAATACTGAACTTATAGAATAAAACGTTCTGGGCGAATTGTGTTATTACTAGTATTTAACGTTTCCGTTTTACGATTTTTTAAATTAAATAATTTTAATTATTTTTCACGCTTTGCACCAGTTTTTTGACAATGTTTTTCGACTCTGAACTATTTTTTTAAACACAAATCTATTACTTTTTATGATTTTGAATTATTATTCTTCTTCTTTACTGGCGTAGACACCGCTTACGCGATTATAGCCGAGTTAACAACAGCGCGCCACGTTTCTTCTTTTCGCTACGTGGTGCCAATTGAATATTCCGAGCGAAGACAGGTCCTTCTCCACCTGGTCCTTCCAAAGAGTGGAGGTCTTCCTGTTCCTCTGCTTCCCACTGCGGGTACTGCGCCGAACACTTTCAGAGCTGGAGGGGTTTCGTCCATTTGGCCAACATGACCTAGCCAACATAGCCGCTGTTTTTTAATTCGCTGAACTATGTCAATGTCGTCGTATATCTCGAATGCGATATTCGCCATAGCCAACGCGCAAAGCACCAACATAAATCTTTCGCAGAACTTTTCTCTCGAAAACTCGCAACGTTGGCTCATCAGGTGTTGTATTCGTCCAAGCCTCTGCACCACATAGCAGGACGGGATTATGAGTGACTTATAGAGCTTGGTTTTTGTTCGTCCAGAGAGGGCTTTAGTTCTCAATTGCCTTCTCAGTCCGAAGTAGCACCTGCTGGCAAGAGCTATCCTGCGTTGTATTTCCAGGCTGATATTGTTGGTGGTGTTTATACTGGTTCCCAAATATACGAAACTATTTACAATTTCAAAGTTATGACTGTCAACAGCTCATTCGTTAGTTGACTGTCGACGCGGAAAGACGTGCGTGCGCATCGTTGCGATATTTTCATAGTGTTTTTTCGGCGATTTTTGCGATTCTCTTTTGTGCGGATATTTGTTTACGCGTTTTAGCTGGCGCTGTTATTGCCTGGCGCGTGTGCATAGCGGTCGGTGAATTTGTTTGTGCGACCGTTGGGTGCGTGGTTTATTGATCGCGAGTGTTTTGTGCGGGTACACATTTATGTACAATTTTGTGCAATTTTTCGTACTGATTCGAAGTAATATAGCGGTAAGTGATTTTATTATTACTACCTTATATACGGGCAACGTGGTCATCCACGTTGTAGTTATTGGCGAAAGCTTCGCACGGTTCCAGTGTAGCTCCGTGTTGTTGGCACTCTGGCTGACTGGACTGCCTGCCAGTAGTTCTGTGCTGAGCATCTGAAGTTTAGTCGGCTTAGTGTCAGAGGAGTCTGGACAGGATTGCCCAAAGGGTGCAAGCGTGTGTCCAGCGTTGGAAATTGCGGCTGCTATGAGTGCCAACTGTCGTAACAGCGAACCGTTTAGCCCACGGTGAGATTCGACTCAGCGCCACATCGGCGACTGCGAACCGTTACGGAGACATTGTCTGGCCGGCCGCCAATTGAGTGGCCTTAATCCGATCACTGGTTGGGGTTGTAGGCTGTGCCACTGCGAGCACGCTATAATCGACCGCTTGGGTGATCGTTGTTATTCAGCGGGCCTGCGCGTGAATCGCACTTTTCAGCGCGTTCAGACGCAAGAACCTGAAGAGCAGCTGCTCCAGAATCAGCCATGTTGCGGCTGCCAAAAGAATCACGGGGGAGCTTAACGAGCGTGTTTTCGAGGCCAAGAATTTCGATGCAGGTCGGTCGTTGTCTGGAGTAAGGGGCCTGCAACTTCCTCTAAGGAGGTTATTCAAAAAGTGGTCAAGGAGGTGGGTCCCTCATTTGGTGTGAGGGTCCACGAAGTTAGACCAATTAAGGGTGGTGGGGCAGTTATTCGCACTCCCTCCGTTCTAGAGAGGGAGAGAGTGGCGAATAACAAGAAATTCGGGGAGGTGGGGTTGGACGTGATGTGACTGTCAACCGGAAGTTGGGTCGTCGGGTGGTAGTCCAGGGGATCCATACTACTATCCAGGGGATCCATGCTACTACGTCAGAACCTCCAGGATTTCAGCCCGGCGTCCCAGAGGTCGGACGTGAGGATGGTCAGTCGTCCCTGGAAGGTGACCGCTGATGGTAGCACCAATGTCGTCCTTGAGGGTACGGACAAGTTGATGTCTGCCTTCCTGGAGACAGGTAGGTGCTACATAAAGTGCTTTTCGTTCAGGATGCGACCGGATAGCCCCGTTGCAGGCCGGATTACAGGGCGGCTGAGTGTAGGGCTAAAGCAGATGTCTGTCGATGGAGGTGCGGTCAAGAAGGCCACAAAGCTGCCATTTGCGTCAATGCACCCCATTGCCGAAACTATGTGTTTAAAGGTAGGCCAACTGGGCATCTAATGATGTCAGCTGTCTGCCCTATATATTGTGGCATTGTTGAGCGCGCCCTCGCCAGACACTGATGGGTGGGATCATCTAGCTTAACTGTCAGGTCTCCTATGCCGTGATGTGTGAGTTGGGGGGTTGTATGGTTGAGAGTGGGTGCGGTATTGCTCTACTCCAGGAGCCCTACGCCACCAATGGTGTGGTTCGGGGTCTTCCTTAGGGTTTTAAGGTCTTCACTGATCTTAGAGCAAACACCGCAATAGTTGTGGATAATCCACGCTACGATGCCATAGTTGTGGATTCTTCACAACTGGGTATATGTACTTGAGAGTAGTAGCCCATTTATCCTAGGGTTGGATGCGAATGCCTCGTCTTCGATATGCTTTAGTAAGGTATCCAGGCATTCGTCTGGATACCAAAGCCACAGTTGTGGCTAATAGTCTCCACATTTTGAATGAACCGAGCGAGTGGTATACGTTCAACGCGCCCGGTGGTCCTATTCTGGTAGGTTGGCCCAGCATAGGTATGAATTTAGTTGTGCGGATAGGGAATATAAGGATATGCTGGTGAAAAGTAATGAGGAAGAGTGGAGGAGTTTTGTGAGAGAGAATAGGAGCAACCTTTGGGGTCAGGTCTATAGGATCTGCCGGGGTCGTAGGAGGGAGTATGTTACCTCTCTTCGCGTCGGTAATTCTGTTATCGTCGTGGAGAGAGTGTGCGGGGGTTATGTTAGGTGCGTTCTTTCCTAGGTCGAAGGTGTAGGTACCTCAAGCACAAGAGGTGCATGTCCCTCCATTAGATGATGGGGAGTTGAGGTACGCCTTTGGCGTGGTTAGGTCTAAACGGTCCCCAGGTTTTGATGGTTTCAACGGAGAGATGTGTAAAAGCTTATGGGAGTTCATTCCGGAATACCTGGAGGCCATTTATAATAAGTGCGTCTGGGAAGGATACTTTCCACGCGAGTGGAAAAGTGCTAGGGTTGTACCTCTCCTGAAGTCCCCTGATAAGATCAGGAGCGAGCCTCGATCTTATCAGGGCATCAGTCTCCTTCCAGTACATGGAAAAGTGCTGGAAAGAGTCATGGTGGAACGGTTTCAGGAGGTAACGCGGGGTATGTGGTCGGATAGGCAGCTTGGGTTCAGGAAAGGACGTAGTGTAGAGGATGCGTGTTTTTTTGTACAGAATGCCGTTAGGGAGAATATCAACAAGGCTGCCCGCAGGGTTCCCTCTGTGGTCTGTATATTTGGAATCTTATGATAGACACTCTTCTTGGGCAGCTCGAGCTACTCTGTAAATGTTGTGCGTATGCGGACGACCTTCTTCTTATGGCTGAAGGTCGCTCGAGGTCTGAATTAGAACGGGCGGGAGGAGATCTCTTAGAGATCGTTAATTCTTGAGGTTTAGGTGTGGGGGTTGACATATCGATAAATAAAACGGTGGCAATGCTGCTGAAGGTAGATTGTCACCGGTTCGTCCACCGATTGTCCGGGCAAACGGGGTCAGCATCAGATATGTGACGCAAGTCAAATATCTGGGGTTGGCCATGAGTGAAAGGATGTGTTTTACTCCACACTTGGCGAATGTGAAGCAGCGACTTCAGGCAACCGTAGGCAAAATACGACGGATTTTGAGAAGCGATTGGGGTCTCGGACGTCGTGTTGTCCGCAATATATATCGTGGCTTGTTTGTGACCTGTGCCACATATGGAGCCCCTGTATGGTGGGAGGCAGCCACGACTGTCTTGGGGTCTCAAAAACTCCTCTCAATACAGCGTTGTATGATGCTTGCTTGCTTGCCTGTATGTCGCACCGTCTCAACGGATGCGATGCAGGTTTTGTTAGGTGCACCCCCTCCTGACCTGATTGTCATACAGCGTGCTGTTGCATTCAGGTTGAGAAGGGGCTTGAGTGTCTCATTGCTGCGGAATGACTGGATTTCTGACGATGACGTGGAGAGGGAGGGATATCTAGGGAGCAAGAGGCTTCTAGATGATAGGGTTAGGTGTAGGTGGCAACAACGTTGGGACAATAGTCCTAATGGCCGAGTAACGTACGAGTACATTCGGGACGTTGGGTTCGTTGAGGATAACCTAGACTTCAGATTTTGTCTGAGTCTGGGTTTTATGCTTACGGGGCATGGGCCTCTGAATGCATTTTTGCATCAGAGGCATCTATCGGATATGTCGGGGTGTTTTTGTGGGGCGGGGTTAGAAAACTTGTCTTATTTAATTGCAGATTGCCCGATGTACTCGGACATTAGGGATCTGGGTGGTACGGGGATTAGCTGGACTGATGGACGATTAGATGTGATTAGGTGTGATCTCCACTAGTCGGAATACCGTGAAGTTAGGGTCGTTTGCGAGTGTACTATTTAAGCGGCGAAGGCGGTTAGCTCGAATTTAGGGTTAGATTTTGTATGATTGGTGTGCGTATGTGATGTATGTATGGGGTCCAAACCCTGGCCACCAGTGCAGAGCCGTATGGAAGTTCAACTGGTAATAGTTTCGGCTATCAGGTCTGACCGGAGACTTAATTCTGGTACCGCGGGAGCAGGAGCCCTGGGAGATAACTCCAACCTGGTCATGAGGACTGGCCCCTCGGGGAGTATCATGGTAGTTGTGGTTAAAACGCAAATGCGAGAAGAACTGACTTTGTCAGTTGAATGTGGAAATGCATTGCAACAGGGTGCCGGACCCAAAGCACGGCAGAGGTTTTAAATGGGCCTCGAACCCTGCCAAGGTGGTTAGTGTGTCCATTCGACACTGCCAATTGGTACTGAAAATGCTTAGCATTCGCAGGGCACTGATCAACGCATTGATTTGATCCGCTGTGCTTTTGAGCGCACGTAAAACACACCGGACGTTGTCAACAGTGACGTGAGAGCCAAGTCGCGAGTGCATCGACTGTTTGTTTGATGACTGGAGATATTTCGTCCTGCCCTCGATCACTGCCAGACCCATTTGCTTTGCTTCCTTGCCATGTCTGGAGAAAGCAGAACTAACGGCGCGGGTGTTGAGGACGATGATATCAACATCATCGGCATACGCCAGCAGATGTACACCCTTATAAAAGATTGTACCTTTTCGATTAAGCTCGAATTATTTTCTCCAGTGGCAGATTGAAGAAGTCGTACGATAGGGAGTCACCCTGTCTGAAACCTCGTTTGGTATTGTCCTTCCCGATCCTGGCGAAGCTTTTGGTGTTGTTCAACGTCAAATCAGACATCACGGCATAAAGGCAGCTCCTTGTCGTGCTGTCAAAAGCAGCTTTGAATTCGACGAAGAGGTGGTGTGTGTCGATTCTCCTTTCACCGGTCTTTTCCAAGATTTTGCGCATGGTGAAAATCTGCTAGGTTGTTAATTTGCCAGGTCAAAAACCACACTGATAAGGTCCAATCAGTTTGTTGACGGTGGGCTTTAATCTTTCACACAATACGCACGATAGAACCTTATACGCGATGTTAAGGAGGCTTATCCCACAGTAGTTGGCTCAGATTTTGGGGTCTCCCTTTTTGTGGATTGGGCAGAGCATACTGAAAATCCAATCATTGGGCATGCTTTCTTCCGACCATTTTTTACAAAGAAGAGGAGAAGTGCTCCTTCCATAATTTAAGTATGCTTAGATAACGGACAGTCAGTTAGCTTGCGAAGTCGATCAGCCTCAATCCATTTGGGGATGTTTTGTCGTGGTGTCCATCGCATTTCTTGGACGACGGTGATGTCAGCCTTCACTCTAACGAGGACATCAACCAGGTCGGCAACAGCATCTTCCAAATTAATGGACCGGACGTTCCAGGTGCATGCCCTCAATTCGTAGTCCTTTTTTCGTTTGCCCTGGTCGTCATCAAAAGGGAGGTCTCTCATCCGAGGCTGATTGTTAATATTCATTGGGGATTTTTTACGTGGCGGGTCCCGAACCCAGCCCATAACCCTATAAAAGGGATGTTTTGCCTTCTCACTTTAGCTCGCTTCAATCGGATGTTCTTAGGCTGCCCAGAGGATACTTGGCGAAAAGAATCGTTTCTGGCCACTTCTAAGTGAGTGGCGATCAGAAAACTTTCCTCACTTGCGTGAACTTCTACACATGACTACATCCTATTGAAATTGGATTGTTATTTACAAGTTTTCTTGGGAATTTAAATATAATTATTAATCTTGTCCTCAGGGTAATTAGTACTTTCCGCAAGAAAATTGATCTTCTTTAATGTCCTTGAATATGACAGTGCAGTGGTTATAAATTTTTAAGAAGTGCCACGTTGTTATATATATATATTTTTTTTCCCCCGTAGTTCCTAGGTGGAACATAGGGCCTCAATAAACAAATTATAATTCATTTTATTTACAGATATAAATTTAATTTCTCTCCAAGAATAAACACTTCTCTGTGCTTCTGCTTCGACTTCCCGTCTCCAGGTGTTGGCTGGTCTCCCACGTCTTCGGCTTCCTTGCGGATTCCAATCTAGCGCTGTTCTGCTAATGTCGTCGTGAGGTTTACGCAGAGTGGGGCCGATCCATTTCCATTTACGACGTCGAGTTTCGATGTGGACCGGTAGCTGTTTCGTTACGGTCCAGAGGTTAGCATTAATAATAACGTTAGGCCAGAATATCCGCAAAATTTTTCGAAGACATTGATTAAAAAAGGATTGCAGCAAATATAAAGCATTCGCTGCAACATTCCACGTCTCGCAGCCATATAGTGTAACGGATTTCACGTTTGAATCGAATATTTTTAGCTTCGTACGTATGTATGTGTGGATCTCCAGACTTTATCCATCATTCCGAAGGCAGCGCGACCTTTGGATATACGGTTTCGTATATCGGCTGCTGGAGGATCAGTAGATATGATGCTACCTAAATAGCAAAACTCATCGACTTCTTCGAGGCGTGTTCCAGCGATCTGTAGGTTTGCCGTTTCGGTTGTGTTGATGCGCATGAATTTTGTCTTCGCTATATTAGTTTTAAGTCGAGTTTGTGCGGCGAAAGCACTAACAGCTTCAAGTTTCACGGAAGTGTGCGGATATTTATGGGACAACAGACAGATATCATCCACATAGTCCAAATCTTCAAGGCTATCGCTTAAGCCCCAAGATATTCCTCTATTAGTCGCACACGCTTGTCGCATCACCAAATCCAATACCAAATTGAATAAAAGGGGAGATAGCACGCACCTCTGCCTGACACCAGTCCTAACTGGAATGCGCTACTTAAAATATTTCCACACCCTACTCGACAACTAGCTCCTGAGTACAGCTGTTTTATTAGGTTAATTAATTTTTCCGGAACTCCTTTGCACACTAGGACTCTCCAAATCGCATCATGTTTGAGAGTGTCGAACGCTTTCTCAAAATCGATGAAGTAAAGGTAGAGAGGAGTTCGCCACTCTACCGACTGCTCTACAATCACTCGTAAAGTGTTGATGTGATCGACACATGAGCAATAGGGTCTGACTACCAGCTTGTTCTTTACGTAGCCCATGCATCAGCGAATCAGATAACTTTTTGTGAATTATGTGCGTTATTATTTTATTCACCATACTTAATAGTGTTATTCCTTTCCAATTCTTACATTCCGATAAGTTTTCCTTCTTCGGAAGAAGAGTAATAATACCTTTCAACTCGTCTGGTATCTTTTCTGAGGCCCAAATATCTTTAAATAAAGGAAACAGTATCCGCGCAGTCGTCTGAGGTCAGCTTTTAGGAGTTCTGGGTTGATGTTATCCGCTCCAGGAGTTTTGTTGCTTTTTAATGCTCTGATAGCAGTCATTATCTCCGTCTCATTCGGGTACGAGGTGTGAATGTCACGTCTTGGTATGTGACGTTGGCAACCGCATGCCTGAATAGCCTCCGACGATGTTAGCAAACTTTTCATAATAACGCTCCAAGACTGTAGTCTGCTTATCTTTGGCCGTTGTCAATTTGCCATCTTCATCTTTTAGCGGTTTGGAGGTTTTGAGTGTTGCGTTGGTCAGCTGCCGTATCGTTTGATACAGGTCACGAGTGCGGTACGTTTCCGCGGCCTCCTGAGCTTTTCTAGCTAAGTTGTCACTCCAGATTCGTTTATCCGTTATCGCGCTTTTCTTTATCAGCTTGTCGGTTTTGCTGTAATTGTGCTGTAATGCCGCGTTGTCGGATCTCGTTTTAGCGGAATTTAACTGATTTGTTATTTCTCTACGTTCGTTTATTAACCCCCCATGTGTAGTCTGAAATCCAGGATTTTCGTTTATATTCTTTGAATCTAATACAATATTCCGCTGCTTTTAGGAAAGTTTGTTTTATACTTTTCCAGACGTAAGTTGGAGTGTATTCTGTTTCATTTAGCGATTCGATAAACCTTGCGCAGGTAGATTCATCCTTCAGTTTCTCTACGCCAAATTTTTTCTGTGTCTTCTTTTTCGAGTCGCTAATTGCCACAACTTTGAGTCTGGCTGACGCAATTAGGAGATGATGGTCACTTGCAATATCAGCTCCACGTTTATACCGCGTGTCCATCAGGGAACCGAGCCATTTACGACTGATTGCCATGTGATCAATCTGATTTTCAGTTATTTGATCTGGAGATGTGCAAGTTATTTTGTGGACGCGTTTATGATTGAATAGTGTTCCTCCTATAACGAGTGTTGACGCCGCCCCCGCCCAATTTCTTTTGCCACGTCTGTATCGGCAGATTAATCTTTTCTTTTTCTCTTTTTCGAACTTTTTTCGAAGTATTAATTCGCGCGCAACTAAACACTTACTAAAAGTTGCGCGCTCTCTCTTCTTTTGCGACAACGCTGCGATACAGACGTGGTAAGTGTATTTCCAAATTTTTATAATTAAATATATATATTATATGAAACTTTTTGGTTTTATTTATTTATTTAACATTTGTGGAATAATTGCGCCAACCGTTTCCCCACGGCCAACCACAACTTTGGAACGAACGAGCACCGTGCTCCACCACCCGAATTATCAACGAGATTAAAACTACCGCAAAGCTCGGTGAACATCTCGTCATTCTCAGTCATCGTGCCTAACCCGTGCCGCCCCATCGTTGCCTCTAACTCCTTATTGTGATGACCAACTTGGGCGTTCATATCACCCATTAAGATGACTATATCACTCTTATTGATTTCACTCATTACTTTTGTGAAGCAACTATAAAAGACTTCCTTAACTTCCTCATCTGCTACATTCGTTGGAGCATAACTTTGTACTACAGTCATGTTTCTAGCTCTTGTGCGCAGCCTCGCTGAGATAATTCCGTCCGAGTAAGCTTTCCATTCTATAAGCGCCGCAGAGGCTGACTTAGAAAGAAGAAATCCGACGCTATGCTCTCTTCTTTGAGTGGGCTTATTTCCAGAGAAAATGAATTTTTCGCCAGAGGTTGTTGTAACTTCGCCTGAGTCGACCCATCTAGCCTCGCAAAGACCAAGAAGAATGAGTTTGTAGCTGTTAAATTCTTTATAAAGTTGCGGTAGCTTAGTTGGTTCTAACAATGAACTTACATTCTAGGTTCCTATTCGTAATCCATTTTCCATGTTGAAGGTCGTCATCAATTTATCGTTCTTAATCTGCACTTTGTTTATTTCGGTTTTGGTAATCAGAGGGTTTAAGATGAGTAGGTGATTAGCCTTCTGCATTCGAGCCTAGTTCCGGGCCTGCCGGTTTCGCCTCTAGGCAGGCAATGGCGTAGGAATTTCCTCCTCGCAGGTGCTAAGGTTATACCGCCTTTTCTCGGTCGACAGAGCCTCGTTTGTAGTGAACAGGGGGTACCGCGCGAAGGTGAGGTTGACGTTTGGGAGGGATAGACTATATATTCGCGTCACCAACCCCATTTGCCCATTTTAGGTACTAGCTGAATGGGACCCCCCACCACCTTGTTGGGCGCCAATTAATAAAATTGCCTTTTTATACTCTTGCAACTAGTTCCTACACTGTAGTTCAGTTTTGTTCGTCTAATGGTTGTCTATAGCACCTAAAACTAATCGAGATAGATATAAGGCAATATATATATTAATGATCAGGATGACGAGAAAAGTTGAAATGCATTTGATTGTATTGTCTTTCTGTCCATCCGTCCGTCCGTGCAAGCTGTAACTTTAGTACAAATAGAGATATCTTGATGAAACTTAGTACCTGGTTTTCTTAGTACTAAATAAGTTCGAGTTCGTAGATGGGCATAATTGGACCACTGGCACGCTCACAAATCGCCATTCACCGAAAGCACATAAAGTTTATTAACTAAGGACTAAATTAAGATATAAAATTGTAATTTGGCACAGGGAAACGCAGTAGCCAGGGGCAAATTTTGAAAAATTGGTCATGGCATCGCCACTAAAGCTACAACAACCAAATTCGCCCAGCACAAATACTGCAAGATTTACTTCCGATACAGTGAACATGGATGAATATCCCGCTCACTTCTGATATAACAGTACTGTTCAAAACTACTAAATCCAACAGAAACTGTTCAAGACCCTAGGTACCGATTATGAGGATCCCAGTACCTATAGTTGACTTTTGGTCAAACGTTAAAACTTAAATAAGATTGTTTAGATCCTTACCACGGGTGGGGGGAAAACAAACACCTTATTCAAGCTGAGAAATATTTCATTCTAGTTCTTATCTGGTATTTTCCTTGCTTATATACACATTTTGAAACTATGTTAAGTAACTAAATATATGTGTATGTGTGTGTTTAATGTTATCTCTTCTGTAAATGTATGACTTGTGTCCCCATGCATTTTAATTATTATTGGATGTGCGTTGTATGTAAATGCATTATGTAAATATGTATGTATGTATATATGTATATTAATATATAAATAGATATTTATATTTAGTAGAATTTCGGCTTTGTTGATAAGTAAGCATGTTCAATGATATTTGAACATTACTTATTGCTTAATGACTTCGACCTGACTCGACTAGCTTTTTTTTGCTCCACGGAGAAACGGCTTTTTATTGTTCTTTCGAGTTGCAGATCTTGGCGGGAAAACCGAGCCATGCGGAAGTTATTGTTTATTGGTATTGTATATTTGAAAAGACAGCGAACGCCACGCACATACCGCACATATTGAGAATTGAGTGCAAGAATAGGCTTAGCTTAGATTATAGCGTTTGACCACAGGTGTACCTTAACTTATACTGATATACTTACTTATTTACGATGATTCGGGGGCAAAGGTGTTGGGCGGCAAAGAACACGATGACAGTCGGCGATTCGTTTATTTGTTTCTTTCGGTGCAGCACGGATTTACTACCAATGACACAATGTTGTGACGGTTTGTAGTCGCATCAATTCACTTCAACGAAAGATGAACTTATCACGAATGTTTATCCGAACATTAACCAAATTATCGTAACTGTTTGAGTGCACGCACAATTTTAGCAGCCAAAAATACCGATGTTAATGACTTAAACTGAAAGATTCAAAGTTCGAAGCCGTTAGTTATCCAGTGGGACAATACGTATATTTGTATAACATTGCCGAACAAATAATACACAAACCAGCTTACATACATACATACAATACATACACCTGCGTGCACATGTTAACATATCACCAAAGAAAATTCGGAATCGTTTCAAATAGCACAAACATCACAAGTTAACATGGCAGCCAAAGTCGCGAAGTCCAAATGTACATACTAATATCGGTATTCTGCGTGAGACGATTGTACTACTAGTAGTATACTACTACTAGTAGTATACTACTTTACAGTATACTACTATACTGTAACTGCCAGAATACCAAAATGAGACTCCTTACTAACAGAATCACTAAATTACTATAGTCACTATTAGAGACATACTACTAGTAGTATACTACTAGTAGTACTTTACAGTATACTACTATACTGTAACTGCCAGAATACCAAAATGAGACTCCTTACTAACAGAATCACTAAATTACTATAGTCACTATTAGAGACATGAGACAATCGTCTCACGCAGAATACCGACATAAATCTCACAACAGAAGCATTTTTATTCATAAACGCAGCCACACATTCGTCAAGCGACCTCGATTCATTCATAGTAACATACTATTCACCGTTACATATCCCCGAACATGCTTTCGCCTAAATTTGATGTATTGTGGAACTTTATAAGGAAAGTACCACTATTCTGTGCTCTTTTGTATCGGTATTAATTATACCACTAAAATGGTTTGAAAGTATTAAGCCTGGCTGCATTTCTTATACTGTTGTAATTTTTTCAGTTAAAAGTATTTTAACGATATATAATAGTGTTGCAATATTGCTCAAAATATTTTTTTCGGCATGTTCTAATGGCTCTTCTATAATCAAAATTGGTATGCTTTCTTTTTTAAGCTTTTCTATTACGCTTTTAATTTAATTTTTGTTTAATAGCATAGAGTTTAATATTTTAGTTTTGGCCCATTTAATGTCATATTTAATGTTGATTAAAATTTCTTTTACTATACAATTGATCTCCTTTTTGCACGGTTAACTGGGACAGTAAATTACCCGTGCACAAAAAAAACGTGCAAAAATAGACAGATTTTAATATAAAACTTTCTATAAAGACCAATTTACGAAATAAATCTTGTAAAAAAGGCAAACGTGTAAAAAAGAATCTATCTATTTGTGCAGTGAGAACTTACACAATTAAAACATTGTAGATTTTCATAGTATTATTTACATATGTATTACTTTTAAAAGGAAAAAATAAAAAGTATTCTGGGAATGTTAACAAAATGGATATAATATAAAATACGTTTAAGGTTTAAAAAAATCAGTCATTAATCGCTGCGTCTTCTTTGCTTTTACTTCTTCATACAGCTCACGGTAGCATTCTACTGCTTCATTTAATTGGCGCTGGAATCTGGCAGACCGTTCCGTGTTTGGGTCCAAGTTGAGGAAATGATTTTCTAATTCCATCGCTATGTTTAACCCATTTTGGATCAAAGATGCACTAAGGCCAGCAGCGCTCGAATCTTCTTCCCTGTCCTCCTCATTCTCTTTGTTGTCATTACAATAGTTTTCTGCAAAACTTTGCAAAATCTCATCATCGGAAATAACAACATTTTCGAAAAGTTCATTGATATTTTCAATAGTTATATCGTGGAATCCTTCTCCTCCGATCGTGTGGGAAACTTGGAAAATATCGGCATATTCAGATAATGTCTCATTCTCAGTATGCATTACCGCTACATCCGCCCACAGGTTTTTCCAGCACCTATTTGTAGTGGTTTTCTTAATTTCTCTTACAGAGAAACTAATGCAGTCTATGCAGTTTTTTATATCGAACGCTTTCCACGCAGATATTACATTCATTTCATTATTTGATTCAATTTCTTTTATTATGTGTTGAAAAGAATGCTTCGCATAATAACGTTTAAAAGTAGCAATAATGCCCTGATCGAGTGGTTGTATTAGCGATATTAGCGTTGTATTAGGAGGTAGAAACATTATCTTCACGTTTTTATGAGAAATGTCTGGATGACCAGGAGCGTTGTCTATGACTAGTAAAACTTTGAAATCAAGTTGTTTTGAACGGAGATACTCTCGGACTTCAGGTACTAAATGTTGTAAAAACCAGTCCTTGAAAAGTGAAGCTGTGACCCAAGCCTTTTTATTTGCCATCCAATGGACCGGAAGCTTGGTTTTGTCGATACCTGAGGAACGAATTAGCGAATTAAAATACATATCAGTGTTTAAAACAAAGCATTCTAACTGACCTTTTAAGGCCCTAGGGTTAAGATTTTTGTAAACAAGAAGAGGTTTCAACATTTTGTCTCCTGATACATTGCTACATAACAACAACGTGATACGCTCCTTTGCTACTTTAAAACCTTTCACAGAATTTTCTTGTTTTGCCAAATAAGTGCGACTAGGCATTTTTTGCAAAAGAGTGCCGTCTCATCTGCATTGAATACTTGGTGAGCCTCATAACCTCCCAACGTTATTGCTTCTAAGAACTCTTTAGGAAATGCTCTTGCCGCATGATCATCTGCTGAGGCTCCTTCTCCTGTGACTTTTACATTGTGTAGTGAATTTCTTTTCAAGAAGTTTCGTAACCAGCCATTACTGGCATTAAAATGGGATCGTTTGCTATTTATTGATGTGGAAGGCTCTTCGTTTTTAATTGTTACATAAAATTGTTGCATCTTTGCTTTTATAGATCTTGTAGCAATAGGCATCCTCTTTACCGCATGGTCTTCAATCCAACACAAAAGGGCACGTTCTGCTTTCAAAACTGCAACATCGCGAACATAAAACCCATGTAAAAAGCACCCAGCACTGGCGGCTGAAACCACTTTTCTTATCGTTGTTTCGTTTTTCCTTATGGTAGGAATTGTTGCTTCATTTATATTTGTACGCTTTGAGATTGTTGCAATCTTTCCCCCCCTTTTAATTCATCTAAAATTTTATTTTTTTCTTTTAAATTTAATTTTGTTCGCTTGGACGCCATGTCGCTATGTTTTCTTATAACATTTCTTTGTTTACCTTTTTTGTCAATTCTTGACATCCAATAACAGCAGTGTATTTTTAAGTACGTAAAATTGAGAGTTGCATTTGCTTGAATAATGAATCTTTATATATTCGAATAGATTCAAAATTTTAATTTTATTCCAAAAATAGTATATAACTAAAATGAAAAACCCGTGCAAAAAAAGTAAAACTGTGAAAAAAGGGTAACTAGGAGGTTCACAAAAACACCGTGTAAAAAAAACCGTGTAAAAAGGAGATCAACTGTACTTATTCCATTTTCGATACTTAACGCTAATTTGTTTTCAAAACCTCCGTCCTTTTTAATGTAATTACATAGATATTTCATTTATGTTATTTACTAAACTATTAAATTTTAGATTAAAATCTTCGTTTACGAACATTAGACTATTGTTATTACTATGGGGTTGTTTTTATCTGTACAATTCAATGCATGTGTGTGTGTTAATTTTATTTGATCTGTAAATTTATGACTTGTGTTTACCCATTCATTTTTATTATTTTTGAATGCGCATTGCATGTAAATGCATGTGTCTGTTTATGTCATACATATGTACATATATGTATTTGAAAATATATATTTATTTTTAATAGTATTTCGGCTGAGTGCTTGGAGCGCACTTATGAGAGATGCCGCCGCCACGATGTCAAAATCGTGCTTGGCGACTTCAACGCCAGGGTGGGCAAAGAAGGTATCTTTGGCACTACAGTCGGTAAATTCAGCCTCCATGAGGAAACATCCCCAAATGGGTTGAGGCTGATCGACTTCGCCGGGGCCCGAAATATGGTTATCTGTAGTACTAGATTCCAGCATAAGAAGATTCATCAAGCTACCTGGCTGTCTCCGGATCGAAAAACCACCAACCAGATCGATCATGTTGTGATAGACGGAAGACACGTCTCCAGTGTTTTAGATGTGCGTGCGCTCCGAGGTCCTAACATCGACTTGGACCACTATCTTGTAGCAGCTAAGATTCGCACCCGCCTCTGTGCAGCAAAAAACGCACGCCAACAAACACAAGGAAGGTTCGACGTCGAGAAGCTGCAATCACAACAGACAGCCGAGCGATTTTCTACTCGGCTTGCACTCCTGCTCTCGGAGAGCACTCGTCAACAACTCGGTATAAGGGAACTGTGGGACGGCATTACAGACTCCTTACGTACAGCTGCAACCGAAACCATTGGTTTTCGGAAAGTGCAAAAGAACAGCTGGTACGACGAAGAGTGCCGTGTCGCAGCGGAGAGAAAACAGGCTGCCTGCCGAATCGATGACGATGGAGCAGACGTTCCATTACCCGACCATGAAGAAGTTCGAATAGCAATCACCCGCCTAAAGAACAACAAAGCGGCAGGGGCCGATGGATTGCCGCCGAGCTATTCAAACACGGCGGCGAAGAACTGATAAGGAGCATGCATCAGCTTCTTTGTAAAATATGGTCGGCCGAAAGCATGCCCAACGACTGGAATTTAAGTGTGCTATGCCCAATCCATAAAAAAGGAGACCCCACAATCTGCGCCAACTACCGTGGGATTAGCCTCCTCAACATCGCATATAAGGTTCTATCGAGCGTATTGTGTGAAAGATTAAAGCCCACCGTCAACGAACTGATTGGACCTTATCAGTGTGGCTTTAGACCTGGCAAATCAACAACCGACCAGATATTCACCGTGCGCCAAATCTTGGAAAAGACCCGTGAAAGGAGAATCGACACTCACCACCTATTCGTCGATTTCAAAGTTGCTTTCGGCAGCACGAAAAGGAGCTGCCTTTACGCCGCGATGTCTGAATTTGGTATCCCCGCAAAACTAATACGGCTGTGTAAACTGACGTTGAGCGGGACCAAAAGCTCCGTCAGGATCGGGAAGGACCTCTCCGAGCCGTTCGATACCAAACGACGTTTCAGACAAGGTGATTCCCTATCGTGCGACTTTTTCAACCTGCTTCTGGAGAAAATAGTTCGAGCTGCAGAACTCAACAGAGAAGTTACCATCTTCTATAAGAGTGTACAACTGCTGGCGTATGCCGATGATATTGATATTATCGGCCTCAACACCCGCGCCGTTAGTTCTGCTTTTTCCAGGCTGGACAAGGAAGCAAAACGAATGGGTCTGGCAGTGAACGAGGGCAAGACGAAATATCTCCTGTCATCAAACAAACAGTCGTCGCACTCGCGACTTGGCACTCACGTCACTGTTGACAGTCATAACTTTGAAGTTGTAGATAATTTCGTCTATCTTGGAACCAGCGTAAACACCACTAACAATGTCAGCCTAGAAATCCAACGCAGGATAACTCTTGCCCAACTCCACTGGATAATTCACGGCGTCGTCTTCATTGTCAATACGATCGATCGATTTGTATGAGTGCAATTCTCCCGGAATTTGAATTTGAATCTTCCAGTTTAGGTCTCAACAATTCTTGATGAGTTCATCTTTCGTGAATCTATAAACGGCAAATGGAATTGATACCAAACCACCGGAAGTATCAACCGTAATGTATCCATATTCAATTTTTAGATGTAAAATGTCTTCGGCAATGTCAGTTTTGTTAGTATCTCATAATAGACGCGGATTTAGAGGCTGATATGTCGATATTATTATTGTGAAAAGTGTGCGAACGTCATTTTAATTCCAGTGATTATCATCTTCCAGCAATTGTAATTGCTGGCTTGCTTCTCAAAAAGTTGCACACACCGTATCATTCACAGTACGCAATGACTCATATGAAGTTGAACCGCGTACATTTATCAATAGCAACCGAAGGTAGAAACAATCGTCGTTTTTCGGGTGGATTGTGTAAATTCATCTTAATGCATTAATTGATAACACACTTGGATGTCCATCTACTGCTTGCCCTTGCTTTCTGCGTAATTATTTCTTCAACGATGCATTCCATGCATAATATCGAGGTATTTCCGAATGTCCTCATAAACGGATCACTAACGAAAGTTGAGCAAAAACTCGTAAATGTTAATTTTGTTGCTGGCGGTGTTTCCATTGGCTGTACTATATTCCCTGGGTTGAAATACATTCTTTGGCCATTCTCAAAATTAACTGCGAGACGCACAACAGTCGGAAAGCGCTACAAAGTGCTTTGGTGCAGTTCACGTATCAACCGTATCGTTCAAGACCAATAACCGCCATGTCGCTTCCTTTGGTCATGTACTTACAAACGTATTTTATCGATTACCCCAAACTGCGATACTCAACATTGACATGACTTTTGAATGTGAATTAGACAACAGTGGTGAATATAGTATGATCCGTGTGTTGTCAACTTCGATATTTATTCACTCTTCTAAATTGAAAGCTGAATGTTCCGCCATTGTCGTGTGGTGAGCAACGCCGATAAAGTACAATACAGTACAGCCATCATTTCTTGTTTGTGTTTCCGAAAGAAAAGCACGTGGATAGTGTTTGGTAGATTTATTGTCAGACATACAAATCGAAGTGGGATTGTGATATCCGCAAGGCCCATGAACCATAATGGTTTTCATCACTTCGTATAATACTGGATCTTTCTCTGCATCAGGAATTTAATTTCAGCAGAAATGATTTCATCAATTTCATCTGGTGTAACCACCATCCAAAAAGGAATATGTGCGTGGGGCAAACCTCTCTTTTGCCACTCAACAGAGTACATCTAGTATCTAATCGCAACATATATACGTTGCTTCCAGATAAAGTCCATCGAAGCTGTTGCTTGAAATGTCTTGATGTGACATCGTGACGATCGCTTGCTGATTCACCGCGATCCACAATACCACACGTATGTATCATTGCATCTTGGGAGTACTCGGTCAAGTGCCTTGCGTTGCTAATGTACTTATGTTGATGCCAAAAAGAACACCGACCGATATTACAAATTTCAATCTGTAATTGATCACTTTGTGTGCAACACACATAACATTTTCACTGAATAATTTTCAAAAATTTTTGAAGCAAACGAGAAATTTGAACGATTCAAATAATTGAAAAACAAAACAAAAAAAATTTGAATGGAAACAATTTTCTTTTTGGAATCGTCCAATTTTCCGACTTTTCCTCACGAAAAGCATACAGGTTTTTTTATTTCTAAACCTTCCCCGATTCACACAGAACATTCTCTGAAAATTTCATCAAGATTGGTTCCGTCGTTCCCTTAGCGTTACTAATAAACAAACAAACATTCGTTTGTATGGGAAAAAGAAAATGGCTGTTTTAGGGATTTTCTGGCAATTATTCGGGGTTTTCTTGCCGTAAAAACCATCCGTTTACGTTGTGTTAAAAATCATTTATTTTCGATTTTTCTAAATTTTTTTTTAATGAAACGCAGTTTGATAAACAACATTTTTTGGTTTCTATTCCGGTGTGTAAATGTACAGAGAAGATGGTTTTCCAACTCGGGAAAACGCCACGTATAATTGGCGCGCACCCATGCAATCGTAGTTACGATAATTTGGCCAGTTTGGCATAAACATTCGTGATGAGTTCATATTTCGTTGAAGTGAATTGACCAAAAGGCAGGTGGAATTAATATCAAACCACTGGAACCGAAATTTGCCTATTTCCAATTCTTAACGAATATGATGTAAAATGTCTTCGGCAATTTACTTTTGTTCGTGTTCCATAATTGACGCGGATTTGAAGGCTGATATGTCGAAATGACCATCGCGAAAAGTGTGTGCAATGACTCAAATCAAACCGAACGACATACATTTATTAATAGCAACCGAAGGTATTAGCAATCGTAGTTTTTCGGGTGGATTATGTAAATTCGTCTTAAGGAGTTAGTTGAGAACACACCTGGATGTCAATCTATTGGTTGGCCTTGCTTTCTGCGTACCTATTTCTTCGGCGATGCATTCCATGCATAATATCAAAGCATTTCCAAATAGAGCAATGTTCTCACAAACGAATCACTGACGCAGGTTGAGAAAAAACTCGTCAATGTAAATTTTGTTGTTGGAAGTGTTTCCGCTAGCTGTACTGTATTCTCTCGGTTGAAAAACACTCTTTAGCCATTCTCCAAATGAACTGCGAAACGCACAACAGTCGGAAAAGTCGATTTCACCAAACTACAATATCAAACATTAGCAAGAGTTTTGAATGTGAATTAGACAATAGTGGCGAATATGGTACGATCCATATGTTGTCGACTTCGATATTCACTACTCTAAGTTGAATGGTAAATGTCCTGCCATTGTCGTCTGATGAGCTACGACGATAGAGTGGATATCCATCATTTCCAGTTTGCGTTTCCGAAAGAAAAGCACGTGGATAGTGTTTCGTGCATTTATTGCAAGTGGTGTCCGCAAGGTCCATGCACCATATTGGTTTTCATCACTTCGTTGAATAATGGATCCTTCTCTGCATGAGGAATTTCCGCAGAAATGATTTCATCAATTTGATCTGGTGTAATCACCATCCACCATTCAAGGAAGAATGTGTGCGTGCGGGAAACCTCTTTTTTGCAACTCAGCAGAGTACATCCAGCATCTGACTGCACCATACTTGTATATAATACATACGTTGCTTCAAGATAAACTCCATCAAACATCGTAGCTGTTGTTTGAAAAGTCTTGATGTGACATCGTAATGATCGCTTGCTGATTGACAGCGATCCATAATTCCGCACATATGTCATCGCATCCTGGGAGTCTCATGAAGTTCTTGTGTCTTGAGCTGCCATACGTTGATGGCAAAAAGAATGCCGACCGATATTAGCGCGATGCCTTCGTTGCTTCGTAAGAAATTTCAATCTGTAATTGATCACTTCGTTTGAAACACACATAAAGTTTTCACTGAATAATTTTCAATAATTTTTCTTTTAAATAGCCGCAAAAAAAAGCAAGCGACCAAAATTGAACGAAGTGTATGAAAAGTCAATTTTTAGAAATTTCCAATTTTTGGACTTTTCCTTAGGAAAAGTATATGGTTTTTTTTATATCTAACCCTTTCCAGATCCACAGCGAACAACTTCTGATTTCATGGAGTTTTACTTACATATGTACATACATATGTATGTATGTATGTATATACAAAATAAAACGTTTGTATGGGAAAAAGAAAAGGGCTGTTTTTAGGGGTTTTCCTTCTCCTAATAATAACAAATACAACAAAAAAAAGATCAGCCAAATCGGTTCAGCCATTCACGCGTGATGCCGTGACAACGAAAACGGTTTCATTTTTATATATAAGATTTCAAAATATTTTTAGATTATTTAATTAAATAATTGATATAGTTGACACCATTATGGTATGTTCATTCGTCATGTTAGCTTTTCTCAACCAGTGAATTCCTTTCATACGTAATTTACGAATGTAAAGAATTCCGTTAATCGATTTTTCGGAATCGATCTACAGCAGTCGAAGTCGATTAAGAATCGGTTCTTGACATTCGAAAAATCGATTATTTTACGAGAAAACTCGATTCTCGAGTAGAATCGGAATCGAGTTTACCATCCCTACCGGCAGCCATCGGGGCACATATAAAACCTCCGCACAATAACCACCACAAAAAAAAAAAAGATTTTTTTCTATGTAATTTATATGGAAAACAGAAAATTTGAAATAGGCTCCTCTTAATATTAATATTAGGAGCTCATCTTTTGAGTGAGTTTTTTTTTTACACATTTTTGAAAGTTTTGAGCCTGTTTTTCAGTTGAAAAAAAAGGTTGCCTCAGAATGGCACACCCTAATCTCGGTGCTAAAATTTAATGTCTCTGGCGTATTAAGTTATTGATTTATCGCGCTCTTAGTAGTTTTTAACACTATCGTTATACGGGGAGTGAGTCGGGTTGTTCTCATATTTTATCCATTTTCACATGGTCCGTAGAAGTTCTTACAAGATTTGTACTCATCAAATTGTACATATGTACATTAAACTTATTTGGAGGGACTGACTCTTTCAAAGTTTTTTTCCTACAGGTACCCCGATCCCCTGTACCAAATTATAGCTTTATATCTTAGCTTAGTGCTTAGTTATGGCACTTTATATGTAATATAATTATATGTAATGTAACATACTTACACTTTTGTTCATTTATACTCGTATTTATTCGCCAGTTGGCTAGCCATTCCTTGACAGAACTTAAGCGCGATAATAACAGCATCAAGCGCTAATGTACTTGATGCTATACGATTCATTTAGCATCAAATGGCGCTGCAACACAAAGAAGTTATGTGAGTAGAGGGACTCCTGAAGGAGGGGTCCTCTCCCCGCTTCTATGGGTTGTAGCGCTGCACGAAATACTAATCCAATTAAACGGTGGAAGAATGAAAGCAGTCGCATATGCAGACATAATTATATTGTTGATATCAGGCATGTTTCCTTCAACAGTCAGCGATATTATGGAAAGAGCTCTACGAACCAATTCACCCTAACAAAACAGAATTGATTGGTTTCAACTACCGGTACCAAACGGTACAGCGCTTCCTCTATCCCCAACAGTCAAATACTTGGGGGTGGAGGATGACACCAAACTTCCCCGAAAAAAATATAGGAAAAAGAATAAATAAAACATATATGGCCTACTATACTTGCAAGATAATCGTCAAGATTTGGAGCCTAGTATAATCATGTGGATGTATTCGGCTGTCATAAAATCTATACTTATATATGGAGCTCTGTTATGGTGGCCAGCGCTAAACAAACAATACAATATTTGAAAATTAAATGGAATACAAAGAGCAGCATGCGTAGATATTACTGGTAACGAGTTGGCAAAGGCAAGAATTTTCCTTAACGAATCCGAGGCGGAGCTAATAGCATGCCCGCTTGGATCGATTAAAAGAGAGATCAAGAGACAATTTCAACAAATTGTAAATAACAGATGGAAAAACAAAATTGTACATTTATAATCTTACGAAACGTCCTGTATATTCCTTTGACTTACAGATGTCATTATGAATAGAAGCTAAGTTCATTATTCAATAAACTTCCTTCTTCTGTTTTATACTGTCGCCAAGTTAACACGCGTTTTACTCTCCTAACTGGTTATGGGCCTTTGCCACACAAAGTTAATTTAAAAAATGGTTCTGTGTGTTAACTTAATGTATTGACTTTTGATTTGGAATATATTTTACAATTTAAATAATGTGGAACGTTTTTTCGGTACCCGTCGAACGACTTCGTGGTCGTGAAAATTTTGATGTCTGGAAATGCCAGGCAAAATAATATTTGGTCATAAAAGGCCACTGGAAAATGGTCCAGAATGGTTTGCCTGTCACTGCAACTGTGGCTGATCGTGATGCTAATGAAAAAACACTAGCTGAAATCACGATGCTGGTGGAGCCAAATAATTTCGGTCACTTTGCAGATAAAACATCAGCTAAAAACGCGAGGGAAGCACTTATGGAAGCCTATGAAGATAAAGGTTTGACGCGCAAGGTGGAAGTGTTGAAGCAATTGGTACAACTCAAGCTGTCAGACTGCGAGACTGTGCAAGAGCATGTAAACTCAATGATAATGACTGCATTTAAAGTGAGAAACGCAGGTCTAAAAATTGATGATGAACTAACCGCATCACTCATGTTAGCTGGGTTGCCCAATGAGTTTCAAGCGCTAGTGCTCGCTGTCAAAAACTCCAAGAAAATGCTCACTGTAGACGCTGTGAAAAATCTACTTTTACAAGATGCAAAATTTGATGCAAAGCAAGGTGCCGAAAATGCTCTTTATACAAAAGCAAAAACATTTTCAAAAGTTCGCTGTCATTCGTGCAAGCAACTAGGGCACATAAGAAAAACTGTCGTAAGAAAATAGTGAAAAACGACAAACAAAAACAAAAAAGTCAGGTTCTTTTTGCTTCATCGCTTTATGCTAATATGCACAACAACGAAGACTGGTATGTCGATTGCGGCTGTAGTTAACACCTAGCCATACATATATGACCAACAACAACAAGTCAATACCACATCACGCATGTGCAACGTGATCACCACACAAACAAATGGAGGGACATCATCAGACAGGAATGTACAGCTGCCACGTGACCAACAACAAGCCAATACCACATCACGCATGTGCAACGTGATCAGCACACAAACACATGGAGGGACATCATCAGACAGGAATGTACAGCCACCACGTGACCAACAACAACAACCATGACATTATCCAATATGCCACACCACCGGAATTAGCCAATCAGAAGCCGACAGGAGTTGACTGCACTGCTATAAAAGAGTGACGCGCATACAACAATTGTTCTCAGTTTAAATATGTATAATCATTGGCATAGCCAGTAATATATTGTCCATCGTGTAAACATACAATATACAGTGAATCAATTAAGTTTAGGTACAAAGGCATTTTCTCTAATAAACCTATAATTTATTCATTTAACTTTGTAAAAAAAATAATATTTTTTTTGTCAATTCCAATAACGAACATATTTTAATGCATTTATTTTAAAATCAGTCACTTTTTTCTATAAACACAACAAAATATAACAACAAAAACATAAATTCCATTGATTTAACGTCAATAAAGTTTTGGTACAAAAACGAAAAGAAATTAAAATATGATTTATACAAAAAAGATAATATCATTTTAATACTTTGTGGGACCTCCTTTAGCTTTAATTATTGCTTGTAAACGGCGATGCATGCTTTTTACTAGCACATTAGTGTCAGACTTTGTAATTTTGGCCCATTCAATTCCGATAGCGGCTTTTAAGGTATCCTTAGACGAAATATTGTGTTTTCGAATCCTTTTTTCTATCAAATCCCATATGTGCTCTATAGGATTAATGTCGGGTGATTGTGGTGGCGTTTGGAGTTGCTTGCAGTTATATAGGAGCCATTCACGGACTAGATACGACGTGTGTTTAGGGTCGTTATCTTGTTGAAAAAGAAATTGGCTGCTGTCGAGACCCAGTTTTTGCACGCTTGGGCGCAAATTTTTTTTCAGAATATCCAGATACATAAATTTGTTCATTTTATCTGTTATAAACTCCAAATTACCCACGCCTGATGCAGCCATGCATCCCCATACCATGATGTTTCCCCCACCATGTTTCACTGTAGGTATTAAGTTATTTTCTTGCATCTCTGCATTGGCACGCCTCCACACTTTTATTACTCCGTCCGACCCAAAAATGTTGAATTTTGAAATTGTAATCTTTTTTTCTTATTTGCTTTTGATATGAATGGTTTACGTCGCGCAGTTCGTCCGTAATACCCAGCTTTGTGCAGCACATTTCTCACAGTTTGAGGATTTACATTTTTTTGAAATTCCACGTTTATATTATTTGTAATCTTTACTGCTGAAATACGAGGATTTCGCTTGACAGCAGTGATGGCATTACGTTCTTCGCAGGGCGTTAAAACTTTAGGTCTGCCAGACCTATGTTTTATATTTAGATCTCCGTTAGTTGTGTACGATTTTATAATATTATAAACACTTGAATGTCGTTTCCCTACTATTGTTCCGATTTCCCGTAGAGTTTTATTTTCCAAATATAATTTTAATATTAATTTTCTTACTTCGAGCGAAATTTGTAAACCGCGGCCCATTTTTTTTTATTTCAGCAAATAAATACAATAAATTTTTATAGTTTTACACTTTCACACTTGACTACATATGTCTAGTTTACTGTCCAGCTTAAACAAATAACTAAAAAAATTAACCGAACGCAACAAAAACCAAAACAATATGACACGATGAATGAAGTGTACCTAAACTATTTTGATTACTTTCTGACTGCTTTTTTAATTCACAGCGTATAAGTGGCGCCACAAGACAGATAACGGCATACTATTCACTCAGTAACGTTGAGCATAATGCAGTTCTTGGAATGTACATAACGGTGTTCTTAAAACTTTTGTTGAAATTAGTTGTTTCAACGATTTTAGCTCTAAATTGTTACTGTACCTAAACTTTATTGATTCACTGTATATGTATATTTAAATAAAGAAACCTTGGAGGAATCCAAGAGAAATATATTTTTATAAAATAACTAAAGATTATTCTTAATTCTGTTCTCAACATATGGTAAAAGGCAACAAATGCATGACAAACAGAAAACGCGCGATAAACAAGAGAGTTATTGTCGCTGACAATAACAAAATTGATGTTGAATGCACTGGCGATGTGCAACTCTCTCTAGCTATTAAACATAATGGGGCATCTCGATAGGATAAAATCTATGTCTTACTAACTGTCAAATCTATTGCTATTGCCATTGCCAAATCTGTATGTGGGCATTTGTTATCATAATATAATCATTTGCGCAAAGGCGTAGGGTAGGTAGGTTTGGGCTGATGTAGCGCATGCTTTGCATGCTCTTTTTTTACAAATGTATTTCTGGGAAAATAAGAATTAATATTTTTGGACTACTATATAATAATTGTGGCATAAATTTTATATACCAATTAAAATAATAAATTTAAAATGAGAAATGATATTTTAATTTATGCTTGTATAAGTTTATTAAATTAAAGACTTCGCTCATTCCATAATTATTCTGTAAATTAACAATATTAAACTAAATATTAATTTTTTTGAAAAATGTTATTTTGAAAATATACTTTATTCTATTTTTATAATATAAGACATCACAACCGTCTTAATACTCGCTCTTCTAAATTTCATATTACCGAAATGAAAATGCCGTCGGCATATGTGTAAATGGGATATGTTGCCTCTTCGTAATTTTCATCGAAATGAAAACTGCGCTGTCAAACTGCTGAAGTGACAGCTTATTGCTTACAATATTTTTTCTTTCCCATTGTGTGTCATTTGACTCACCGAAAGTAAATTCGCACATAAACTAGGAACGTACTCAGCATTTTTAATAGTTGCGTTAACATTCTTACGGGGCATCTCGACAGGATAAAATCTATGTCTTACTAACTGTATTGCCGTGCCTAGTTTATGTGCGAATTTACTTTCGGTGAGTCAAATGACAGACAGTGGGAAAGAACTCCATTTTAAAGACAATTGGTGCAAAATATTGGCACTGGCTAGATGAGTTAGCGCCCCCCCCTCAACACACGTCCTTGGGCGATAATACACGACACCAACACGATCCACACATGAAGACACCACACACGAATACATCACACATGAAGACAAAACACATGACAACATCATACAGTTAGGCCGTTATACAGCGTATTCACCACTCAGCAGCCCTTAAAAGGATCAGCAGTAACGAGCAAAGGCCCTTTTTTCGATTCTCGTTCGTAACGACAATATATTCTCCGGCGGTCCGCAAGAGTGAAGCGAGTGCTGACAACAACGTGTTTTTTACAAGATATTTTCACTAAATACATACGTTCAAAAGTGCTTTCTGATATTTTCACTAAATACATACGTTCAAAAGTGTTTACTGATATTTTTACTAAATACATACGTTCCAAGTGTTTTCTGATATTTTTACTAAATACATCCAAAGCGGGCTTTTGCTAAAAGCAATCAACGTGTTCTTTTGCACACAATAAATTAAAAGATTATTTGCAAAAATACATCTAAGTGGTTTTTTATAAGATAAAGTCAAGTGGGCTACGGAATAAAATAAGCTCATTAAAATAAGTTTAATGGTATTCTATTGAAACAATCAAAAGTGCAGTGAATGGTAAAGAATCCTGGGCGAGACACCCAACCGCAGCAAGTATCGTGAAAGCAAAATAAGTAAGTAAACAGGCACAATTCCGATTTCTTTGGCGCCGCGATTTGAAGGTATCGTTGGAAGTCCTCCTGATTAAAAAAACATATAGGGTTAAAGGGTTCGCAAACGCTTAGTTTACCAGATATTCGACCTTAAAGTTCAAAAAATCGCAAAATTCGAACATTTCAAGAAGCTGTTTCACCACGATAAACACAGTTTATTCACATTTTTTTCTTCAAATTAATTAAATTACACTATAATCTTCTAAATAAAAGAACATTTTACACTTTTAGCAGGTTTTTTACCTAAAAAATCTTTATATTAAAAATTACATTTTACAGTCGTTTGAACCTCATTGGAGCGCTGCCATGTGATGATAAGGCAATTTGCTGAAATTCCTCTTTTTCGCAAAAATTCCTCTATTCATGCATATGGATATTTTTTTTAAATTTATTAAGCAAATAAGTAATATTATATAATAATATGTATAAGTAATATTATGTAATAATATTACGTAATAAAGTGTAAAGTATACGGTACAGTACGAAACTCAAATTTTGTTTCAATATGAGTGCATGATAACCGAAAAATATAACCACTTTATACCCAAAACTCATATTTAAATTTAATATTATATATATATTGTCGCCTAAAATACAAAGCAATGTATCATCAAAAATAAATGGAAATCGCTGAAAGATATAATAACCCAAATTTATCCATTTTATCACGAAAACTTAAATTTTGTTTCAATGTTGGATATAAAGTAGTTATATTTTTTCGTTATTATGCACTCATACTAATATTATACTTTAAATACAATAATATGTATATCGTCACCTACAATACAAAGCAATGTATCATCAAAAATAAATGGAAGTCGCTGACAGATAAAATAACCAATTTTATCCAATTTATAACGAAAACTCAAAATTTGTTTCAATATGAGTGCATGATAACAAAAATTAACTATAAACACTTTATCCACTTTATAACAAAAAGTCAATATTTTTTTTATTTTTAACGCAGAAAGGAGTACTACACGAAAGTACTTCAGTCACCCCGGGTATTCGCTTGGCCAGGGTTATTTTTTTAGAGCGCGGCCGAAGGCCGCCAACACAAAAAGAAGTACTACGCGAAAGGACTTCAGTCACCCCGGATATTCGCTCGGCCAGGGTTATTTTTGTAAAGCGCGGCCGAAGGCCGCTAACGCAGAAAGGAGTAACACGCAAAAGTACTTCAGTCACCCCGGGTATTCGCTCGGCCAGAAAGAAGTACTACGCGAAAATACTTTTGTCACGCCAGGTATTCGCTCGGCCAGGGTAATTTTTTTAGAGCGCGGCCGAAGGCCACCAACGCAGAAAGAAGTACTACGCGAAAGTACTTCAGTCACCCCGGGTATTCGCTCGGCCAGGGTAATTTTTTTAGAGCGCGGCCGAAGGCCACCAACGCAGAAAGAAGTACTACGCGAAAGTACTTCAGTCACCCCGGGTATTCGCTCGGCCAGGGTTATTTTTTTAAAGCGCGGTCGAAGGCCGCTAACGCAGAAAGGAGTAACACGCAAAAGTACTTCAGTCACCCCGGGTATTCGCTCGTAATATTATAATATTATGACACGATTTTACTTATCTGTGTTTATTAAATATAAATCACATATTTTTCATATATTCATATATGTATGTATATGGAAAAGTGTTCACATATTCAAAAATCTTCTTTATAGTTTTTTTATAGTTAATAAAGAAAAAAGTATCACTCGAAAGTACATAGAAACAAAGAAAACGCTGTGAAACGCTGAAAAATCCTTCACTTTTGGTTTTTAAGGTGTGGCAATACTGGTTTTCCTCGTGAATATAAGCACTGTAAACTTTTCAGCCATAAATTTGACAAGTGATTTTTAAATTACTAAATTTTGCTGAAAAATTACAAAATAAATGTGGAATGTGAGCTTATTTCAATGCTTAGAGTGTATATTTGAATATACATAGTAAAAAACGTGAAAAAATTAGTGAAACATGGAGAAATAACATGGGTTCCTAGTGCAAGTTTTTGAATTTTTAAACGTAAATATTTTAAAAAATATTAGTTATTTTTATATTATTTTGGATATTCCTCCAATAGAGAAGCTCCCCTATCCGTAGATACCCCATTTATACGGAAATTCGGTTTTTTACCCCTCCGCCAAAGTTATTGGAATCGTGCCAAAATATTAAACGAGGACCAACAACTAATTGGAACTGAGAGCAAAATAAATGGTCTTTATCGTCTGAACTGTGTGCAGCGAGATAATGCAGCGAGGGACGTCGCAAGCTATAACTTATGGCAAAGCCGCATAGGTCGCATGTCTGTCGAGAAAGTGTCACAGCCATCCAAAATGCTTCGGAAAGTGTTAAAATTACAACCAGTGGTAACGACAAATATGTGGTTTGCATAAAAGGCAAGCAAACCAGAGCGTTACACAGCGAAAAAGGGCAGCGTACTCAACAACCTTTGGAACTAATACATAGTGATGTAATGGGTCCATTAAATGTTAACTCATTTTCTGGTGCGCGCTATTTGTTAACGTTTGTGGATGACTATTCCAGAAAAGTGTTTGTTATCCCAATTAAATCAAAAACAGCTGTCTTGAATAAATTTGTAAAATTCAAAGCAATGGTGCAGAATCAATCTTTGAAATATATAAAAGTTCTCCGAACGGACAATGGTCGCGAATATATAAATGAAGTGTTCAACAAATATCTTTCGAAATATGGCATTATCCATCAGAAAACGATTGGGGGTGTACCCCAAACAGAATGGCGTTGCAGAGAGGCTAAATCGGACAATAACGGAAAAAATCAGATGCATGCTGCTAGATGCAAGCTTGGAGGATAGATTCCGGGCTGAGGCTGCTGTAACTGCGGCATATCTACTGAATCGTATACCATGCAGAGGTAACAATCTGAGTACGGAAAAGTTGTGGTCAGGAAAAAGACCAAACTTGAAACACCTCAAAGTCTTTGGTTGCAAAGCAATGGTTCACGTAGCCAAAGAAAAACGCGGGCTACAGTAGGCTACAGTACCTAATCAAAGCATACAGATTGTATGATCCTATAGCGAAAAATATTATTGTTAGCTGTGATGTAGTTTTTATTGAAAATCAAATTAATCAAAATCCTCCAGCTATAGATGCAATGACAAATACGGTTAATTTATAGTTACCAGAGCCAACTTCCGTTGCCAATTCAGAGTGGGAATATGTGAAAGAATTGCCAACAGAAGTTGGTAGTGGTGAAACTTTAGGTAGTAGTCATTCGCATACAGAAGGGAATCATGAATAAACAATGGAGCGCGAAAAAATAAGAGATTTGAACAATGAAGGACTCCGTCGCTCTGAGCGATTGCGGAATATGTTACGACCAAATTATAATCTCTGCGTAACTGAATATGTATCATCAGATCCAAACACTGTGGAGGAAGCGATGGCAAGCGAACACCATAAACTTTGGCAATCTGCAATGATTGATGAAATTGAATCTCATGATATCAACGGCACTTGGGAACTATCAGCCCTGCCTATGGGAAAGAAAGCCATTCCGTCAAAATGGGGTTTCAAAAGAAAGTTATAAAGCCAGGCTTGTGGTGAAAGGATTCAACCAGAAGCAGCACATCGATTATGACGAGACATTCGCACAAGTTGTGCGATATACATCAATTCGTTTTTTGCTTGCTCTTGCGGTGAAATATAATCTTCCTGTTTACCAAACGGATGCTGTAAGTGCTTTTTTATATGGCGAGCTTAAAGAAGAGATCTATATGACTCAGCCAAGTGGCTTTGATGATGGATCCGGTCGCGTCTGCAATCGTTATATGGTCTGACGCAATCAAGTCGTGTCTGGAACATAAAGCTCAATTCAACGTTAGTTAGTTTCGGCTTGCAACGCAGCAACGTCGACCAATGCGTGTATTTTCTTGTCGCTGACAAAAAAATGCTATTCGTCGCTGTTTACGTGGATGATGTCATCCTATTCGCCAATGATACAAAGCTGTTGAATAAACTAAAAAATAAGCTCTCTGAAACTTTCAAAATGAAGGATCTAGGTGCAGCATCTTCGGTTTTGGAAATGCGTATAGCTGAAATTTTCAAAGAAGGTACTCTGAAGATTGGGCAATCTTCCTACATTGCCGATGTAATTCGACGTTTCGGAATGGAGGAATGCAATCCTGTAAGTACACCCCTCGACGTTAACCAAAAGCTGTCCGCGGAGATGTGCCCAACTAATGACGACGAAAAAAGGGAAATAACTACTGTTCCCTATAAGCAATCTATTGGATGTCTGCTGTTTGCCGCCCAGGTCACGCGCCCTGATATATGCTTTGCTGTCAACTTGTTAATCCGATACAGCACGAATCCAGGGACGGGACATTGGACTGCAGTAAAGCGAGTCATGCGCTATCTCAAGGGAACTATTGACAAGAACTTAGTGTATAAGAGGAGTCTTGATGAAATCGTTGGTTTTTGTGACGCTGACTGGGCAAATGATGTAAGTGATCGCCGCTCAACAACTGGCTATGTTTTTTTCTTTTCAGAATGCTGCCATTTCGTGGGCTACCAAACGGCAACATACTGTAGCCTTATCATCTACTGAAGTCGAGTTAATGCCTATGGTGGCTGCTACACAAGAATCAATCTAAGTAGCTTCAGCGATTTGAAAAAGAGTTAGTGCCCAAAGCTTGGAAATCTATGATCTTATTCTGCGATAACAAGAGCGCTATATACATAGCTGAAAATAACTCATACTCAAGTAGAACGAAGCATGTAGACATCAAATCAAAATTCATCAAAGAAAAGGTTCAAGATGGCCAAATTAAGTTATACCATATTGGCACCGATAAAATGATGGCCGATATTTTTACAAAAGCATTATCTGTGCCAAAAACAAAACAACTGTCAAATGAATTTGGCTTAAAGTAATTTATTCTCATCTTAATATTAGTAAAACTGAATTGTATTACTGTTTCAAATTTATTTCTTATTGTAAAACGCTCATTTCTAAATTAATTTTGTAACGAAACATAAATATTCAATTTAGGGAAGGTGTCGAAAAGAAAATTGTATATTTATAATCTTACGAAACACTCTGTATATTCCTAAGACTTACAGATGTCATTATGAATAGAAGCTAAGTTCATTATTCAATAAACTTCCTTCTTTTGTTTTATACTGTCGCTAAGTCAACACGCGTTTTACTCTCCTAACAATTATAACTAAACAATTATGGACAGCATATGTATGACAAAAAAAAACCAACGACTTATTAAATAGGTCTAGGGAAAGTATCTACAGAGTAATAGCTACCATAGCAGGGCACTGGCCATTTGGAGAACATGCGTCCAAAATGGGAAAGCCCTACAACAACATCTTCCGAGGCTGCAGAATAGCAGGGAACAAGGAAACAATTCGCCACTTTCTCTGAGAATGCCCAGCCCTATCACAGATCCGACATAGAACAGTTGATATCCATCAAGCACCAAACCTGGAATGAATTTCAACTAAAAACATATCGGACATATGTAGCTTAATCGAAACCTCAAAATGGTTTGAAAGAGAAAATGAAACGTGATAACAAATATAAAAGGTCTACGAATAATGCATCAAAATGGCACAGCTAGTGCTAATTGAGCCCGAAAGACAACAGGGCTGCACTCCCACCTACCTACCTACCATGATTCATTTGTTACAGCTCACTAAAGCTGTGTCATCCGCAAAAGTTGAAGTCAATATGTTATTAGCTGTTTGGAAGATCTTCTGTATTTATGATATATAGTGTTGAGTCTAAAATACTGCGATGTGATACACCAGCCCTTATCTGTCGTTCATCAGATTGGAATCTCCTACTTTAACCACAAATTGTCTATTATTGAAATAAGACTCCAATGTATAAAAGAAATCTAAAGGTAGAATTTTTTTAATCTTTTATAAAAAGCCTTCATGCCACACCCTAACAAACGCTTGAGCCGTGTTTAGAAATAGAACTGAATAGTACTCTCTGCGCTCAAATTCTTTACTCATTTCTTTAATAATTCTATTTACTTGCTCTATCGTGCTATGTTTTGCACGAAATCCGAGTTAGAGCGTTGGTGTTATATAATTTTCATGCAGAAAAGAAAATATCTTTGAAACATGTTTTCATATTTTAGAAAGACAAGGGAGGAGACTGATTGGTCTGTATGACGGCTGTGTTAAGGCTTTCCCAGGTTTATCTATAAGAATAATCTGCGAGCTTTTCCATGAAATTAGATAGTATCCAAAACTAAGAATTGCATTGAAGAGCAAAAATAGCACCTCATTTAGCATTTTTAGGGTAATGCATTATTATTCTGCCTTGGCGACTTTTTTAATCAAGTTCTTTTTTGAATCTAATAATTTCCGAAGGTGAAATTTTAAAAACCTGGTGCGACTCGTTGGCTATGTTGGGTTAGATTGAATGCTTAGAGTTGTTCTTTGGGCAATTTGATAATGCTTTTGTTTGGTTTTGCTAAGACAGCTGCTTTAGTTATTATATCATTGAGTTCCTTTATGCTTTCGTCAATATCTCTTATTGTATTTTTGTTGGGACAACTTTAGTATACCGTCCCAGGATTTCGGGAATAAAATGGGTATGGTCAGATAAGAGTTGAAAATTCTTCTTCTTCTTTACTGGCGTAGACACCGCTTACACGGTTACGGTTACGAGTCAACAACAGCGCGCCAGTCGTTTCTTCTCTTCGCTACGTGGCGCCAATTGGATTTTCCAAGCGAAGCCAGGTCCTTTTCCACTTGGTCCTTCCAACGGAGTGGAGGTCTTCCTCTTCCTCTACTTCCCGCGACGGGTACTGTACCTGCTCGATTAATTCTGCAGCTCGAACAATTTTCTCCAGCAGCAGATTGAAGAAGTCGCACGATAGGGAGTCGCTTTCTCTGAAACCTCGTTTGGTACCGAACGGCACGGAGAGGTCCTTCCCGATCCTGACGGAGCTTTTGGTATTGCTCAACGTCAGTTTACACAGCCGTATTAGTTTTGCGGTGATACCAAATTCAGACATCGCGGCATAGAGGGAGCTCCTTTTCGCGCTGTCGAAACCAGCTTTGAAATCGACGAATAGGTGGTGTGTGTCGACTCTCCTTTCACGGGTCTTTTCCAAGATTTGGGGCATGGTGAATATCTGGTCGGTTGTTGATTTTCCAGGTCTAAAGCCACACTGATAAGATCCAATCAGTTTGTTGACGGTGGGCTTTAATCTTTCACAGAATACGCTCAATAGAACCTTGTGCGCGATGTTGAGGACGCTAATCCCACGGTAGTTGGCGCAGATTGTGGGGTCTCCTTTTTTATTGATTGGGCAGAGCACACTTAGATTCCAATCGTTGGGCATGCATTCGTCCGCCCATGTTGTACAAAGAAGCTGATGCATGCTCCTTATCAGTTCTTCGCCGCCGTGTTTGAATAGCTCGGCCGGCAATCCGACGGCCCCTGCCGCTTTGTTGTTCTTCAGACGGGCAATTGCTATTCGAACTTCTTCATGGTCGGGTAATGGAACGTCTGCTCCATCGTCATCGATTGGGGAATCGGGTTCGCCTTCTCCTGGCGTTGTGCGTTCACTGCCATTCAGCAGGCTGCAGAAGTGTTCCCTCCATAATCTAAGTATGCTCTGGGCATCGGTAACTAGATCACCTTTGGGGGTTCTACAGGAGTATGCTCCGGTCTTGAAACCTTCTGTAAGTCGTCGCATTTTTTTGTAGAATTTTCGAGCATTACCCCTGTCGGCCAGCTTATCAAGCTCTTCGTACTCACGCATTTTGGCCTCTTTCTTTTTCTGTCTGCAAATGCGTCTCGCTTCCCTCTTCAACTCTCGGTATCTATCCCATCCTGCACGTGGTGTGGTCGATCGTAACGTTGCGAAGTAGGCAGCCTGTTTTCTCTCCGCAGCAACACGGCACTCCTCGTCGTACCAGCTGTTCTTTTGCACTTTCCGAAAACCAATGGTTTCGGTTGCAGCTGTACGTAAGGAGTTTGAAATGCCGTCGCACAGTTCCCCTATACCAAGTTGTTGACGAGTGCTCTCAGAGAGCAGGAGTGCAAGCCGAGTAGAAAATCGTTCAGCTGTGTGTTGTGATTGCAGCTTCTCGACGTCGAACGTTCTTTTTGTTTGTTGGCGTGCGTTTTTTGCTGCACAGAGGCGGATGCGAATCTTAGCTGCAACAAGATAGTGGTCCGAGTCGATGTTAAGACCACGGAGCGCACGCACATCTAAAACACTGGAGACGTGTCTTCCGTCTATCACAACATGATCGATCTGGTTGGTGGTTTTTCGATCCGGAGACAGCCAGGTAGCTTGATGAATCTTCTTATGCTGGAATCTAGTACTACAGATAACCATATTTCGGGCCCCGGCGAAGACGATCAGCCTCAACCCATTTGAGGATGTTTCCTCGTGTAGGCTGAATTTACTGACCGTAGTACCAACTTCTTTGCCCACCCTGGCGTTGAAGTCGCCAAGCACGATTTTGAGGTAGTTTTGATCGCATCGCCCTTCTCTCAGCGATATGTTGAAGAACCTCGCTTTGATGCGGATTGTGGCTAGACGTTCATTCACCGGAGTGAATGATAGTACTCGGCGACGGAGTCTCTCTCCCACCACGAATCCCACACCAAACTTGCGCTCCTTTATATGGCCACTGTAGTAAATGCTGCAAGGACCTACCAGTAACTGTTATTGTCCCGTCCATCGCATTTCTTGGACGGTGGTGATGTCAGCCTTTATTTTCACGAGGACATGAACCAGCTGGGCAACGGCACCTTCCCAATTAAGGGACCGGACATTCCAGGCATGCACCTCAAATCATAGTCCTTAATTCGTTTGCCATGGTCGTCGTCAAAAGGGCGGTCTCTCATCTGAGGCTGTTGGTGGTTTTGCATTGGGGGTGTTTTTTGCGTGGCGGGTCCCAAACCCAGCGCACAACCCTATGTAGGGGATGTTTAGCCTTCTCACTTTAGTTCGCCTTCGAACGGATGTTCTTAGGCTACCCAGAGGATACTTGGTCAAAGACCGGAAGTCGTGAGCTGCTTGAGTCATATGTAAAAGAATCGTTTCTGGCCACTCCCAAGGGAATGGCGATCAGAAAACTTTCCTCACTTGCGTGAACTTCATGACTCCATCCACTATTAAAATTAAGTATTTTTTCGATTTAAAATTAATTTTACACTTATATTTTCCTTTTTTATGTTCACTATGTAGCACTTCACTAATTCGTTTTTACTTATTATTTTACATTATAAGTATATTGCAAAAATAAATTTATTTCAATATTAAACTTATTGTGCAAATCCATTTATTAACCAACAACTAAAGGGTTGCAGTCTGTCAAATAATCAGTGTTACCTTATATCATCTATGAACTAAAAGAAATAAAGAAAATAGATTATACCCAAATAAAAGATTTTTGTAAAGGGTGATTTTTTAAGAGCTTGATAACTTTTAAAAAAAAAAAAACGCATAAAATTTGCAAAATCTCATCGGTTCTTTATTTGAAACGTTAGATTGGTTCATGACATTTACTTTTTGAAGATAATTTCTATTAAATGTTGACCGCGGCTGCGTCTTAGGTGGTCCATTCGGAAAGTCCAATTTTGGGCAACTTTTTCGAGCATTTCGGCCGGAATAGCCCGAATTTCTTCGGAAATGTTGTCTTCCAAAGCTGGAATAGTTGCTGGCTTATTTCTGTAGACTTTAGACTTGACGTAGCCCCACAAAAAATAGTCTAAAGGCGTTAAATCGCATGATCTTGGTGGCCAACTTACGGGTCCATTTCTTGAGATGAATTGTTGTCCGAAGTTTTCCCTCAAAATGGCCATAGAATCGCGAGCTGTGTGGCATGTAGCGCCATCTTGTTGAAACCACATGTCAACCAAGTTCAGTTCTTCCATTTTTGGCAACAAAAAGTTTGTTAGCATCGAACGATAGCGATCGCCATTCACCGTAACGTTGCGTCCAACAGCATCTTTGAAAAAATACGGTCCAATGATTCCACCAGCGTACAAACCACACCAAACAGTGCATTTTTCGGGATGCATGGGCAGTTCTTGAACGGCTTCTGGTTGCTCTTCACCCCAAATGCGGCAATTTTGCTTATTTACGTAGCCATTCAACCAGAAATGAGCCTCATCGCTGAACAAAATTTGTCGATAAAAAAGCGGATTTTCTGCCAACTTTTCTAGGGCCCATTCACTGAAAATTCGACGTTGTGGCAGATCGTTCGGCTTCAGTTCTTGCACGAGCTGTATTTTATACGGTTTTACACCAAGATCTTTGCGTAAAATCTTCCATGTGGTCGAATAACACAAACCCAATTGCTGCGAACGGCGACGAATCGACATTTCACGGTCTTCAGCCACACTCTCAGAAACAGACGCAATATTCTCTTCTGTACGCACTGTACGCATTCGTGTGGTTGGTTTAATGTCCAATAAAGTAAACTGAGTGCGAAACTTGGTCACAATCGCATTAATTGTTTGCTCACTTGGTCGATTATGTAGACCATAAATCGGACGTAAAGCGCGAAACACATTTCGAACCGAACACTGATTTTGGTAATAAAATTCAATGATTTGCAAGCGTTGCTCGTTAGTAAGTCTATTCATGATGAAATGTCAAAGCATACTGAGCATCTTTCTCTTTGACACCATGTCTGAAATCCCACGTGATCTGTCAAATACTAATGCATGAAAATCCTAACCTCAAAAAAATCACCCGTTAGTTGTCTATCACAAAAAATATGTATATTACCCGCCAATGGGGGTGTCAAGTTTTTTTCTCGTAAAACTCCTTTTGCGTTGGCGGTCTTCGGCTGCGCTTCAAAAAAATATTCCTGTTCTGTCCAACACCGAGGAGTGTCAAGTTTTTTTTCGCTTAAAACTCCTTTTTGCTCTCCTCTTCCTTTGAACTGTAGTTTTGCTAGTTTGTTCAAATATATTAGAATGGTAACACTGATTATTTGACAGTTTGTAGCTCTTTCGTTATTGTTAAGTAAACAGGGGTCGAATCGTTACATCCGTGAACGTATCACTCGTCACGTAAAAGGCTGGCATGATGACACACGTGAACGAGTATATAAGCGTATCCGTTCGTTCGAATCGTCGTTCGAACGCAAACTACCAATCGTAATATACAAATTTATGGAAATGTGAGCAACATTTTTTTAAATTTTAAGTTTTTTATAATTTTTAGGAATAAAGAACATAAACAAGAATGGAATATCTCATTAAAAATTAAAAAAAAAATGTTTATTTGATCAAATTTTTGTATTTTAGTTGCCAATAAAAATAAAATTATTTACAAGGATCAGGATATATACATTTTTCAATTGAAATTATTTATTTGGTCGATTGCAGTGAAGAGGTTCGCTACCGCGTTGTCCATTTTTGTGTGTGATAAGAATCGCAATTTTTGAGGGTCGTAACTAATTGTAAATTTTATGCAGATGTTATGTAATGCCTCACAAATGTTAGCAAATTTTCCACTTTTATGGGGTAATACCTTCCTCTCTTGTCATATCTTCAAATACTCCACCGTCGTTTTAAGATTTCAATGCTTTGTTAAACGATACATCTACAAAGAAAAATTTTTTAATGAGGATTCATAATTTTGTTTTTATACCTACGCTATTGCTACGATCTCCTAGCTACCTCCGCACTATTTGCCCATTACTTTCACTAGAGCTCAAATAAAAAAACAAACATGAATTCATTTTGATATTTAATTAGCTTTTGTTAGTTTATTGAAAATTTCGCAACAGTTCTCACAGTTCCACGACTATTGTGACCTAAAAATACGATCCAAAGCAATGTGCAATTTAAAAACTATTGTGAATTGAAAATACATTACGATCCGTTTGCTATCGTATGTCATAATGCCAATCACCGCATACGATTGACGTATCACGTAATTTTCTTTCGTATGTTTGCCGATCCGTGCACGGATGTAACGATTCGACCCCAATTTTGAACAATAAGTTAAATATTGAATTAAAACTATTTTTGCACTATATAATGTAAAATAAATGTGTACAAAGGAATAAGTGAAGTGCTACAATTTATCATATCTTTTTTCATAGCCTAATAAGGTGTAATCAATACGCTCTAGTAGTGTTTGGTCAGCATTTATCCATACATATGTTTGTGCTGAAGCTCTTAACAAATGTAAATGTAGAACATCTGATGTACAAATACCCTTGATAAATTTAATCCGAAGCCGATATTTTGTGAAATTAATTTATACCGAAATTGATCAGCAGTTAGTAGTATAATAATAGTTTCTACTTCTGTTAACTGTTCGACACTTAGGTATGGATTCCCTAAATGCCTTAGTGCTTTTTGCACAAACTCTAACAATGCAGCTTTTAGACCTTTTTTTAGGCTAACCTGCTAGTCGAATTGCAACCAGTTGGAGAGTGTAATGCTGGCAAAATACGACAAATGTTTTCGCCAAGGGATTCAGCAGACAAATGACATCCTGAAATGTATTTATTATTAAATGAACCGTCGAACCACAGACTTGAACAACCTAGACGTGCTAGTTTATTCCAAAAATAAATTCCCAAGATAAAAACATCTGTATCAATGCTAAGGATTATGATATGGGATGAGATTCTTTAATGCTTTGTAACTGATTCAATGTCCAACTTTATTCAATACGGTGATTAAATGTTTAGATCGAGTCAAATGATGCTTTTGAGTCTGTTTCTCAGTAATTGTGAAATATATATCATGATACACTGATAACGCTCGTCGATTGTAATTTTCCCCTAATTTCATATTCTTGACACTGAACAATGCTTGCCTAAAAGTTTGCCAAGTAGTTGGCAATTGGCCTTTTTTTTTACATTGTTCAATTAAAATTTCGTCACATAAATACCTATCTGGTATTACTTCAGTACTTATTATTTCTTTGCGAAGTTGTTTTGCTACTTGAACAATGTGATTTGCTGATTTTGAGGTACGAATATGTTCAAGGATTTCACCCAGTGGTATGTTGGTCATAATTACCAGTGATGATTTCGATCGATTACTTGGATATGGAAATATAATGTTTTCACCATACATATCCATAGATTCCTTTGATTCGATTTTATAACTCGGTTTTCTACAACTGCATCTTCTATTTCAGTGAGTTCAGCTAGTCGCTTAGCCAATAATGACACTTCAAAAGAGTGAGATGTTAATTGATGTTTTATTTCATCTATCAGCTTCTCAAATGTAAATAATGCAAATATTTTATTTTGAGGTCTACCTGCTGGATTTTTTGAGTTTCTTGGTAGTCATAGATAATCACGATAACAGTGTTTATGGTACCTCACTTCCATCGCAAATAAATCAACTGGATGTTCGCAAGTGCTAATTTTTGTGTAAACATCCTCTTGTTTTTTGTCAGGCAGTATTTAAATTTGTTCCGCTGCCGAAATCTCAGAACACATATAAAGGTCTTTGTTTTTATTATTTGTTATTTTACCGCAGATTAAACAATATATTTCTTTGTCTAATTTTAAAGAAGCTCTTGATGACTTACGGACGGATTCAGTACCAGAAACACTTGCTTCTACTGCAGAAGAGGTGGAAATAGATGCATTATCCTGCTTATACGGGGTGGGCCAAAAGAAACCAAGGTGTGTAAAAGTTTAATAACTTTTTAGTTTATTAATTTTTTTTATTTTTTCTTTCAGATTATATAATATACAAAAGGGAAATTCTTTTACATTAAGTATGAAAAATGGTGTCTCTTAAATGACTGCCGTTTTCAGCTTCGCACTGATGGGCTCTTTTTAGAGCATTTTCCATAACATCTTTCAAAATTTGTGGCTGTAGCGTTCGAATTTCTGCACCAATGTTTGCCTTGAGTTCAAGGATTGTCTCTGGCTTGTTCACATACACTCGCTCCTTCAAATAACCCCAAAGAAAATAGTCGGGTGCTGTCAAATCTGGCGATCGCGCTGGCCAAATAATTTCCGAATTTCTGGAAATGTTAAAATGTCGACGATATGCTCTTTGCGTAAAAATAATTGATCTCTGGTTTAAATAATAAAATTCTATTGTTCTGGTTCTCTGTTCAGTTGTGTACCTCTCCATTATAAATTCTCCAAGTGTTGTCTATATAATCTGAAAGAAAAAATAAAAAAAATTAATTAACGAAAAAGTTATTAAACTTTTACACCCCTTGGTTTCTTTTGGCCCACCCTGTACAATGCCACTTCTCGACGCCTTATTTTTTCTTCACTATTGTAAGTTGCCATACAACTTCGATGCCATGAACAATTGTGTTTAGTAAAGTCTGCATTATTTTTTATTTTCTCACTAATGCCATCTTTTCTCCGATTTGCTGCATTTTGAATGCTGATGAACGATTGTGTTTCAGTTTCTTAATTAAATTATCCGTTTTATCACAAAACAAACACGATACTTCGTTTAGTCTTCGCTTCTTTACACTTATCATTTGTAGTTGTCCACGTTTATGTTTAACTACAACACTAATCGAACACTTGAATACTCGTACAAGAAAACGTCAATAATTTTGCTTAGATACAGCAATATGAACAGTTAAGCACTAAGAATTAGTTGCTACTGACTATTACAAGGGCTATGACACATCGACGCGCATAGCAAAGAGAGGGGGTGGGGCAAAGGGAAAGGGACCAGGACAGCCGCCGGCAACATGTTGTTTTTGTTGTTTGGGATCTTAGGTAAAAGAATTTGAGCATAGTTGCCGGTCCTAGCATTTTGCATACTCAACTTCCTTTGGTGCCTGCACTATTAGTGGACTCACGCATCGTAAAATCATGAAATCATAAATTGTTACATTTGTTTAAGAAAATTTTTGTTGGATGACATACAAAATAAGTTTACGCAATTACAATTGTCAACGCTATGTTTTCGATTCGTGATAACTTATAACTTTATGAGATTATATGAAACCCTTAACTATAATTCTTAAAAATGGAATGAATGATTGTCTGAGAATAATACTTTATTGATTAATATTTGATTCCGAAATAATTCCATAAATTCCTTTGAAATATATAATACTATAAATTTCAGCTTCTATAATTACCAACTTATGAGTTTTGTTATTTTGGCTTTTGGCTGGATGAGTTACAGCACACGAACGCAAACCACACGCTAATGCACTTGAACATACACCACCCACTCAGACATCACAGCTATACACACAGGATGCTGCACACCCATATGCAAGTGAAAGTGAATTAGTGACGTGACGTGTTTTTTGGTGCTCCGTTTATGGCATCAAGTACGATAGGAAATAATCCAAAATTAGTTCCTAAGAGCGCAGAAACACACACAGTGCCCACCAGAGAACTGCAACGAATAACAAATTTTTGTTTATACTTAAGTACTGATCCGTTACTCTGCCTGATTCTTCCAGTTTGGTTCATGTACACGAAGCGCACCGTTTGTCTCCAAATCAGCGACCAGAGATAAAGAGATCCCCAACTCTCCTGTCACTCGAAATGTGAGAGCCGCTCACCTACCGAACTTTGACAGTTGACTGGATTGGGTAGGTTTGACGTTTTGCAACTGAAATGGCTGGGACGGCCAGATTGAAATTATACCAAAAATATATGAGAACGTAGGAATTTGTTGTTTGTTTGTTATATTTCATGAAACGTTTTGTAATTTAATTTATAATAGAATTAATTTTCTATTACAAATGATTAAAAACATTTATTAATTGAGAACTAATAGGCTTAATTCACCTTATTAAGTATTTAAAGATCGAAAGTCAGTTGTTTTAATATAGCATAAAATCATAAAAAAGGAATTAGGTAGTTTCACCATATATTAAAAGTCCAATATATAATAATTTGCAATCGTAATAAATGTTGGGTATTTTAATTTAAAATGCTCAAAAATGTTTATTTGGTTTCGATCTGGCCATAATGGAAAATGTTATAAAAAACACTTATTTTGAGGCGCTCTCACACTGGAATAAGTTGGGCATCCCATTATCCCTGTCAGCGACAGAGAACAACAACTGAGAATCAGTAGCGATCAGCTTATACCTGATTTGTTTATGAACGTTCGCATCAGCAGAAAATACCCGAAGTGCTTTAATGATTGAAATGATCGACAGCGTTCGGTTTGTATATCATCCCCTAAACACTAATTAACTCGTGCTATCCATTCTGTTCTATTTCAAATACATTTGTTTGCATATACTGTGAGCGTCAAAAATAAGTGAACAGCCATTCGATCAATATTAAAGTGTTTATTACAACGCAGTTTTTAATACATTAATAAAATGGTTTATTATAGAATTCAAGGCATATATTATAAGAGTTTAATTTAGTATTAATAATAAACAAAAACTAAACATGGCCAAAAATAATTAGCTTAAACTCAAAATACTCTGGTTTTTTTGCGTCAAAAAAGTAAACAGTGGCAACAACCGTTGTTTGTTTTTAATACTATTATCCTTTGGAAACCATTACCATTCCAGAGAGTGAGTGTAGTAAAACAAATTTTTTTATATCATTATTGTATTTTTTGAGGTTAAGTCACTAAAATATCAAAATTTGTAATAGGTTAGCGAACAACCAATGAAACGGTTAAAAAATCATATTAGATTTGCATAAAAAAGATAAATCTTTGCGAGAAATCAGAGAAATGGTTGGAAGACACTATTGCACAATAAAAAAAATTACTGATAAACATGTAAACATCAGACTGTTGAAAACTTGTAACCACCGGGCTGACCAAAGCGCTTTACTAATACTGAAGCGCCATCAATAGTACGGCAAGTAAAAACAAATCCAGGACGAGTACTACGCCAAATGCCCTATGCATCAAAGGCGAATCAACAGATGTACTTGGAATTTGCAAAAAAGTATACAAATCAGGCTGAAAACTTCTGAGAAAACATTTTTTATACGGACGAAAGCAAATTCGAAATATTTCAATCGAAACAACCTCGTAAAATTTGGCGATCCAAAAATAAAGCCTTTAATGATAAGAGTGTTACCAACACCGTAAAGGACGGTTAAGGATCGGTTATGAACTGGGGCTGTACGGCAGCATCTGGTGTTGGTGTTGGGAATTTCGTTTTTATTGAGTCCACGATGAACAAATTGGATTATTTCAACATTTTAAAAAATAGCGTTGCTCAAAGCATTAAAAAATTAAGCCTATCAGAAAAGTGAATATTTTAACAGGATAACGATCCTAAACACGAGTCTAAAATTGTTAGTGAGTGGCTATTATATCGAACACCAAAACTTTGGATAACCCTCCACAGACATTAATCCAATCGAGCATCTGTGGGAGCACCTTGACCGAAAAATCAGGCAGAAGGACATTTCAAGCAAGGACGAACTAAATAAGGCTTTGATTGAAAAATGGAGCAAAATCTCTCCAGAATTTACAAAAAATGTTGCAGAATACATGTAAATAAGTAGTCCAAAGGAAAGTAAAAAACATACTAGAATGAATATTAATTTTGTTTTTGTACATAGATTGTAACTTTACGGTACTCTGTTTACTTTTTTTTCTTGGCGCTATAAAACGAGAGTATTTTTAGTTTAAGCTAAATATTTTAGGCTGTGTTTAGTTTTTGTTTATTATTAATACTAAGTTAAACTCTTATAATATATGCCCTGAATTCTATAAAAAAACCTTTTACTATTGTATTAAAGACTGCGTTGTAAAAAACACTTTAATAGTCATAGAATTGCTGTTTACTTATTTTTGACGCTCACAGTACATGTATGAATGTCCATCGAGTAAATATAAAGTGATTTTTTAAGAGCTTGATAACTTTTTTTTAAAAAAAAACGCATAAAATTTGCAAAATCTCATCGGTTCTTTATTTGAAACGTTAGATTGGTTCATGACATTTACTTTTTGAAGATAATTTCATTTAAATGTTGACCGCGGCTGCGTCTTAGGTGGTCCATTCGGAAAGTCCAATTTTGGGCAACTTTTTCGAGCATTTCGGCCGGAATAGCCCGAATTTCTTCGGAAATGTTGTCTTCCAAAGCTGGAATAGTTGCTGGCTTATTTCTGTAGACTTTAGACTTGACGTAGCCCCACAAAAAATAGTCTAAAGGCGTTAAATCGCATGATCTTGGTGGCCAACTTACGGGTCCATTTCTTGAGATGAATTGTTGTCCGAAGTTTTCCCTCAAAATGGCCATAGAATCGCGAGCTGTGTGGCATGTAGCGCCATCTTGTTGAAACCACATGTCAACCAAGTTCAGTTCTTCCATTTTTGGCAACAAAAAGTTTGTTAGCATCGAACGATAGCGATCGCCATTCACCGTAACGTTGCGTCCAACAGCATCTTTGAAAAAATACGGTCCAATGATTCCACCAGCGTACAAACCACACCAAACAGTGCATTTTTCGGGATGCATGGGCAGTTCTTGAACGGCTTCTGGTTGCTCTTCACCCCAAATGCGGCAATTTTGCTTATTTACGTAGCCATTCAACCAGAAATGAGCCTCATCGCTGAACAAAATTTGTCGATAAAAAAGCGGATTTTCACATTTCGAACCGAACACTGATTTTGGTAATAAAATTCAATGATTTGCAAGCGTTGCTCGTTAGTAAGTCTATTCATGATGAAATGTCAAAGCATACTGAGCATCTTTCTCTTTGACACCATGTCTGAAATCCCACGTGATCTGTCAAATACTAATGCATGAAAATCCTAACCTCAAAAAAATCACCCGTTACATACACCGAGTAAATACATACATCGAGTAATGTATGTATATATGTATGTACGTACTTGATGGAATTTCCATTGTTTGTAACATACTCACATTTTCAAAGCTGATACATTTTTTGTGACACATGATTCAAATCAGTACAGCAGATTGTTGTTGTTCGCTGTACTTAAAGATTTAACCATTGATTTACTCGTAGATTTACTTATAGTTTACCAAAAGCTACACACAAATTCAAACAATCGTCGCAACGCTATAAACTGACATGATACGATTGGAACCGAAGCCAGCCATACCGTTTACTCGGTCGTGATTGCCGAAGAACAGATTGCTCGTGTTGCATCAGATCAGTTGACGCTGGCGGATACTTGAATTGATCAATAATGTTGTCTATGCTGAACTGAATTGATTTGATTGTGTTTTTGGCACGGCTATTTGTTCTGATTTTATCATACTCGTTGCCGCTCTCTGGTGCCCACATCAGTTCAAGTTAAACAAAAAACTGAGCATAATAAAGCTACAAAAGCGGTGAGTGTTAAAACGCTTTATAAATATTTATTTATTTTGGTGAAGGTTCGCACAAAAGGGAAATGGCCAGAGCGCATTTTCTTATCTCTCCCTTTGATACCTGCTTAGATCACACTATCTACAATCCACACAAAGAGAAATTCCTGGGGATTTCACGCTGAGGAATTTCCGAGTAACAACTACACCAGCGGACTGCTATAGGAATAGCTGAGAAATGTCAGCTAATCCTATAGCAGCATATACCATCTTTATTAACAAGGAGGATTGTGGCCCGTTTACTAGAAGCAACAAGACCCCCCGATCGCCTGATCGACAAAACGCCCAGACGCTTAAAGTTGCTACACCAACTTTACCAGAGGCGACCCCATCAAGTACCGGCCCACACGATGTGACTCCATAAAATAACGTCACAATGGTAACTAATAAAGTCAGCCCAGCCGACCTGCCAACAAAAGGCACCAGTAGAAGCGAAAATGCAATAGGTGTGAGCGAAGGAGAGAGCGCGCATAGTGGTCTAGGCATACTAAAGAAGAGTTAGTCGCGCTCACCCATTGCCAAAAACAAAGGCATGTAAATCAACATATACGAAACATAATAGACAAAATTACGCAAAACCAGCAGAAGCAGAGGTTAGAGAGTCGGCAATCCACCCGACCACCCAGACGAAAAGAGGTCGCAGTACACTCACTGAAGAACCAATGGCGGAGAAGCAGACCCAACAACAAAACAAACGATCTTGTATCAATTTGCTAAACACCCGAGCAAATGATGTTTCTACTACGCAAATGTTTGAAGCCACTACAAAGTCGCTAGCAATGAGACAAGTAGGCTCGCAGCCAACGAAAGGGCCCATTAATAAAGCAACAACAACAAAGCCAATGGAGGAACAGGGGAAAGTAGTAGCTAAGAATGCGAAATTGCCAAAAAAAAAAACCCAAGCGATAATTTAAAAAAAGGGACCTTTCCTATGTGGAGATTCTACGGAAAATCAAGTCCGAACCAACACTCAGCGGATTCGGAAATATCGTCACAGAGATACGTAAAACTCAAAGTGGTGAAATGTTGCTAAAAATAAGCTAAGCAGTGATTCCAACCGACTCTCAGGAGACCATGAAGAAATGTCTTGGGGGTCAAGCCCACGTTAAACTTCTGGCCTAAGAGACTCTACTAGAGTGCAAAGACCTTGATGAACACACAAACAATAAAGAAATTCAGTATGCCCTACAGAGAGAGTTAGGAAACGCAGAACTGACGATCTCTACAAATAAGAGCTTAAGAAAGCCTTATGGAGACACCCAAACAGCTCTCACTAAACTCCCGGTTGAGGCAGCTAGACAGCTTCTACTGACTAGAAAGCTAAAAGTTGGATGGGTAAATTGCCATATTCGAGAATATAGACAACTACAGCGATGCTTTAAATGTCTAGACTATGGAGACACCGCAAAAACCTGCACAATTGAGGACAACGTCCGGTGTGTTTTACGTGGGTACCTGCTGACGACAACCTTACTCTACGGCGCTCAAAAGCACAGCAGATCAAATCAATGCGTTGATCAGCGCCCTGAGAATGCTAAGCATTTTCAGTACCAATTGGCAGTGTGGAATGGACACACTAACCACCTTGGTCGGGTTCGAGGCCCATCTAAAACCTCTGCCGTGCTTTGGGTCCGGCACCCGGTTGCAATGCAACTCCACATTCAACTGAAAAAGTCAGTTCTTCCCGCGATTTGGGTTTCAACCACAACCACCACGATACTCCCCGAGGGGCCAGTCCGCATGAGCAGGTTGGAGTTACTTCCAAAGGCTCCTGCTCCCCGTGGTACCAGAATTAAGTCTCCGGTCAGACCTCGTAGCCCAAGCTACTACCAGTTGAGTTTCCCTACTGCTCTGGACTGATGTCCAGGGGTTGGACCCCATACATACATCACTTACACACACCAATCATACAAAAAACTAAAACCCTAATTTCCAGCTAACCACCTTCGCCGCTTAAATAATTCACGCGCAAACAACCCTAACTGTTCGGTATTCCGACTAGTGGAGATCACACTAACATCTAATCGTCCATCAGTCCAGCCAATCCCCATACCACCCAGATCCCTAATGTCCGAGTACATCGGGCACTCCGCAATTAAGTGCGACCAATTTTCTAACCCCGCCCCACAAAAACACCCTGACGTATCTGATAGGTGCCTCTGGTGCAAAAATGCATTCAGAGGCCCATGCCCCGTAAGCAGAAAACCCAGACTCAGACAGAATCTGAAGTCTGGGTTATCCTCAACGAATCCAACGTCCCGAATGTACTCGTAAGTCACTCGGCCGTTAGGACTATTGCCCCAACGTTGTTGCCACCTACACCTAACCCTATCATCTAGAAGCCTCTTGCTCCCTAGATATCCCTCCCTCTCCACGTCATCGTCAGAAATCCAGTCATTCCGCAGCAATGACACACTCAAGCCTCTTCTTAACCTGAATGCAACAGCACGCTGTATGACAATCAGGTCAGGAGAGGGTGCACCTAACAAAACCTGCATCGCATCCGTTGAGACGGTGCGACATACAGGCAAGCAAGCAAGCATCATACAACGCTGTATTGAGAGGAGTTTTTGAGACCCCAAGACAGTCGTGGCTGCCTCCCACCATACAAGGGCTCCATATGTGGCACAGGTCACAAACAAGCCACGATATATATTGCGGACAACACGACGTCCGAGACCCCAATCGCTTCTCAAAATCCGTCGTATTTTGCCTACGGTTGCCTGAAGTCGCTGCTTCACATTCGCCAAGTGTGGAGTAAAACACATCCTTTCACTCATGGCCAACCCAAGATATTTGACTTGCGTCACATATCTGATGCTGACCCCGTTCACACGGACAGTCGGTGGACGAACCGGCGACAATCTACCTTTCAGCAGCATTGCCGTTTTGTCGATCGACATGTCAACCCCCACACCTAAACCCCAAGAATTAACCATCTTTAAGAGATCTCCTCCCGCCCGTTCTAACTCCGCCCTCGAGCGACCTTCAACCATAAGAAGAAGGTCGTCCGCATACGCACAACATTTACACAGTGGCTCGAGCTGCCCAAGCAGAGTGTCCATCAGAAGGTTCCAAATAACAAAGACCAGCTCGTTGAGCTCCCCAGTGATTCTTTTGGCAGCCGCAACATGGTTGACTGCCCCACCCCCAACAACAACTGCCCCCCGCAAATACTCCCGCTTTTTTGCGGCCTCTTTGGCAGGCCCGGCATCTGTTTCTTTGCCAACCGTCTTTGACGGTTGGGCAACCGTTTTCCCAGTGGTGGCCACGCTGGCCCTTCCACCTCTCCTCTTCCGTCCAGGAGGCATCTCACTTCCCGACTACCTTTCAGGCGAACTGATCCGCTGGCATACCACTAGCGTAGAAGGCTCACGGACAAAACAGATACTGGAGCAGCCGCTCTCCAGGTGCGTGCGTTTGAACGCGCTGAAAAATGCGACCCACGCAAAGGCCCGCTCAATAGCAGCGACCACCCAAACGGTCGATTATAGCGTGCCCGCAGTGGCGCAGCCCACAACCCCAACCCTTGGTCGGATTAAGGCCACTCAATTGGCCGCCGGCCGGACAATGTCCCTGAAACGGTCCGAGAGTCGACCGATGTGGCGCTGAGCCGAATCGCACCGTGGGCTAAACGGTTCACTGGTATGACCGTTTGTCCTCACAGGAGTCGCAATCTCCAACACCGGACAGAGGCCAGCACCCTTTGGGCAAACCTGTCCAGATCCTTCTGACACCGAGCCAACCAAGCGCCAGATACTCAGCACAGAACTACTGGCGGGCAGTCCAGTCAGCAAGAGTGCCAACAACACGAAGCTAGACTGGAACCGTGCGAAGCTTCCGCCAATAACAACAACGTGGATGACCACGTTGTGCGTATACAACTTAATAATAGCAATATAACTTACCGCACAAAATTGCACAAAAATGTGTAACCGCACGAAAACACTCGCGGTCAATATCCCACGCACCCGGCAATCGCACAAACAATTCTACCGAAAATCGCTACGCACACGCGCCAGGCAATAACGGTGCCCACTAAATCTGGTAAACAAATACCCTCACAAAAGAAATTCGAAAAAATCACCGAAAAATCACCGAAAAAACACTTTGAGAAAATCGCAACGATGCGCACGCACGTCTATCCGCGTCGACAGTCAACTAACGAATGAAGGTATAAGGACAATCCAGACTCTGTAAGAGATGCGGCGAAAGGGAGTACCAGGCAAAGGACTGCAACAACATGCCAAAATGTTTGCTCTGCTTGAAAGACGGTACAAAGGAAGTTCAGGTGGAAGCGTCAGGTGCCCAATATACAAGAAAGCAGCTCAATAGGTCACATGAGGTTCTTACAACTGAGCGCAATCCATTGTCAAGCGGCACATGACTTATTAAATCAGTCCGTTACCGAAAAACAAATTGATGCGGTTATACTAAGTGTACCATACAAAATCGGACAAGGCGTAACATGGAAAAGAGACATTCGAAAGAAAGCGGCTATATGGAAATGTAATCCCAACTTTGGGCAACTGCAATCACCATTTTCTTGGGATGGTGTTGTTGGAACAACTCTCAATAACATTAATATATATTTTGATGTTTGTTGTTTTATTTACAGAATATTTAGAAATACTTAAATACTATTTTACAAGGTGAAAGGTTGTCCGTGAACACGTCCGTTCGGAACGACGGTTTGTAGAAAAAGGGAAAATGATAGGATTATGGGAAACGGGTTGCTTACATCTAGAATGAAAAAAAGGTAGTACAGCATTGCTAAAGGATAGTATTGGAAAATTAGCAAAGGGTTGCTATAAGCGGTGAGTACAGCTTACAGACGTATTATCGACACCCTAGTGGTCGATGCCAGATGCAAAACCAAAGTAATACTAGCTGGTGTTTTTAATGCCTGGGTTATCGAATGGGGATGCAAGAGAACGAACAGCAGAGGAAAAACCTTACTATGTAGAAGCCTTTGCTTCTCTTGGTGTGGAGCTTTTAAATTTAGGCAATCAATTCACATTTAACAAAGATGACCGACAATAGGTGATTGATTTAACGTTTGTACACTCGAGTTTAGTTCGCAGATCTCACTGGGAAATCAGCAATCATAACACCTTTAGCGATCACTATGCAATTACATATATTCGAGATAAATACTACACACGTACGACAGGGTTTATCGGCCCCAAAAAAAGTAACTGGCGACCCGAAACATTCGATCCAGACCTCTTTGAGGAAACCTTCAGACCAACTACTCTTTCCGACAATTTGATGTTGGTTAACAAAGCTGCTCGCTCAATTATGAGCTGTATTAAGAGCGCGTGCGGCGCTTCAATGTCCAAGCTATCTCGACACCAATACCACTCCCCAGTGTATTACTGGAACGAGACAATCGCTAGAATTCGTAAGGAATGCCAGCAAGCAAGACGTTTGTTCCACAGGTCACGTTGTACATCTGAATACACCACCCTCCAAAAACACTTCAAGGATAAAAGAAGATTGCTAAAACAGTCAATTAAAAATGTAAGCAGGAATGTTTCCTTAAACTGTGCGAAGATGTTGAAAACAACGATTTTGGCCTCGCTTATAAAACGGTAATAGGAAAACTCCGCACTGGCGGACAAATGCCAATCACTCCCTCAGCAATCGAAAGAATAGTTTCGGTACTCTTCCCTATCCGACCCCCACTCCATCAGGATATCGTGAGAGTACCAAAAACCCAGGTTAACAAAACCCAGGAACAGGCTGTTTCGATTGAAGAAGTCGGAGAATTCCGAATATAGCGCTAAAAACGGCGATTGCCAGAAACATAGACTTTTTCGAACAATGTATAATATACTTATGTATCCAAGAAGGTCGCTTTTCCACCATATGGAAAGGCAATATCTGATATTACTGCCGAAACTTAATGAACCAATGACAGAACCGTCCCACTTCCGGCCCCCCTGTATGTTAGAATCCACTGGAAAGGTTCTGGAGTGGATCATATACCAACGGTTAAAAAGGCAATCGATTACACCCAAACCAACTCGGCTTCAGGAAGGCAAGATAGGATAGGAGGCACAATACAGTACTGTATGGTTGTAACACTGGATGTAAAAAATGCCTTTAACTTGGCATCCTGGAATAGTATATTGAGTGCACTAAAAAGGTTATCGGTGCCTCTATACCTTTATAAAGTCACTGGTGGTGTACCCCAGGAATCTGTACTTGGGTCGCTACTCTGGAACATTATATACGATGAAATACAGTGACTGAAGGTACCTAAAAACGTACACATCATTGGGTTCGCAGACGATATCGCTGTTGTGGTTATAACAAAACACATACACAATATATGTAGTTACGATTACCAACAGGACAATAGCGTTAATCAGCGATTGGCTCGAAATTAACTAACTGAACCTAGCGGAGAGAAAGACCGAAGCTTTACTCATTACTGGCAGTAAAGTCCGTGAAATTGCCACGTTCAATACAAATGGTGTAAGCAGCACTACACAACCGGTACTTAAATACTTCAGAATTATTCTTGATGCGAGGATGTCCTTTAAGGAACACTTAGCGTTGAGGGTATGCTCTGTGTTCCGCACGGTATCGGAAGATGCTGAACTCAAAATTTCGTGCTTAGACCTATTGGCCAAGCAGATTAAATGCTTTACAAATGACAGGTTACCGCACAATACACTAAAAGGAATTGCAAGGGCAGAGGCAGTGAATCACTGGTAAAAACGATGCAAGGAAAATGGAAACGGGCGGTGGGCATTCCGACTGAACCCCAACGTTGAACAGTGGCTAAATAGATCGCACGATGAGATAGATTTCCACCTAACTCAAATTCTCGCAGGACATGGCTGCTTCAAAGCATTTTTGAAACGAAAATAATGACACATGTTGGCTAAATTAGCTTCTAACCCCTCTCCTAATATAACACCACTACATCACACACATCATACACACTACCTTTTCATCGCACACTACACACATCATACTCAACACATTGACATCAAGCACACCGCATCAGCATATACACTACACACATGAGGACACCAAACACAATTAACAAAAGGGACTGACGGACGGCGCCGTGCCTCTATAGCGGCCTTTACACGGTCAGATATGTGTGACAACATGTGTGACATCACACCAAGTTTGACCGTGTAAAGGGGGAAAAAACATGCTTGTAACGCATGTTCAAAGTTTTTAAACTTGTTTAATTTTTCTGCTGGTGTGTCACACAAGTGTGATCGTGTGAAGGGCTGCATGATGCACGCAGTGTATTTTTTCAGTCGGAAAAAAGACAGTGTGCAGGAATGGTGTCGCGCATGAACGCATGGTAACGCTAGCTTGGACAATTTAAAATGTAAAATTAATTCATTTCATTTCATTCATTTTTAATGCTTTGGGCAAGATATTTCCAGTTCTTTTAACAAATTTGTATGCGAGCGTGTTGGTCTTTTCTTACGCCAATCTTGCACCAAAATTCGTTTTTTCTTGCCACTTTTTGCAATTTCTTCCTCTTCCTCCATTTCTAAAATTTCTTCAATCAGAAGAGCTGCCACTAATGCGCGTGCCATGTTTACTCGTTAAAAGCTGAACGAAACTGAAGTTCACACACATGCATGACCGTGTGAACGAAAACGTCAAACTTGTACATCAAGCCTTGTTCGCGAGCATGTGTGACCGTGTAAAGGCCGCTTTTAGTTCTCGATCCGCACACACGTTAACAGCTTTCGCTTTCAACCGATAAATTTCCTTTCGTCACAAGGTGAGTGTGTGTCGGGTGTTTAATTCTATAGAAAATTAAACATGGTCCTTCGAGCCATTCCGAAAGGCAATATTGGTTTCGTCCAAGGAAAAAAAATGTGAAATCGTGATAACAAATTTTTAAAAAGACGATACAAATCACAAACTATAATGAAACAAAAACCTGTGCAGTACGGTGAAGTGCAGTGGCAAGCAAAACCAAAAAAAGAAAACAATATGTGCTCACATGTATTATATACAAATATTACCCCCCAAAAAAATCCCTTACGGGATTTGCATCGATTCCATTTCTTATTATCGTATCTTATGCACATATGTATGTATGTCTAAAGTCACAGTTTTATATAATAATACATATGTATAACCTGTATTAAAACATCCGTTTCGGTAATATACAAAACTGGTACCCAACGGTAATAACTTACGTTTTCCCGAAAAAAATAAAAATGCCTATATAAAATAAATATAGTTCTCCAAATATATATGTACATAAAAATGATAGCCTTATATGCTTAACTTTGTGTATCCAAACCCAACAATTTGGCAATACCCCTTCTGCTTAATGAAGCAGCAAGTCAGATAACATATAATAAAGTAAGCAAAGGCAAATATTAAAATTATAACATAAAAAATAACACCAAAAAAATATACATATTAGGGTGTGTCATTCTGAGGCAACCTTTTTTTTCAACTGAAAAACAGGCTCAAAACTTTAGAAAATGTGTAAAAAAAAAGTCACTCAACAGATGAGCTCTTAGTATTAATATTAAGAGGTGGCTATTTCAAATTTTCTGTTTTCCATATAAATTACATGGAAAAAAATCATTTTTTTTTGTGGTGGTTATTGTGCGGAGGTTTTAATGTCCACGCGACGGCGGCCAGTAGGGATGGTAAACTCGATTCCGATCCTACTCGAGAATCGAGTTTTCTCGTTAAATAATCGATTTTTAAAAATCGATTTTCAGTAGTCGAAGTGAATTAAGGACCGGTTCTTGACATTCGAACAGTCGATTATTTTACGAGAAAAAAAAGCAAATGAAACTTTTCATTAGATCTGCTCTACTACCGCTGCCAATTTTTTTATATCGCTACGCCAGAGAACAGCACTTCATTTTTTGCACTCGCTACAGCTATAGTTTTTTATCTAACAAAACTCGGAGCAGAACGGAGCACATACTTTTACATTGTTATGCTATGGCTCTGCTGTCGCTCCCGACAAAGTGAGAGCGATAGCGATAGCATTGCAATAATTCTAGAAATTTTGCTGCTACGGAGTAGTAAATGAAAACCCTGGTTGTAAGGTGACCATATACATAACTCTCTCACCAGGATTGCAGACACTCACCAAAATTATGATCTCTCTTAGAGTGTCGTGCAAGGTGACTTTTTTCGTTAACTTTATGGTCATTTTATGGCGTGTGGTGTTAGCATTTAAGCTACATTTAAATTTTCAAGTTTAATGAAGAACTCTTAAATAGATATTACATAATGAAAATTTAATAAAAATTGAAATAGTTTATACATTATAAATAAAATAAGCGCATTAAAAGTTAAAAAAACAAGTTTGGCTTAGGAAGGCAGAACCTTTTATGTTTCCTGTCGGTTAAACGAGAACAAATATAGCCATAGAAAACTCACCACCGAGAAGTCTAACACCAGGGACACATTTTACACATAAGTAGTAGAAGAGTAGTTTCAATGTTTTCAAAGTGCTCGTGACTGTGCGTGTCGTCGAAACTGTGCGACAATTCATCAAAAATCAACCGAAATCATCAATTGAATTCATGGAAATGGAATTGAACATCTCCAAAACATTTGGGCTGACGAAAGGTGTGTGCACGGTTTGTTCCGCACAAATTGACTGACGACCAAAAATTGCTCAGAATCCAACATTCGCAGGACAATTATTTGACCAAAAATTATATTTTAAGTATTAACCACTCCCCGTATTCACCTGATATGCCACCGTGCTTTTCAGAAATATGCATTTGCCCATGAAAGGGAACCGTTGTGCAGCCGTAGAAACCATTCCAAAGGCTTGCACCGGCATACTGGCGGCAATATCGACCAACGCTCGTTCGAAATGTTTTTAGACCGTGCAAAAAGTTGTATTCAAGCAGAAGGAGACTATTTTGAATAAACTAAATTGAATTCACCAAAAAAAAATAATGTGTTCTGTTTTTTTTTTAAGTCCTGTTTAATTTGGAACACACCTTGTATTTATACAGGACTGCGTTGCTACTATTGAAAATCGAAGATGGCCCCTTTTCACCCTCCAGAAAGCTGCCACGAAAAGGTTTGCTGCTGTGATTATGATGCTCTACAGTATCCATTGATTTACTGGAAGGGGGAAAAGGGATATAATAAAATAAGTAAGGAAGGACGAAGTTCGGTTGCAATCGAGCATTTTACACCCTTTCAACTTGTAGTAATCAAATAAATATCTCATACACTGACTCATACTTGTTTGTTACAAAAATCATTATATTTAGCTTATGGTGGTTGGGGTAGTATGGACCCGATTTTAATATCATTTTTTTCATATGTACATAATCAGGGGCGGTGATTTGACCAATGAAGATATAAAGATATATGACACAGCTAGTTTTCGCTAGTTGGCGCTGAAAGCGCGTAGTTCTAGTTTTATTCGTCGGATCGGGTCATGCTGTACCTTTTTGGAAAGCTCATTTCACGCGCTAACACGTGTTAATTGATTGTCGTTTATTTTAAGTCGTTCGTGAGATATAGCGTCGCAAACATGGAGCAAAATAAAAATACGGCATATTTTACAGTACTACTACGATAAAGGCAAAAATGCATCTCAAGCCGCCAATAAAATTTGTGCAATTTATGGACCCGATACAGTTTCCATTTCCACCGCACAACGATGGTTTCAACGTTTTCGTTCTGGTGTAGAGGTGGTCGAAGATGCGTCATGCTCCGGAAGGCCTGTCGTCGAAAATCGCTGAATTGGTCGAAAGAGACCAGCATAGTAGTTATCAAACAGTTATAAACCATTTGAAGAAGCTTGGAGTCACTAAGAAGCTCGATGTATGGGTGCCACACGAATTGATTCAATACAAATACCGCAAGACTTTTTGACAACCCAATATTATTTGCGGACCATGCGACGAACGACGAAATATGCAAGCGAATGAAAATGGTTACCCGTTGAATAGGCGTAGGGCGTCCCCGGAAGGCTATAATAATGTGAGAGGCACCGCGGAAAGCGAGTCCGTGGACAATATCTGGGTGATCCCGTATTCACGGCTGCCTTGCTAAAGTTTTAACGCTCATATAAACGTGAAGATTTGAAGCTCGGTGCAGGGTATCAAATATATCTTCTGTATCAAAGTATCTGCGTACTCCCAAACAAGCGGCACAAGTCTGGGACAAGTGCAAAAAAACTTTGACAGAAGACTTTCCTTACAGATACCAAGCGACAACACTAGCCAACGGTGACTTAGGGAATTCAAATCCACCAAACAGAGGCCCTTTAAGTATTCTAGATGTCTGCATACCATACGCAAATACAGCTAAATATCTTGGCATCACGCTTGATGCTAGATTACGTTGGAAAGAGCATATTAAAATAAAAAGGATTGAACTTAACCTGAAATTGTCGAAAATGAAATGGCTAATTGGGCGAAGGTCAAACCTGTCCATATACAACAAATTACTTCTTTATAAACAAATAATAAAGCCGGTATGGTCATATGGTGCGCAACTGTGGGGGTGTGCCAATGATGGCAGTATTAATATTATACAACGTTTTCAAAACAAGGTGCTAAGAGGCATTGTAAATGCTCCCTGGTACTGCAGAAATGCGGATATTCATCGAGACCTAAGGATGAATACAGTCGCCGAAGAAATAAGGAGTCAGGCAGATGCCCACTACAAAAGGCTTAATGCACATGTGAACGAGGAGGCGAGAAATCTTCTTTTAGACACATGCCGCTCTAGTCGATTATGTCGCAAAAAACCACATAGCTTAGTTGGAAGCTAAAATATAAAGGAATTAATTAATTATTTACCATCTATGTATGAATATTACTATTAATTTCTATGTAATTCGTTTTTAAGTTATTCAAATCAAACTGCTCGTTAGTTTTGAAACTAGTTGTAGTGATATCAAACATTGTTAAAGTTTTAAAAATGTTTGTAATAAAAAAAAAAAAAAATAAAAAAAAAAATTTTAGTATGCTCTGGGCATCGGTTACTAAATCACCTTTGGGGTAGAATTTTCGAGCATTACCCCTGTCGGCCAGCTTATCAACCTCATCTAAACGAGATAGAAATAGGGTTATATACATAAACATATATACAGGGTAGGCCATTTAAAGTTGACCCATTTGTTTCTAAAAAAAAAGAACAAAAGAAAACAATGTTTTTTTTTCATTTCAAAAATAATTTATTTTGGTCCAAGGGGATTTGTTTCAGCTAATATTTAAAAATTAGATCGCGTAAATGGGCACCTTTAGCTTTGACAGCTAAATGCACTCTTTTTTCGACATTTTCCATTACTTTGGCCAATGTTTCGGATGATATGGCGGCTGTTTCACGTCGAATGTTGGCTTTCAGTTGAGCTAAGGTCTTTGGCTTATTAGCGTATACCTTGGATTTCAAATAACCCCACAAATAAAAGTCTGGTGGCGTCAAATCTGGTGATCTCGGTGGCCAGTCAACATCACCATTTTTCGATATCAATCGCCCGGGGAAAAATGGTCGCAATAAATTGATTGTTGGTCGAGCTGTATGGCATGTAGCCCCGTCCTGTTGAAACCAGAAGTTATCCATGTCATTTTCGCGAATAATGGGTATCACAAAATCCGTTATCATGGCTCGATAACGCTCACCATTGACTGTTGTCGTGGCTCCATCATCGTCTTCGAAAAAATACGGTCCGATGATCATATTCGCGCAAACACCGCACCAAACTGTTACTTTTTGGTCGTAAAGAGGCTGTTCTTCAATTAATTGAGGATTTTCGGTGGCATAAAATCGGCAATTTTGCTTGTTTACGCCTCCATTCAACGAGAAATGTGCCTCGTCTGACATGATGAGTTTTCGCCAAAAGTCAAGTTCGTTTTCAGCCATTTCGATGGCCCATTTGCCAAAATTAAGGCGTCGCGGATAATCAGCTGGGTTTAGTTTTTGTGCCATTTGAATTTTATATGGAAACATCTTCAAATCTTTATGAATTATGCGTCGGAGAGTGGTGCGAGAGATGTCTAATTCCTGAGAGCGGCGATAACTCGATGTCGATGGAGTCTCCTCAATACTGGCTCGTACAGCTTCGATATTTTCATCAGAACGCCTTGTGCGTTGTCTGGATGCATGACTGGCATTACTGAGATTACCGGTGTTCACAAATTTTGCGTATAAAGACTTAATTGTGTTCTTAACTGGAGCACTTTTCACTTTATTTTTTTTGCGAAACGCACGTTGAGTTAACACAATTGAAAAGTTATTTTGAATATAAAGCTGAACAATTTCAGCGCGTTCTTTTGGAGTGTACTGTTCCATGGTATAAATTGTCTTCGAATGACGCTTCTAACGCGGTATGACATTAGCCGATTTGTCAGCGCTGTTAAAAGTTACAGCGTTGCCAGATGGGTTACTTTAAATGACCTACCCTGTATATATATATATGATCAGGGTGACGAGAAAAATTGAAATCCGGTTGACTGTCTGTCTGCCCGTCCGTCCGTTCGCCAATGCAAGATGCAACTTGAGTAAAAATTGAGATATCTTGGCTAAACTTGGTATAAGTTAACACACCATAGTAGCCAACAACAAAAGAACAAGAGCAACAACACGCTTCCGGACAACATTTCAATTCCACCGAAATCGCTGACGATGCGTCTGGAGCTGAGCATGCGAAAATTATTTTTCAAACTACAGAAGCCAGGTACTCCACTGCCAACGCGCTCAACGAGTTTGCGTGACAACAACAAACACCTATCGCTGCTACTGCGCTGGCAAGTCACGCGGCAGAGCGTGTTCAGTTTATTCAGACAGGTATTTAGGCGTAGTCACCGCTGCTATAGTTTTAAAAAGTTCAGTTGTATTTACTCGCTCAGCCTTTACGGCTGCCCTTGCTCCGAAGCAAGGGAAATAAAGAACATGATAAACTTATAAACAACCGGTCTTGTCATTTATACAGGTTTATTAGTAAAAAAAATAATTCCGAGTTTATAGATGGGCGTAATCGGACCACTACCACGCCCACATTCACCATTAACCGAAAACCTACAAGTTCCCTGACTAAGCACTAAATCTATATATATAAAACAAAGATGGGTTTGTTCGAACACTTATAACTCGAGAACTGCTGAACCAATTTTCATGGTTATTGATTCGATGGATTTGTCTCCACCCCGAATAGCAGAATACATATTAAAAACAATGAAAACTCGATAAAATTGGATAATTCCAAATAGTAACTTTTTTCCATACAATTTTTTTTTCAATTTTTGTTTGTTTTGTTTTCAATATTTTGATTTGTAAATTATTTGAATAGTTTAATTTCGGTCGCTTGCTTTTTTATTCCGACTATTCAAAAGAAAAATTATTGAAAATTATTCAGTGAAAACTTTAGGTGTGTTTCACACAAAGAGGTCAATTGCAGATTGAAATTTTTTACGAAGCTACGAATAGGTCGCCCTAATATCGGTCGGCGTTCGTTTTGCCATCAACGTATGGCAGCCCAAGGCAAGGCAAGGCAAGAAGCACTCCCAGGATGCGGTGACATACGTGCGGAATTATGGATCGCGGTCAATCAGCAAGCGATCATCACAGCACGACTTTTCAAACAACAGTTGCGATGTTTGACTGACTTTATCTTGAAGCAACGTATATATGGTGCTGTTGGATGCTAGATGTACTCCGTTGAGGTGCAAAATAGAGGTTTTCGGCACGCCCACATTCTTCTTTGGATGGTGGATGATGGTTACACCAGATCAAATTGATGAAATCAATTCTCCGGAAATTCCTGATGTAGAGAAAGATCCAGTATTATATGAAGTGGTGGAAACCAATATGGTTCATTGACCATGCGTACACTGCAATCCCTTTTGTATGTCTGCTCGGTTGCTATTGATTAAGGTACGCGGTTCAACTTTATTTGAGTGAATGGTTCGATGTGTGCAAGTTTTGGAGAAGTAAGCCAGCAATTACAAATGCTGGAACACGCTAATCACAGGAATGAAAATGAAGTTCGCACACTTTTCGATATAAACCTCGACAATGTCAAAGACATTTTACATCGTCTTCGCTAAAAATTGGAAATGGTACAATTTCGGTTGATACTTCCGGTGGTTCGATATCAATTCCATCTGCCCTTTATCAATTCACGAAGGATGACCTCATCACAAATGTTCGGGCATTTGCCAAATTATCGCAACTACCATTCCTTAAGCGCACGCGAAATGTTAGCTGCCAAAAATACCGATGTTGTTGACTTTAACTGGAAGATTCAAAGTCAAATTCCGGGAGACTTGCGCTCATACAAATATATCGATCGTATTGACAATGAAGACGACACCAGTGGAATTTCTCAATTCTTTGGAGAGGCTTGATATGCCACCGCATCATTTGCGTCTCAAAGTAGGATACGTCGTTATTATGTTTTGCAATCTTCATGATTCTACGAATTCCTTTGAGTTCTAACGATTTTCCATTTCAGTTCAAACGTATTCCGGCATAAATAAGGAAATGGTATGTTTTTCACACGGCCGTGGCGTGCTCACGAGTTGGAAAATCATCTTTTCTGTACACCGGAACAGAAACCAAAAAACGTTGTTAGTAAAGCTGCCTTACATTGAGAAAAAAAATGAAATGATAAATTAAACTTTCTTTTCATTTCAAAATACATAATTTCACGCAGGACAACGGCTGCGGGGTCAGCTAGTTAAGATATAAAACTGTGATTTAGCACAGGGTATCGCAGTAGCAAGGGGCACCTATGGGTATACAATTTTTAAAAAGTGGCCCCGCCCTTTAATACTTTCAACGAAGATATTTCCTAAACCACTAGAACTACAACAACCAAATTTGTCCGGCACAAATATTACAAGAACTCCCACCGATAGTGTAAAAACGAATGAAATCGGATGGAAACCCGCTCACTACCTATATGACGGTACTGTTCGAAACTACTAAAAACGAGACAAATCGATAATGGGATTCAACTTTGCACGTAAACTGTCTTTAGTGTTTGCCACTTTATGAAAAACTGTTCAAGACCTTAGGTACCGAATATGTGGACTGCAGTACCTATAGTTGACTTTTGTTCGAAAATAACGGTCAATGTGTGAGATATGCAATACAAATTCAGATAGGATTTTTCTTTTGCAGTAATAATTCTGTGTATCCAAAATGGGTAGAATCCGGTCAATACTTCCCTGAGCCCCCATATATTTAATATAAAATTTTCGAACTTCCTGGGTAAATTATGCTGAATATATCAGCCAATATTTGAGTTATCTCAACGAAAATTTCAGAACGGATTTGACTCATAATACTTTACCATTTTGACTAAAATGAATGCAAATTGGCGAAAACTGACCATTACCAGGATTTTTGAACATTCGCCTGATTTTCTATAATGGCTACGTGTAATGATTTTGGTTTATCTAACTAATTTTATGCCGAACATATACATACATCAACATCTGTTCGAACTTTCAACCTATACGGACGTGTTTTTCATGCGCTCCGTAGAAACTTTCGAAAAAAAAATAAAAGTAAAACAAAATAAACAAATATTAAAAAAAAGTGCATTCAGTGCAAACTTTAGCCAATAACGCCGAAAGTGCAAATCAAAACATAAAAAACCACAAACTGTTTATAAACAAAAAACATAACAAAATAACAAATAATAAGTGAAATAAAACAAAAAAAATACAAAGGCATGAGCGCAGCGCAGCCCCACCAACAAGGCCGTAAGCATTCTCTGAATGCCTACTTCAGCTTTGTCGAGCCTGCGAGTTCAGCTCCTACCAACAAACAAGGCAACGGTGAGAAGGATGAGTCATCGCAGCGACCAACTGAGCAGCACCATAAGCAGAGCTTACAAAAAACTAAAGCAGGAGAGAACGGCAGTCAACAACGGCCAGCAGCAAACATGATCACACCGACTAAACAGGTACCAGCAAGTACGCAGGCAGCGAAGAACAACATAAAGCAAGGTGAGAATGTACCAATAAAAACAGGCCAGTCTGTACAAACTGGCATTGACCGCTACATTAACATAAAAAGGAAATTAAGTCCTTCAAAGTCAGTGGTCAATCCCAAGAAATTTCAAGGCGGTACACCAATTAAGAATAAACCGGAAGTTTTAAATGACAATGGGTTTGCCTTACTAAGCAATTGAATAGACGACGATGCCAAGGGTACCACCACAGTCGTTAATGCCAAACCACCTCCAATATATTTGCGCGAACGTTGCAGTAATGCTCTCGTTGCTGAAATAAGTAAAATTGTAGGTACTAACAATTTCCATATAGTGCCTTTGAAAAAAGGCAATATAGATGAAACAAAAATTCAGTCCTACACTGATAAAAGTTTTATGGACATAGTTAAATTTTTGTCAAATAAAAACAAAAATTATTATTCGTATCAACTGAAGAGCTCTAAGGGCCTAGTTGTTGTAATCAAGGGTATAGAGTCCGCCGTAGACTCTAGTGAAGTCAAAGAAGCATTGGAAGAATGTGGTTTTGGAACTAAAACAGTTGTAAATATATTTAATAGAAATAAAATACCACAGCCAATGTTTAAAATTGAATTGGGGGTAGAATTTTCGAGCATTACCCCTGTCGGCCAGCTTATCAACCTCATCTAAACGAGATAGAAATAGGGTTATATACATAAACATATATATATATATATGATCAGGGTGACGAGAAAAATTAAAATCCGGTTGACTGTCTGTCTGCCCGTCCGTCCGTTCGCCAATGCAAGATGCAACTTGAGTAAAAATTGAGATATCTTGGCTAAACTTGGTATAAGTTAACACACCATAGTAGCCAACAACAAAAGAACAAGAGCAACAACACGCTTCCGGACAACATTTCAATTCCACCGAAATCGCTGACGATGCGTCTGGAGCTGAGCATGCGAAAATTATTTTTCAAACTACAGAAGCCAGGTACTCCACTGCCAACGCGCTCAACGAGTTTGCGTGACAACAACAAACACCTATCGCTGCTACTGCGCTGGCAAGTCACGCGGCAGAGCGTGTGCAGTTTATTCAGACAGGTATTTAGGCGTAGTCACCGCTGCAATAGTTTTAAAAAGTTCAGTTGTATTTACTCGCTCAGCCTTTACGGCTGCCCTTGCTCCGAAGCAAGGGAAATAAAGAACATGATAAACTTATAAACAACCGGTCTTGTCATTTATACAGGTTTATTAGTAAAAAAATTAATTCCGAGTTTATAGATGGGCGTAATCGGACCACTACCACGCCCACATTCACCATGAACCGAAAACCTACAAGTTCCCTGACTAAGCACTAAATCTTATATATAAAATTAAGTGGCAAAACTTCCTGTTCGCATACTCCTCCTAGACGGCTTGCCCGATTTCAATGAAATTTTCAGGGGTGACTGGGGTCTGTTTGGAGGGTGCACATAAGAAATTTAATGTGTGTATCATTGCACGTTTTGCAAAAAAAAAAAAAATAAATGATACGTCCCGCCTATACATGTATGCGAAGATCGAGACCGAACGTGTCAACTTTATTCGATTCAACCAAGCGAAATTACGTGCTGAAGAGTACATCCATTTGAGAGACGCCGTAATGAATGATGCAAATGTGAATAGCATTGGACGTCTGACAATATTGCCAGCCACATACATCGGCAGTCCGCGCCATATGCACGAGTATGCGCAAGATGCGATGTCGTATGTGCGCCATTACGGCAGACCGGATCTGTTCATAACGTTCACGTGTAATCCCAAGTGGAATGACATCAAATGCCATTTGTTCCCCGGTCAATCAACAACTGATCGTCACGACTTAACAGCACGTGTATTCAGGGAAAAGCAAAAAGCAATGATGGATTTAATTGTGAAACTTCGTGTTTTTGGAGAAGTTCGATGCTGGATGTACTCGATCGAATGGTAGAAAAGAGGATTACCGCATGCAAACATGATCCACGGCCCTTGCGGCGCTATTAATCCAACGTCACCATGCATGATTGACAATAAGTGTTCAAAGCGCTATCCTAGAGCTTTAGTTGATGATACAATCACTGGAAATGACGGATATCCATTATATCGGCATCGATCCGGTGAAGATGGTGGTAATTCAACGGTCATAAAAGTTCGGGATCAAGACGTTGATGTTGATAATCGTTGGGTCGTGCCGTATTCACCATTTTTGTCAAAAATTTTCGAAGCGTACATCAATGTAGAATATTGCAACTCTGTCAAATCGATCAAATACATCTGCAAATACGCAAATAAGGGCAGTGATATGGCAGTTTTCGGAGTGGCTGATTATCAGACAATCGATGAAATTCAGCAATACCAAATGGGCCGTTATATAAGCAGCAACGAAGCGGTATGGCGCATTTTATCATTCCCAATACACGACCGGCATCCCGTTGTTCTTCATTTGGCAGTTCATCTCGAAAATGGTCAACGCGTTTATTTCACTGCAGACAATGTACAACAGAGCGCAGCACGACCACCGCGGACAACACTAACTACCTTTTTCGAGTTGTGTGAAAACGATGAATTTGCAAGAACATTGCTATATTCCGAAATACCACAATATTTCACTTGGAATCCACCATCGAAAACATTTCAACGACGAAAGCAAGGGGAGCGTGTTGACGGTTATCCAAATGTCCGTAAAACCGATGCCATAGGACGCATTTACACCGTCCATCCGAACAACGCCGAATGTTTCTATTTGCGTCTGCTATTAGTCAACGTGCGCGGACCAAGATCATTTGATGATTTGAAAACTGTTGACGGTCAGTTGTGTGCGACGTATCGTGAAGCATGTCAGCGATTGCATTTGTTAGAAGATGATATGCATTGGGACACCGCACTTCATGACGCATCACTCACATCTCATCCAAAACAAATACCCGTATTATTCGCAATAATAATATCTACATGCCTTCCGTCAAATCCGCAAGAACTGTGGAATAAGTACAAAGACTGCATGACCGAGGACTTATTAGTTTTGGCGCGTAATCGAGCATCGGACGCAGACTTGCTATATACATTACAAATGTATAATGATGCTTTGATATTGGTTGAAGATCTGTGCCTTACAATTGCGAATAAGGCATTAGCGCAACTTGGCATAACTGCGCCCAATCGTTCAGTGATTGATATGCTTGACCATGAGCTTCAACGTGAACAACAATACGATTGCAATGAATTGCATGCTTTCATACAAGCTAACATTACTAAATTAAATATTCAGCAGAAAAATGCTTATGATAAGATTATACGAGCGGTTGACAATAACGCCGGTGGATTCTCCTTTCTGGATGCGCCCGGTGTTACAGGGAAAACGTTTCTGATCTCTTTGATTCTTTCTACTATACGGTCACAGCAAAAAATTGCGCTGGCAATTGCTTCGTCAGGCATCGCTGCTACTCTACTTGATGGCGTCCGAACAGCACATTCTGCGTTGAAATTACCGTTGAACATCCAAGTCGTTGAAACACCAACGTGCAACATATCGAGGAATTCAGCAATGGCAAACGTTTTGCAAGGAGCTGGAATAGTTCTATGGGAAGAGTGCCCAATGGCTAACAAAAAGTCATTAGAAGCATTCAATAGAACAATGCAAGATTTGCGCCAAAAGCAACAACTTTTCGGCGGAGCATTAGCCTTATTATCCGGCGATTTTCGGCAAACTTTGCCAGTCATTCCTCGATCAACTCCTGCCTACGAAATAAACGCATGTTTAAAATCGTCAGTTTTGTGGAGACATGTTCAAAGGCTGACTCTTACCATCAACATGCGAGTCCAATTGCAAAATGATCGATCCGCAGCGGCGTTTTCGAAGCAGTTGTTGGACATTGGCGAAGGCAAAATACCAATCGATGACACCGGTTTGATCACATTGCCGAACAACTTTTGTACACTTTTACAATCGAAAGAAGAATTGATTGAAAGTGTATTTCCGAATATTGTTCAACACTATGAACGCAACGATTATTTAAGTGAACGCGCAATATTGGCACCGAAAAATGTACACGTCAACGAAATCAATTTTGCCATTCAAGAAAAACTTTCAGGAGAAGCTACAACATATACATCGATTGATAGCGTTTTGAATCAAGATGAAGTAGTCAATTATCCAACTGAATTCTTGAATTCTTTGGATCCCCCCGGTCTGCCACCGCATCGTTTGGTCCTGAAAGTCGGTTCGCCCATTATACTTCTACGAAATCTGAAACCACCGACTTTGTGTAATGGCACCAGACTTTCAGTCAAAAAATTGTGGCCAAATTTGATTGAAGCAACAATACTAAATGGCAAGGCAAGGTTGTACTCTTACCACGCATTCCCATGATTCCAACGGACATGCCGTTTGAATTTAAGCGCTTGCAGTTCCCAGTACGTCTTGCCTTTGCGATGACCATCAACAAATCGCAAGGACAAACGTTTCAAGTGTGCGGCGTCAATTTGGAAGAACCGTGCTTCTCCCACGGCCAATTGTTCGTCGCTTGCTCGAGAGTGGGAACACCAAGGTGCTTATTCATTTACGCGCCAGGTGGAAAAACCAAAAATGTTGTATACCAATATGTTTTATAAATAAGTAACAGTTTTACAACAATAAATAAAACACAGAGTAAAAACCCTTAAGAGTTTTAATCGATTTAGGTGTAGCGAGGCACACAGGGTAACAGCTAGTCTATATACAGTAATACCCCGACTTACGCTACCCCGTTTTACGCGAATTCGAAGATACGCGGTTTTTCATTTTGATTGCTTGCTTCACAAAAAACTCTCAATGGTGTCTGGAAAAAACTGTGTCCATTTTTTTTCACCTCTGAAACCCAAGGAGAAACCATTTCAGATCCTGAACAAATCGATAGCATAATAGAAGAAGTGGTCGATATCGCCAAGCAATTAAATTTAGAGGTCGATAATGATGACGTTCAAGAATTGCTAGATTCACACAATCAAGAGCTAACAATTGACGAGGTTATAGAAATGCGTAAGTATGAACAAGATATTGACCAAACTGATTCGCTAGACCCAGTTGAATCGGTAAATCAAATGACAATTGCAAACTTAAGAGAAGGGCTCAATTCAATTGAAAAGGGGTTACAAATTTTAGAAAAAATTGATTCTAATGAAGAACGCATTTCTACTACAAAACGAGGGATAAAAAAATTACTGGTATGCTACGAGGAAATTTTACGTGAAAAGAAGAAAAATTTAACTCGTCAGGCAACACTGTTAGAATATATGAAGCCTTCGACATCAAAATAACTTCGGTTTAGCTTACTTTATTCATAACAATGTAATATTTTTTTATTATCCTACACTTTATTAAACATTTTTCTTCTAAATTATTGTTTTCTTTAAACTCTGGTCCCGATTAAACAAACTTTATATGTATTTATATGCAACGTTGAACCCCGACTTACGCGAATTTGACTTACACGGCAACCGCTCGGACCCACCTATCGCGTAAGTCCGGGGTATTACTGTATATAAAACAAAGACGGGTTTGTTCGAACACTTATAACTCGAGAACTGCTGAACCAATTTTCATGGTTATTGATTCGTTGGATTTGTCTCCACCCCGAATAGCAGAATACATATTAAAAACAATGAAAACTCGATAAAATTGGATAATTCCAAATAGTAACTTTTTTCCATACATTTTTTTTTTCAATTTTTGTTTGTTTTGTTTTCAATATTTTGATTTGTAAATTATTTGAATAGTTTAATTTCGGTCGCTTGCTTTTTTATTCCGACTATTCAAAAGAAAAATTATTGAAAATTATTCAGTGAAAACTTTAGGTGTGTTTCACACAAAGAGGTCAATTGCAGATTGAAATTTTTTACGAAGCTACGAATAGGTCGCCCTAATATCGGTCGGCGTTCGTTTTGCCATCAACGTATGGCAGCCCAAGGCAAGGCAAGGCAAGAAGCACTCCCAGGATGCGGTGACATACGTGCGGAATTATGGATCGCGGTCAATCAGCAAGCGATCATCACAGCACGACTTTTCAAACAACAGTTGCGATGTTTGACTGACTTTATCTTGAAGCAACGTATATATGGTGCTGTTGGATGCTAGATGTACTCCGTTGAGGTGCAAAATAGAGGTTTTCGGCACGCCCACATTCTTCTTTGGATGGTGGATGATGGTTACACCAGATCAAATTAATGAAATCAATTCTCCGGAAATTCCTGATGTAGAGAAAGATCCAGTATTATATGAAGTGGTGGAAACCAATATGGTTCATTGACCATGCGTACACTGCAATCCCTTTTGTATGTCTGCTCGGTTGCTATTGATTAAGGTACGCGGTTCAACTATATTTGAGTGAATGGTTCGATGTGTGCAAGTTTTGGAGAAGTAAGCCAGCAATTACAAATGCTGGAACACGCTAATCTTCTTCTTCTTAATTGGCGTAGACACCGCTTACGCGATTATAGCCGAGTTAACAACCGCGTGCCAGTCGTTTCTTCTTTTCGCTACGTGGCGCCAATTGGATATTCCAAGCGAAGCCAGGTCCTTCTCCACTTGGTCCTTCCAACGGAGTGGAGGTCTTCCTCTTCCTCTGCTTCCCCCGGCGGGTACTGCGTCGAATACTTTCAGAGCTGGAGTGTTTTCATCCATCCGGACAACATGACCTAGCCAGCGTAGCCGCTGTCTTTTAATTCGCTGAACTATGTCAATGTCGTCGTATATCTCGTACAGCTCATCGTTCCATCGAATACGATATTCGCCGTGGCCAACGCGCAAAGGACCATAAATCTTTCGCAGAATTTTTCTCTCGAAAACTCGCAACGTCGACTCATCCGCTGTTGACATCGTCCAAGCCTCTGCACCATATAGCAGGACGGGGATTATGAGAGACTTATAGAGTTTAGTTTTTGTCTGTCGAGAGAGGACTTTGCTTCTCAATTGCCTACTCAGTCCGAAGTAGCACCTGTTGGCAAGAGTTATCCTGCGTTGGATTTCTAGGCTGACATTGTTGGTGGTGTTTACGCTGGTTCCAAGATAGACGAAATTATCTACAACTTCAAAGTTATGACTGTCAACAGTGACGTGAGTGCCAAGTCGCGAGTGCGACGACTGTTTGTTTGATGACAGGAGATACTTCGTCTTGCCCTCGTTCACTGCCAGACCCATTCGTTTTGCTTCCTTGTCCAGTCTGGAGAAAGCAGAACTAACGGCGCGGGTGTTGAGGCCGATGATATCAATATCATCGGCATACGCCAGCAGCTGTACACTCTTATAGAAGATTGTACCCGCTCGATTAAGTTCTGCAGCTCGAACTATTTTCTCCAGCAGCAGATTGAAAAAGTCGCACGATAGGGAGTCGCCTTGTCTGAAACCTCGTTTGGTATCGAACGGCTCGGAGAGGTTCATCCCGATCCTGACGGAGCTTCTGGTGCCGCTCAACGTCAGTTTACACAGCCGTATCAGTTTTGCGGGGATACCAAATTCAGACATCGCGGCATAAAGGCAGCCCCTTTTCGTGCTGTCGAAAGCAGCTTTGAAATCGACGAAGAGGTGGTGTGTGTCGATTCTCCTTTCACGGGTCTTTTCCAAGATTTGGCGCATGGTGAATATCTGGTCAGTTGTTGATTTGCCAGGTCTAAAGCCACACTGATAAGGTCCAATCAGTTCGTTGACGGTGGGCTTTAATCTTTCACACAATACGCTCGATAGAATATGCGATGTTGAGGAGGCTAATCCCACGGTAGTTGGCGCAGATTGTGGGGTCTCCTTTTATGGATTGGGCATAGCACACTTAAATTCCAGTCGTTGGGCATGCTTTCGTCCGACCATATTTTACAAAGAAGCTGATGCATGCTCCTTATCAGTTCTTCGCCGCCGTGTTTGAATAGCTCGGCCGGCAATCCATCGGCCCCTGCCGCTTTGTTGTTCTTCAGGCGGGTGATTGCTATTCGAACTTCTTCATGGTCGGGTAATGGAACGTCTGCTCCATCGTCATCGATTGGGGAATCGGGTTCGCCTTCTCCCGGTGTTGTGCTTTCACTGCCATTCAGCAGGCTAGAGAAGTGTTCCCTCCATAATTTAAGTATGCTCTGGGCATCGGTAACTAGATCACCTTTGGGGGTTCTACAAGAGTATGCTCCGGTCTTGAAACCTTCTGTAAGCCGCCGCATCTTTTCGTAGAATTTTCGAGCATTACCCCTGTCGGCCAGCTTATCGAGCTGTTCATACTCACGCATTTCGGCCTCTTTCTTCTTCTGTCTGCAAATGCGTCTCGCTTCCCTCTTCAACTCTCGGTATCTATCCCATCCCGCACGTGTTGTGGTCGATCGTAACGTTGCGAGGTAGGCAGCCTGTTTTCTCTCCGCTGCGACACGGCACTCCTCGTCGTACCAGCTGTTCTTTTGCACTTTCCGAACCAATGGTTTCGGTTGCAGCTGTACGTAAGGAGTTTGAAATGCCGTCCCACAGTTCCCTTATACCGAATTGTTGATGAGTGCTCTCAGAGAGCAGGAGTGCAAGCCGAGTAGAAAAACGTTCGGCTGTCTGTTGTGATTGCAGCTTCTCGACGTCGAACCTTCCTTGTGTTTGTTGGCGTGCGTTTTTTGCTGCACAGAGGCGGGTGCGAATTTTGGCTGCAACAATATAGTGGTCCGAGTCGATGTTAGGACCTCGGAGCGCACGCACATCTAAAACACTGGAGACGTGTCTTCCGTCTATCACAACATGATCGATCTGGTTGGTGGTTTTTCGATCCGGAGACAGCCAGGTAGCTTGATGTATCTTCTTATGCTGGAATCTAGTACTACAGATAACCATATTTCGGGCCCCGGCGAAGTCGATCAGCCTCAACCCATTTGGGGATGTTTCGTCGTGGAGGCTGAATTTACCGACCGTAGTGCCAAAGATACCTTCTTTGCCCACCCTGGCGTTAAAGTCGCCAAGTACGATTTTGACATCGTGGCGGGGGCATCTCTCATAAGTGCGCTCCAAGCACTCATAAAAGGCATCTTTGGTCACATCGTCCTTCTCTTCCGTCGGGGCGTGGGCGCAAATCAGCGATATGTTGAAGAACCTCGCTTTGATGCGGATTGTGGCTAGACGTTCATTCACCGCAGTGAATGATAGTACTCGGCGACGGAGTCTCTCTCCCACCACGAATCCAACACCAAACTTGCGCTCCTTTATATGGCCACTGTAGTAAATGTCACAAGGACCTACTCGTCTCTGTCCTTGTCCCGTCCATCGCATTTCTTGGACGGCGGTGATGTCAGCCTTTATTTTCACGAGGACATCAACCAGCTGGGCAGCGGCACCTTCCCAATTAAGGGACCGGACATTCCAGGTGCATGCCCTCAATTCGTAGTCCTTATTTCGTTTGCCATGGTCGTCATCAAAAGGGGGGTCACTCATCCGAGGCTTGTTGTTAATATTCGCTGGGGGTGTTTTTTTACGTGGCGGGTCCCAAACCCAGCGCACAACCCTATGCAGGGGATGTTTCGCCTTCTCACGTTAGCTCGCCTTCAAACGGATGTTCTTAGGCTACCCAGAGGATACTTGGTCAAAGACCGGAAGTCGTGAGCTGCTTGAGTCATATGAAGTGAAGTCGCCAAGTGAATGGCGATCAGAGAACTTTCCTCACTTGCGTGAACTTCTACACATGACTCCATCCTCCAACTTCTACACATGACTCCATCCTCCACGCTAATCACAGGAATGAAAATGAAGTTCGCACACTTTTCGATATAAACCTCGACAATGTCAAAGACATTTTACATCGTCTTCGCTAAAAATTGGAAATGGTACAATTTCGGTTGATACTTCCGGTGGTTCGATATCAATTCCATCTGCCCTTTATCAATTCACGAAGGATGACCTCATCACAAATGTTCGGGCATTTGCCAAATTATCGCAACTACCATTCCTTAAGCGCACGCGAAATGTTAGCTGCCAAAAATACCGATGTTGTTGACTTTAACTGGAAGATTCAAAGTCAAATTCCGGGAGACTTGCGCTCATACAAATATATCGATCGTATTGACAATGAAGACGACACCAGTGGAATTTCTCAATTCTTTGGAGAGGCTTGATATGCCACCGCATCATTTGCGTCTCAAAGTAGGATACGTCGTTATTATGTTTTGCAATCTTCATGTGCCGAATACAAGGAAGAGAATGCTTGATTCTACGAATTCCTTTGAGTTCTAACGATTTTCCATTTCAGTTCAAACGTATTCCGGCATAAATAAGGAAATGGTATGTGTTGGGCTCACTGCCCGCTGGACTTACCACTTGTGCCGAATTGCGTGTTTTAAAATAAAACCTCCGATTTCACTTTCACAACTCGTATAAATTTTATTTTAGAATAAAAATTCGCCTTCTAAGGGCCGTAGAGAGGGGGTGCCGGACACGTTAGTCTCACAATTGTGTTACTCAAAATTAATAAAATTATCGTATTCACAAAACTATAAATGGAAATTATGGAGATCGGTACAAATGGCGATGACGATCGGCGTGTAGCGAAAAAGCGACGTGCATTCAGTAATGGACGAATCGATACTGCTCGTGTGAAAGCGGACCCTTTTTCCATGGAGTGATGTGGTGTGTGTTTTAGTGTGTGGATCCTGCGCTCGCGCGTGTGGGTGGTGTTGATGTGAAGTGTGGTGATGTCGAGGTGAGTGTGGTGAGTGTGCGTGTTAGTGATGGGTGTAGGTGTGGTGTGGGGCAAGCGATTAAGGCTCATTTAGCCATCCCGGCCCCCCTAGGCGAATATTTCAGCCTAGAATTCGCTGGAGTTGCTGGAGAGTGGCCACGACGCTGCTGAGGCCTGAGGTGCGGCGCGGACGCGGTCGTTGTTGCTGGCGTCGTGTTGATGCCTCACTATGTGGCCGCTGGACACGGGATGATGATGGCCCTATGGTTCGACGAGACCGTTCATCCCGGCTTAATGGAGGTCGTCGGACTGCGCTGCGGTTGCGGCCGGCAGGAGGTTGGCTGGTGTCGTTTCGCGTTGTACGGTGCAACATAGTGTGATGCGGGCGCATACAAATCTGGCACAGATTGCCCGACGTACACTCGTGCGTTTGGTGGATAGTCGTCAGGCAATTGAGACAATGGCCGTGCGCCTGCACGACCAGCTGGCGTTGCTGAGGTGGCAATCCCTTAAAAATGACGCATTGTGGCAGCCGGTGGGGTCGACGACATAGAGGACATCTACGGCGTGGTGGGTCGACGACAAGCGCGGGTGTTGACGGCAATGCGGCCGTTCCACTCCGAGGCACCGTTGGGGCGGTTGTTCGGGGCGCTGCAACTGGGGCAGCCGCTTGGCGTGGCACATTGACAGCCGAACGAGTGGTTGGTGTCGGGGCTGCTGGCATGTCTGCATCCATATTGATCTGTTTGCAAGAGGTTATTTCAATTAGAATTTGGTTGCATATAGGACATATGAGCATGGCTGCCACGTTATGCGGCATGAGTGGGTCGTTAGATTAATCGACTACATGTGTGTGGTATTTTAAATATATATATGTATACGTATTTATATAAATTTTTATTTTATTTGTTTTTATATTCGGTTTATTTAAGCGGTTTATCGGTTTTTGTTTCGCGGTTATCAGCGATCGGTAAGAAGCATAGTTTGACGAGCGGTCTTGTTAGCTTTCCGGATTGCGTTCGGAGATCGACTACGCGAATATGACCGTCGGAGCCTGGATAAAGCTTCTCTATGCGGCCCAGCCGCCATTCGGTAGGTGGCAGGCAATCGTCGTGAATCAGGACACAATCTCCAACTTTTGGCGCATTTTCTGTATTTTTCCATCGGTACCTCTTGTGGAGGTCCTTTATATAGTCTTCTTTCCATCGGCTACTGAAATTATGATGGAGAATTTTAATTCTTTCCCATTTATTTAATAAGGATAGCGACTCCACGCCTGGCTCAGGTGTGGCCAGAATGGGTGCTCCTTTTAGGAAATGCCCTGGAGTTAGGGCTGTGAATTCGGAGGGATCTTGCGATAGTGCTGTGAGCGGCCGTGAGTTGAGAACGGCTTCAATTCTAGCTAATAATGTCGTGAACTCTTCATAATTAAATTTATAGCTGCCGGCTAGCTTCTTGAAATGAGATTTGAAGCTCTTTACAGCTGATTCCCATAAACCACCCATATGAGGAGCGCTTGGAGGTATAAATTGCCAATTGATACCTTGAGGGGCGTACTTTTGTACGATATCAGGGGACACTTGTTTTAAGAAATCCACAAACTGTTTTTCTGTGGCTCGTTGGGCTCCTATGAATGTTTTGCCATTATCGCTCATGATTTTGGATGGGAAGCCACGTCGAGCGACGAAGCAAGCAAATGCCTCGAGAAAAGACTCCGTCGTCAGATTAGTACACAGCTCAAGGTGTACTGCCTTTGTCGTGAAACATACAAAGACAGCCACATAGCCTTTCATGAGAGTGGGAGATCTTAGCATGGACGACTTTATTTGAAAAGGCCTAGCAAAATCGACACCTGTGGTCGTGAAAGGCGGAGCGAAATTGCAGCGTTCAGGTGGAAGTGCTGCTATAATCTGAGTTCGCATTTTTTGCTTATGCATAGTGCAGATTTTGCACATGAAAATGCATTTTTTGATCTGGGGCTTAAGACGGGGAATATAATACTCTTGGCGTACCATGTGTTGCATGAGGCGCTGTTCGGCGTGCAACATTAATATATGGATGTAATTCAGGAGTAATGTGGCAAAAGGAGACTTCTCAGGTATTATGATGGGGTGGCGTTCGTTGTAAGTCAGGCTTGAATTAGCGAGCCGACCATTGGCACGAAGCAGACCTTTCGTGTCTAAAAATGGGTTTAGTACTAAGAGTGAGCTCTTTTTGTCAATTGGCTTCGATTCTCTTAGTAACGATATGTCGCGACTGAAGTAGCGCGTTTGGGTTGAGGCGATAAGCGCGACCTTTGCTTTTTGTAAGTCCTGGTGCGTCAATGTATCGCAATGAGTGTAAGTTACTCCTTTAACTTTAAGTTTAAGTTGCTCAATGAATTTGAGCATATATGCGTCAACTCTGAGGGCTCGGGGGAACGATGAAAATCGTTCAAGGATTTCATTATCATCCACTATTGTATGATAGGTGTCGATTTTTCGACTTTCTGGGGCGATTATGTTGCGCATTGTCGATTGTGGCCAAGAATCGGAGGATTCGGTTAACCATCGGGGGCCATTCCACCAGAGCGTGGTGGTGGCAAGATCCAGGGGTTTGCACCCTCTTGTACCTAGATCAGCAGGATTGTCGGCACTGGCGACGTGTCGCCATGTGGCTGCTCCTACTAGGTCAAGTATTTGAGAGGTTCGATTAGAAATATATGTTTTCCACGAGTGTGGTGGCTTTTCTAACCAGGCTAGAACGATTTCGGAATCGGACCATAGATATAATTTGCATTTGGTCATGTTCATGTGGGTCTGCACTGTGAAAACCAGCTTGGCTAGTAGCAGAGCGCCACAGAGTTCAAGTCGTGGTAGACTTATCGTTTTTGGAGGCGCAACTTTTGCTTTTGCCACTAGTAGGTGGCTTGTGGTTGCGGTGTCGCTTTGTGCGCGCACATAGATCGTGGCACAATATGCCTTTTCAGAGGCATCGCAGAAGCCGTGTAGTTCCACTTTGTATTCGGGGGAATAATTTACCCACCGTGGAATTTGTATCTGCGAGATGTCTTTTAGATTATTAGCAAACCGGGACCACTTCTCTAAGCGAAGAGGTTTCACTTGTTCGTCCCAGTCTGTTCCGTCTAGCCATAATTCTTGAATCAGGATTTTCGCTTGTATCATAATTGGCGCAAGCCATCCTGCGGGGTCAAAAAGTTTTGCCATTGAGGACAAAATTTGCCTCTTTGTTACGGCGGATAATGCGGTTATGGACTCTGTCGTGTATGAGAACTGGTCCGATATCGCATTCCATTGGATGCCCAGTGTTTTTGTTATACTTTTCTTTTCAAATATAAGGAAATTAGAATCCAATTTGTTATCGTTTGGTATATTTTTTAAGATACTTGGGTGATTAGCTGTGATCTTTTTTGGGGGAAACCCTGCGGTGTTGAGGGCCTTTATCACTTGTGATAAGGACTCGTATGCTTGTGAGAGGCTGTGGCTCCCAGACAGGATGTCGTCTACATACGTATGTGTTTTTAAGACTTGTGTTGCCAGAGGAAACTCTGACTTCGTGTCTTCTGCCAGTTCGTGGAGTGTACGAATGGCGAGGTATGGGGCACAGTTTACGCCAAAGGTAACTGTTTTTAATTTAAAGTCGCGTAATGGACTATTGGGAGATTTTCGGAAAATAATTCGTTGAAAATCTTGATCATCTTTATGTACGACTATTTGTCGATACATTTTTTCAACATCCCCATTGAAAACGTATTTGTATATACGCCAATTTAGTATGAGGAGCATTAAATCTGGTTGGAGTGTGGGGCCCGTGAATAGAATATCATTGAGGGAATTCCCCGAGCTAGTGCATCTGGAGGCATTAAAGACAACTCTAACTTTTGTTGTTTTTTTGTCAGGCTTTACTACTGCATGGTGTGGCAAGTAGAATGAGTAATATTTGCCTTTTATAATTTTTTCGCATGGGCTTACTTCCTCCATATCATCTAAATGGAGGTATTCTTCTAAGACACCATCATAATCTTGTTTGAGCTCACCTTTTCTAAGTAGGTTTTTTTCCATACTTAGAAACTGCTGTATTGCAGAGGTGCGAGAGTGACCTATGGCGAGTGTATCTGGAAATTGTTGTTTTAATGGTAGTCGTACGACATACCGACCATTTCTTGATCTAGTAGTTGTGGCTTTGTAAAAGTCTTCACAATACTGATCTTCTGGCGTTGTAATGGTAATGGGGGGGAGTTCTTCTAATTCCCAAAATTTCCTTAATTGTGAATTAAGGAATTCATTGGATATCTCTTCCACTTGAGTTGTCATGGTGGTAACTGATTCTGTTACTAGTCCACTTAGTATCCAACCGAATATAGTATTTTGAGCTAGAAGGGTGTTTGAAATTTTCTCAACCCCTTCTAGAATAATTTGAGGTATAAGGTCGCTGCCTAATAGAAGATCTATTTGAGCGGGGGTGTTGCAGTTAGGATCTGCTAGCTTTAGGTGTGTAACCTTTTGCCAATGCTTGCTATTAATATGATTGCTTGGAAGCATGTTTGTAAGTTGCGGTAAGACTATAGCTTCTGCTTGAATGCGCTTATCCGCTTGGGGGGAAATTAGGGTAATGGGGCAGATTTTATTTGAGTTTTGTACTACTCTTCCACCCATTCCCGTAATTTCATAATTGGCATGTTTTGTTGGCAGTTTTAGCCTATTTTGTGCCCTAGACGCTATGAATGATCGTTGTGATCCTTGGTCTATTAGGGCTCTCAATTTGAAAAGTTCTCCTCGGTGTTCGATGGAGATTACTGCTGTGGGTAGTAGTACCCTACTTTGATTCTCGCTGTGAAGCGTTTGTGTTTTTAAAGCCTTTGAGCAACATGGTGTCTCTTGGCAAATTTCGGGATTTTGTGTTTCGGGAGTTGCGGTTGCAACTAAACCCGTGGCTCTTTTGGAGAAAGCGCTACTTTGGGGTGTGCTAGGAAAGTTATTGAAATGCAACATTGAATGATGCCTCTTGTGGCAATATACGCAATTGAATTTGCTTTCGCAATTATTGAGATTATGTGAGTGGGACAAGCAGTTTGTACAGAGTCTTTTTGCTCTGACAAAGTTGTTCCTTTCATTGATATTAAGTTTTTTAAACTTTTCGCAAGATTTCAGCTTGTGCCCTCCTTTACACAGTTCGCAGGACGTTTGTTTATATTGTTCGGATGTGAACGATTGATTTTTAAAGAAGCTTCTGTTTAAATTGTGGTTGTTACTAGCTTGGGGTCTAACGAAACTTCGATTTAGGTTGTGTTGAACGTTTTTAGTTCTGACCGTTTTTTTATCTACCCTTTCCGCGATTTCATATTGGGTAGTTAAGAAATCTTTCATTTGGTGCCACGTTGGGCATTTTCTTCGTGATGAGAGCGATTGCTCCCATAGAAGCAAAGATTTTTCCGGTAATGCCGCGGAGCATATATTTACCAGTATGGGGTCCCAGTTGTCTGTGGGAATATTCTGTGTCGCTAGAACCGACAAGCAATTTGAAACAGTGGATGGAAGTTTTATAAATTCTTCACTTGTTTCTTTCTGAATTTTTGGTAAATTCATTAATATTGTGACTTGTTTGTCGACTAATATTCTTTCGTTCTCGTAGCGAGCTTTTAAAGCTTCCCAAGCATAATTGAAATTTTCGTCATTAAGAGCGAACTGTTTTACTATTGCGCCTGCTTGACCTTTTGTTTTGTATCGGAGGTGATACAATTTTTGCGCTTGAGATAATTTAGGATGGTTTATGTACACGGCCGTAAACATGTCCCGGAAGGACGGCCATTGTTCATAACCTCCATGAAATATTTCTGTATCGCAAGCTGGCACTTTAAGGTGAATGCCGGAACTCGCCTCTTGGCTTTGAATTGGAGGCAGCTCTACTCTCGGTTGTGGAGTAGGTGCAATTGCTTTTATTAATCTCAATTGGTCGGAGATCATAGCTCTCGTTTCCTCGTACTGGTCTAAGCAGTTTTCGTATTTGGAGCAAGCCGAGGATTTAAAATTTTCCGGAAGATCTGATTCGTCAGATTCTAGAATTGCGTCATACGCAGCTTGGAGACGTGTCCAGAAATTGCCTAGATTTTCTTTTTTGATTTCTAGTACCGATTCAGAATTGTCCTGAATCGGTGAAGATGAAAATCGAGTGCAGTATCGAATTAAACTGTCACTCTCAGCGATAAACTTAGTATATGAAATGTCATTAATTTTTTTTTGCTTTGTAGCACCTTGCTGTGGGCGTGTAGCTTCAGCAGGTGTACATGGGCTCTTTTCTTCAGAAATCATTTTTTGGACTTTTAGATATTGAATCGACTTAGATTCCTTAGAATCTCCGTTCATTTAGATAATAGTTAAAAATTGAAAATATGAGACAGAAAAAACTTCTCTCAGTGTATTATGGTAGCAATAGATACGTTTGAATCTTTAAGATACGCGGTTTGTATGTTTGTTGTATACACCAGTATCTAATAAGGAACGCGTATTTTGTTTTCTTTATTATGATCTTATATTTTTGTTGTATACGCAAGGTAAGAACCAACGAACGAGTGTTTCGTTTTTCTTATTATAATATTGTATTATTGTTGTATTCGCAAGGTAGGAACCAACGAACGAGTGTTTCGTTTTCCTTATTCCTAATAGTTGCTATTAATTTGTTTTGCTTTCTTTTTGTTTTATTTATTTATTCGTCCTCCTAATAGTTGCTATTAGTCTGTTCTTTCTTTCTTTCTACTTTATTTATTGATTTGCACTCGTTAGTTTATACTTGCGTATACGAGCGATAATAAAGAACGAGAAAAGGGTTAATGACCTTTGTATATAAAGATTTTTTCCGTTTGCAATCCTGCTTGCTTGTGCTTTAGCAAGAACAAGAGGTATTGCTTGAAATATGCCGATTTGGCCTTTGGATATATGTATGTGTGTGAAAACAATTAGAAATATCAAAACGTATGTAAAGTATGTGCTGGTTTTGTCTTTTATTATTATTATTTTTTTATTTTTGATTTGACCGTATATTTTCTTGAGGTCAAATTGAAATATTTGTAATTGCAATTAGCGCTCTGTTTAGCTTTATTAAATTTTCAAATTAATTCCCGGAAGTTGAAAATAGTTTTAGTTTAAACGTAGGAAATACAGTCAAAGGCAAATTGTATGCCGTATGTCTGTATGTAAGATTTTACAGTACGAATGATGCGGGGGAAGAAAATTAGTGAGATGCAGGTATGCACTCTAAGTACACATTGGAATAAGTGCAATTTGTAGAAATTGTTTTATTATAATATTTATACATACATAAGTGTGTATGTTATTTTACAACATTGGTTGGTGTGTTATATGTCGATATATGTATAATTAAATATAAAATATGAATATAAGTATAGGGTGATTTTTTAAGAGCTTGATAACTTTTTTTTAAAAAAAAACGCATAAAATTTGCAAAATCTCATCGGTTCTTTATTTGAAACGTTAGATTGGTTCATGACATTTACTTTTTGAAGATAATTTCATTTAAATGTTGACCGCGGCTGCGTCTTAGGTGGTCCATTCGGAAAGTCCAATTTTGGGCAACTTTTTCGAGCATTTCGGCCGGAATAGCCCGAATTTCTTCGGAAATGTTGTCTTCCAAAGCTGGAATAGTTGCTGGCTTATTTCTGTAGACTTTAGACTTGACGTAGCCCCACAAAAAATAGTCTAAAGGCGTTAAATCGCATGATCTTGGTGGCCAACTTACGGGTCCATTTCTTGAGATGAATTGTTGTCCGAAGTTTTCCCTCAAAATGGCCATAGAATCGCGAGCTGTGTGGCATGTAGCGCCATCTTGTTGAAACCACATGTCAACCAAGTTCAGTTCTTCCATTTTTGGCAACAAAAAGTTTGTTAGCATCGAACGATAGCGATCGCCATTCACCGTAACGTTGCGTCCAACAGCATCTTTGAAAAAATACGGTCCAATGATTCCACCAGCGTACAAACCACACCAAACAGTGCATTTTTCGGGATGCATGGGCAGTTCTTGAACGGCTTCTGGTTGCTCTTCACCCCAAATGCGGCAATTTTGCTTATTTACGTAGCCATTCAACCAGAAATGAGCCTCATCGCTGAACAAAATTTGTCGATAAAAAAGCGGATTTTCACATTTCGAACCGAACACTGATTTTGGTAATAAAATTCAATGATTTGCAAGCGTTGCTCGTTAGTAAGTCTATTCATGATGAAATGTCAAAGCATACTGAGCATCTTTCTCTTTGACACCATGTCTGAAATCCCACGTGATCTGTCAAATACTAATGCATGAAAATCCTAACCTCAAAAAAATCACCCGTTAGTTGCATATAATAAAATAGAAGATTTTTCCTTTAATTTGATGTATCATATGTATCATTTTTAAAATGTTCACCATATGATTGGAGGGTGCCATCATTGGCAATGCACGCGTCCGGTTAGACGTGTGAGTCACTGTATGTATGTTGTATTTTATTATTTTTATTTTTCCTTTTACTGATCGAATTTGTCCAAGCTTAGTAAGTGTTGCGCAATCCTGCTTATACTTTTGGAGTATAAGGGGTATTGCCGGAAAATGGGGTCAAGTGTATACTTGAAATTTTTTTTTTTTTTAATTTGTGTGTTTGGATACACAAGGGTAAGCGTATAGGACCTTTTTCTTTAGATATGTATGCCAGTATATATATAATTATATATTATACTATATACTGTTCATACATATATTGTATGTACATATGTAGTGTACCAAACTGTTTTCGGTTTCCCGGAAATCAACCGTAAGTTCAAACAGTTTGGTAGCAACCGTTTTATTAAAGTATACAGTTGTTAGAAAAATGAACTGTAACTTTCAACATACATATATGCTAATAAATAAAAATGTTATACGAATAAAAGGAGTCGATACACTCACTTTGTGCCGCTTCAAGGGTATTTGAGGGCTTTAGTATTCCTTTTGTCGCTTATTGTTGTTTTGCTCGTACTTATGTAGATGTCTTGTATATTTTTAATATATTTTACTTCACCAATTATTAATTTTATTATTTCTATATATTTTCGTTTTTTTTTTTTGAAATTTATTGCACTGTTTAATGTCACTGTTTTTGTTTTTTTTGTTTTTTTTTTTTTTGTAAAAGCTTCGCGCCCGTTTTAAAGTTAAATTAATTTTCGCGCCCGGTTTTTTTGTTTTTTTTTGTTTTTAGTTGTTCAGCACAGTATTGTATTTTTGTTTATATGTATATTTATATGTCTCACTCTTATATATTTATATTTGATTTTGATAAAAATTATTATTAGTTTTTTTTTTTTTGGATTTTGATGTGACACTAGGGAGCCGTTTTGTGCTTTCCGTTTCAACTGTTTTTTTTTTGTATGTAAGTATGTATGTAGTTGTCACACTTCGATTTCACTTGCAATATATATATTTTGTTTTTATATATGTAAATTGCACTAGGTTTTTGTATATGTGTATGTATGTATATGTCACCTTTGTGCACGAATTTTTGTAAGTTTTTTTTTTTTTTTTTAACAAATTTTGTATGTATGTTTATGTCACAATTTTAACCTTTTACGGTTTTTTTTTTTTTTGTTTCCAATAGTGCCGTTCTTTGCGGCTCGAAGGACCATATGTTGGGTTCACTGCCCGCTGGACTTACCACTTGTGCCAAATTGCGTGTTTTAAAATAAAACCTCCGATTTCACTTTCACAACTCGTATAAATTTTATTTTAGAATAAAAAATCGCCTTCTAAAGGCCGTATAGAGGGAGCGCCGGACACGTTAGTCTCACAATTGTGTTACTCAAAATTAATAAAATTATCGTATTCACAAAACTATAAATGGAAATTATGGAGATCGGTACAAATGGCGATGACGATCGGCGTGTAGCGAAAAAGCGACGTGCATTCAGTAATGGACGAATCGATACTGCTCGTGTGAAAGCGGACCCTTTTTCCATGGAGTGATGTGGTGTGTGTTTTAGTATGTGGATCCTGCGCTCGCGCGTGTGGGTGGTGTTGATGTGAAGTGTGGTGATGTCGAGGTGAGTGTGGTGAGTGCGCGTGTTAGTGATGGGTGTAGGTGTGGTGTGGGGCAAGCGATTAAGGCTCATTTAGCCAGTATGTTTTTCACACGGCCGTGGCGTGCTCACGAGTTGGAAAATCATCTTTTCTGTACACCGGAACAGAAACCAAAAAACGTTGTTAATAAAGCTGCCTTACATTGAGAAAAAAAATGAAATGATAAATTAAACTTTCTTTTCATTTCAAAATACATAATTTCACGCAGGACAACGGCTGCGGGGTCAGCTAGTTAAGATATAAAACTGTGATTTAGCATAGGGTATCGCAGTAGCAAGGGGCACCTATGGGTATACAATTTTTAAAAAGTGGCCCCGCCCTTTAATACTTTCAACGAAGATATTTCCTAAACCACTAGAGCTACAACAACCAAATTTGTCCGGCACAAATATTACAAGAACTCCCACCGATAGTGTAAAAACGAATGAAATCGGATGGAAACCCCGCTCACTCCCTATATGACGGTACTGTTCGAAACTACTAAAAGCGAGACAAATCGATAATGGGATTCAACTTTGCACGTAAACTGTCTTTAGTGTTTGCCACTTTATGAAAAACTGTTCAAGACCTTAGGTACCGAATATGTGGACTGCAGTACCTATAGTTGACTTTTGTTCGAAAATAACGGTCAATGTGTGAGATATGCAATACAAATTCAGATAGGATTTTTCTTTTGCAGTAATAATTCTGTGTATCCAAAATGGGTAGAATCCGGTCAATACTTCCCTGAGCCCCCATATATTTAATATAAAATTTTCGAACTTCCTGGGTAAATTATGCTGAATATATCAGCCAATATTTGAGTTATCTCAACAAAAATTTCAGAACGGATTTGACTCATAATACTTTACCATTTTGACTAAAATGAATGCAAATTGGCGAAAACTGACCATTACCAGGATTTTTGAACATTCGCCTGATTTTCTATAATGGCTACGTATAATGATTTTGGTTTATCTAACTAATTTTATGCCGAACATATACATACATCAACATCTGTTCGAACTTTCAACCTATACGGACGTGTTTTTCATGCGCTCCGTAGAAACTTTCGAAAAAAAACGAAAGTAAGACAAAATAAACAAATATTAAAAAAAAGTGCATTCAGTGCAAACTTTAGCCAATAACGCCGAAAGTGCAAATCAAAACATAAAAAACCACAAACTGTTTATAAACAAAAAACATAACAAAATAACAAATAATAAGTGTGAAATAAAACAAAAAAAAATACAAAGGCATGAGCGCAGCGCAGCCCCACCAACAAGGCCGTAAGCATTCTCTGAATGCCTACTTCAGCTTTGTCGAGCCTGCGAGTTCAGCTCCTACCAACAAACAAGGCAACGGTGAGAAGGATGAGTCATCGCAGCGACCAACTGAGCAGCACCATAAGCAGAGCTTACAAAAAACTAAAGCAGGAGAGAACGGCAGTCAACAACGGCCAGCAGCAAACATGATCACACCGACTAAACAGGTACCAGCAAGTACGCAGGCAGCGAAGAACAACATAAAGCAAGGTGAGAATGTACCAATAAAAACAGGCCAGTCTGTACAAACTGGCATTGACCGCTACATTAACATAAAAAGGAAATTAAGTCCTTCAAAGTCAGCGGTCAATCCCAAGAAATTTCAAGGCGGTACACCAATTAAGAATAAACCGGAAGTTTTAAATGACAATGGGTTTGCCTTACTAAGCAATTGAACAGACGACGATGCCAAGGGTACCACCACAGTCGTTAATGCCAAACCACCTCCAATATATTTGCGCGAACGTAGCAGTAATGCTCTCGTTGCTGAAATAAGTAAATTGTAGGTACTAACAATTTCCATATAGTGCCTTTGAAAAAAGGCAATATAGATGAAACGAAAATTCAGTCCTACACTGAAAAAAGTTTTATGGACATAGTTAAATTTTTGTCAAATAAAAACAAAAATTATTATTCGTATCAACTGAAGAGCTCTAAGGGCCTAGTTGTTGTAATCAAGGGTATAGAGTCCGCCGTAGACTCTAGTGAAGTCAAAGAAGCATTGGAAGAATGTGGTTTTGGATTTAAAACAGTACCACAGCCAATGTTTAAAATTGAATTGTTGCCGAACTCGAATCAACTTAAAAAAATTAGACCCATCCCATTTATAATTTGAAATATTTGCTGCATCGTAGAGTAACTGTGGAAGAACCACTTAAAAGAAACGGTCCGGTACAATGTACTAACTGCCAAGAATATGGGCATACTAAATCATACTGCACTCTACGCAGGGTTTGTGTAGTATGTGGTGATTTACATCCCACTTCTAAATTTCCTTAAGAAAGAAGAGTTAAATAAACAAGTAAGGAAGGGCTAAGTTCGGGTGTCACCGAACATTTTATACTCTCGCATGATAAAGTGATAATCGAGATTTCATTATCCGTCATTTACATATTTTTTTATTTAGCTGTAAAATAATTTAAAATTAGAATTAAATTCTGAGAGATTTACCGATATTTTCGGTGAAAAATTAGGTTAGGTTAGGTTAGCTTAGGCACTGAGTTCTTCGTGTTCGATATAAGGGACCTTTAAAAGTTATATATATATATGTGTAAAGTTTTATTCCGCTATCATCATTTGTTCCTAATGTGTATATTATAAAGAGAAGGCATCAGATGGAATTCAAAATAGCGTTATATTGGAAGAAGGCGTGGTTGTGAACCGATTTCACCCATATTTCGTACATGTCATCAGGGTGTTAAGGAAATATTATATACCAAATTTCATTGAAACCGGTGGAGTAGTTCCTGAGATATGGTTTTTGGTCCATAAGTGGGCGACGCCACGCCCATTTTCAATTTTTAAAAAAAGCCTGGGTGCAGCTTCCTTCTGCCATTTCTTTCGTAAAATTTTGTGTTTCTGACGTTTTTTGTTAGTCGGTTAACGCACTTTTAGTGATTTTCAACATAACCTTTGTATGGGAGGTGGGCGTGGTTATTATCCGATTTCTTCCATTTTTGAACTGTATATGGAGATGCATGAAGGAAACGATTCTGTAGAGTTTGGTTGACATAGCTATAGTAGTTTCCGAGATATATACTAAAAACTTTTTAGGGGGCGGGGCCACGCCCACTTTTCCAAAAGAATTACGTCCAAATATGCCCCTCCCTAATGTGATCGTTTGTGCCAAATTTCATTTTAATATCTTTATTTATGGCTTAGTTATGACACTTTATAAGTTTTCGGTTTCCGCCATTTTGTGGGCGTGGCAGTGGGCCGATTTTGCCCATCTTCGAACTTAACCTTCTTATGGAGCCAAGAAATACGTGTTCCAAGTTTCATCATGATATCTCGATTTTTACTCAAGTTACAGCTTGCACGGACGGACGGACTGCGCTCCGTAGAAACTTTCGAAAAAAAACAAAAGTAAAACGAAATAAACAAATATTAAAACAAGTAAGGAAGGGCTAAGTTCGGGTGTCACCGAACATTTTATACTCTCGCATGATAATCGAGATTTCACTATCCATTATTTACAATTTTTTTTTATTTTGTTGTAAAATTAATTAGAATTAAATTCTGAGAGATTTACCGATATTTTCGGTGAAAAATTAGGTTAGGTTAGGTTAGGCACTGAGTTCTTCGTGTTCGATATCAGGGACCTTGAAAAGTTATAGTCCGATCACGACAATTTTTCCACAAGGGATACCTCAGCTCAAATACCGTATTTGTGTAAAGTTTTATTCCGCTATCATCATTTGTTCCTAATGTATATATTATACAGTGAAGGCATCAGATGGAATTCAAAATAGCGTTATATTGGAAGAAGGCGTGGTTGTAAACCGATTTCACCCATATTTCGTACATGTCATCAGGGTGTTAGGAAACTATTATATACCGAATTTCATTGAAATCGGTAGAGTAGTTCCTGAGATATGGTTTTTGGTCCATAAGTGGGCGACGCCACGCCCATTTTCAATTTAAAAAAAAAGCCTGGGTGCAGCTTCCTTCTGCCATTTCTTTCGTAAAATTTTGTGTTTCTGACGTTTTTTGTTAGTCGGTTAACGCACTTTTAGTGATTTTCAACATAACCTTTGTATGGGAGGTGGGCGTGGTTATTATCCGATTTCTTCCATTTTTGAACTGTATATGGAAATACCTGAAGGAAACGACTCTATAGAGTTTGGTTGACATAGCTATAGTAGTATAGAGATGTACAAAAAACTTAGAAGGGGGCGGGGCTACGCCCACTTTTCCAAAAAAAATTACGTCCAAATATGCCCCTCCCTAATGCGATCCTTTGTGCCAAATTTCACTTTAATATCTTTATTTATGGCTTAGTTATGATACTTTATAGGTTTTCGGTTTCCGCCATTTTGTGGGCGTGGCAGTGGGCCGATTTTGCTCATCTTCGAACTTAACCTTCTTATGGAGCCAAGAAATACGTGTTCCAAGTTTCATCATGATATCTCGTTTTTTACTCAAGTTACAGCATGCACGGACGGACGGACAGACAGACATCCGGATTTCAACTCTACTCGTCACCCTGATCACTTTAGTATATATAACCCTATATCTGACTCTTTTAGTTTTAGGACTTACAAACAACCGTTATGTGAACAAAACTATAATACTCTCCTTAGCAACTTTGTTGCGAGAGTCTAAAAAAGTGCATTCAGTGCAAACTTTAGCCAATAACGCCGAAAGTGCAAATCAAAACATAAAAAACCACAAACTGTTTATAAACAAAAAACATAACAAAATAACAAATAATAAGTGTGAAATAAAACAAAAAAAATACAAAGGCATGAGCGCAACGCAGCCCCACCAACAAGGCCGTAAGCTTTCTCTGAATGCCTACTTCAGCTTTGTCGAGCCTGCGAGTTCAGCTCCTACCAACAAACAAGGCAACGGTGAGAAGGATGAGTCATCGCAGCGACCAACTGAGCAGCACCATAAGCAGAGCTTACAAAAAACTAAAGCAGGAGAGAACGGCAGTCAACAACGGCCAGCAGCAAACATGATCACACCGACTAAACAGGTACCAGCAAGTACGCAGGCAGCGAAGAACAACATAAAGCAAGGTGAGAATGTACCAATAAAAACAGGCCAGTCTGTACAAACTGGCATTGACCGCTACATTAACATAAAAAGGAAATTAAGTCCTTCAAAGTCAGCGGTCAATCCCAAGAAATTTCAAGGCGGTACACCAATTAAGAATAAACCGGAAGTTTTAAATGACAATGGGTTTGCCTTACTAAGCAATTGAACAGACGACGATGCCAAGGGTACCACCACAGTCGTTAATGCCAAACCACCTCCAATATATTTGCGCGAACGTAGCAGTAATGCTCTCGTTGCTGAAATAAGTAAATTGTAGGTACTAACAATTTCCATATAATGCCTTTGAAAAAAGGCAATATAGATGAAACAAAAATTCAGTCCTACACTGAAAAAAGTTTTATGGACATAGTTAAATTTTTTTCAAATAAAAACAAAAATTATTATTCGTATCAACTGAAGAGCTCTAAGGGCCTAGTTGTTGTAATCAAGGGTATAGAGTCCGCCGTAGACTCTAGTGAAGTCAAAGAAGCATTGGAAGAATGTGGTTTTGGAATTAAAACAGTACCACAGCCAATGTTTAAAATTGAATTGTTGCCGAACTCGAATCAACTTAAAAAAAATTAGACCCATCCCATTTATAATTTGAAATACATATTTGCTGCATCGTAGAGTAACTGTGGAAGAACCACTTAAAAGAAACGGTCCGGTACAATGTACTAATTGCCAAGAATATGGGCATACTAAATCATACTGCACTCTACGCAGGGTTTGTGTAGTATGTGGTGATTTACATCCCACTTCTAAATTTCCTTAAGAAAGAAGAGTTAAATAAACAAGTAAGGAAGGGCTAAGTTCGGGTGTCACCGAACATTTTATACTCTCGCATGATAAAGTGATAATCGAGATTTCATTATCCGTCATTTACATATTTTTTTATTTTGCTGTAAAATAATTTAAAATTAGAATTAAATTCTGAGAGATTTACCGATATTTTCGGTGAAAAATTAGGTTAGGTTAGGTTAGGTTAGGCACTGAGTTCTTCGTGTTCGATATAAGGGACCTTTAAAAGTTATATATATATATGTGTAAAGTTTTATTCCGCTATCATCATTTGTTCCTAATGTGTATATTATAAAGAGAAGGCATCAGATGGAATTCAAAATAGCGTTATATTGGAAGAAGGCGTGGTTGTGAACCGATTTCACCCATATTTCGTACATGTCATCAGGGTGTTAAGGAAATATTATATACCGAATTTCATTAAAACCGGTGGAGTAGTTCCTGAGATATGGTTTTTGGTCCATAAGTGGGCGACGCCACGCCCATTTTCAATTAAAAAAAAAAAGCTTGGGTGCAGCTTCCTTCTGCCATTTCTTTCGTAAAATTTTGTGTTTCTGACGTTTTTTGTTAGTCGGTTAACGCACTTTTAGTGATTTTCAACATAACCTTTGTATGGGAGGTGGGCGTGGTTATTATCCGATTTCTTCCATTTTTGAACTGTATATGGAGATGCATGAAGGAAACGATTCTGTAGAGTTTGGTTGACATAGCAATAGTAGTTTCCGAGATATATACAAAAAACTTTTTAGGGGGCGGGGCCACGCCCACTTTTCCAAAAGAATTACGCCCAAATATGCCCCTCCCTAATGTTATCGTTTGTACCAAATTTCATTTTAATATCTTTATTTATGGCTTAGTTATGACACTTTATAAGTTTTCGGTTTCCGCCATTTTGTGGGCGTGGCAGTGGGCCGATTTTGCCCATCTTCGAACTTAACCTTCTTATGGAGCCAAGAAATACGTGTTCCAAGTTTCATCATGATATCTCGTTTTTTACTCAAGTTACAGCATGCACGGACGGACGGACAGACAGACATCCGGATTTCAACTCTACTCGTCACCCTGATCACTTTGGTATATATAACTCTATATCTGACTCTTTTAGTTTTAGGACTTACAAACAACCGTTATGTGAACAAAACTATAATACTCTCTTTAGCAACTTTGTTGCGAGAGTATAAAAATGCAGCAATGGCGGAGGGAATCACACTGCTAACTACAAAGGTTGCCCTGTATATAAAGATCTGAAATCTAAGTTGTCACAGGGAATTCAAGCACGTGGTAACCAAATGTTACAAACGCCCCGTAATGAAATTATAGCAACCTCAGAAAAAAGTACAAATCCTATTATTTCTAACAATAATAATATGCAAGGAAGCTATGCAAATGTGGTGAAAGGCAACACTGTGCAAATGCAACTGCCGCAAAATCCTCCAAATGGAGGTATTGAAACTATGATTTTAAATCTTACACAGTGTATAACACAATTTATGTATACCATGTAAAACATGATCCAAGATTTAATAAAATCACAAAATCAAATGCTGCAAAATTTATTAAGTAAAAAATGAGCCTACTAAATATCTGTATATGGAATGCTAACGGTGTTAACCAACATAAATTAGAGATTATCAGATTTCGGTCTGAAAAGAATATAGATGTAATGCTTATTTCAGAAACTCATCTAACAAATAAAAATATTTTCAACATACCGGGATTTAGACTATATGTTACAAATCATCCGGATGGAAAAGCGCATGGTGGCACGGCAGTGTTGATAAGAAATTGTTTAAACCACTATGCTCTAGAATCTTATGCTACACTACAGTTACAAGCTAGAACAATATCACTATTGTGACTTAAACCTTACGGCTATATACTGTCCACCTCGTTTTAAAATTACAGAAATCGAATTTAAAGACTTTTTTGGAACACTAGGTCAAAGATTTCTAGCAGGTGGAGATTACAACGCAAAACACACGTACTGGGGCTCACGTCTTATTTATCCGAAAGGACGACAGCTGTATCAAACTGTTATAAATAGGCACAATAACCTTGAAATAATATCTCCTGGTAAGCCGACATATTGGCCTAGTGATCGGAAGAAAATACCAGATTTAATTGATTTTGCTGTAATCAAAAATATAGATAAATCGCACAACAGATACATACATGTACTGATTTATCTTCTGATCATTCTCCGGTACTAATAAAATTATGTGAACAACCCATATCCGTTAATTCAAAAGTGGGTCTAACTTATTATAAAACAAATTGGCTAAAATATAAAAAATACGTCAGTAGCCACGTTAACATTGAGTACAAAATAAATACAGAAAGAGATATTGACGAAAGTATAAGAGAAGTCAATGATATAATAACCAGCGCAGCTGTCTTAGCAACACCAAACAAAAGCTATAAGTCGTTTGGTTTCAGAAAAATCTCTAATAGAGAAATAAAAATGCTTGTAAATGTAAAAAGGCGTGCAAGACGTGAATGGCAGATAAATCGTTCCCCTTCCACTCAGCTTCAATTAAAATCTGCTGTACGTAAATTAAAAAACGCGCTTAAACGTGAGGAAGAATTGAACACCGAAATGTATATAAAGAAGCTGTGTCCGAATGCAAACAAGCAAAATTCCCTTTGGAAAGCCCAAAAGTCCATGAAGCCACCAACTGACTCCAACATGCCTATACGAGACTTGGGAGGAAATTGGGCTCGAAGTGACGAGGAAAAGGCTAATTGCTTCGCAAATCACCTAGAAAAGGTATTTCAACCCAATTTGCCAAAGAACAACTTCACGCTGTCAATCTTACCCAACACAGCTAAAGAGTCGCTCGAGCCTCTTAGGGGCCATCCATAAATTACGTCACACCTTGAAGGGGGGGGAGGGTATCATTCAGAAGTGACATTGTGTGACAAGGGGCAGGGGGGGTCAAAAGCTTTGTGACATCACATTTCAAAATTTGTGATGTACAAACGTGAAATTTATAGGTAAACAAAAAATATTAAACATTTATAAACACAATCTTTGTTTTTTAATATTTAAGTTGTAACGAAGCTTTGGTATTAACATTGGGGCTCTTCTGCGAATCGCACTTTATTTTATATTATAGTTTTAATCAAACTTACAGAATTGTCTCCCGCGTTATAGTTTCAGCTTTACAACATTTTAAAGATTTTCATTTGGATGCAATTTATATAGCTACAAATGTCCCAGGAAGGAGTTCATTTAACAGAGTTGAACGACGCATGGCACCTCTCAGTCGCGAACTTACTGGTGTACTATTAAATCATAATGATTTTGGGTCACATCTTGATTCAAATAATCGAACTGCTAACTTAGATCTAGAAAAACGAAACTTCGAAATTGGGGGAAATGTGTTGGCTGACATTTGGAGCAAGTTAGTCATTGATAATTTTCCAGTCGTTGCTGAATATGTTGCACCAACTGTTACTGGACTGGATATTGAACAGGCTATGATGTTGAAAAATAATGCTACTTGGTACGCTAATCATGTACGTATTTTTAACAAATAGTTAAATGTGAAACTATTACATGTTTCGGTGTAAGACGTTCTAGTCTGTGGAAATTATTAAAAGAAGGATTTTTACCACCACCTGTGTTAATTAAACAGACATCAGAAGGTTATGGAGTCACAGGGAGTGATGACAACGACGCTAAGTTTGCTCCATTATTACTACAGATATTATTAAATCTCCAAGCATCATCCCATCTGAAACAAGTTCCATATCATAGATATTGCCTTAGTGTCGAGTCATACTTATTTAAAAGATCGTGTAGCATATATGGCCTATATTTTTCTTCATATAAAGCCACCAATCAACACAAACAGTCACATAAAAAACAAGAGCTGTTACCTATTGCGAAAATTTGTCCTCAAAGAATTGCGGCTAGACGTGCCCGAGATGGACGGAAGAAGACGATATTGATACGAAAGATGTTCCTGACATCCAACTTCAGAAGAAATGAAGTACCTGATTTACCAGTAATAAATGATTAAGTATTTTAATTAGCATAATTAAGTATCTATTATTGCTTGACTTGCCATTCGTTGTGTCGTTGTGTCTGTACTTGATTAAAATGTTGATTCTGAACTAAATGTTGATTCTATCAAAGAATAAATAGAATAACCTGTTTTTTTATTTTTTGATAAATCCATAAAATTGGAAAATGTGTGACGTCACGAAAGGGGGAGGGCTAGTTCAAAATGTGACAACTTGTGACAAGGACGGGGGGAGGGGTTAAAAAGTCCCTAAATTCGTGTGACGTATTTTATGGATGGCCCCTTATGACTTCACCTTCAGAAATCATTGGCATCATCAAAGAACTTAATCCAAAAAAGTCGCCGGGACATGATAAAATTTCCCCAAAAATGCTAATTGAGTTACCAATTATTGCTGTAGAGGTGCTCTCTTTGCTCCTCAATGCAATTCTTAGTTTCGGATACTATCCTATTTCATGGAAAAGTCGCATATTATCTTGATAGATAAACCTGGGAAAGACTTAACACAGCCGTCTTCATACAGACCAATCAGTCTTCTACCCTGTCTTTCAAAAGAATTTGAAAAAGTATTACTATCAAAGATGTCTCCTTTCCTCCACGAAAATAACACAATACCAATGCATTAATTCGGATTTCGTGCGAAACATGGCACAATAGAGCAAGTAAATAGAATTACTAACGAGATAAGAAAAGCATTTGAGCACAGGGAGTACTGTTCAGCAATATTTCTAGATGTAGCTCAGGCGTTTGATAAGGTGTGGGACGAAGGTCTTATATATAAGATTAAAAAAATTCTACCTTTAGAATTGTATAGAACCTTGGAATCTTATTTAAAAAATAGAAAATTTATGGTAAAAGTGGGAGATTTCATATCTGATGAACGTCAGATAAGGGCTGGTGTACCCCAGGGTAGTGTTTTAGGCCCAACACTATACATCATATATACAGCAGATTTTCCAACAGCTAACAATGTATTAACTTCAACTTTTGCGGACGATACACCGTAACAAATGCCATATTTTAGCATCAAGAATATTCTTCGGAGTTCTGTCGAAGAATGGCTAGCGAACTGGCGTATAAATGTGAATGAACAGAAGTGTAAGCACTAGGGGTAGTCTATTTTTGTAACACCTACTTTACATGCCATAACACGATGAGGAATAGTAAAAAAATTATAACTGCGTTTTTAGTTTTTCGATTTATTTCAAAAACTTCACGCAGAACTTAAATTGAAAAAATTCATATGTTATATGTGAAGAATAAGAAGACAAAATTTGATTTAGAAGCAATAAGAATAATTTAAGTACAAGACAAATACATTTTTATAGTAAATATACGTTTTAGTTCATTATTTAATTCATTTTGATATTATTTGAGATAAACTTAAGATTTAAACTACATTCAGATTTACAAAAAGGGTAAATTTCCTGGATGGAGTCATGTGTAGAAGTTCACGCAAGTGAGGAAAGTTCTCTGATCGCCATTCACTTGGGAGTGGCCAAAAACGATTCTTTTGCATATGACTCAAGCAGCTCACGACTTCCGGTCTTTGACCAAGTATCCTCTGGGTAGCCTAAGGACATCCGTTTGAAGGAGAGCTAACGTGAGAAGGCGAAACATCCCCTGCATAGGGTTGTGCGCTGGGTTTGGGACCCGCCACGTAAAAAAACACCCCCAATGAAAAGGAACAACAAGCCTCGGATGAGTGACCCCCCTTTTGATGACGACCATGGCAAACGAAATAAGGACTACGAATTGAGGGCATGCACCTGGAATGTCCGGTCCCTTAATTGGGAAGGTGCCGCTGCCCAGATGGTTGATGTCCTCGTGAAAATAAAGGGAAGGACGATATGACCAAAGATGCCTTTTATGAGTGCTTGGAGCGCACTTATGAGAGATGCCCCCGCCACGATGTCAAAATCGTGCTTGGCGACTTTAACGCCAGGGTGGGCAAAGAAGGTATCTTTGGCACTACGGTCGGTAAATTCAGCCTCCACGACGAAACATCCCCAAATGGGTTGAGGCTGATCGACTTCGCAGGGGCCCGAAATATGGTTATCTGTAGTACTAGATTCCAGCATAAGAAGATACATCAAGCTACCTGGCTGTCTCCGGATCGAAAAACCACCAAAACAGGCAGCCTACCCCGCAACGTTACGATCGACCACAACACGTGCGGGATGGGATAGATACCGAGAGTTGAAGAGGGAAGCGAGACGCATTTGCAGACAGAAGAAGAAAGAGGCCGAAATGCGTGAGTACGAAGAGCTTGATAAGCTGGCCGAGAACGGTAATGCTCGAAAATTCTACGAAAAGATGCGGCGGCTTACAGAAGGTTTCAAGACCGGAGCATACTCTTGTAGAACCCCCAAAGGTGATCTAGTTACCGATGCCCAGAGCATACTTAAATTATGGAGGGAAAACTTCTCCAGCCTGCTGAATGGCAGTGAAAGCACAACACCGGGAGAAGGCGAACCCGATTCCCCAATCGATGACGATGGAGCAGACGTTCCATTACCCGACCATGAAGAAGTTCGAATAGCAATTACCCGCCTGAAGAACAACAAAGCCGCAGGGGCCGATAGATTGCCGGCCGAGCTATTCAAACACGGCGGCGAAGAACTGATAAGGAGCATGCATCAGCTTCTTTGTAAAATATGGTCGGACGAAAGCATGCCCAACGACTGGAATTTAAGTGTGCTATGCCCAATCCATAAAAAAGGAGACCCCACAATCTGCGCCAACTACCGTGGGATTAGCGTCCTCAACATCGCATATAAGGTTCTATCGAGCGTATTGTGTGAAAGATTAAAGCCCACCGTCAACGAACTGATTGGACCTTATCAGTGTGGCTTTAGACCTGGAAAATCAACAACCGACCAGATGTTCACCATGCGCCAAATCTTGGAAAAGATCCGTGAAAGGAGAATCGACACACACCACCTCTTCGTCGATTTTAAAGCTGCTTTCGACTGCACGAAAAGGAGCTGCCTTTATGCCGCGATGTCTGAATTTGGTATCCCCGCAAAACTGATACGGCTGTGTAAACTGACGTTGAGCGCCACCAAAAGCTCCGTCAGGATCGGGAAGAACCTCTCCGAGCCGTTCGATACCAAACGAGGTTTCAGACAAGGCGACTCCCTATCGTGCGACTTTTTCAATCTGCTGCTGGAGAAAATAGTTCGAGCTGCAGAACTTAATCGAGCAGGTACAATCTTCTATAAGAGTGTACAACTGCTGGCGTATGCCGATGATATTGATATCATCGGCCTCAACACCCGCGCCGTTAGTTCTGCTTTCTCCAGGCTGGACAAGGAAGCAAAACGAATGGGTCTGACAGTGAACGAGGGCAAGACGAAATATCTCCTGTCATCAAACAAACAGTCGTCGCACTCGCGACTTGGCACTCACGTCACTGTTGACAGTCATAACTTTGAAGTTGTAGATAATTTCGTCTATCTTGGAACCAGCGTAAACACCACCAACAATGTCAGCCTAGAAATCCAACGCAGGATAACTCTTGCCAACAGGTGCTACTTCGGACTGAGTAGGCAATTGAGAAGCAAAGTCCTCTCTCGACAGACAAAAACCAAGGTAGTAGGTATATAAATATAAGTAAATGCAAAAATAGAATATATGTATGTATGTTTGTATTTTTATCTTTTATTCTTCTTCTGTTTTTCGCTTTAGGGTGTACTTTTTGTTTTTTATAAATCTGCCTTCGCTTACGGTTTAGGCAATCCTGCTTACTGCTTTACGAAGCAGAAGGGGTATTGCGGAAAATAGTGCCAGTACTTAGTTAAATTTGTATTGTGTTTGTACTTTTTTTTGAATATCGGTTTTTTTCCGTTTTCTCCGTTAAGATATAGGAGAAATGAGAATACCGATATTTTTTTTTTTTTTTGTTTTTGCGTTTTGTTAACGTTATGGTACCCGTTTTTTGAAACTGTTTAAACGGGGTTTACTAGTACAAACATACATATATGGTGTAAAAAATGGAAACGATACACTTACATTGACTCGCATCAAGGGTATTTTTGAGTTTCATATAGGGGGGACAAGTCGGTGTATGTCTCCTTATGATCTGTTTTGCGGTCAGTGGCCTCCTTTCCTTGTAGCGGCCAGCTGCTCCTTTTTTCCTTCTCTTTCTCTGTTCCTCTGTGCCAGTCTCCTTTTTTGGTGTTGTGATCGCGTTCCAGCCCTCCGTGTTGATACTTGTGTTGTTTAACTTCGTTGATTTAATTTCGCGCCCGTTTTCCGTTTATCCGTTTAGTTGTGTGTTCTTAGTTTTTTTTTTGTTTTATCGCGCCCGTTTGTTGGTTGCTGAACGTACATATGTATATGTATGTATGCATTTTTTAGCTTCACAACTCCACTCTTTGGTTTTTTTTTTTTTTTTTTTTTGTTTCTTTTAAGCTCACCACTCTTTTTTTTTGGTTTTGTGGTCACTGCACTGCGTTTTTGCACTTAAATTTTCACTCCACTGTATTTATAAATATATACATATATACTTTGTGGTGTTTTCCATAGTTTTGTCACCTCGTATTTCACGAATTTTTTTGTTTTTTTTTTTTTTTTTGTTAAGTGCACTTTTGTGTATTGTATTACATATGTGCTCACTTTTAATTTTGTTCTTTCCAATGTGTTCACTTTTTCCTGTTTCTTTTTACCACTGTAACTTTATGTTATATATATATGTATTGGTTTTTTTTTTTTTTTTTCTTTTCACAATGTGTTCACTTTTTTATGTTTCTTTTTACCACTGTAATTTTATGTTTAATATATATGTATTGGATTTTTTTTTTTTTTTTCTTTTCACAATGTGTTCACTTTTTTATGTTTCTTTTTACCACTGTAATTTTATGTTAAATATATATTTATTGGGTTTTGTTTTTTTTTTTTTTTTTTTTTTTTTTTCACAATGTGTTCACTTTTTTATTTTTATTACTTTGACCACTGGTGCCGTCCAGTACGGCTTCGAAGGACCATAGATATTTGCACAAAACTCGCGGCACTTACCTCGCAATGTAAAGTTAAGATGCGCCAACGAAAAACGATGAAAAAGCACGAAGGAACGCAAGGCGACTGACTGAGTTCGCGGTCGAAATCAAAAAGAGGCTGGTGCCTTGTCTGTCGGTCCCTTTTGTTTCTTTTTGTGCGGTGTCCTCATGTGTGTTAAATTCGTGATGTTGATATTGTGTGCGTGTGATGTGAAATGTGATGATGATGTGAAATGAAATGAAGATGTGGTGTAGAATGATGATGTGGTGAATGTAATGTGTGTGGTGTAGAAGTGTAATGTTGTGAGGGGGGGCTGAGGCTCATTTAGCCACTATAAGTCTCTCATAATTCCCGTCCTGCTGTATGGTGCAGAGGCTTGGACGATGTCAACAGCGGATGAGTCGACAGCGGCTACGCTGGCTAGGTCATGTTGTCCGGATGGATGAAAACACTGCAGCTCTGAAAGTATTCGACGCAGTACCCGCCGGGGGAAGCAGAGGAAGAGGAAGACCTCCACTCCGTTGGAAGGACCAAGTGGAGAAGGACCTGGCTTCGCTTGGAATATCCAATTGGCGCCACGTAGCGAAAAGAAGAAACGACTGGCGCGCGGTTGTTAACTCGGCTATAATCGCGTAAGCGGTGTCTACGCCAATTAAGAAGAAGAAGTAAATTTCCTGAATAACTTTTATGGCTCTTTCAGCGCCAATATTAGATCTTTTTAAATTCAGAATGGCAGAATCTTCCTTTACCCAGTGTTTAAGAAAACACTTATGCACAGTTTCGAATTGCTTGACGGATTTTTCCAATATTTCAAAATCATTGTAATGAAAACGGTGATCCGAGAACCAAGCATCATACCATGCGCTGTACATGAATTGGCAAAAGTTGTATTCTGTGTTCCGGTATTAGTATGAACGTTAAAATCGCTAATATAGCTCTAGAATTCCATCGAGCGTTGCTGAGCGCTGGTAAAACTTTAAATTTTATGTATGGTAACTTGTTGTTTACTTCATAATATTTAAAATATTGCCCTAGTTCATATAAAAATTGCATGTCATCACGCCATTTAATAGATCTTAAGATCAACTTTTCTTCGTTTTGTTTGTAGTTTTGTTTTAGGTTTTCGTAGTTCATAATCAATTCGGTAAATATGTCATAACTGATATTTGGCGATGTCGACTTTCCACCTAGTACTTCATTCATCACATGCTTCAAAATTAAATCTAATACATGATGTTGGCATCCAATATACTGCGTTGGGGACAAATGTTTTTCCTGAAAACAATTCTGCAGTAAACGAACAACTCCACTTTTAACCCCTGTATTAACGTTTGTTGTGTCACTAACAATCATTTTAATGGAATTCCAAAGGTTAAATTTATCCAATACATTCCTTATTCCTTAAAAAAGTTATAGAAAGTTAATTAATGCTCTAAAAATATATTATTAAATAGAAACCTTCAAAAATTGACAAACTTTTCCCGTTTTCAAGAACCATTGCCGCTACTCTTACTTCCTTAGCTTCATTTGTTAATACCACGACCTGCACTTCTTTCTTCCCAAATTTCTTGCCGTCGAAATGAATGCACCAAATGTCATCTCTTAAGGAATTCTTATAATTTTTTTCCAAGTTCAGCGCTGCTTTAATCATCGCTTTGTGAATACCTGCTTGTGTTGGTGTTGCTATATTTATTCCTTCTTTGGACAATTCATTGCATATTTTAGCAGCATTTTTGGTGCTTACATGGGCTGTTGTTACCATTGTCACTGCTGTTTTTGTTGAACACTTCGCTTTTCTTTTTCTTTGAAGAGGAGCTTTATATTCACCAACAGGTGGAGATTGTGATTGCTCGACAGATTCAGCCGATGATGTTGAAGTTGAGCGCCACTTTATTTAAACACGAGGTGCTTTGAACATTTTTTCTTAAAAGGGCAGCTTTGGAGGGATGCATCATTTAAAACTTTTGTTATCTTCCGTTGTGCAGCTATACGTGTTATACTCGGAAAGTTTAGTTTCGACCACAAGGCAATCATTTCGTTTGAAGTAATCTGGCATCTTTTCTTTTTCAATTTCCCCGTTTTTGCTAATTCATTATACCTTCCTATAATCACGGTCTGTTTACACAATTCACTCAAGGGGTTTTCAATGTTATTGATTTCTCTTCTCTTATTCTTAGATTTTTCAAATGTTATTAAATTGTTTTCCCATTGTTTTGAATTTTTTAAAACTTTTGCACCACTTTTTTTAAAAGACATTGTTAATTAAAAAAGACACTTTCACTCCAGCCGCCACGCACTGAATGAGAGACCGATAGCTAAATAAAGCCAACTGGCGCGACGCTTATACGAAGTTTCAATCATTCATAAAGCATTTACTCAAAATTACTACAATCAATTGCCCCTATGCACAGACAGGCCGGGCCGAACCAGACTCTATTCCTCTCGTCGGCAACCCCATCTGCAATGAAGACGTGGGAGAGGAAGTACAGAAGCCAGTCGCACGTTAGTTTTAAGTAATTAATTGTAAACTGCAATTTCCTAAATGAAAAGGAAGATTATAAAAATGCGAATGTATAGAATAAAATTAACATTGATTGGGTACAATGACAATCTTTGTGATAGGCCGACAAATTAAGCCGCGTTGAGTTTAGATGTCTTCCACACGAACTCGTTGGTCCAACCGAGAATATACTTTGATGATGCTGCCTAATCTCCATTCATTTGGAGGTACATTTTCATCACGAACTTCCACCAAGTTTTTTTTTTGATGCAGATGGAATAACTTTTCCACTGTAAAACATCGCCATGAAATATTTCTGTATCACATGGCGGTAAGTTGATGGAATACCTGACGGGTTCTACTATTTGTTGTAACCGTTCAGGTTGAATCACTGTAGAATTTGAAGTTGGGCTTTGGTTGAACGCTGTGAGGCTGTGCATGTGTTCGCCAACCAAGGCCACGCAACACACATAAGCGTGGTAACAGCTTGAATATTTGAGTTTAATATCGTCAATTGAGCTTGTGTGGGAAGGATCCACCTTTGGCAAACACAACTTGTATTCTGACTTTACCTCTGCCCACAAAAATTTCAGTTCAGCTTGTTGTACTTCAAGAGAGTAGGCACTTTGGTTGTTTGCTATTGGAACAAAATACTCCTCAAATTCCAGTAGAGCGTCTGCAGCTCTGGCAAAGGTCCTGGTGGATTCCATTGTGTTTGAAAATTGAACCTGAACTGCAAAATCGGATATAAAACTTTGACATTAAAATTTAAAAAATGTTTGTAAAGAGTTCAAAAGTTACAGAACCAACCATGGACAAACTACAAATTGAGTTGATGTTAGGTGAATTTTCGAAAGAACAAAAAAAATTTAATGAATTTAATAAAACCCTTTCTTCGTTCAAATTTATTTTACTCTGTTCATAGTACATTCTGTTGTCCTATTCTTCGTACTTCTTTCTTTAAAATAGAAATAGCAAGGTTTTTTTAAGCACGAATTTACCATGAAGAACCCGTTAAAGCTCTATGGATTTTTTACTGAAACCTTTCTATTATGTTATATATGTATGTATATAATGTTAGTTGCACAGGTCGAACACCACAGTTGAATACCATACATCCCAATCGGCTTTATTACCAAGGGAAAATAAAGAAAATTGGACAACTATAACATACATATATCTGCCATACAGTCATTTACTTAGAAAAGACTTCTTGACTTCTCGAATTTTTCATTAAATAAAATTATTAGCGTTCAAAAGAATTCAAATTTGTGTATTTAAATAGTTTTAAACAAGTGTAATATAATAGGTGTGGGTTAATTGTATTAGGTTGTCAAAAAAGTCTTGCGGTATTTTCGTTAGTTGGCGCTGAAAGCGCGCAGTTCTAGTTTTATTCGTCGCATCGGGTCATGATATACCTTTTTGGAAAGCTCATTTCACGCGCTAACACGTGTTTGATTGATTGTCGTTTCTTTTAAGTCGTTCGTGAGTTATAGCGTCGCAAACATGGAACAAAATAAAGAGAAAATACGGCATATTTTACAGTACTACTACGATAAAGGCAAAAATGCATCTCAAGCGGCCAATAAAATTTGTGCAGTTTATGGACCCGATACAGTTTCCATTTCCACCGCACAACGATGGTTTCAATGTTTTCGTTCTGGCGTGGAGGTGGTCGAAGATGCGCCACGCTCCGGAAGGCCAGTCGTCGAAATTTGCGATAAATTCGCTGAATTGGTCGAAAGAGACCGGCATAGCAGCCGTAGCATCGGTCAAGAGCTGGGCATGAGTCCTCAAAAATTCATTTCAATTTCAATAAAAAAAAAATCAATAAAAATACCGCAAGACTTTTTTGACAATATATACAATTGTGTGGTTATATGTGAGTGCGTACAATTAGGGGTTTTTAAGAATATAAATAAAATTATAATTAAAATTTTGGATACATAGGCTGCTATATATATTTCTGGACTAGGCAACACTAAGTGTTGCCAGATGCAATCTGACATTTCCATTGGAAAGTTTGACATTTTCTGGCATAACATCACTCAGAACGTTTTGTCATTTAATCCTGAATTGTTTTATTTACAGGGAATTAAAAAATTCATCTCGGCCAAAAAATGGAATTAACTCGTGAACATTTTCGTGCGATCATTTTTCACAACTTTCGACTGCATTAACGCGACAAGAGTGGATCGATGAACTAAAATCTTGGTATGGCTATGAAGCACCATCCTATAGCACTGTGAAAAACTGGTACAACGAATTCAATTGTGGCCGACGCTCGCTCAAAGACGGATTCCGTGAAGGTCGTCCAAAAACAGCCGTTGTGCCAGAAAACATCGATGCCGTACGTGAACTGATAATGCAAGACCGTCATGTAACATACCTTCAGATAGAGGCATGCCTATGCATTTCTCCCACCATACATTCGATATTGCGTGAACACCTGCCCGTAAAAAAGGTTTGTTCTCGTTGGATACCGGCCAACTTGACAATAGCTCAAAAACAGGCTAGTGTGGATTGGTGTAAAGAAATGCTGAAATAATACCATCGCTGTGCTTCAAAAGACGTTTATAAGATCGTCACAGGTGACGAATCATGGATCTATGCGTATGGGTCCGAAACAAAACAGCAATCGACCGTGTGGGTCTTCCAAGACGAGCCAAATCCAACGAAAAAAAAAAAAAAAACATTTTCGTTGATAAATATTTCTATTTTCATTATTAGACCAGAAATATATATAGCAGCCCTCGTATAACCTGATGTGATTATTTATTTCCGCGTTGATATTTTGAAGATTCTTATGCTGTTCTTGTTGTTACTGCTTCTGATGGATTTGGGTCTATTTTGTCCGTCCGCGTTGATAGATTTTCCTTCTTGTTCTCCATTGTTATATTGGCGCTGTTGAATGATTTTTACATTGTTCTCTAATGCGTATTTAGACAAGTTAGGAGGACAATTCAGGAATGTGTTCACTTGGTGTGAACATCCCGGCCAGTTTTCAGGATCTGCGAATAAAAAGAATTTTAGATCTATTTTTATGTTGGTTAATGAGTATAGTTATACCTGGGTTTAGTGTATACTTTGGGTTTAAGTCGCACAACCACCGTTTACAGTCCAACCGAGTGCGGTGTCCTGTGAGATCAATTTGCTGTTGGCGGGATTGAATAATCCCTGTTTCATTACTTTTAGATATACGACTGCTCCCAGTTTCATCATAATTTTTTTATTCTTGTGGAATCTAGGGTCGGCTAGGGCTAAGTGGTTGAATTTCTTAACGATTTTGCCACTTAAGTCACGGTTATAAGGTCGGGTCGGTAAATCATGCGTCATAAGGCAGTTAATTATTGTCACTTTTCGGAAAGGGTTAATTATGGCTCGTATTATATTCCATTTGCCATCGTGTTTTATATTGATCATGGCTGTCGGTATAAGTATCGGCTTGGCCAATAACGTTGGAAAATCTTCGTGTCTGAGCAGACTTTCTTCACTCTTTGTTGTCTTGGCTGGCCCTTTGCAGAACAACCGGCGATGTTCATGTAGGGTTGAATGGTGTTCCCCATTATACACGCCACATCGTTTTGTGCTTGTGCACCTTTGGGTTGAGTGCCATCTTGCAAAGCAGTTGACGCTATACTTGTACTTAATAACTGCGTCAAACTTTTCCTGCATGTTTATATCTGTGAATATTGAACATGTCACCAGTCCGTGATCCTTTTTGCACAATCCACAGGCGACGTGATTATTTGTACGCTTTGCTGAGTGGCTGATAAAACGGCTGGAGATTAATTATTTAGTAGGGTGACTGATTGAGTATCTTTATGTTTTGGTTATTGGGAGGGAAAATACTCCTTCAGATGTACGATGTAATCTTTCTTTATTGTCTGCACCGATATACGTTTTTTCGATGCGACCAAGTTTCCACTCAATTGGGGGGTAGTGTTTCTTGGCGTGTAACCACCATATCGCTGACCTCTATATTGCATTGAGGGTATTTCCACTTATACCTTTTTTGGAGTTCTTTTACCTATTATTCTTTCCATCGTTTACAGAAGTGTTGATTGAGTATCTTTATGTTTTGCTATCTTTGTACGATGCTTAGATGTGCATCTTCTAAGATGCATTCTGCTGGGGTTAGTAAAAGGTTACCATTAAGAAATGCCCTGGAGTTAAAGGTTCTAAATTCGTAGTGGGCTAAAGGGAAGAGCTAATTCTAATTATTGTACATCATCCGCTAATTTGAGGAGTTAGTACCAAACGTATCAGTTTGTAATTCGAAGTCTTCTATTGAATTGTTAGGGGACTTCCAAAATAAGATTTTTTGAAACGGAGTGTATTTGCTTTCAGGGGGTATTCTACTCTAGAAATCAAATTTTGGGCAGTTTTTTGAGTTTTATATAAAAAAAAAAAAACCAAACATATTTTTACTATCCATTTTTTGTGATGTTTTTTATTTATATCTTAAGAATACCGAAAAAAAATTTTCCAAAAAAAATATTAAAAATTAAAATAATTAGAGGGGGGAGAGACAGGTGTAAAAAAAAATGGCGCATCCTGGTGACATTGATCGTGAAATATGGCGACTGCCTGAAAATAAAAATCATTTTTTACGCTTTTTTTTGAAATTCCTGAATTTTTTTTAAATATTAAAAACAAAGGATTAAAAATTATATAAAGATAAAGGATAAAGGATTATATAAAGAAGGATCACACAAAATTTCAAGACAATCGGTTGTATAGAACTTGGGATAATGCCGGTACCGTGTGGAAAAAAGTAGTTTCGAGAAAAACGCGTTTAAAATAGTGAGTCTACCTACCTACCGGGCTAGGTACTGCGTCACTAAAGTAACTGTAGCTCTTAAAATAATTTTAATTTTAAAAATCCTTTCCAGGATATGTTCTTCAGGGTATAAACTTTAAATATATGAAAAAAATCGAATTTTTCAAAATTCTGGAGTAGAATACCCCCTTCAACGAGTATTCGGCGATACATTCTTTGAATATCTGAGTTGAATACGATTCGAAACATTTGTCATATTAACACTAGGACTACCAGGACTGCTTGCAGAATAAGTCCAGTATGCACCATATCATTGATGCTGTCCCTATTTGATGTGGGGCGTAATACCACTCGCAGTTGGGTCGTTAAGCGATCAGGTTTGATGACTACGTAATGTGGCAGATAATACGTTTTCAGATTATCCGCGGGATCGTGTTCTATGACTGAGTTCAAAATACTTGTTGATGGCCTTGTCGTATTCCGTTTCTACGAGGTGTGTTCAAAAAGTATCGCGAATTTTGTGTTTTTTCAAAAATTATTTATTTATTCATGAATATCAGATATTAAACACTTGTGCCAACGGTTTTCTCAATCTTCGAAGCACTTCAAAAAATCATTTTTTTTATCTTCTTCAGCTCCTCCTTCGATGCCGTCTTTATCTCGTCAAGAGAAGCGTAACGTCGTCCTTTCATGGGCCTCTTCAGTTTAGGGAACACGGTGACTGCGGCATCATTAGTGTGTTGTTTTTGGCCAAAAAGTCGCGCACAAGCAACGATGTGTGAGCAAGGGCGTTATCGTGGTGCAATTTTTTTGATAGGTAAAAATCGAAGACGATCCAAAACACGTGCAAGCAAAGCAGCTGTCAACAATTAAATGAACATTCAAAATGGCATAACTGAGAGACATGAGTACCAACATAACGCCACAAAAAATTCGAAATTCGAATATACAGTGGGGAGCAAAACCGTCAACATGTTTACTGAATGCGACTAAAGATCCTTATAACTTTTTTTCTACTAGCAGTATCGGCAACATTCATACACCAAAATAAAGATAATAATTCAATTTATTAAAAATAGAAAACAGAAAAGCTTTTATTTATTCTTGAACGAAAATGTACGATAAATTCCACTTACAAGTCATTTTGACAGTTTTGCACCACTGCATAAGTATACCATAAAAGTCCCGCTATATTTACTAGAATGGCTGGGTCAGGTAATTCAATCGAAGTTCTGAGCGGAGACGGAATTAACAATTTATATTAGTAACGTTTTGTCTGTCGTGTCGATTACTAAAAAATTTTCCAGGGGCTTTTTGTGAACCAAAAAAAAAAATGCGAAAGTTACTGCGAGACGTCGAAGACAAAGTTATTGCTTTCATTAAAAACGGCTATTCAACTTGGAAAATTGCCGAAAAGTAAAATATAAGTCGACAAACGGTAATAAATGCGAAGAAAAGACAAAATATTGTCCAAGTCTAAACGCTGGAGGCCACCCGCGGAAGCTTACCGATGGTGATGCCCGTGCTGTTGAGTGATTATTGCGCAAAAATGAATGTAGGACTCCTCGAGAAGCTGCTGCTAAGTTAGAACTTCAAGCGAGTACATGGACAGTTCGACGCAGTTTAAATAAAATTGGTATGGTTGCTGCGGTTAAACAAAAAAACCTGCTTTATCTGAGCGAAATGTTAAAGCTAGACTTAATTTTTGCCGAGAACGGAAAGATTGGACAATTGAGGACTGGAAAAGGGTTATATGGTCAGATGAGACGAAAATTAGCCGGTATAAATCTGATGGTAAGGCATATTTTTGGCATCGTCCACAAGAAAAGCTTCAGCGTGGACAGGTAAAGCAAACTGCCAAATTCGGTGACGGAAGTTTGATGATTTGGGGTTGCTTCACGTGGTGGCATATTGGTCTTTTGTTTAGAATAAGTGGAATAATGAATAAGGAGATATATCTGCATATTCTAAATTCACAATTGCCTGACTTCGTGGACGAAGGTGCCTATCCAGCGGAGGAAATAATTTTCCAATAAGATGGCGACCCGAAACATACGGCGAAAATTGTCCAAGAATGGCTCCAAAACCAAAGTTTTAAAACTTTCAAATGGCCAGCACAAAGTCCCGACCTTAACCCGATAGAAAATCTGTGGGCATACGTTAAGCATCAGCGGGCTAAGTATCGAAATCCGCCTTCCAACATGGACGAACTGTGGAGTCGGGTACAGACGGAGTGAAGAAGTATACCCCACTCAATTATTGAAAACTTGGTTGAAATTATGTCCAAAAGCATAAAAAGCGTAAGAAAAATTAAAGGTCTATGGACAAAGTACTAAGCCCTGTAAAGAACTTAGGTCAAAGTGTACAAGTGCAAAACTGTCAAAATGACTTGTAAATGGAATTTATCGCACATTTTCGTTCAAGAATAAATAAAAGCTGTTCTGTTTTCTATTTTTAATAAATTGAATTATTACCTTTATTTTGGTGTATGAATGTTGCCGATACTGCTAGTAGAAAAAAAGTTATAAGGATCTTTAGTCGCATTCAGTAAACATGTTGACGGTTTTGCTCCCCACTGTACGTAACCCGCGAAAATTCAAAATTCGTGATACTTTTTGAACACACCTCTATTTTGAGGTTTTTGTATTCTGGGTATGTGTTCTGGGGCTTAAGAGTGTAATTTGACCACATAGCACCCAGTTGAGGTTTTGAGGGTTGTATATGGATAATTTTGCTCACACACTATACCTGAAGATGAGGGTAGAGGCTTTTGTCGAACTTCTTCGGCGAATCCTTGCGGAGTGGATTAGGAATGGGGTGAGATATCCCTATGCAGAAGAGTTTTGTGTTTCTTTCTGCATATTCTGGAAGAATAATTGCTCTTGCCATATTCGAGTCTCAACATCCATTTTCAAAAATTTTGGGCATTCTTGAATGGAATGTTGTGTTCTACATAATTTACAACTTACAATGTCTTGAGGTTTTTTTGAGAAGTAGTTGCCTCTAACACACTAGCGTGCGAAAAATTCAAGGTCGAAGTTCCGGAAACACTAGCGTAATAGGTACTGAACTTCTTGACTTTTCCTTTTCTATAGGATCCACTGTCCGATAGGGTCACTGAAATGGGATCAGTTCCTCAGATCTCCTACTGCTTCCATGGATTTATATCTATGATTGAGAAACGCGTCGAAAGTTTTCCATAATGGCATTACCGCGTTATCTTCTAGGCTGTCCTCAATTTGACGAAGTAGGGTTTTGCGTAGTTTCAATCAACATAAAAATATTAGCTACTAGTGTATATATATATATTGTGCAGATTGGAGAAAATTGTTGACGGTCCTCTGAAGGTATTTAGTCACGCTTCCACTTTCTTGGAGTAATTTGAAGAAAATGTTTAAACCTGAACGTTTACCTGAACTCGTTTGTTTTCATATTGTGATACCAGGTCCCTCCATGCCACCAGAAAACCATCATAGGGGTGCGTTTTTAACAATTGCTTTTACTTGCCTCGGGTTTTTTGAATTCGATGGAACAGTCTCTCCACGTTGTTAATCTTGTGATTGTTTAGATATATTGCGAGGAAACATTTAAAATACAATTTGTGACCTTTTTTACATTTGTCTTAGACTTTTGCGAAGTTAATAGTCTCAATGGGATTTTGGGGGGTCTACGAAAGGCATCGTACGCCTTATTTGCCTTGTCAAATGTTGCGTTGACGTTAAGTAGACTCATCTTCGGATTGGGTGTCGTAGTGTTCCTTAATATATTCGAATAAATCGGACATACAAGACTTACATTCTGCTCACGAAATTTCCATGGTTGCTCTCTTGTGATCTGGAATGTTTTTAGCTACCGTGCAAAGACACCAATATATTTTATTTCTTATAAGATGAATGCAGAAAATTAGGTAGAAGTATTCGATGATGTTTTATTAAATTTTTCGAAAGAATTTCCCTTTGAGTGCTGAACGTTTCAACAGGATAATACTCTATCCCACAGCGCTAAGCGTTCAAAGGAATTTTACGCGGTTAGTGCAGACCTTATTCCAACGCAGAACCTCCAGAGCATTCTAATCAAGCAAATTAACACAGGTGGATTCCAATTTGACACCCTCAAAAAAGCAATTAAAGAAGAATAGGCAAAAATCGACTTCAGTGCTCTGAAGTCACTCGTAAATTCGATGCCAGGATGTCTAATATCAGTCAAACTAAAAACGGAGGGCATACAATCCATTATTTAATTGTTTTGTCTCATATATCTATTTCATTCCACGGTCTTGAAAAAGTTAAAATTTCTATTCATTTGTTCATTGTCCCATATAGCTATTTCTCTCAGTGCATATACCATATTTAAGGACTACTCTGTTCAATTAAAATATCTTAGCTTTTTAATTGAAGGAATTTCACTTCATCATTAAGTATTTATTAAAAGAGTTCTGCAAAATTACGTGCTCTTAAATTGTTAAAGATAGACCTACGGAAAATAAAATAACGGAATGATCGGTTGTATGAGAGATTTCTGATCGATTCCAACTAATAAACTAACGAAAAAAATTAAACTTCACCTAAACAAGTAAGGAAGACCAAGTTCGAGTAACTATAACCGAATGTTTCACACTCTTGCAGCTTACAAGGACTAAAGGCTAAAGCTTATTAGTTATATAGGGTTTAGGGAAGATTTTCATGCAGATTTCTTCATTCTAAGCAAAAATATGCACCGTTATTAAAAAAATACGCTTTCTGAATTTTATTGAAATAACTTCCACATTGGTTTATATACATATAAAGTCAACTGAATCTCTATATTTGGTATGTGGAGCTAAGGGAAGATTTGACGCAACCCATTTTTAGCACACAGACATACTATTACCAGGAAATGTTTTTCACCAAAGTTCAATTATATCGTTCAAACATTTACTGATATTTTTGGAAAAAGTCAACGATAGGCATTATAGTGCATCCCGCATATAATCTGTACATAGGAGTTTCAGCAGTTTTGGTTCGATTTGGACAATTTTTGGTCAAAAGGTAACCACTGCCACGTCACAAAATGCCTTTAGCCGAAAACTTAAAAAATGCCATAGATAACTGATCACTAAATTAGGATATAGAACTAAAATTCGTCACAGGAGATCGCAGTAGCAAAGACAACCTGTGGGCAAAAATTAGAAAAAAAAGTGGGCATGACCCCTATATTAAGTTTAGTGTACATATCTCTTAACCCTTTCGCGCCTCTTCTTCTTCTTAATTAGCGTAGACACCGCTTATGCGATTATAGCCGAGTCAACAACAGCGCGCCAGTCGTTTCTTCTTTTCGCTACGTGGCGCCAATTGGATATTCCAAGCGAGGCCAGGTCCTTCTCCACTTGGTCCTTCCAACGGAGTGGAGGTCTTCCTCTTCCTCTGCTTCCCGCGGCGGGTACTGCGTCGAATACTTTCGGAGCTGGAGTGTTTTCGTCCATCCGGACAACATGACCTAGCCAACGTAGTCGCTGTCTTTTAATTCGCTGGACTATGTCAATGTCGTCGTATATCTCGTACAGCTCATCGTTCCAGGACCACAAATCTTTCGCAGAACTTTTCTCTCGAAAATTCGCAACGTCGACTCATCTGTTGTTGACATCGTCCAGGCCTCTGCACCATATAGCAGGACGGGAATTATGAGTGACTTATAGAGTTTGGTTTTTGTTTGTCGAGAGAGGACTTTGCTTCTCAATTGCCTACTTAGTCCGAAGTAGCACCTGTTGGCAAGAGTTATCCTGCGTTGGATTTCTAGGCTGACATTGTTGGTGATGTTTACGCTGGTTCCAAGATAGACGAAATTATCTACAACTTCTAAGTTATGACTGTCAACAGTGACGTGAGTGCCAAGTCGCGAGTGCGACGACTGTTTGTTTGATGACAGGAGATATTTCGTCTTGCCCTCGTTCACTGCCAGACCCATTTGCGTTGCTTCTTTGTCCAGTCTGGAGAAAGCAGAACTAACGGCGCGGGTGTTGAGACCGATGATATCAATATCATCGGCATACGCCAGCAGTTGTACACTCTTATAGAAGATGGTACCTTCTCTGTTGAGTTCTGCAGCTCGAACTATTTTCTCCAGAAGCAGGTTGAAAAAGTCGCACGATAGGGAATCACCTTGTCTGAAACGTCGTTTGGTATCGAACGGCTCGGAAAGGTCCTTCCCGATCCTGACGGAGCTTTTCATGTTGCTCAACGTCAGTTTACACAGCCGTATTAGTTTTGCGGGGATACCAAATTCAGACATCGCGGCGTAAAGGCAGCTCCTTTTCGTGCTGCCGAAAGCAGCTGTGAAATCGACGAATAGGTGGTGAGTGTCGATTCTCCTTTCACGGGTCTTTTCCAAGATTTGGCGCATGGTGAATATCTGGTCGGTTGTTGATTTACCAGGTCTGAAGCCACACTGATAAGGTCCAATCAGTTTGTTGACGGTGGGCTTTAATCTTTCACACAACACGCTTGACAGAACCTTATATGCGATGTTGAGGAGGCTTATCCCACGGTAGTTGGCGCAGATTGTGGATTTTTAATGGATTAGGCAGAGCACACTTAGATTCCAATCGTTGGGCATGCTTTCATCCGACCATTTTTTACAAAGAAGTTGATGCATGCTCCTTATCAGTTCTTCGCCGCCGTGTTTGAATAGCTCGGCCGTCAATCCATCGGCCCCTGCCGCTCCGATCTTGAAACCTTCTGTAAGCCGCCGCATCTTTTCGTAGAATTTTCGAGCATTACCCTTCTCGGCCAGCTTATCAAGCTCTTCGTACTCACGCATTTCGGCCTCTTTCTTCTTCTGTCTGCAAATGCGTCTCGCTTCCCTCTTCAACTCTCGGTATCTATCCCATCCCGCACGTGTTGTGGTCGATCGTAACGTTGCGAGGTAGGCAGCCTGTTTTCTCTCCGCTGCGACACGGCACTCCTTGTCCTACCAGCTGTTCATTTGCACTTTCCGAAAACCAATGGTTTCGGTTGCAGCTGTACGTAAGGAGTTTGAAATGCCGTCCCACAGTTCCCTTATACCGAGTTGTTGACGAGTGCTCTCAGAGAGCAGGAGTGCAAGCCGAGTAGAAAATCGTTCGGCTGTCTGTTGTGATTGCAGCTTCTCGACGTCGAACCTTCCTTGTGTTTGTTGGCGTGCGTTTTTTGCTGCACAGAGGCGGGTGCGAATTTTCGCTGATAACCATATTTCGGGCCCCGGCGAAGTCCATCAGCCTCAACCCATTTGGGGAAGTTTCGTCGTGGAGGCTGAATTTACCGACCGTAGTGCCAAAGATACCTTCTTTGCCCACCCTGGCGTTAAAGTCGCCAAGCACGATTTTGACATCGTGGCGGGGGCATCTCTCATAAGTGCGCTCCAAGCACTCATAAAAGGCATCTTTGGTCACATCGTCCTTCTCTTCTGTCGGGGCGTGGGCGCAAATAAGCGGTATGTTGAAGAACCTCGCTTTGATGCGGATTGTGGCTAGACGTTCATTCACCGCAGTGAATGATAGTACTCGGCGACGGAGTCTCTCTCCCACCACGAATCCCACACCAAACCTGCGCTCTTTTATATGGCCACTGTAGTAAATGTCACAAGGACCTACTCGTCTCTGTCCTTGTCTCGTCCATCGCATTTCTTGGACGGCGGTGATGTCAGCCTTTATTTTCACGAGGACATCAACCAGCTGGTCGGATAGGCAGTTTGGGCTCAGGAAAGGACGCAGTATAGAGGACGCGTGGTTTTTTGTGCAAAATGTCGTTAGGGAGAATGTCAACAAGTATGTCCTTGGCATATTTGTTGACTTCAAGGGGGCATTTGTCTACCTAAGCTGTGATCGAGTGTTGCAACGGCTGGAGGAGCTTGGCTGTCCGGAAATTACTCTTTGGCGGAATTATTTTTCGGACAGAAAGGCCTCTCTTGTCGGCATGAATTGGAGTGTGGAGATTGGAGTTGTTCGAGGCTGCCCGCAAGGTTCCATCTGTGGTCCATATATTTGGAACCTTATGATGGACACTCTGCTTGGGCAGCTCGAGCCACTCTGTAAATGTTGCGCGTATGCGGACGACCTTCTTCTTATGGTTGAAGGTCGCTCGAGGTTGGATTTAGAACGGGCGGGAGGAGATCTCTTAGAGATCGTTAATTCTTGGGGTTTAGGTGTGGGGGTTGACATATCGATGGACAAAACGGTGGCAATGCTGCTGAAAGGTAGATTGTCGCCGTTTCGTCCACCGATTGTCCGTGTGAACGGGGTCAGCATCAGATATGTGACGCAAGTCAAGTATCTGGGGTTGACCATAAGTGAAAGGTTGTGTTTTACTCCACACTTTGCGAATGTGAAGGAGGGACTGCAGGCAACCGTAGGCAAAATACGACGTATTTTGAGGAGCGATTGGGGTCTCGGACGTCGTGCTGTCCGCAATATATATCGTGGCTTGTTTGTGACCTGTGCCACATATGAAGCCCCTGTATGGTGGGAGGCAGCCACGACTGTCTTGGGGTCTCAAAAACTCCTCTCAATACAGCATTGTATGGTGCTTGCTTGCTAGTTATGTGTACACTATCATCCCAACCAGACACCACACAACAAAATATTATAAATTGGACAAAATAAAAGATTAAAGAAAAACAAGTAAACATTACAAAAAATATAAGTTAACAAGTAGAGATAAAGAACATAATGCAAATGTATACAAACATGTTTTGGTCCTTATGTTTGACTATAATGACCAAACATTATCGGGTAAACCCCACAGTCATGTTTGTTTGCATTCAATAGAAAATAAGATTACATTTTACAAATATTGTATTCATAATGCAAATGCATACAAACATGTTTTGGTCCTTATGTTTGACTGTAATGATAACCCAAACATTATCGGGTAAACCCCACAGTCATGTTTGTTTGCATTCAATAGAAAATAAGATTACATTTTACAAATATTGTATTTCATAAGAAAATAAACAAAACAAAGAAATAGATTAAGAAAATTGTAATCACTTTAGTAGTTATATAAGCAGAACATAACTTGAAACATCAGAGAATAAAATATAATGTCATAGAAATAACATCATTGGCATTTTTATTCCTCCGCTCGAACAAACCTAAAACTGGCGCAGTCGGTAAAAACAAACTGCAAAGTTGAGCGATACTAAAAACTGAAGTTTTTAAGTTTCGTAAGCTTTAGCAACGGGAAGCAAATCTTAAGATTAGCTCCCATTTTAAAAAGATCTCTTATATATACAAATATATAAGTCGGTCGGCACAGATAGCCAAGTTTAAGAAATTTAAGTTTCTACACAAGTTATCTGGAACGTCGGAGAGCGACTCCGAGGACTACAATTTGTGAAGGCGAAGAATAGCTTCATTCCGCCCATCAACATTACCAGGAAGAGTGGGATTAAAGATTAATGCCCCACACACAGAAGACGCAGAAAGAGCGAAGTGCACCATACAAAGCAACAACAACAAGTTCAGTTGTAATAAAAGAGGATACATCAGCAATGAATCCAGGCGAGCAGCAACCACTTCAGATGACAGGATCGCAAATTTTGAAGGAAGCTTCAAGAATCATGGACTTTGACGGCAGAGATTTATCATCATTCATCAGGGAAGTTGACATGATCCTTCCTTTATTCAACCCCAACCCATCAATGTTGGAATTTGTAACGCAGCGACACGTCAAAACAAAAATTAAAGGAGAAGCAGCAAGTGTCATCCGGCCTTTGGGACCTACACCAACATGGCAGCAAATGAGAGAAGAACTCATAAAGAATTTTGGAGTAAAGGAGTCGTACCACACCCTTTACAATCAGGCGATTGTACTACGAAACTATAACGTAAGTCAATATTTCCAAAATTTAAAAGATATTTTAGATAAACTAAATTTAAAACATGAATTCGATAGGATAAAGCCTATAGAATTTTCCCCAATTAACAACGAAAGTTTAATTCTAAAAACATTTTTAAATGGGATACACCCCAACTTAAGCAGTGTAGTGATTAGTAGAAATATAAGCACCATTAGAGAGGCGTTTAGCGTTCTTCAAGAGACAGGTTTGCTAATACAATTTGATAAAAGACAAAACAATTATAAAAGAAATAATTATAGAAATTTTTCAAATAGAAATTCTTTGTCTCACAATTTTGGCAATTTCAATAATAACCAGTATATGCAAAATTCCAATAATTTTCAATTTGGACAAAATCAGCCGAGAGAATTTCGTAACAATTCTAACCAAAATGACAATTATCAACAATTTAGCTTTGGACAAAGTAGGCAAAATAATTCACAACAATCTAGAAGATATAATTCAGTCCAAAGGAGACAAAACCCCCCGAACCGATGGAAATAGATCACGTTCAAGAACAAGCAAATTTTCGGTTGCCAGCCCAAAACAATCGTTACCGATAATAGAAGTGACCATAAAAAATTCCAAAATTAAATGTCTTATTGACACAGGGTCTACAACATCATTATTGAAATATAATGTGTTAAAAGATTATGAATGCATTGAGCTTGATAAACCAATACACTTTAGCACCATTAAGGAAAATTTTTCCCTAAATAAAGAGTTAGTCACCCCAACCCCAAACGAATTCAATGAAAAAAGTTATATACATTGGAAACTAACCAACATAAAAAATAAAAACTTTGATGCAATAATAGGACAAAATATTTTAAAACCTATTAAAGCAATAATTAACTTAGAAAAGGAGTATGTAGAAATAAACGGCAATAAAATTAAATTTATAAACTCATGCCCTTACAATTACGAAGATATTAATATACTTACAGAATGTAAAGAGAATTTGCTAGATATTTTATCAAATAGTGACATGAATGAAGA